>NC_047085.1:239371629-239996629 GCF_902459505.1 Geotrypetes seraphini | reverse complement strand
AGGAATAACAAAACCCTGAACTTTAGGGATGTTAAGAGATTGTTATATCCTGCTGAGAGGACTTTGTGAAGAGTGGCAAGGTGGTTTGTGCCAGCTTGCCTGTTTGAATGAATATAAAATAAAATAAACCTTTTTTTCTGTTTTGAAAGCAGCAGGGCTCAGAGACTGTTTATATTTGAGAAACCTGCATAACACCATTGGCACCCTGTGGAGACTGAATCAGTGTGCATGGGGTGGGTGCTTGGGCCTTGCCCTGCTGGAGGGTCTTGACCCCGCCACAATACACACAGCAGACTGACACTCATTCCTTTTCAGATTTTAAAACACATTTTAAGCAGGCTGTAGATTCACTAGAAGCTACCACCAGAGGGAGCAGGCACACAGCACTGACGTCACTTTTCAGAGCACGCCCTGCTAGAACTTTTCCTTCTATACATGTGGGGGAAGAGACTAATTTAATTAGAGAGTTTCCTACACCTGGTAGGGAGCGGCATGCCTGTAGGTGGATGAACAGGCAAGCCACACTTTTTGAACAGAAAAAGGCTAGAGAGAGGGAGATGAACAAGCTGGAGGGGCTGAGAGCTCTGGATGGGGAGAGTTGCCTCAAGCCATGGAGCTAGGGCTGCCTAAGCTAAGGAGACCATACGTCCCGTTTTGAACGGGACCGTCCCGTTTTTAGATCCCCTGTTCCGTTGTCCCCACACACAGCCGAAATGTCCCGAAGCTGTGCGCGGGGACAATGGGACAGGTGATCACTTCCTGTACCTCCCTGCCGCACAAAAAAAAAAAAAAAGCCTCCCTTGGCCCTCCAGTGTGGTGCTTTAGGCAGCAGCGTCGTGTTCGTCATCATCGTCCCCCCCTCTAGCGCACCCCTCCCAAGTGCACTCAAACCCCCATTGACCCTCCCATCCAATCCTCCCACCGCGAGATGAACACAAACCTCCCGGCTCCAGCAGTGTCTGCAGCACTCTAAAACGCTGCTTCGCAGCCTTCTACCGCCCTTATTTCCTCTGCTGCCTCCCTGATGACATCATCAGTGACGCGGCACAGGGAATCACGGGCAGTAGAAGGCCGCGAAGCAGCGTGTTTAGAGTGCTGTGGAACCTGCTGGAGCCGGGAGGTTTGTCGGTCGTCTCACGGTAGGAGGGTCAGTGGGATCGGCTGCACAGCGGCAGTAGTGGTGGGGGTGGGAGGGAGATGGAAAGATGCTGCTCAAGGGTTCTACTGCACAGGGGTATGGGAGGGAGGGAGGTGGGCAGGTAGGCAGGCTGGCTTTGAGGGTGGGGGTGGGACAAAGTCTGGAAAGCAGTGAGGGGGACATAGGAAGGAGGCACTGGGGGCACTAAGGACATAGGAAGGAATGAGGGAGGGAATAGAAAGGGACAATTGCTGGGCCTAGGTGCAGAAAGAAAGAAATGAAAGAAAGGATAAACAGACAGAAGGAAACGCAACCAGAGACTCATTAAATTACCAGACAGAAAAGGTAGGAAAAAAGATTATATTTTCAATTTAGTGATCAAAATGTGTTAGCTTTGAGAATTTATATCTGCTGTCTATATTTTGCACTATATTTGTCTATTTTTCTATAGTTACTGAGGTGACATTGCATATTTTAAAGTCATCTGCCTTGACATCTTTGAAACCCCCCAAATATAAATAATAATTAACATTTTCTCTGCGTATAGTGTGCTTTGTAGTTTTTTAAAATTTTATGATTACCATTATGAATTAACAAAATATTATGTGAACATGAAAACTGAATGGAAAAAATTGGGGGCGGGTTTGGAGGAAAGGCTAGGGCAGGATTGGGGGTGGGACTGACAATTAATAGATGTCCCTTTTTAATGAAATAAATAAATGGTCATATTAGCCTAAGCAAATGTCACCTAAGATGGGAGCTCAAAGTGAGCAACTTATGGACATAGAGCCAGCTGGAGAATCTGACAAAATGGAGGTATGTTGCTCTATTAGAGCCAGCCAACAGCCATGAGAAAGTAGAGAGCTTTTGCAAGCTGTTTTTGTTTTGGGACTATTTTTGAAAGCACTGTTAAGCTGGTAACCCCTTTTCAGGACTACAGGATTTATAAAGATGGAGAAAGTTTTTTCTTTTGGTTTTCTGTGTTGTTTTGTTTTCCCCATTTGTAGCAGGAAGAGTGAAGAAACTCTGTGTTGCTTCAGTGGTGGGTTTAAGTGGGCTATTTTTTGTTACAACTTTTTCCATCCAGCAGAGTCACTCTTCACCAGCAGTTAAACTGCTGGCAACCAGTATCCTAACACTGGAACGAGCTAGGCAAATGCCATATAAGCCTATCTCATGTCAAAGAGGTATTGATTATTGTACTGTTACATATGAAGCTGTTCAGCTTATGACCAGCAGGCTCACTGGAGCCTAGAACTGTCCTTGAATATTGCATTCAATTCTGGTCACCGTATCTCAAAAAAGATTTAGCGGAATTAAAAAAAGCTCAAAGAAGAGAGTCCAAATTGATAAAGGGAATGGAACTCCTCTGGTATGAGGAAAGGCTAAAGAGGTTAGAGCTTTTCAACTTGGAAAAGAGATGGCTAACAGGGCACATTACTGAGATCTACAAAATTGTGAGTGATATAGAATGGGTAAAAGTGAATCTGTTTTCTATTCTATCAATGTAGTATGAGTATATAGAAATAGAATAAAACAAAAGGAATAAAAGTGAAATATATTTTAATTGGAATAAGTGCATTGTTTCCACATCTGAATACATCCTCACAATAAGACCCAAGAAGGGAGTGGTATGTCTTTTTGAAATAGCTCCTAAAATATGGTCAACACTCAGGGCCAATTATAAACAAATTAAAAGAAAAAAAGTTGGCACCACGAGGTGCCTACAAAACATGTCACTGGAATTGTGTCTACCCAGGCGCCTAGCGGTGTCAAATGCTAAAAGAAGCATGTTATGGGCGGAGATGATAATCAGCACCTCTAAACATGATTCAGGGCTCCTTTTATTAAGGTGTGGTAGGCGGTTAACGCGCGGAATACTGTATATGCAACCACCTGCCGCGCTAGTCGCTAACGCCTCCATTGACGAGGCATTAGTTTTTAGGCTTGCCACGGGGGTTAGTACGTGATGAGATGTCTGATGCGCTAACCCCCGTAGCGCGCCTTGATAAAAGGAGCCCTCAATGTTGAAGGTAGGTGCCAGAAATGTAGGCCTTTAAAACCCTGGCCTGCATCTCCAGCGCCTACCTTCAAAGCAGGAAATGATTCTAAAAACAATGTCATAATCTGAGTGACATGCGACCGGCACCATTTTATTCAGGCGCCTGCCGATTATGGCATACCTTTAAGAATCTGGGCCTTACTGCTGTGGGCTGAAGATCACCCTCTTTATTTTTATGTCTCTCTCTCTCTCAACTGAATCTAGATATTTCATAAATACACTTCAATATGTGGGTATTTTATTTCATTGACAACTTCAATATATTTAAATTACTTAGGTGCAGCATATTTCCAGTGCTTTGTTGAGCTAAATATGTCTTCATTTTTGACTGCCAAAATGATTGCTCTAATTTACTTTTAGCACTCTAATTTCTCCACATTAAAGTGAAGTTTTGTGAATTGCTATATAATTAATAAATTAATCAAGTCTAAAATCATTTGACTGAAAAGCTAAAAGCGCAGTTCATCCTTTAATGTGGTTCAATAAATGTAATTAAAAAGTCATATCAACTAGATTCTTATTCATAAATCACTAGGGCGCAAGTGCAAGAGAACATAAATTGCTGGAAACATAATTCCAACAATAGAAGAGTGAAATTCACTTAATTTCTTAAATTTATTTTTAATTCTGTTATTAATGAGATTGGAATAAAATATTATTTAGGATTAAACTAGAAATAGAAAACAAATGAATGACCCTCATTATTCTTTACACAAAATGGGGTCCTTTTATTAAGGCGCGCTAACCGATTTATCACATGCTAAATGCTAAGGCACCCATAGAATTTAATGGGTGCCTTAGCATTTAGCGCATGCTAATCTTTAGTGCGTGCTAAATCGGTTAGCGCACCTTAATTAAAGGACCCCTATGTGAGTTATATCCCTGAAATTATCGACATCTGGCCTCTGATCCCCCATGATTTTGGAAAAGCTCCAAAATTTAACTCTACTACTACTATTTATTATTTCTATAGCGCTACCAGATGTACGCAGCGCTGTACATTAAACACGCAAGATATGATCCATGCTTGAAAGAGCTTACAATCTAAATTATGACAGACACATAGGACAGAGTGACTCAATATATGGTGCTCATGAAGGGACATACAAAGGGATGAAGAGATAGAGAGGGTAGGGGCTATAGAGGGGCATAATAAAAAAAAAAGTCTAAGTCCCCTTTTGGCCTAAGGCCTTAAACGTTGAAAGTAGAAGCAGGGAAAATGTCCATTGTCAAAAAACACGTCCTAAAGGAAGATTTTTTTAATAATGGCCTACCTCTACATTCAGCTGTTTAAACGCCCAGACCACCACAACGTCTACAATTACTACATATAATGAACCCCAAAAAAGTCTAAGTCCCAAACGCCCAAAACAAGGGATTTTAGGCGAATGAGGAGCCAGTCCTTCACCTAAAAGCTGGATTCTGTAACCAGTGTCTCTCAAAAACAACGCCAGTTACAGAATCCACCCCCCTCCCTACAACAATCTGGGCAGGAGAGAGCCCAAGCCCTACTGTCCCACGGCACCCCGAACACCCGACTAAGATCGGGGCATGAGGGAGCCCAAGCCCTCTTGCCCCTCTGACTCCCCAACCGGCCCATGTGCCTAAGGCCTTGCCCACAGGAGGGGCCTAAGCCTACTGGAACTATTCCAGTTGGCCCAGGCGCCTCAGACCCCACCTGTGGGCGGGGTTTGAGCCGCCTGGGCCAATCAGGCCCTAAGGCCAGCCATTCAACAGATGGCTGGCCTGCCGGACGGACGAGCTTGGCACCCATCCGTACGGCCAATGATTTAAAGATACAGAGGTGGATTGGGGGTGGGGGGATCGAGGGGTCGGTGGGGGGGTGCGTCGAGGTCAGGAGGGCCTGGGATCCCTCCTGCCTGTATTTTAGTGGGGATGGGGGGTAGTGGGTGTCGCTGGGCCAGGAGGGCATGGGCTCTCCTGCAGTGAACGTTGCAGTAGGGGGTAGGCAGGTTGCTTGGGCCGCTGAGCTGCAGCGATCAGCTCAGCAACCCCTTTTCAGCACTTATACCTGTTTTGACTTGGTCTAAGCCAAAACGTATAAGTGCCGACTAGGCAACCTGCCTAAAGTTTTGGTTATACCTGCTGCACGCCTAGGTCTAGGTCGGCCCACCTCCCACCCACCTCCCGCCCTTTCCCCTCCTCTAAAAATGCCTCTTTTCGCTCTATGTGTTTAGAGGCAGGGGAAAGGCCTAAGCTGATTTTAGATATGTCTAAAACCAGCTTTGATTATGGGTACTTGGACGATCAGGCTTTTTGATCGTCCAAGTACCCATTTAGGCCACTTTTTAAACTTTTTAAAAAATTATTATGAGCCCCATAGTGTAGTTCAGCGGTCTCAAACTCAAACCCTTTGCAGGGCCACATTTTGGATTTGTAGGTACTTGGAGGGCTGCTGAAAATATAGTTAATGTCTTATTAAAGAAATGACAATTTTGCATGAGATAAAACTCGTTGCAGTTTATAAATCTTTCCTTAATTGCTTCTGATAATTTCAGCTATACACAGCTGAAAGAGGTACAACATGCAGAAAGTGAAGTTTAGATAGTTTTTCACTTTCTGCATGTTGCACTGTTTTCAACTGTGTATAGCTGAAATTATTAGAAGCAATTAAGGAAAGATTTATAAAATATAACGAGTTTTACCCAGTGGCGTACCAAGGTGGGGGCGGGGGGGCGGTGCGCCCCGGGTGCCAGCCCTAAGGGAGTGCTCCCCCCCACCCCCGAAGGACCGCTCACCCCACTGACCTTCCTGTACCACCTGTGAAGCAGCCCGCAGCAGGATCGCGAAGTCAGCGTCAGCGATCCCTGCGCTGCTTAGGCGCTGCTTCCTGCGCCGTGATCCCGCCCTCCTCTGACGTCAGAGGAGGGGCGGGACCGTGGCGCAGGAAGCAGCGCAGGGATCGCTGATGCTGACTTCGCGATCCTGCTGCGGCTGCTTCATAGGTGGTGCGGGGAGGCCAGGGGGGCGAGTGGTCCTTCGGGGTGGGTCGGGGCATCAGGCCTTCAGGGTGGGGCGGGCGGGCAGGCAGGCAGGCTTTCAAGGGGGAGGGGGGTGACAGGCAGGCAGGCAGGCCTTCAGGGGGGGACAGGCCTTCGGGGGGGGGTGCAGACCTTCAAGGGGTGCAGGCCTTCAAAGGGGGGCAGGCAGGCCTTCAGGGGGGGGCAGGCCTTCGGGGGGGGTGTAGGCCTTTGGGGGGGTGCAGACCTTAAAGGGGGTGCAGGCCTTCAAGGGGGGGGACAGGCCTTCAAGGGGGGAAAGGCAGGCAGGCCTTCAAGGGGGGGGACAGGCCTTCAAGGGGGGGACAGGCCTTCGGGGGGGTGCAGACCTTCAAGGGAGTGCAGGCCTTCAAGGGGGGGGGTGCAGGCCTTCAAGGGGGGGTGCAGGCCTTCAAGGGGGAGACAGGCCTTCAAGGGGGGGAAAGGCAGGCAGGCAGGCCTTCAAGGGGGGACAGGCCTACAAGGGGGGGACAGGCCTTTGGGGGGGTGCAGACCTTCAAGGGAGTGCAGGCCTTTGGGGGGGGTACAGGCCTTCAAGGGTGTGCAGGCCTTCAAAGGGGGACAGGCCTTCAAGGGGGGGAAAGGCAGGCAGGCAGGCCTTCAAGGGGGGACAGGCTTACAAGAGGGGGGAGAAGCTACAAGGGGGTGGGACAGGCCTTCAAGTGGGGGACAGGCCTTCAGGGGGGGTGCAGGCCTTCGGGGGGTGCAGACCTTCAAGGGGAGGACAGGCAGGCAGGCCTTCAAGGGGGGGACAGGCCTACAAGGGGATGGGACAGGCCTTCAAGGGGGGACAGGCAGACCTTTAAGGGGGGACAGGCCTTTGGGGGGGACCATGATTTAGAAGTACACGGAGAGAAGGGGGTGTTCAAAGAGACGTTCATATGCCAAACTTTGGGGGGGGGGGAAGAAATAACGGGTCTGAAAATAGAGGAGAGGGAGAGAGATGATGGACCATGGGATTTAGGGAGGGAAGGAACAGAAAGGGAGAGAAATTGGACACAAGGGATGGTGTGGAGGAGGGATAGAGATACTGGATAGGAGGGTAATTAGGAAAAGAAAGGGAGAGATGGTGGACTCTGGGGTGGTGGGGAAGGAAGGAGAGATGCCGGATGAAAGGGTATTTAAGAAAAGGTGGATCTGTGGAGGGAGATGAAAAAAAGGAAAGATACCAGACTTCCTGGGAAGGGAAGGGAAATGGAAAGGGAGGACAGAGTTGGCAGATGGATGGTTAGCATGCAGAAAGAAGGAGACCCTGGCAAGCAAGTTATCAGAAGAAAACCAGAGCCTTGGACCAACAAGATTTGAAATATAACCAGACAACAAAAGGTAGAAAAATTAATTTTATTTTCTGTTTTGTGATTATAATATGTCAGATTTGAAATGTGTATCCTGCCAGAGCTGGTGTTGGACTGTAAACGTGAGCTAGGATTTAACAGAGAGAGGAAAAGTCCTTTTTGTTTCTTTATTTTATTTACACCACAGCGCCAGTGTGGTTAGGAGAAGCCAAAGGGGGTGAAAAAGCTATAAAACCCACCAGGAGTTTTGAAAAAAATCATCCAACTGGGCAGGAAAATCGAATTGAAAAACCAATTCAATAGGCCAGGGGTGTCCAATGTCGGTCCTCGAGGGCCGCAATCCAGTCGGGTTTTCAGGATTTCCCCAATGAATATGCATGAGATCTGTGTGCATGCACTGCTTTCAATGCATATTCATTGGGGAAATCCTGAAAACCCGACTGGATTGCGGCCCTCGAGGACCGACATTGGACACCCCTGCAATAGGCTGAATTGAATCAAAAATTCTTTTCCTGAATCTGGCAGCATTAGTTTGCGCTACTGTCTTAGACTTTAGGACCTGGGATTGGGGAGAGATGGCATCCTCAGTACTTTATAGTGTAAGTGAAACGAGGATTTGGTCAGACTTTTGAAGGGTCTGCAGAAACAAAATATTGTATAGGCCGGGGATATGAGACAGCAGGAAATGGGAACTTTTCTTCCTTCTATTTTTGTGAATGGAAAGGCTGAGGATGTCAGAGAGTTCAGTTAAAATATGTGCTTTATAAGAAAATATAATAATGTGTTTTATAAAGTTTATAGCATAGCTGGCCTACCCAGTGAGTTGTTCCTAGTGGTGATGGTGGCAGCGTGTCAATGTGTTGAGAGGAAGAGGTGGTCTGGGAAATTCTGCTGAGCAAACTCCGGGCCCATTTCCACCCCCCAGTTAGTCCACTCCACTCAACTGGTTCACACACTGAGTGGGTCTTTGGGTGTTGTTTTGGGATCTCTTCCAGTGGTTTATCTCCTTCTGGTCCAAGGAAGGAAACTTTGTTATCCTTAGCATTGACCTACAGAATATGTTTGTAACAGCACTGCTTGTGTGGCATTAGGCTATGTAGTGATCGAAAGAAAAAAACAGACCTTTGCACATTTTTGCACTATATGGTGGGTGTATGAGGAGATTCACATTTCCTGCACAGCTAAGTCCATGTGAAGTTATCTTGTGCTGTATTTAACATCTAGCAAGGTCTCTGTTTGAAAGGAAAGATCTAAACTTAAAAATGAAGTGGCCAGAAGTTATGGTAAAAGCAGATAGTGTAGCTGGTTTTAAGAAAGATTTAGACAAATTCCTGGAGGAAAAGTCCATAATCTGTTATTAAGACATGGGGGAAGTGTCTGCTTGCCCTGGATCGGTAGCATGGAATGTTGCTACTCTTTGGGTTTTGACCAGGTATTAGTGTCCTGGATTGGCTACCATGAGAATGGCCTACTGGGCATGATGGACCATTGGTCTGACCCAGTTAGGCTATTCTTATGTTATGTTCTCATCTATAGGGGCCTTTGTTTTCACTTCTTATTTTAATGTATTTTTTTTCTGGGAACTTATCAGTGTTTTTTATAATGGGAACAAAAATGGAAGAGAATTAATGTGTGTGGGATGAGGGGGTAACTAATTTCTTCAGCTAAATAATTCAATCCACTTCAAAAAGACATAGGAGAACTCACGCACCATTCACACACCCTCCAACCAAAAACGTCAAAAGAAAAAAACTGTTCGACAACCTCCTAGCCATTCGAGCTGCAACACTCGACCCCCAACTCTACAACCAATTGACATCGACCACAGACTGCAAAACCTTCAAAAAGAAATAAAAACCCTTCTATTCAAAAAACACATAAAACCAAACTAACACAACTAATCAGAACTATCCCAAGCATCACCTGCAACTACTCCATATGTACTTCTGATGTCATGACAATTCAGACATAATTTATGTTATGTTATGTTATGTTTGGAATATAAGAAAATTTTCACTGCCTGTTTCTATTCTGACCATTTATTCCGTTTCATGGTCATTACAAAAAATATTTTTTTACATAGGGGGGGGGGGGGTGTCAAAAAATGATGGGCCCCGGGTGTCACATACCCTAGGTACGCCACTGGTTTTACCTCATGCAAAATTGTAATTTAGATTCTAACCTAAAGTATCAACTGCAAGAGACAAGATTTTGGTGTAGTCCTCTAAGCTTTTGTGTAGAGGGAAGAATCAATATCCGACTTGTGCCTGGAAAACTTGTGCCATAAGGGTCCAGTGGTTATATCCGCAACCACCTTCAGCTCTCACCTCCTCCAGCACCAGACACAACCGCCATCTTACATCAAGCAGTCACCGCCTGGAGAGGTATCGAATTTCACGAGAGTTCACAAGATTTCGTGCATACGCACAAGCTTCACTGCCTCCAATGGTTACCTTACATTCAGGAATGTTGCCCATCTCACTGCTATAACCTCATGCAAGCGCTTTCTTGCGTCTATACGCGATTTTCCTCTCTACTCCACCTCACAATCACGTACAGACACAGGAAAGTGCTTGGGTGAGGTTACAGCAGTGAGGTGGGCAACGTTCCAGAGCAATGGTAACATATCGATGGCCTCAAAATAGTACCTGGTAGGCCGCATGCGGCCCATGGGTCGCGAGTTTGTGACCACTGGTATATTATAAGTTGGAAGCGTTAGGACCTAAACGCAGGTTCAAAAAAGTGGGCTTTGAACCTAGATTTGAATACAGCCAGAGATGGAGACAGGTGTACTGATTCAAGCAGGTTGTTCCAGGTGTTTGGCGCAGCATACAGAAGGGACGGAATCAGGAGTTGTCAGTTGAGGAGAAGGGTACAGACAAGAGAGACTTATGCAATGAATGGAGTTTCCGGGATGGGGTGTAGGGAGAGATTAGAAAAGAAGAGCTGCAGAGTGGGTATACTTGTAGGTAAGTAAGAAGAGGCAGTAAGGGTGAGAGTTGCCCATGGCTGTGGTACCCCACCCTCTTTTCTGCCCCCTCCTTCCCTGCCCCTCCCCCGAATGCATGTATGCCCCTCCCCTTCCCTTGTACCTCTTTAAGTTCCCTGGCACAAGCAGCATCTCCAACTTGCTACTCACGCTAGCCTCAGCTCTCCCTCTGACTTAATTTCCTTGTTCCGTGACTAGGAAGTGATGTCAGAGGGAGTACCAAGGCTGGTGTGAGCAGTAGGTTGGAGCTGCTGCTCACACCAGCAAAGAACTAGAGGTACAAGGGGAAGGGAAGGGACACCCATGACAGGGGAGGGGTTAGAAGCTGGGGGTCATAGAGGAGAGGTGCCAGTGCCCCCATCAAGATGGTACCTGGGACAGTCCACCCCGCTTTCCCCTTACTACGCAACTAAGTAACAGGCAGACTGGCCCTTAGCGAATGGGCAGTACCCAAGGGCCCAGACCACTGTCCATCCCTCCCCTGCTTCTCATGGAAATCTCCAATTTCCACAAGCTTCAGGAAAGCGGGTAGAGGTGTATGTTACTGGGACAACAATGGCTGTTACATTTTCTCCATTCCCCAAACACTGCCTCCCAACTTACCCTTAACTGATCTGGCTTCTTGTACAGCATAGATCTAGCAACACAGTGTATTGGGCTAAAATTTTGCCTAGGCTATATTATTGACTGAAACTTGATTGTAGAATTGTCAGACCTGCATTGAATTTATGCAGTGCTGAGACAGCTGCTTTATGGAATTTTCATTACACGAGTTCCTAATTGAACAATAAAGAATAGTCATTCCAGAATCATCTCAAAACAGACAAGTCTCAGATGGGAGTGAGCTTGATAATAGCTTTTGATCCATAGTCTGGTATCCATGTACTGTAGTACAGCAATCATACTGCCTTGCTTTTGCCTAGACATAAAAACTGATAATAAGAAAAATCTTACAAATGAAGTATGGTTGTTTTATTATTTAGATCAAGAATTATGTTTATACTTATGTTGGGTTATTTACATCAGGAGGTTTTACGTATATTCAAGGACAGCGTGCGATTTTGGGTTTCAAAATGGGATTGGATGATTTCCTGAAGGAAAAGGGGATTGAAGGGTATAGATAGAGGATATTAAATGATTAGGGAATAAAAAGTTTTAGGTAAAGGATCACTTACAGGTCATGGACCTGGGGGGGGGGCGCAGCGGGAGCGGACTGCTGGGCATGATGGACCCATGGTCTGACTCGGCTGAGGCGAATCTTATGTTCTTATGTACGCTGTATCCAACATGAGTTCTATAATATTTAAAATTGCTACACAAATACAGATTCATGTAGAAACTGAAAACTGTTTATAATATGAATAGTAACAGTTATGAATTATTTTCTGCCATGTAATAGTGGCGTAGCCAGACAGCCAATTTTGGGCAGACCTAAGCCCAAAGTTGGCATCTCTCTCTCTTCCCCTCCCTCTCTACCACCCTACAGTCCATGTAACTTCTCTTTTTCTCCCTTCCACCCCGAAGTGCCCCATTGAGCCTTGCCTGCTCCGTACCTTTGAATCTGGAACTGTGGCAGGCAACGAGTCTCCCTTTCCCGGAGGTAGTGTGTTAGGCTTCATGGAGGTGTGGCACCACAGTGAATAGGACTGCCACTGCAGCCTAGCCCAGACACAGTGCCTGAGCTGCTTCAGTAAGCTCTTCCTTGGCCTGCACTGCACAGGCAAGTGCCAGGTCATTATCGACTACTACTATATATCTTTTCTATAGTGCTGTCAAACGCACACAGTGATGTATGTTACATTAACCATGAAGAGACAATCCCTGTTCGTCAGCTTACGATCTAATCAGGCAAACAGAACAAAATAGGGTTGTGGGACTACAGAGGGAGTGACAAAATAGACATGGGTACTTTACAAGTGGGCTGGAGTTTGGAGTTAAAAGTTAATGTGACTGCAGAGGTAGCAGCAGAAGGAAGGAGAGAGAATATCTGGCCACCTCATCCACTTTTGGGCCCCTTGCCCGATAATGGACTTCTGACTACATCCTTGCAATAATCCCCTTCCCCTCTTCCCTCAAACTGTTCCTCCAAGCTGTGTCAGTTTCTACTTTCTTTCCTCCCTGAAAACTACCCACCTTCCCTCAAACTTCTCCTCCATTCAACACTAGTCCCTAACCTTCCTCCTTCCTCAGAAGACCATCCAGCTTCTCTTATACTTCTCTTCCATACAGTGCTGATTCCTACCACCCCCCAGAACCAATCCCCCTTCTCTCCTCCATGTAATGTTGATTCCTTCCCCCCACATTCCCTCAATATCAGGACCTAGCCCTCCCCCTTCCTCAGAGGGTCACCCAACCTTTTGCATACTGCTCTTCCATGCAATGCTAATCCCTACCACCCCTTCCCCAGGATCATCCACCTTCTTTCGTATATGCTGTGTTAATCCCTACCCCTACTTCTCACATCCCTACATTCCCTCAAACCTTGCCTCCATTCAACACCAGCCCTTAATCCCTCTTCCTCAGAGGACCACTCAACTTCTTCCATACTGCTCCTCCATACAGTGCTGATCCCTACCACCCACCTTCACTCCTCCATGTAGTGCCAGTCCCTCCCCTCGAGGACCACTCAGCTTCTGTCCCACTGTTTTTTCATACAATGCCCATGTTTTTCCAAACACCCCTACTCCACCCATGGTTCAAGTACCTTCGCTGAAAGCCCTCCTCCATGGTCTCTCAGTATCAACAGTAAAACGTGCAATGATCCACCTTGAGCGTTAGCACCACAGCTTTAATTCTCTATCAGGTCCTGCTCCCATCATGTTATTCCTCACAGGCTCGCTGTGCTGCCATGAGAGACTGAGTGGACCTGAGCTGAGACTGAGTGGACAGGGCCTACACAGGTCCACCCATAGCTACACCCCTGCCATGTAAACTAATCTAATTTAATATTTGAGTTAATAGGGAGAGAAATAGAATGAAGAGAGGATGTTAAGGGAGATTTGGGTTACACTAGAGGTATGGATAACATTGAGTAGAGTTATAATGTTCATTGAAGATATTGAGCTTTCTGTCAATTGTCAATGGAATATATTGTCCCAAAGAGGAGAGATATTATTTCCTTCCGAAACCCAAGGTAGTAGGGTTCTGCTTTAATAGTTGCTGGAAGCTGTTCCAATTCTTTGTGCCAATGTAGGTGATGAGTGTGTTAAATATGCACTTGTATTTAATTCCTTTTGGTGATGGAAGGATCAGAAGTATCCTTACATTAGTATGCTTATTAGTAAACCAAATTACACTTAAGAGTTTATAAGTCACAAACATAAATTGACATTACAGTCAGTTCAGCTGTGGAGGATAATGAAATGCCATACAATTCAAAGTGCAACATGTCTGCCCAAGCTGCACAGGAAAAAAAGCAGCAGGAGGCTTCAAGTGGATGCTACTGATGCTGAGGCGGATGCCATCAATAAAGCCATTTAAACTGGTTGAGAATGAATCAATTGAAAGGTCTGATATATGATATACAGTGTTCCACTTGCTCATTTGCGGTTTGCGAATTGCGGACTCGCTCATTCGTGGTCTGCTCTGACTGCCTCTTCCTGTGGTAAAGTTAGGCTGCACCAATCGGGAGCTGCGTGTCAAAACAGCTCCTGATTGGTGCAGTCCGCCTTTACTACAGGAAGAGGTGGTTGGAGCAGACCGCAATTGATTTTCTTCATCCGCCGGCACTCCAGCTGCCTTCTCCTGCCTTTTGACAGGCGAAAAACTGCATTTGCAATTTTTCAAAATTCACGGGGATTCCTGGAATGAAACCCCTGCAAATTTCGGGGGAATACTGTATATCTCAATTGAACATCACACCAATCCCTTTTATCGAAAAAAAAAATAAAAAAAGTCTTATATAGTTCAATAGTACGTTCAATTGCTTACGTTTACTACTTATGGGGAATTTAGGTAACGCCTAAAAACATATCTGTTCCTAAAGTACTTAGGCAACTAACCTGCTCAATCTCATTCCACAATAACTGATCCCTAGAGCTGTTAATCACTAGCTTTTAACTTTGTTAAATCCACTCAATTTGTAGCGTCTTTCAATCAATGTTAACCGGCAGAACATTGTTAAATCCACTCAATCTGTAACATCTTTTAATTATTGTAAACCACATAGAACTTCATGGTCCTGCGGTATATAAACTGTTATATTATTATTATTAGATTATTCATTTGTCTCAGTCAGACTTAGCGCTAAACGCTAATGCATGTATGTTAGTCTATGGACACATTAGCATTTAGCGCACGCATAGATTTAGCGTGCCCTAAAAATGCTTTGCACACCTTTGTAAAATAGGGGGTTAGTCGATTTCTTATATTCCAAGAGCCATCAGAAGTGGCACTCCAAAGTACACAAGGTGCTACAACTTCTAGAGCTTTTACCGTCATGCTTCTTTATCGGCTCATATATATAATTTTTACAAAAACCTTCTTATATTTCTTATCTAAACATGTTATATTCATCGTTTAGATTAATATTTAAATTGAAAACTTATCTGAAAAACTCTGACGTAGCATAAAGCCCAACGTATAGGCCCTAATGATGGAACAATTTAGAATTTGAAGGTATCCTGAGACAGTAATCAGTCAACCGTATTTATGAGCTAAATTTGCTAATAGGGATTTACTGCTGCAATACAGAACTAGAATGCAAGAAGCGAGAATTATTGCAGTTTTCCCTTATTCTACTCAAAGTACAATGTGTACAGATGAAACGGAACCTGTGAGCTTTGAAAGTCTTGTGACACAGAGAACACAGTCATTTTTGATCTCTTGACTGAACAAAAGTGAAAATATTCCTGAAGAAACATCCCACAGACTAGACTGATGATCCAGTTTTCAAGGAACTTTGGAATCAGGCATCCAAACTGACTGTTAATGATGCAGCAGAACATGGGATAAGCCTCACTGAAAAATATGGGGGAGCAGTTTACCGGACCGGAGGAGAGTTGTGGGGTGTCCCGTTGCTGGTCCCGGTTGTGCAGCGGCGGCTTCCTCTTTCCTGGCCGGCGGCGCAGTCAGGCATTTACAGAGACGGACCCCTGACGTCATTGGGTCCGTCTCCGACAGCGTAAAAAGCACCCGCTGCTGTGGCTATACTGGGAGCAGTTTACTGGACCGGAGGAGAGTTGTGGGGTATCCCGTTGCTGGTCCCAGTTGTGCAGCGGCGGCTTCCTCTTTCCTGGCCGGCGGCGCAGTCTGGCACTTACAGAGACAGACCCCTGACGTCATTGGGTCCGTCTCCGACAGCGTAAAATGCACCCGCTGCTGCGGTTGCGGCCGCGGCCGCAGGGCGTGGCCGAAGGGGCGTGCCCTAAGGGGCACGCAAGGCCCCTTGGGAGCCCCTTAGGAGCCACGTGGAGTCCGGGAGCCGGTAGTGGGCAATTTAATTTGGGGTACATAGACCCGGATCGGATCCTGCTCCCTATTATTGGATCTAAGATGTTTATTCCATGTCTGCTGCAGTGAGGATGTCGTTGAAGTTTTTCTTTTTCTAATAATGCCGAAAAGACGAGGAAGGAACACCGGAGGAGCCTCCCGGCGACCCTTGACCCCAGTGGTTACTATTGATGATTTTCTCCGACGCCTACAACGGGAACAAGAAGGGTCGGGGGCTAGCTCGTTGGGGACACCACCGGAGAGTAGTGCAGTGGGTTCCCCTGAGCATGATGTCACTCTTAGCCCCGACGTTAGGACGCCACCCCTCCAACCGACGCCGCAAGCTGCCAGCTCCCCACGGGACCAGAATCCACCTGAGGAGGTGGTTTCTTCTTTGTCCACAGAGGCTAGTATGGAGGGCTCGCCGAATATGACAACGGGACTTGCGACCGGGACAACAGAGGTTGGAGGAATACAAGACGTCACTGAGGTAAAGCTAATTTCAGAACATTTAGATACTACACCATTACAACTTTTCTCACCTACAAAACCTCCTACAGTCACACTCGAAGCATTATGGGACTTGGTAGTGAATCTGGGGAATTCCTTAAATCCTCAAATAAAAAGTTTGGATAAAGAATTAAAAGAACAAAAGGAAGAAATAAAAGTTTTAAAGCAAGATATGTTACAATTTAAAACAGAGACACAAAATACAAATAAGGAGCTAACGCTACTGAAACAAAATCAAGATATGTTGGTTAAAGATAATATATTACTCAGGAAGAAGTTGGAAGTGCAGGAGAATAATGGTCGAATAAATAACTTGAGATTTATAAATTTTCCAAGAATCCTGTCAACTTCTCCTAGAGAAATGGTGAAAAGATATTTTATGGAAATTTTGGAAATTCCTGAAAACTCCTTACCTCCTCTTACAAGAGTGTATTACCTACCTACTAAGCCCCAATTCAAAGAAGAAGAAAAAATTGAGGAACCCCGGGAGAGGTCATTGGACATTTCGGCTATACTGGAACAATCAGATAGAGAATTGGCTGTTCCAGCTACTCTCTTGTTGTCTGTTGCTTTGGCTCCAGACAAGGATTGGATATTAAAACTTTTCTTTAAAAATAGATCCAAAGACTTCCTGGGGCAGCATATTCAGATTTTTCCTGATGTCTCTAGAGAGACTCAAAAAAGAAGAAAATAATTTTTAATTCTAAAACCTGGAGTGACTCAAATAGGGGGTATTTTCTTTTTGAGATATCCATGTAAATGTGTAGTTAGATATTTATCATTGAAGTATATATTTACAGAGCCATCTCAACTGATTAGCTTTCTCTCAATGAAACGTCTAGAAAAAGGAATAACAACGTCCATGGAAAGTTAGTTTCCTGCACTTTAGTCAGATAAGGATTTTTCTTATTTAATTAATTTGAATTATATATGTTCTACTCTTAATTATGGATCCAATAATATTGAGGACTAGTGTGAGATCAGCTAGATCAGTATTTCCTTGTAGTAATATAATTTTGCAATTTTAGTTTAATATGTTGTTTGATCTCACTTTACTGTACAAGATGTATACGCTTGGAAATATTGAAAAATTTTATAAACAAATAATTAAAAAAAAAAAAAAAAAAAAGAAAAATATGATACTTTGACAAAAGATGAAGAACAGAAGCAATTTGTTCTTTGGCTACTGTCCAGCCACAGAAAGGAGTTTCCATCTGCATCAAAGGTGGCTCTTATGCCATAGACCAGCGATGGCGAACCTATGGCACGCGTGCCAGCTGTGGCACGCGAAGGCCTTGCAGCTGGCACGTGGGAAGGTCCGCAATAGAGAGCTGCACGGGACGCCCCCTAGGGTCACGGGGATCCCGTGGGGACGCCTCCAAGGGTCACGGGGTTCCTGCGGGGCTGGATGTACTAAGTCGCACGGCTTTTCTCCCTACCTGCTCTGCTTGCAGCACAGAGCCAAACGGAAGTCTTCCCGACGTCAGCGCTGACGTTGGAGGGGAGGGAGGGCTTAAACAAAGGGCTTAAACAAAGCCCTCCCTCACTCCGACGTCAGCGCTGACGTTGGGAAGACTTCCGTTCGGCTCTGTGCTGCAGGCAGGGTAGGTAAGGAGGAGTAGCCTCGCGGCTTGAGTGGCTACCAAGGGAGGGGGGCGGTCCGCCCCGCCCCGTGTGCAGCACAGCCGGCCAGTTCCCCTTACTTTTGTGGCGCTAACCCGACTGACCGACAACAGCCCTGGTCCGACAAACCTCCCTGCCCTTAACCGCGAATCTAAATTACCTTCTTACAGCAGCTGTAAGAAGGAAATTTAGATTTGCGGTTAAGGGCAGGGAGGTTTGTCGGACCGGGGCTGTTGTCGGTCGGTCGGGTTAGTGCCACAAAAGTAAGGGGACCTGGACGGCTGTGCTGCACACGGGGCGGGAGAGAAGGAGGGGGGAGAAGGACGCTGAAAGCACTGGGGAAGATAAAGGGGTGGAGAAGGATGCTGAAAGGCCATGGGGAAGATGGGGGGGGGGAGAAGGACACTGAAAGGCCATGGGGAAGACGGGGTGGGGGGAAGGACACTGAAAGCATTTGTGGAAGACAGAAGGGGGAGAAGGACGCTGACAGGACATGGGGAAGACGGGGGGGGAGAGAAAGATGCTGAAAGCACATGGGGAAGACAAAGGGGTGGAGAAGGACGCTGAAAGGCCATGGGGAAGACGGGGGGAGAAGGACGCTGAAAGGCCATGGGGAAGACGGGGTGGGGGGGAAGGACACTGAAAGCATTTGTAGAAGACAGAAGGAGGAGAAGGACGCTGACAGGACATGGGGAAGACGGGGGGGAGAGAAACATAGAAACATAGAATATGACGGCAGAAAAGTGCTATAGCCCATCAAGTCTGCCCACTCTAATGACCCACCCCCCTGACTTTACTCCTTTAGAGATCCCACGTGAATGTCCCGTTTTCTCTTAAAATCTGACACGCTGCTGGCCTTAATCACCTGCTGAGGTAGACTGTTCCAATGATCGACCACCCTTTCTGTGAAAAAGTATTTCCTGAAATCACCTCGAAATTTCCCTCCCCTGATTTTCAGCGGATGCCCTCTGGTGGTCGAATGACCTATAGGACAGAAGATATCATCTTCCACTTCGATACGGCCCGTGACATATTTGAACGTCTCAATCATGTCCCCCCTCTCTCTTCGCTCCTCTAGTGAGTACAGCTGTAACTTATTTAGCCTTTCTTTATACGTGAGATACCTGAGTCCCGAGACCATCCTGGTGGCCATTCGCTGAACTGACTCAATTCACCGCACATCTTTCCGGTAGTGAGGCCTTCAGAAAGACGCTGAAAGCACATGGGGAAGACAAAGGGGTGGAGAAGGACGCTGAAAGGCCATGGGGAAGACGGGGGGGGGGTGGACAAGGACGCTGAAAGGCCATGGGGAAGACAGAGGGGGGAGAAGGACGCTGACAGGACATGGGGAAGATGGGGGGGGGAGAAGGATGCTGAAAGGAAATGGGGAAGAGAGAGTGGGGAGAAGACGCTGGCAGGGAAGAAGACAGAGATGCCAGACTATGGGGGGAGCGGAGGGAAGAACATGGGTGCCAGACCAATTTGGAAGGGGGAGAAAGGGAGAGGCACAGTAACAGAGCAAATGGAAGATGCAGAAGGAAGAGAGACAGTGGATGGAAGGAACTGAATGAGAACATGAGGAAAGCAGAAACCAGGCAACAAAGGTAGGAAAAGAATTCTATTTCTTTTTTTTTGCTTCAGGATAAAGTAGTATATTAGTTGTGTTGATAAAAATTTATAAACAAAAGAGGCTCTGGTAGAAACCCGTTTACAAAGTGTGTATTCTTCCCAATTAATATTTCCAAATTAATAAAGTCTTTTTGCTTATTTGTAAATGGGTTTCTACCAGAGCCTTTAATTCAGTAGCATAATTAAATGAAATAACTATTTCTGAAGTTTATAGGGACGGGCGGGGACGGAGGGGATTCCTCACGGGGACGGGTGGGGACAGAGGGATTCCTCACGGGGATGGGTGGGGATGGGTGGGATTCCTCACGGGGACGGGTGGGGACGGGTGAGACTTTGGCGGGGACGGGTGGGATTTCTGTCCCCGCGCAACTCTCTAGTCCGCAATTAAGATATGCGGCGCGGCGGGAGGCGAGTGTGCCGGTGTCTGCTTTGCAGCTCACCTGGCAACAGGGCCGGACTGGCCATTGGGAGGACCGGGCATTGTCCCGGTGGGCCGAGGCCCATCCTCCTGTGCTGGCTGCAGTCCTGTGAGTGGATGTTTAGCCTGCCTGTCTTCCCCTTAGTATCCTATGAGCCAGGCAGTGTGTGAAGGGGAAGTGGGGGGAAGAAGAGAAGCTTCACACTGAGTCTGTCACAGGAACTCAGTGAGGCTGTAGTGTGACTCCACATGTGACATCTGTAATCAGGAACAGTTCCTAGTGCTCCCATGCTAGAGAGGTGAGGATATGGGGGGATGTTAATGTGTCTAATAATGTGCTTCTCTGTAAAAACCTCTGTATCTTCCATGGGGGACATGCTAAATTTGAGGAAATAAAAAAGCTGCTTATGATGATTGCATAGAGAAGTTCAGTAAGCTGAGAGGAGGGCTGGGCTCTCTGTGAACAACCAGCACACTAATCCTCTGCGCTGTACCTTATGGAAAACTCAATATAGCAAAAAACAGTAAAGTGTATATGTGGCCCTTCACAGTGCTTTTGTAAACATCATAATAAAATAACAAAGGCTCCAATAATGAAAAATAAAAGTCCTTTTCCCATACACTCAGGTTGCACAAGTCCGGTTTTCACCCGGACAGTATATTTTTTGACCAAAACGGATGTCTACAAAATTCCCCAATCACATATTTTTTTATGGGGACGGATTTGTATACAGCACTTCATTAGATTTTTTTTTATTATACAAATTTTATCTTTTTGTAGACTTGAAGTCTTGAACAAAGAAAATGAGTACAGCAAAAAAAGCAAAAACAGATAGTGGAAGACCATTCCAAGAGGCCTGGACAGAGACATATGGAGTGATTGAACGCAATGGGAAAGCATTGTGTATTATGTGTAATGAAAGTGTTGTGTCTCGCACATCAAGTGTCAAACATCACTTTGAGACCAACCATAACAGTGTTGCTGAACTTGGTTTAGCTCAAAGAAAAGAGTTCCTTGTAGGAAAATTAAAGAAATATCACTCCCAGTCTCTTAGTTTTAGCAACTACCTTTCAAAAACTAATCATCTTACAGTTGCCAGCTTTCAAATTTCACTGTGCATGGCAAAACATGGTAAGCCCCTCTCTGATGGAGATTTTATCAAAAAGGTAATTTTGGCTGGGAGTAATTCACTCTTCCATGATTTCCAAAACAAGGATAAAATTGTGCAGCGCATCTCTGAGATGCCGCTAAGCAGAAATACTGCAAAAGATAGGGTTCTGCGAATGGCTGCTGATGTTAGTCAACAGCTTACTTGCGACTTACAAAAAGCACCCTTCTACTCCATGTGCTTGGATGAAAGTACAGATATTACTAACCATGCAAGACTAGCGCTCATTTTGCGTTATGCTACTGGTGACATCATGAGAGAAGAGCTGTTAAAACTGCTGTCTTTGCTTGGAAGAACACAAGGGATAGATATCCACAATGCTGTGATGGAGGCTTTTTCATCACTAGACATAAGTCCAGAAAAAGTGGTTTCAGTTACTAGCGATGGAGCACCTAGCATGGTGGGGACAACATCAGGATTCATTCATTTATTTGCTAAGGAAGCAAAACATCCACTGATTCAATTTCACTGCATAATACATCAAGAGGCTCTCTGCGCCAAAGAAAGCAGCAAAAAACTTGACGATGTCCTCAAAGATGTAACAAAAATGGTGAACTTCATCATGGCGCGTGCTCTTAATTTTCGACAATTTCAAGCCCTTCTTGATGAGGTTCATGCACAATATAACACTTTACTGATGTACAATAATGTCCGGTGGCTGAGCAGAGGACGAGTGTTAGAGAGATTTGTGGCCTGCTTGGAAGAAGTTAGGCTATTTATGAATGAAAAGGGGGAAGACTATCCTCAACTCACCAACATGGCCTGGCTTACCAACCTCATGTTCTTTACAGATTTTACTAACTACTTTAATGTACTAAACAAAAAATTACAAGGCATGGGAAAAACAGCAGAAAGCATGTTTAGTGACATCAAAGCTTTTGAGAGAAAATTGTATGTTTTTGAAAAGACCTTGAGATGGACAGCTAAAATATTTTCCCAACCTAAAAATACATTTGGATAATTCTACAACATTTGTGGACAGTCATAAAAAACACCAGGAAATCCACAAAGCATATTCCACCATTGTAGCCGAAGCAAAGGAGAATTTTAGTAAAAGATTTTCTCAGTTCCGTAAGATGGAGACAACCCTTTCATTTATAACTTCCCCAGAAAAGTTCACATTTGAAGATCTTGATCTTTCCTGCTTTCAGTGGTTGGATATTCAAAATTTGGAAATGGAGCTACTGGAATTTCAAGAAAGCTCTATCTGGAAAAGTAAATTCAATGACCTGCGTGCGGCTCTTGAACGTATTGAGTGTGAAAGGGTGACAAATGAAATCACTGCTAGCAGTTCTGAAAATGAAATCCTAAAAGCGTGGAATTCTCTGCCAGACAATTTTAAGTCCATGAAAGCACTTGGGATTGCTCTTCTTACTTTGTTTGGGTCATCCTATGCTTGTGAGCAGCTGTTTTCGGCTTTGAATCATATAAAATCTGATGCTAGAAACAGATTAACGGATGACATGAGTGCTGCATGTGTTGCTCTGAAATTAACGCACTATGAGCCAAGGATTGACAAGTTATTAGCAAGCATGCAACAACAAAAATCACATTAATTTTTTTCAGAGCATGCCCGATGCATATGTTTACATGAAGCAGTGTTTTCAGTTTGCAGTTAAGACACTTTCTAAGTTATTTAAATATTATTTAAAGATGTTATTTAAAAAAGGGACTTTACATGGCCCTGTTGTATTCCAATCTGGAATTTCCAATAAAAATGGTTGGTTTAATTGAAAGCTCTTTTGTTTTCTTTACATCATATTATTAGAAATGTAATGATTTAACTATTTTCTAATTTGATTGTAAATTTTACAAAAAAACATGTATAGACTCTTTGGGAATACACACCGAGTCTTGACACAGTTAACAGTTTTAAGAAGTTTATCTTTTTTTTTACTCAGGATACATTTGACATGTTATGTGAATAATACATTTAAAATATATTGTGTAACTGAATCAAATTCTTCCTAAATTCATTAAATTGAATGAAATCATTAAAACATTATAAATTGCCAATAAATTGAAATGAAAACCAAAGGATTGTGAATCAAATTGATTCTCTGACAATACAAAGATTCCAACCTTTAAAAATGATGTTACATAGTTCAGGCAACTTTATAAAGAGTTTTTAGATACTAAAATCTTGTTATTAAGATTTAATTGACGTGCTGGCACTTTGAGGAAATTCTTTGGTTTTGTGCGGCAGTTTGGGCACTCGGGCTCAAAAAGGTTAGCCATCACTGCCATAGACCATTTGTTGCGTGCACAAGAATTACAATATGCTGTTAAACGTAGGGCTCCTTTTACAAAGGTGCGCTAAGTGTTTTAGCGCATGCTAACCACGCGCTAAACGCCTATGTGTGCGTGTTAGTCTATGGACGCGTTAGCATTTAGCGCAAGTGTATATTTAACGCGTGCTAAAACAGCTTTGCACACCTTTGTAAAAGAGGGGGATAGTGGTAGTTTAAAAAAAAAAAAAAACAGCGAGGTGGAGTTACCCCTATACTTTGTTTTAAGTAAAATGTGTGTGTTTCATTTTTACATAAAGGAATAAAATTAGCCTTGTGAACAAACAAAATGTGTTAACTATATTTTGGGCCACCCTAATGCTAGATAAATGTATAATATGTGATATTGCCTTTTATATGAATAAATGCTTCTTGTGGCCTTGAACAAGTCCTTTAACCCTCCATGACGCAGGAGATGGCAATGGGAAACCATTCTTGCATCATGCAGAGAAATCCAACAAGAGAGGAGGACCTTCACTCTGTGCTTGCCAGGAGTCAGTCCTAATTCAAGGGCACATTTGGATCTATATCTATTCTAAAATTGCCAGGCACAACTAATCCACGCAGTGCCTTCTTGATCTCTTTTCCATCCCTAAAAGGCTGCACCTACAAGAAATACCTCGATAGAACATTATCATTCCAAGCAGGAAATGGAACAAATGTTTAACCAACTTCATCTCAAATGCATTTTCATACCAATCAAAACTTATCTCTTTGACAAATTTCTCTGTCCCCACTTCAACCTGGATGCACTTCCAAAACACTTCCAGATAAACTCGACTAAGCTTAACGTCAATGTAATTTCAAAAGTTCTCTGTAATGTCGCTGTCTGAATACAGTCACTTCCCCTGTAAACCGCTTTGAACTGTTTGTGGTAGGGTGGTATATAAAAACAAAGTTATTATTATTATTTACTAATGCATCATGTGGGTTTTAGCGCCGACAGTGGCGGTAACTGCTCTGACGCTCAACTAAAACCTGCGCTAAGCATTAGTAAAAGAGGGGGTATATGTATATGACAAGTTCCAAATGTAAATCCACTTTCCACACATGTAAACCACACACTGTGTTTCTAAAGTTTATACAAAAAAAACAAATAAACTATGGGCTCCTTTTACAAAGGTGCGTTAGGGCCTTAACGTGTGGAATAGCGCGCGCTAAAATGCCGCACGTGCTAGCCACTACCACCTCCTTTTAAGCGCTCTAATCTTGTGCGTGCGCTAAAAACGCTAGCACACCTTAGTAAAAGGAGCCCTATGTATTTGTTGATTCCATTTATGAAGAAAAAGGATAGAAACTACCTTTTTTTTTTTTTTTCTAGAATTCATACACTGGACTCAGAGAAACAATTATTTCTTATCTGAATGGAACACTCCATTTTAAATATAAAAACTGCATTTGGCATATGATATGAGTCATAACAAACAGTTGAGACAATATTCTCAATGAATTGTAACCGTATGTTATACCAGTGAGTCCCAACCCTGTCCTGGAGGAACACCAGGCCAATCGGGTTTTCAGGCTAGCCCTAATGAATATACATGAGAGATATTTGCATATAATGGAAGTGATAGGCATGCAAATCTGCTCCATGCATATTCATTAGGGCTAGCCTGAAAACCCAATTGGCCTGGTGGTCCCCCAGGACAGGGTTGGGAACCACTGTGTTATACTAGCCAGATGAATTTTCATTTCACTCTAATTTCATCTGTACATCATATTATTCTCAGACTGTTTCTTACTCCTGTGCTCCAGATCCTGTATGTTATTACTGTAGTATGGTGACTTATGATTTGCTATTAGAATTAATTGACTGTTTTTTATTTTGCTCATGGCTCATTCCCAAGGAAATTTGTTTACAGAAAATAATTCAAGTTGAGTTAATTGAAGAAGATTTGGGATGGAAAAAAAATACACATTGATCAATTGTTTTCATCAGTGGCACTTCCGTTTCATGTGAAATATACTTCTAGGTAATTTTCATTTGTGCTCCATGGGATTAATTTGTTGAGGTATTGTCTATATCTGGTAGTGTTATAGACATGGTAAGTAGAATAAGTAGCTGCAATTAAATAAACATAATTAGCACAAAGAAATCTAAAGGACTTAGAGCCAGATGCACTAAACAGCATTGGTAAGGCCACGTGGGTCCGCTCCGCTCCCGTTTTTTGCCGATTCTAAAAGAGCTATTGATGGACTAAAAATTTTGCATTCAAATGATTTGCGCGGAGGTTCATCGTAATTCCTGTCTCTCCCATCTGATTGATCGCTGTGAGAGTGACTCTCATACATGTGCAGAGTTGGCAGGGGAAGCCCGAACAGCTGAGACACAGGGGAAGCCCCAAAACAGCCTCCTGCCACTCAGCTGTTCAGGACAGGAAACCTTTCATTGTCTTTTTTTTATTAATGGGCACAGATGCTTGTGTGTGTGTGTTACACATGCACAATATCTGTCCCATAAAAAAAGAAAAAAGCATCCCCTCAGCTGATGACAACCCTCCCCAACATCTCCCCGATGAAATGGCACCGGGGACAGACCCCCAGTGCCAGCCAAAATTGGCAGTAGGGATGTCAACTCCCTCCTGCCTTGCTGACCCCAACACACCAGTGAAAATCGGGATACAGAGGGAGGAGCCTAAGGCCCTGATTAGCTCAGATACATAAGATCCTGCCCATTGGAAGGGGCCTTAGGTATCTGAGCTAATCAGGGCCTTAGACCCCTCCCCATGCATCACATGATACACCGAGGAAGGTTAGGCTTTCCATTTTGGATTGGTGGGCCTCAGAGCTGGAGGGATCCAACCTCCTTTCTACTCTCTTCACACAAAGGTATAAGGGGGTGGTACAGGGGTCGGGAGAGGTTTGGGGAGCATATGGTGGCAAGAGGTAGTGGGCATCCCTCTTGTCTTTTTTGGGGGGAAGGGGAGAGGTTAGGGGATGGTTAAGGGGAGTGGTGCCTGGCATGGGGAGCATGGGGGCTTCTGTTGGCAGGAGGGAGTAGGCATTCCTCCTGTCAATTTTTGCTGGAAGGGGGGGGGGTTAAGGTCTGTCTCCAGTGCTGGTTCATCAGGGAGACATTGAGGAGGGCCATTGGTGGGGGCAGTGCTCTTTCAATTTTTTTAGGAGGCAGATATGCCCAGCATCTGTCCTATTAAAAATAAGTGCCGGTAAGACAGGTATGCGACTGGTTGTTTAAATACCATTTACTTTTTTTTATCGCTTTTTTTTTTTTTTTTGTGCATCAATCGCTTAGGTAGTTTGCATGGGGTTTTAATATTAAATAGCTTATTTGCATGGATGGACTGGAAAATTGACGACTGAGGGGAAAAACACACAGTAAGCCATTTTTTGCATCAGGTCGGCAAAAGCGATCATTGCTAAAGCAGTCAAAACTGGTTTAGTGACGATTGCTGACTTTAGTGCATCTAGGCCTTAATCAGATTTATGAAAATCTTTTTGACTTCTCTTGTGGGCTCCATGGGGGAAATTCTAAAACCGGAGCCTAAACTTTGGCAACTGAAGGCACCCTACTGGTGCCTAAGTTAATTGAAGAACGCCATTACAAATGGCAAAAATTGGCAAGGCTGAAGTACCTTCTTACAGTCAAGCTTCCAAGCTACCAGTGCCTAAATAAAAGGCCCAGAATCACGCCTACATTTGCGCTCTAGGCCGCCTAATGCCAAAGTAGGTGCAGCCACGCTGGAAGTGGCATTAGGAAGCCTAAAGCACTAATGTAGGTGCAATTCATGCAAAGATAGGTGTTGGAATTGTAGGTCCAGAAAACTCTGGTCTACATTTCCAGTGGCTATCTTTCCCTTAGGCACAATTCTGAAACCAGTGCTGATGTGTGATTGATACAAGATCAGTGGCCGCTTTCAAGGCAGCCGCTAATATCAGCACTGGTTCTATAAATGGTGCCACTAGGCACCCTAATCATGAATACCTAACGCAGGGGTCCTTTTACTAAGGCGCGCTAACCGATTTAGTGCATGCTAAAGATTAGTGTGCATTAAATGCTAAGGTGCCCATTATATTTTATGGGTGCCTTAGCATTTAGTGTGTGCTAATTTTTAACATGCTCTAAATCAATTAGCGCATGCTAAATCAGTTAGTACGCCTTAGTAAACGGACCCCTCCTCAACTAAATTGGTTTTAATTGGTTTAAATAGCATTGTGATTGACAATGCGAGAGACTCGCGAGAACTGAAGGCACCATTCAGGGGATGGCGCTGGCCCAGTCAGGTGGGTGGAAAGCTCGCGCTTGCCAGCCGACACTGAAAGCACCATTCAGAGGGCGGTGATGACACATCACTGGACCACCAGGCAATGGGAGATGCTTAAGGAGGTGCTGGACAGGATGAGAAGAGGCAGTGCGGGCCCAGGCAGGTGGGAAGAGGGCTTGCACCTGCCGGCTGATGCACCGCTGGACCACCAGGCAATGGGGGAGATTTGAAGAGGGACGGGACTGGGGATGTATTAAAAAGGGACGAGGGTTAAAAAAGTTACTGGGGTGTTTTTACAAGGCCCAACCGGGGGGGGGGGGGGGGGTGTTAAAAATGTATATCTTCGCTACGGGACAGGACAGGGGTGTTTTAAAAAGGGAGGTTAATAAAGATTGTTTAAAATTTTTGTTTCATTGTTCTATATACTGGAGGTTGCTCCCTGCTATAGGAGGGAGAGGGGGTTCATGCTGTGGTATTTTTGATTATTGTTTCAGTTTTGTTTGGGACTTGTTTCTGTTTTGGGCTATGCCCTGTTTATAATTTATTTTGGAAACCAATAAAAATTGTTGTATCTTAAAAAAGGGAGGGGGGATTAAAAAAGGTACTGGGGACAGGTTATAAGACAGGCAGTGCAGTGGGACAGGGTACAGAGCCTGGCAAAGAGTGTAGGGTTGGGTGCAGAGCCTGGCAGGGAGAATTTAAGGTGCATCTTATGGTCAGATGCGTATTATGGAGAGAAAAATACAGTAATTGTCACCACCTCTTATTCTAGGGGCTCCTTTTACAAAGGTGCTCTAGCATTTTTAGCGCACTCACCAGATTAGTGTGCGCTATAGCGCGCACTCCCTGAAAAACTACTGCCTGCTCAAGAGGATGTGGTAGCGGCTAGCACGCGTGGCATTTTAGCGCGCTTAAGGCCCTAACGCACCTTTGTAAAAGGAGCTCTAGGTTTAATAGTTTTAAATAAAAATTTGTAGTTCTGATATTTCATATCCTGCCATCTGTTTCACCAAAGTATCTAAAACTACATTTCTATTAATGCAACTTCTATGTTTTATTATACATGTGTGAATCATATGTTTTGTCTTTTTTACATATATAAGATTACATGGACATATAATAATGTATATTGCATTAATTGTGTTGCAATCAATTTATGCCTGATAGGATATTCTTTCATAGTATCAGGATGAATAAATTTGTTTATATTTAAGCTATGTTTGCAAACACTGCATGTGCCTCATTTTGAGTGACCACCTGCATTATCTGAATCTGACGAAGAAAAAAATAGAAGGTAACGTGGAGGGAACAAGCATATCTTTCAGATTTTTATGTCTAGAATATGCCATCGTAGGATGTTTGCCCTTGAAACACGCGTGATTTTCATGGATATGCCAGTGTTTTCTAATAACCTTGCGTAAGTCACCTTCCAAATGGGAATATTTTAAAGTACAGATGACATCTGGTGGAACCCTAGAGTCATTCTTCTTCAATAATTCTTCTCTATTTTTGCACAGAGCCTTATGGGTAGCACTTCTGTATATTTGCACTAGGGTAGCCCCTAGAAGAAAAACATTGACATTTCTAAAGTCTGATAATGAAAATCTGTAAACTCTTTTTAGTCTTAAAAATTAACCATACAGTAGGTTGGTTTTTTTTTAATGCAGCGTTATGGACACTAGAGTAGTGCAGAAAAGCATTTTTGTCTGTAGGTCTGCGGTATGTTGAAGTTATAAGACGATATATATCTTTTTTTTTAATAGAAAGGTCAAGAAAATTGATTTCCTGGTGATGAAATGACATTTTAATTTTCAGATTTGGATCCCTGATATTAATCCATTAAAAAAAAACAACATCTCCAATTGTGAAATCTCTCCACCCCAAAAGATAAAGATATCAATGTACCATTTATATAAACAAATATTGGTATCAAACTGGAAGCAGGGACTTGGCTGCCCAAAGGCTGATGCACCTGCTCCTCTACTGAAGAGGGGGAGCCAGCCCTCTTGGTACTGAACTTCTCAGATACCAGCAACTTTGACATCCCAGCACTCCCAGCATCACACTTTGAAAATGATTGATGTTGATGCTTCTTAGGTTTCTCTCTGCACTCAGCATCATGACTACTTGGTACCAATGAGGACATCGAACCCATATGAATCCTTGGTGTCTGGTTCAATGAGGTTGATGCTTCCAGTGCCGATGTTGATGGACTAGCCTTAAGGAGCCAAAAGGTTTCTTATGCTGGATTTAACATGCCTTCTGTGTCCCCAACTACATTTTTAAACAAAGAGAACAAGAATCAGCCTGGTGTTTAGGTCCTAGGAACCTGATGTGCCAATTGTGTAGGTCTGTAACAAACATCACCCAATTATATTGGGAGTGCCTCTTGAAGTCACTAGGGGTTGTCTTAAATGAGAAAAGAATCTTAGTCAAATTAAAGTCCTGAAACTTGAAAGTAAGAACATAAGAAGTTGCTTCTGCTGAGTCAGACCAGAGGTCCATCGCGCCCAGCAATCCGCTCCCGTGGCGGCCCATCAGGTCCATGACTTGCAAGATGATCCTTTGTCTAAACCCTTCAATCCCCTTTATCCTTCTATCAAACTAAGGCTGGTGCTCAGGCCTAATTGGGTTTAAATCGCTAAGAAAAAGAAAGAAAACGTGAATGGTCAAAAATAACAGGAAAAGGACTTTAAAAAAATAATGAAGAAAATAAGATAAAAGATTATCAACCTGTATGGGAAGGCACTAGAAAAGCCAAAGAAAAATGCACAGAGGGGAGATCACAAATATGTATTCTCTTAGTTCTGCAGAAGAGATTGATGGCCTGCACTTGCACATCAGGGAGAAAGGCACACTTGCATGCAAGTTGGGATGCTACTAGAACTTTTTAAATCTAATACACCCTAGCCAGCATCCATATTGGGCTTCATTGGCTATCACCCCCATGTGAGAATGCAATTGAACTGTTTGTCCTTGGAGAAAATAACATTTCCTTAATCTATGTGGGTGAATAACTCCTTTTAAGATATTAATGTAGAATATATAAAGACTTTGCTTCCTATAAACCTCAAATTTATTTTTGATCTGTGAAAAATATATTTCAGTTTACTTTGAAGATGTGTCAATATCTTATTTTTTGAAAAAACACAAATTTCTTGTCTCAATTGTATTCTGGAATAGTAAATACAGGGGACATTTCATCACCTGAAGAAATGTTCTAATATTTACCAGGTGCCTAATATCTGCCCTGCATTTATTGCACAGGGAAGACACTTATCCTATGAGTACTCTGTTACATGCCTTTGACAGCAAAGGTCCATGCTTTCTACAGGCATGCAACATGGCCCAGCATAAAACTCACAAAAATGTAGACACTCACAATGATGCTACCTGTCCCTCTACCACATTTCTATTCTCCTTCCACCTGATTCCCTCATCTAAATGCCATCCCCTGATCCACTGCCCATCTATCAGATCCCTAAAAAAACTTTCATAATTTGATCACATCAATCCCCTCATCCACCCAAGATCTAATCCCCTTACTGCTCTGCCCCAAATTCCTTCTTTGAACCTCGCTTCTCAACCTGATCATCCAAACAGATCTCCTGATAAGCTCCTCTCCCAATCCAATCCCTATGATCCCATTTCTCCTAGTTCTGATTTCCTAACACCTCCTCACTTCTCTCCAATCCCCTTATCTGATCTCCCTCCCATGATCCTTCCATTTCCCTACCCAATACCCATAATCCAATCCTTCTCTTCACTTCTGATCCTTCTAGATCTGCACATCAGAACCCCTCCAGTCTCCAAATCCCCTTGATAATACCTTCCTCCAAATTCAAGCTTTACATACATATTCAAAACACAACCTTATCCTGAACCCCTCCCTAACCTTCTATCACCCCTATAACATACCCACAGATGATTTTTTTTTTTTCAAGATGGTGTCCTGCTAAGACATGGGCTGCAGTGACTCCATTTTTTGTTGTTGGTATTCTTCTTCCTTGTATTTTTGTTCAGGTTTTATGTTCATTTGTACTCCTGAGTTAATTTTGTTATTTTAAACTCTGATCGAGTGAGCCTGAGATCTCAATTTTATTAATACCACCACATCTCCTAGACCATGGATCCTCAAAGTTCCTCCTTGAGAGCCGAATCCAGTCGGGTTTTCAGGATTTTCCCAATGGATATGCATTGAAAGCAGTGCATGCACATAGATCTCATGCATATTCATTGGGGAAATCCTGAAAACCCGACTGGATTCGGCCCTCAAAAAGGGACTTTGGGGACCCCTGTCCTAGACTGACTGTTATAGAACTCTAGACCAGGGATGTCCAATGCCGGTCCTCGTGGGCCGCAATCCAGTCGGTTTTCAGGATTTCCCCAATGAATATGCATGAGATCTATGTGCATGCACTGCTTTCAATGCATATTCATTGGGGAAATCCTGAAAACCCAACTGGATTGCGGCCCTCGAAGACCGACATTGGACACCCCTGCTCTAGACCAACGGATCACAGACCTTACCTGGGACTCATCTAGGGATTGTGGCTCTCCTCTCTAGAGGTTGGCGATCTTCTCTGCTCTCGATGGAGGAGTGAACCCAGTGTGATGGGGGAGGTAATAACAGAGGGAGATTGCTGTTATATCTGGTGCCGAGAACAGAAAATTAGCCCCTCCTTCCCTGTTGCTGGTCATGGTGTTGAACCCAACCCTGCATGTCTAGGTGGGTGGGTATATGGCTATGGAACTTGCCGCTTTTCTTTTATTAGCAGCAGCGGGACTCCAATGTCACCCTGACTCCTGGTGGCGTTGTGATGAGCCTGGTGGATATGCCTACGGTGCGGAGTGTCTAGAGAAGCTGTGCCATGGACATCAAGAGATCTTTGTGGCCTGCCTTTTTCTTTCGGCATTCGATTTCAGGCCATTGAACCCTCCTGCCTCAAGGGACTTGCGCTTTGGTTTCCAACTGCTTCAGTTAATAGGACTAATTGGACTGATGGGATGATCTTTAATTTTTACTTTATTTTACTTATTCATTCTATTTTCCTACATTCTGCTTTTCTTCCTGTTTTATTTATCTTACTCTTTTCTTTTTATCGCTTTTTATTATGCTTGGATAAACTTTTCTGCCTTTGTTATAGGCTGTGCTTTGAGATGATTTTCTTCCTGCTTTTTTAAAATTATTATTCATCTTACTTCTTACCCATAGTTCATACCAATACTTTTCAGTCACTTTAGTTTAAATTGTGATCCTAATCTGGGACATATAGGGAAACTCTATGTGCCTTATTACTTCATACAAATGGTTCTGTTAATTTTTAATATTAAACATTTTTTCTTCTTTGTTGTACCTACTTTTCTGTAACTACATCGAACCGAAAGGCATTTTTCAGTATATAAAGACTTATGTTATTTCTGCTAGTCTAGTGTGTTGAGGTGGGAGTTTGTTCCTGCCTCATTTGGCTCTGGGTTCCAAAATGGCACCCATGATCCCTAGCAGTAGTCTTATGACTGCTAGGAAGTTCAGCCTTCCATATAAGGGCAAATTGTTCCCTATAAGGCCTTATCAGGGGGATTGTAATAGGAGTAGGGGAATTAAAGGTGGGTTGTGATATATAAATTGGGTGATTTGGGCAGTAGGGAGAGAAGGAATGAATTGAAGGGATTGGGAGAGGGGAAAAGAAGGATATGTTTGGGGGGATTGGGGAGGGGAGATCAGATAAAGGGATCAGGTAGAGAGATAGAAACAGGGTGGAGAGTTGGAGATATCTGTGGCCTTGTTATCACATTGCTGGTAATGTAACTATACTTACTCTTTTTAAGGTGGTGATAAGTGCAGCCATACTATCAACAGTTGTGACTACTAACATGTGGTACTGACTTACTAGTTTTCAAAACTGGCCATGCCTATGACCTACCCAAGCTATACCCTGTTCCCATCCCTACCCATATTTATGTCATACTGCTGGTTTTAAACAATTATAGCCATTAATTTGGGTTCAAAGTAACATCTACTGCGCAGTAAAACTGAAAGCAGCCAAGTTTTAGTTTCAGCTTTGGTTTTGGTACTGAAATCAGTACAAAAAATGGGTTCAGTCATTCTTTGGTTTTGGCCAAAAATGTTAGTACATTTTTGGCTGAAATTGATGCCCTCCACTCTCTACCTGCGTCCTCCTCCATCACCAAAAAGCAAGAGCCATCGGACTGGGCCAGCCATCACAACCACAACCCATCTCTCCTCTCACCACTCAAAGGCCCTCTCTAGAGTCAGCATGGGTTCAGCCGAGGGAGATCTTGCCTCACCAATTTGCTTGACTTCTTTGAAGGTGTAACTAAACATGTGGATAAAGATGAGCCAGTTGATATAGTGTATCTAGATTTTCAGAAAGCTTTTCATAAAGTTCCTCACGAGAGGCTCCTGAAAAAATTAAAGTGTCATGGGATAGGTAACAAAGTTCAATTGTGAATTAGGAATTGGTTATCGGATAGAAAACAGAGGTTAAATGGTCATTTTTCTCAATGGAGGAGAGTAAACAGTGGAATGCTGCAGGGGTCAGTACTGGGACCGATGCAATTTAATTTATTTATAAATGATTTGGAAATTGGAATGACAAGTGAGGTGATTAAATATGCAGATGACACTAAACTATTCAAAGTTTTTAAAACACAGATTGTGAAAAATTGCAGGCAGACCTTAGAAAATTGGAAGACTGGGCGTCCAAATGGCAGATGAAATTTAATGTGGACAAATGCAAAGTGATGCACTTTGGGAAGAATAACCTGAATCACAGTTACTGGATGCTAGGGTCCACCTTGGATCTGGGTATTATCATAGACAATACAATTAAACCTTCCGCCCAATGTGCGGCGGCAGCGGCCAAAAAAGCAAGCAGGATGCTAGGAATTAATAAAAAAAGGGATGGTTAACAAGACTAAGGGCTCCTTTTACTAAGCCGCGCTAGCGGTTTAACGCGCATAATAGCGCACGCTAAACCGCCGGACGCACTAGCTGCTACCGCCTCCTCTTGAGCAGGCGGTAGTTTTTGGCCAGTGCGGGGGTTAGCGCGTGATGAAAAGTCGTGCGCGTTAACCTGCTAGCACGGCTTGATAAAAGGAGCCCTAAGATTGTTATTTTATTTTAATTTATCATTTTGAACATATTTCAATAAAATACATATTGAAAAGATACAAGAGTCTTAAACATTAAAATTGTAAACAATGTTATAATGCCCCTGTATCGCTCCATGGTGCAACCTCATCTGGAGTATTGTGTTCAATTCTGGTCTCCTTATCTCAAGAAAGATATAGTGGCGCTAGAAAAGGTTCAAAGAAGAACGACCAAGACGGTAAAGGGGATGGAACTCCTCTCGTATGAGGAAAAACTAAAACAGGGTTCTTCAGCTTGGAAAAGAGACGGCTGAGGGGAGATATGAATGAAGTCTACAAAATCCTGAGTGGAGTAGAACAGGTACAAGTGGATCAATTTTTCACTCTGTCAAAAATTACAAAGACTAGGGGACAATCGATGAAGTTACAGGGAAATACTTTTAAAACCAATAGGAGGAATTTTTTTCACTCAGAGAATAGTTAAGCTCTGGAACGTGTTGCCAGAGGATGTGGTAAGAGCGGATAGCATAGCTGGTTTTAAGAAAGGTTTGGACAAATTCCTGGAGGAAAAGTCCATAGTCTGTTATTGAGAAAGACATGGGGGAAGCCACTGCTTGCCCTGGATCGGTAGCATGGAATATTGCTACTCCTTGGGTTTTCGCCAGGTACTTGTGACCTGGATTGGCCACTGTGAGAATGGGCTACTGGGCTTGATGGATCATTGGTATGACCCAGTAAGGCTATTCCTATGTTTTTACTTTCAAATGTCCTGGTGGTCTTGTGGCCTCTTCCAGGCAAGAGGATCCCCAGTTGCTCCCGTCCCAGCTGGTTACTCCATCAAAATGGCTGCTTGGATCTCCCATGGTAGGCTTAGTGACCATTTTGATTGAGGAACCAGTGAGAGCAGGAGCGACGGAATCATCCTTCTTGAAAGAGACCATTCACCTCCAAAGCATTTAAAAATAGGCCTAGGAGGGCTTTTGGGTGGTAAAAGGGTGGGGAGGTGGCCAGCCTGGCAGGACTTGTTCTGTCTGCCAGGGGGTTGGAGGTGGTAGCTAAGTGAACCTGCTCTTTGTCAGGGGTAGGAGCCATTTTCAGTTTCAGCTATAACCAAGCAGCAAATTTTGGCTGATGATTTAGTTTTATCAAAACCAAGATTCCTGATTTCAGGCACCCTCTGGGTAAAACCCATGCTAGCTGCTCAGTACAACTTAATAAAAGAGCACTTTTGACTATTGCATTTCAATGTAATACCCTGTGCAGTCTACCAAGAAAATCTTCAGATGTCCTCAAAATTTTTGCTAATAAAGTAAATTTGGATGTCATTCCTTTGTGGAAGGCACAGTATGATTTCATTCTTTTTGAAAAAAAAAAAAGCAATGTTCATAAGTTCTCATTAGTTTGTGAATCACATGTTTGGTACATAACATAGGTAAATAGGTATGAATGCTGACGTTAAGTTTTCTAAAGCAAATAGTCACTTTAGAGTGTTCGTCTCAAACCAAACCTAATTATATCATCTCATCCATGACAAGTGAGCTGGGAAATGTTCCCTACATTATGTGAATGATTGGTTATTGTAGGCTGCTAATCTTTCAGAGACCACTGCTGTGTCATTTCTAAAGCACAAGCTAATTTCTACCTTGGGGTCATTTTGAAGCAATAAATTGTAAATAAGAGGGGAATAGTGGCGCTGAGGTTTCTTGTTGACTAAAAGATCAGCAGAATGACGCACAGCTGAGGCTATAAATTGATTCCCTCTTGCGGGTTTTAGGAGAGATCCAGCATGCCTATGTTAAAGGAAGAGAAGAAAGGCAAAGGGGTATGGGTTGGTTAGAGCAGTGTTCTTCAACCGCCATTCCGCATAAATTTGCTGCTAGTCCACAGGGCTGGCACGTCCATTGGGCCCAAGACAGTGTTCTTCAGCCACCGGTCAATGGTGCGATCAACACATCATCTTCGGGCTGTAGTACACAAGAGCCATGGGAAAAGGCTCTTACACGCAGCCTGCGCCTGAACCAGAAGCCTTCTCTATGACATCGCAACATCAGAGGGAAGGCTTCCAGATGAGGTACGGGACGCAGGTGCAAGGAGCTGCTGCCCAAAGCTTTGTGCAATGCATCACTCAGGGAGCCGGCCTGAAGACGCTGCATTGATTGCACAGTGGACCGGCCCAAAGATAACACCGGGGGGAAGGCCAGAAGGCAAGGCACATGGAGGGAGAGAGACAACAATGATAGGGGAAATGCTTTCATTTTTATTTAGTGATTGATTTTGTCTTTTCAGGAAGAAATGCATTTGTTTCTTTTCCTCTGGGGTTGTACTGCTTGCAGAGTCTAACATCTTAGGGTTTGTGTGTAAATATTAGTACTTTTAGTTTTTGGTCCTGCATTTGCATGGGGTATCTGTTTTCTGGTTGGAATGAATGTTAAAAAGCATACAGTGTGCTTTGTGTATGCATGCGCACTAAAAAAAGCGTGTTCCCTGATCCGTCGCGAAAACACAATTGCGCATGCGCGGGTTTTACGTCACCACTTGCTCGCGGCGGCTTTCAAATAAAAATAAAAAATTACACAGCTGCAGCGGCCTTCCTCACCCCCGCCTCCTCTCTCGAACTGCACCAGGATCGAGAGAGGAGCTGCAGCGCCGGCTTTCAACTTAAAACAAAAAAAATAAAAAAAACCCAACTGGAGATCGCCGCTCTCAACCCCCTCCCACCCCAACTGGAGATCGCCGCTCTCACCCGCTCCCACTGTGCAAACCCCCCCCCCAACTGGAGATCGCCGCTCTCCCCCCCTCCCCCCCAACTGGAGATCGCCACTCCCACCCGCTCCCACTGTGCAACCCCCCCAACTGGAGATCGCCGCTCTCACCCCCTCCCCCCCAACTGGAGATCGCCGCTCTCACCCGCTCCCACTGTGCAAACCCCCCCCCCTCTCCCCACCCCCCATGGGAGGATGCGCCGCAGCAAAGTGCTGCACAGGTACTGGAGGGGGAGAGACATATTGCTTCTGCACCGGTACAAACATCCCTCCAGCGTTGGCACTCGCTGCACGTTAAACAGGCTGCTTGGGCTTTCTCCTGCAGTTGAGTCCCTTTGCCGCGTCAATGATTACGTCATCAATGACGCAACAGAGAGCCTCAACGGTAGAAGAAAGCCGAAGCAGCCTGTTTAAGTGCAGCGAGTGCCAACGCAGGAGGGAGGTTTGATATTAAAGTCTTGCTAGGAGGGTCGCAGAGTCAGCGGGGGTTGGGCTGGGAGGGGAGAGAAGCATCTGCCTCGGGTGCTTCAGGCAGCAGCAGTGTTTACAATTCGCTGCTGTTGCTGGCTTCAGGCCTTCCTCTCTGGCCGGTCCTGCCTACTTCCTGTTTTCGTGAAGACAGGACCGGCCAGAGAGAAAGACCTGAAGCCAGCAACAGCAATGAATTGTGAATGCTGCTGCTGATCAATGAAGTAGTTAAATGAGGAAAGGGAGCAGAGGGGGAGAGAATGGCTTGGAGGGAAGGAGGAAGGTATGCCAGACCAAGGCAAAAGGAAGGAGGAGATGGAGAGAGGCCATATGGGAGAGAGAGAGAGAGGGCAATGAATGGAAGGGGCAACATAGAGGGTGAACAGTATTCTAGCACCTGTTAATGTAACGGGCTTAAAGACTAGTACAATTATATTGTGTGTATATATGAAAAATGAATGGAAAAAATGGTTACAATTAGTACTATTTTGGGGGCGGGGTTTGGGACGGAGATTGAGTGGAGATGGGCACGACTTAGCCCAGTGTTCTTCAACTGCCGGTCCTTGGACCGGTGCCAGTCCACAAAATAATTATTTTATTTCCGTCGGTCCATAGGTGTCAAAAGGTAGAAGAACACTGGGTTAGAGAACAAGAAAAAAATGTGATCAAACGGGAAGTATTTTCAGGGATACTTAAGTTGACAAGAAGTAAAAGCTAAAATGTTTGGAAATGTGGGCCAGTAAAGAGGAAAGGTAAGAAGGATGAAAAAGGAAGAAAAAGAAAAGAAGAAAACTCAGGAAACAGAGATACATGGGAGCTCAATCAACCTGTAAGAGGTACGGTACTTAATATGACCAATAAGGGTAATTCTATAAAGAACTTTTATCTGGTATCCTGATCTCCAGCAGTGATACAATGAGATTATCTCTAAAGGATGCAGGCATCATTTATAAACCCAGGATACAGAAAATCAGGAGGCGCTCGGGATCACTTCTATTCCTACTTACTAGACATGATGAATCCAGGGACCCTGGTATGACCTAGGAATTAGATCCATGAGTAAGGAGTGAAGGAGGATGAAAGAGATGGCTATCAGGGGCGATATATTTTCAGGAGGAGGCATCAGATGAGGGCTTGATGTTAGGGTGGTGTAAGTTGGCGATTTCTCTATGATGGGGAATATGATTGGGGGGACTGAGTTCAACCTTTACATCTGCCCCTTTCCAACAGGCACTTACTCATGCTTCGGGGAAGGTATGCTTCTGTTTATTATTTATTTGATATCCCACTAATGCAACGGGTCATAGCAGCTTACAAGCTTAAATCACAAAGAAAGGAATGTCAAAAATTAAAAGTAAAATAATACAATCATAAATTAAAACTAAATAAATCCATTAAAATTAATATAATAAAATATAAGTACCTATATTTCTATTCAGTCTATTCAGCCATCTTCAAAAGAGATTTCAATTTTGAAAAGGGCTGCTCGACTTCAATAAAAGATGAAATACTAATTTTAAAAAAGGAGAAATAAGAACATAAGAATAGTCTTACTGGGTCAGACCAATGATACATCAAGCCCAGTAGCCCATTCTCACGTGGCCAATCCAGGTCACTAGTATCTGGTCAAAACCCAAAGAGTAGCAACATTCCATTCTTCCGATCCAGGGCAAGCAGTGGCTTCCCCCATGTCTTTCTCAATAAAAGGCTATGGACTTTTCCTCCAGAAAATTGTCCAAACCTTACTTAAAACCAGCTATGCTATCTGCTCTTATCACATCCTCTGGCAACGCGTTCCAGAGCTTAACTGTTCTCTGAATGAAAAAAATTCCTCCAATTGGTTTTAAAAATATTTCCCTGTAACTTCATCGAGTGTCCCCTAGTCTTTGTAATTTTTGACGGAGTGAAAACTCGATCCACTTGTACCCGTTCTACTCTATTCAGGATTTTGTGGACTTCAATCATATCTCCCCTCAGCCATCTCTTTTCCAAGCTGAAGAGCCCTAACCTTTTTAGGCTTTCTTCATACGAGAGAAGTTCCATCCCCTTTATCATCTTGGTCACTCTTGTTCGAACCTTTTCTAGTGCTCCTATATCTTTCTTGAGATAAGGAGACCAGAATTGAACGCAATACTCCAGATGTGGTTGCACCATGGAGCAATACAGAGGCATTATAATATTCTTAGTCATGTTAGCCATCCCTTTTTTAATAATTCCTAGCATCCTGTTTGCTTTTTTGGCTGCTGTCATACATTGGGCGCTAACTCTCAAAGTGGACCCTAGCTTCTGATAATAGCTATCCTTCCCAATGTGCATCACTTGCATTTGTCCACATTAAATTTCATATGATAATATATGTTTGTGTTATACAGAATGATAACTGTTTGGGTGGGGGGGAATGGCTGATTATGAACATGAGAAAGATGAATGTGCTTTTATTGTATTAATATGAGTTGCATTGGTTGTATTGCACTGTCGTAGCTTTGAAAATTAATAAAGAATTAAAAAAAATTAAAAATTCATCTGCCACTTGGATGCCCGGTCTTCCAATTTCTTAAGGTCTACCTGCAATTTTTCATAATCCGCATGTGTTTCAACTACTTTGAACAGTTTAGTGTCATCTGTAAATTTAATCATCTCATTCGTCGTTCCAATTTCCAGATCATTTATAAATAAGTTAAATAGAACCGATCCCAATACAGATCCTTGCGGCCCTCCACTCTTTACTCTCTTCCATTGAGAAAAATGACCATTTAACCCTTCCCTCTGTTTTCTATCCGATAACCAGTTCCTAATCTACAACTAAACTTTGCAAAGAGAAGTGTGGCTGGTAGGAGGTGGAGGTAAACACCTGCGGGCTGCACAAATTTGGAATGCAGAATGGGGGAAGGATGATGAGGGGCCTGTTGAGACACAGGAGGGAAGTGGAGGGTCACGTTTGGACAGGAAGGGAGGAAGAGGGGGCAAGTTGGCAATGGAAGGGAGAGGCAGGACCCCGGTTAATAAGTACGAGTCTGGCATAAGTCGGACCTTCTTAATCTGGGGACTGCCTGTACTTTCTTTTCAAAATGGTTTGTTGCCCTTACAATAGCTCCTTTCAGTTTTGCCTACTGCTTTCCTACTTCTTCCAGATATTCCCATCCAGACAGTTCCTTGACATAACCCCCCATCTGAACAAAGTTAGTTTTTTAAAGTCTAGAATCTTCACTTTCAAATGAGCTCTCTCTACAACTATTCTAATATTAAACCACATCATACAGTGATTACTGGATGACAAATGATCACCCACTATAGCATCAGAAACACTTTCCCTGTTTGTAAGCACTAAGTCCAGTATGGCCCCCATCCTGTACAGGTTCTATTGTTGGTAATGGTAATGCTGGAACAGTTTTCCTTGTAGAGAATTCAGGATCTCCCTAATTTTAGGAGATCCTGTAATAGGGATACCCCAATTAGAGAATAACACAGAGATAAAATTTGTCCCCGTTTCCTCAGATAAATGCGGCAAACCATTCTGTGTCATTCTTTAGTGTCTATCTCAACCTCAGTCCTTCTACACCGGCATTCTTCAATGCAAGGTTTGAGGGTCAGTGGCTGTGCCCATTCACACTTTGATTCTTCCCTCTCTCTTTAAAGAATGACATGGCCCTTGTAAAATCATCCATGGTCCAGGAAACCAAAACACTCTCAGTGATACCATCCACACAGCCACACATTCATCTCCAGGATGCAAACTTCTCTGCCTTGGCCTTTACGCTTGACAGGGAGGATCGACGAGAACACCACCCGTGCACCTGACTGTTTCATCTTCTCTCTCAGAGCCCAGGGTTATGCGACTGCCAACAATTTTCAATACTGGTACTCGTATCATTCAGAAACTTAATTTGGGACAGTTCAAAACCTGAATATCAGACTGCACGCATATGATCATGTGAGCCCCCTCCCACCCTTGACAAATGCCAACAGCCATCCAGGTAGGCCTCTCAGACCCATATAAGCTCTTGAGCCCATTTAGCCCCCAATATTCTATGCTGGTGCCCATACTTGTCCCTGCATCGAATATTAGGGGCTAATATAGCCAGCAACTGTCAGTGTCACCTGAATATTGGGGAAGATAGTTCTTAAACCACTCAAAGAATATCTCAGAAACCCTCAGGAAATAGAAAACTTTAAGATTCACATGCTAACAGCGATGCCTAAGTTCTCCAAACTAGAATTTATCTTTAATTATTGCTTGGGAGTATTGAATTTTCATAGTCTTCCTCCACTCTTTATGCACATTCAGAATACCAGACTGCACTTCAATTTTTCACTGAATATTCAAGGTAATTGCAGAAACCTGGGCAACAGTATATAGCCTAGACAAAACTACTCACAAACTCCCCAGAAATACCATCTTTGACTTCTGTAATGATATCAAAGTTTTCCTGAGCTGTCAGTAGAGTTGTTACACTAGAAGAGTCACTTTTCTGCTGCCATCCAAATCAAACAATATTCTCTAAAGTTCCCTGCCAATTTAACCAATCTACAGATTGCTGATCATGTCTTCCAACCAAAGTGAGGCTGTTTCCATCTGCCACTGTTCCACAGCAGTGATGATCAAAACCAAATGTAGGGAGGTAAAGGCAAGAGTTGATGGTGTTATCCTTTCACCTGAACTCAACAAGAGATATCCTGTACGTGGTCAATCAACCACTAGACACTGTTTGTAGGATCACATCTAGTGGCACCTAACTTGACTTGGGTGCTGGTAAGCTTTCTTTTTTTTTCCAAATTTTTATTCATTTTCAAAATTACATAAAGTGTAAGTACATATTCAATCAGATAATCAATGCAAATTTCACTTACATTCTATCTTTGGTTAATTACATAACTTCTTACCCCACCCCCTCCCATCCCTCCCTACCACATAACTAATAATCATATAAATACACATCAATACCACAATCCCCACCCTACCCTTTTAAACTGATATATTTATGGGAAACTTATCCAGTTACTCTGTACAATATCTTGTCAATGGTTTCCACACATCCTGAAACTTCTTAAAATATCCTCTTTGCAATGCAATGAATCTTTCCATTTTATAGATGTGACATAAAGAATTCCACCAAAAGGTGTAATTCAATCTCCTCCAATCCTTCCAATTGTATGTAATTTGCTGAATGGCAACACCAGTCATTATTAGCAGTAATTTATTATTATTTGCAGAAATTTGACTTTTTGCTCTCATTTCCATACCAAATATCACAGTATCATAGGATAATGCCACTGGGTTATCTAATAAATTATTAATTTGGTCCCAAATTGATTTCTAAAAAATTCATAATATATGGGCAATGAAACAATAAATGATCTAAAGTTCCTGCTTCCAAATTACAATGCCAACATCTATTAGACAAAGAACTATCTAATTTTTGTAACCTAACGGGGGTCCATAACGCTCTATGTAACAGAAAGAACCAAGTTTGTCTCATAGATGCTGACACCATACATTTCATCCTCCAAGACCAAATTCGTAGCCATTGAGATGCAGTAATTTCATGCTTAATATCAATGCTCCAAATATCTCTTAAACCATTTTTTAATTTCTTTTTATTAAATCCACCTAACACTTTATTGTTCATAAGTCTTTTTCAAGGATTGATTATATATTTGTTTCTAGTACATTAGTTCAACAAGTAACATAAGCTGGTAAGCTTTCTAATATTAGATGCCAGTATATTAAGCCACAGTTTTCTTGGCCTAAATTATCAGCACCTAGCACAGACACTTGCTGATGTCTAAGGCAATTCACACCCAAACTCTGTCTCTAACCGTGTCTACATTTTGAGTAGGCGCAGGTAGCCACAGGTAGGTACCTCAGTGTAGATGCCAACATGGCACCTACCAATATAGGTGCCTACCCAAAAATTTATTTTTTAAAAAATTGTTTTTTAATGGTGCCATTCAATTAAGAGCGCAAATTGAACCAATTAAAAAAAAATTAAGTTAGGTGTCCACATCAGCAGACATCGCAATCTAGGCACCTACCGGTAGGTGCTGTTCATAAGATTCAAGGTCTTTATGCTGTGCCCCATCATCACCATCAATAATTTCATTCCCTGTGGGTCATAGGCAGTGGAATGCTTTTTTATTTGGGGAGGAGAGGGCAAAGGCTACGGTCTAGCCCCAGCAGGATCCTGTGGGACAACCTATTTCTTCAGCACCCGACTCCCTAGCCCACCTTCTCCAGTCGCTGTAACTTTAAATCTTCCAGCAGCCGCCAAACAGCATCAAAGAGCAGGCCTGCCCCGGAAGTCTTCATTCTGCAGCGTGGCAACTGCCTGAAGATTTAAAATTACAGCAGCTGGGAGGAGTAGAGCCATAACTGACCGCCAATTTTGGGGGAAGCCATGGCCCCTGTGACCTCTCCCATTCTGACGCCCATGTTCTGGGTTACCACTGCAGTAAGGGCCTCTTCTATCAAACTGCACTAGCAGTTTGTAGCGCGGTGAGCTGCGCTGAATGGCCCATGCTGCATAGAGTTCCTACGAGTGTCGGGAGCAGTGTGGGCCATTCATCGAGGCTCTCTGCGCTAAAATCTGCTAGCGCAGTTTGATAGAAGAGGCCTTATGTGTTCTTTGCCATAGCTGCAGGGTCTATGAGACTGCACCTTTTTTCCTTCCACTTCTCCCATAACCAAGCATAGGAGATGCTTCTTTTCAGCACACATTTTTCTTTATACTGTAGAGCAGACTTAAAATTTTGACTTCTATTATGTGCAATATATAGCGATTTGTCAAATCAGTCTAATTTCTGTATCATTTGCCATTGTCTCTTCAGAATCTTTCAATATTGCATACAAGGTCAGAGAACTGAAGAGCACAAACTAATTTAGATTCATTTGTATTCACATTTTTGTTCTACAAAAATTCTCTTCCTGTGTGCTTCGCCTTGTGATAAGATTTATCAATACACCCGAGCGCACCGCCTAGAGATTTGCTTTTAAAGAGCTCCGACGCGGGGTGTGAGGGGGAGCTAAATACAATCTGGACTCGGAATGCAGGCGAACTGCACCAGACTCCAGAATAGCCATTGGGCGAGATTTTCTTTGGAAAGCACGGACCCAGGCCGGCTCCCCAGCCCAAGAGAACACAGAGGAGGTGAAGTCCAAAGTAGAGAATGACAGTGACGGGACAAAAGCACGCGAGACTTCAGCGCGCCGACATTGCAGCGCTGACAATTCGGCACAAGACCCGAGCACGCCGCAGAAAAAGTTACTCTTAAAGAGCTCTGACGGGGGGGGGGGCGATGACTTCATACTCTTCGCGCTGCTGTTGGGGGGGTGCAGCCCCCCACATTATAGAGAAAACTTAATTTTTTCCTAAAAAATCAAGAAAAAGTTAAGTTTAAAGAGCTCCGACGGGGGGGGGGGGGGGGAGGGGGACTTCATACTCTTCGCGCTGCTGTTAGGGGGGGTGCAGCCCCCCACATTATAGAGAAAACTTAATTTTTTCCTAAAAAATCAAGAAAAAGTTAAGTTTAAAGAGCTCCGACGGGGGGGGGGAGGGGGACTTCATACTCTTCGCGCTGCTTTTGGGGGGGGTGCAGCCCCCCACATTATAGAGAAAACTTAATTTTTTCCTAAAAAATCAAGAAAAAGTTAAGTTTACTCCATAATGGAGGGTTCCAACCCACCCAACCCCCCCCCCCCCCCCACGGCAGCACAAAGAGTATGAAGTAAACTGCTTTGAGTGTGGTTGTAAAACTACAAAAAGGTGGTATACAAGTTCCAATCCCTCCCCGTCCCCCTACACACACCTACCTCTCCTGCGCATTTCCAAGCACACAACTTTCTGGTGCTCCTGAGTTCAGTTCAAGGCTCTAATTATTTCTTCACACAGCATGTAATTAAACTCTGGAATTCATTGCTGGAGAATGTGGTGAAATCAGTTAGCTTAGCGGGGTTTTAAAAAGGCCTGGATAATTTCCTAAAAGAGAAGTCCACAGGCCATTATTGAGATAGCTTGGGGAAATCCACCGATTATTCCTAGGATAAGCAGCATAAAATCTGTTTTACTCCTCGGGATCTTGCCAGGTACCTATGATCTGGGTTGGCCACTGTTGGAAACAGGATGGACCTTTAGTCTGTCCCAGTATGGTAATTCTTATGTTCTTATATTCTAACCAAGCCAATCTAGGTTTTCTGCATTTATATTCACCAAAGCAAAGCAATAATTCTAACAAATAGAAATTAGTAGTCCATGGTCTATATACCTTGTCCAGTCTGCAAAGTTGTAAGGCTTAGCTTCGTTATAAGACAGTTCCGCTGTTACAGCTCCTACTCCACAGTCGAGGACTGGCCTAATGGTTAGCAGCTGCTTCTGAATCCTGAGGGCTGTGAGCTTGATTCGCACTGTAGGTCCTTGTGACTCCAGGCAAGTCACTTAGCACTTCATTGTCCCAGGTACAAAATAAATGTCTAAAACATGTAGACTGCTTTGATTGTGTAAACCTCAGAGAAAAAGCATCCCTAATCCTGTACTTGTTACGGTAGCCTCCCACCAGGTTGTTCTTATGCTGACTGGCATTGTCTGTTTTCAGGGGTTGCAGTCTATCTCCACTCCTCCTCCTGGACTGGGTATGACTGTTCTGTGGACCGTTGCATTACTCCAGAGAGCGATTAGACTCATATGAGTGATTACGATCATCTATTTGCTTATTCTGACAATTGGCTTGTACATTTCAATTATAAGACTCCTGAGACAGGCCTTACGGCCGAAACACTTACATGTCAAGTCTTGTTTATGAATAAAGACATTGAGCACCTCTTCTATACTCTTATGTTGAAACTCTGTCAGCTGATTTCATATCAGAAGCATTTTTTGTTTGTTTGTTTTCCTGGGAGAATCAGCCTAGGGCTAAAAGAATGATCTGTTCTTTTGCATATTTAGTTAAATATATGACCATTAGCCTATGAAGACACTGACTTTAGCCTGCATTCATCTAGGGAGGTTAGGGGTTTTTCTCTCTTTTATTTGTTTACTGATAAGATAGTAGCAAACATCCAGATCTTCAGAGGAGCTGCTGGTTTCTGACAGGTGATAGGGCAACAACTCAGCAGTACCTAATGCAAGAAAGCAGCGATGCAAGTGAAAAAAGGTTTCACCGGAAGTTACATTGGAAGAAGGGACTTGGCCAGAGGAAGGCCCCAGAGTAAGCCTGCAACATTGCCTCTTCAGGTGCTGAAGCTTCTAAGATGCTGGTAGGCCTGGGAAGCACAAAGGGGCCAACCTAGTAGGGGAGTCAGAGGGTTGCCATTTTTAAACCATGGGACAGGGTTTGTTGAGATTGCAGGACCTGTGATTGGGAGAGAAGGGGGCTGCTGGACCCAAGATTAGGCTACTGGACTCATGATCGTGAGGGGGCTTCTAGACTTGCAATTGTTAGGGGCTGCTGCTGCGCCTGTGAAGGGGGAGGGGGTGCTGACTGGCTAGCTCCAGAGCTGGAGCTGAAGGGAGACAGGTGCTGGATCTGGTCTGGGGATTTGGGGAAGGGGGGAGAGAAAAAAAGTACTGGGCCCATGTGGTGGGGGGACTGGAGTTGGAGGGAAGGGAAAGGTGCTAGACTCACACCTGGATGTTGAAGGAAGGGGATAGAGGTATTGGACCCATGGGAAGGGGCTAGAGGGAAGGGAGAGAGGTGCAGTAATTAGGCTTGTTCTGTTTTCTCGATAGTGGAGGGGATATTTGTGAGGGGTGGGGAGGGGAGACAGGGGTTGTGTTGATCCTTGCTCTTTTTATTTGTGATTTATAAAATGACAATTGTAAAAATATTGTTTCTGTTTATACTTTAATAAAATTAATTCAATATAAAATCATAACTATTCGAGGCTTGTTTGTATGGGATCAGACAGTTTGTGGGGATGGGAACCGAGCATGTGGGTACAGGGGGATGGGGACCAAGCTTGTGGGGAAGGAGCAGGGACAGGGAAGGGATAGGGATGTAGTTCGTGGGGATAGGGCGGGGACAGGGACACATATTTTCCCTGCATCATTCTCTACTATTATGTTCTTATCATATGACCCAAACCAGAAACCAGCCAACAACTAGGGTTACCATATGGATCCAGAAAAAGGAGGATGGACTGAGTCATCCTGGTTTTACTTCCATTGCTTACAATGGAAGTAAAACCTGGATGTCTCAATCTGTCCTTTTCCTGAAGCCATATGGTAAACCCTAAAAACACCTTCCAAGGGGCCTCCATGGTTCCCAACTCTGTCCTGGAAGACCACCAGCCAGTCAGGTTTTCAGGATAGCCCTAATGAATATGCATAAAAGAGTGGAGGTGTCAAGCATGCAAATCTGCCCCATGCATATTCATTAGCGCTATCCTGAAAACCTGACTGGCTGTTGGTCCTCCAGGACAGGGTTGGGAACCACTGTTCTAGACTCTGTCCCTTAAATCAAGCTTTTCTTAGGCATCTAAACCAAAATCTGTCACAGCTGAATATCAGGCCAAAACATATTTTTTTTTTTAAATACAGTGATTCATAATTGTATCTACAAAGTTTTTGACAAATGCATATATTTTTAATGAAGAGATGTCTGTAGGACAGTTGTTCCCAAACCTGGTTCTGGAGGCACCCCAGCCAGCCAGGTTTTCGGGATAATCACAATGAATATTCATGGGAAAGAACTGCAGGCAGTGCATGCAAATCTCTTCATGAATATTCATCGTGTATATACTGAAAATCTAACTGGTTTGTAATCCACTGCTCTAGGATATTTATTCCACCCAACCCGCCCACCCCCTTTTACGAAGTGTGTTTAGGTTTTTTTATCACTGGCTGCAGCGGTATTAGCTCCGACGCTCATAGGAATTCTATGAGTGTCGGAACTAATACTGCCAAGGCCAGTAATTAAAAAAACAGCCTAATGAGGCTTTGTAAAAGGGAGCCTTAATGACATGTTTTTAGTTGCTTATTACTTGCCATCAAAATTATTGGCATATGGGTGGTGTTCTTTAAGCCAAGTGTACCTCAATATCAAATTAGCATATTTTTATTAGCATAAAGCAACAATGCTTTGGGGTCCTTTTATCAAGCTGCAGTAGTATCGAGTAATATCGCACGTTAAACTGCCTGCCGCACTAGCCGCTAACGCCTGCATTGAGCAGGCGTTAGTTTTTTAGCCGGCCGCGGGGGTTATTGCGTGATGAAATGTCCAATGTGCTAACCCCGCTAGAGCGGCTTGATAAAAGGACCCCTTTGTCTTATATGGGGTTATCATGCTTTTAAGAAGTCCACATCTATCTGTTACATTTCTGTAGGAGTACATTTGTAATCTAGGATCCACATTTAAATTTGGGCATCCAACTGTGGTTGACCTATACAAAATCCGGGGCATAATGACTCAAATTTTTAACATTAGATAAAAAAATGTTTTATTAATTTACTCTTCCTCTGCCTTGCAGGGATTATCTGGTGTGAATAGCTATGATTTTAGATAATGTTTTGGGAAATTAGGGATCTCCATTAGAGGTCTGCACGGGAACGGGGATCACGGGAATCCCGCGGGGGTCCCATGGGAATCCCCCCCTAACCCACAGGACTCCCACGGGTACCCCCCTCTGGCCCACGGGACTCCCATGGGGACCTCCCTCTAGCCAACGGGACTCCCATGGGGATGGAAGGCTTTGGAAGCAGGGTTCGTCCATATAATATAATGGACACGTCAGCCTCAGTAAAAGAGGGGGTTTATAAGTTAATTACCTGAACAGAAAAAAAAAAAGGGTTCCACCAAAGAGATTCCACAAGGAAAACAGCAGCGCAAACACAAAAGAAACTGTGGAATTGATGAACCTGTCAGAAGTAATTACTGCTTTTTATGGGGACGGGCGGGGATGGAGGTAATTCCTTGCGGGGATGGATGGGGACGGAGAGGATCCTGACGGAGACGGGTGGGGACGGAGAGGATCCTGACAGGGACGGGCGGGAATGGGTGGGATTTCTATCCCCGCGCAACTCTCTAATCTCCATTTTGAATAGTTCAAGCTGCTTCTTCAGTAGATGAGGATGGTGGCTTCAGCGCCCATTAGGGCAAAAACCTAACAGCATCTGCACATGCAAGAATCCTAACACCACCTTATTTGCTATTCTCAAACCTTTATTTGCACCAGTGCTTAGAGATCATCAGAGAAATCCCAGCACGGATATATGGAACTGCTAGCATGCCAAAATGACATTTGTTCTAATGTAAGCAAAGATTTATGCACTTTCCTCTCTCTGTTCTCTATTTTTCATCCACAGCTGTCTTCTTCAAGAAAGGACAACATTCCTAAGACACTAACAACACATGTTTCCCTTGTACAGCATACATTTACAAGCTTTACATTGCTGTCAAGGCTTCACAAACTTATAACCTCATTCTACAGTATGTATGCCAGTAAGATAAGAGAAACTGGGTAAAGGAGCTTCATCTGTCAAATACAATTTTTATTCTTTGTTTTGAACAACACAATCTACCCCTCTACCATGTGTGAACACAGCGGGTTACACTATTAAGAATAACTAGCATCATTGACACACACACACCCTTTTATAAAACTGTAGTGTGGTTTTTAGCACCGGCCGCAGCAGTAACAGCTCCAACGCTCATATGAATTCTCTGAGCATCAGAGCTGTTACCACCACATCCGGCGCTAAAAAACGTGCTATTTTGTAAAAGAGGGAGGTAAGTAATTAATACAAGAGCAATAAAACACTATGGTCCTCTTTTACAAAGGGGCGCTAAATGTTTTAGCGCAGATTTAGTGTGCGCTGAATCAACGTGTACACTAACTGCTTATGCATCCATAGGATAACATGCAAGCGCTAGTGTTTAGCGTGTGATAATATATAGCATGCGCTAACAAGCATAGCACACCTTTGTAAAAGAGGGGGTATATGGACAAGATACAGCATAAATGATGTTCAACTATAGCCCTCCTAATAAAAAGGAAATGAAAAACGATACATTAGCATATCACTGTTTAATATTCAGCCAGAAGTGGTCTCCATTTTTTTTTTTTTAAATGCTTACTTTCATTGGCATGAATTAGCCACCAAGATTTAGTGCCAAGCCGTGTCCAGGTATTGGCACTGAATATTAGAGGCTAAATGTGGATGGGCAAGCTGCTGGAGCTTATGTAGGCCCAGATAATAGTCAATCAGGGACTGCATAAGATAGTTGTGTGGGCCCTGGCTAGGGTTACCAGACATCTGGGAAAATCCAGACTTGTCCACTTTTTAGAGGACTGTCCAGGTTCCTGGACAGACTTTTCCAAACCCCCGCAAATTTTGAAAAATCGTGAATATGATTTCTCGCCTGTCAAAAGGCAGGAGAGGGCAGCTGGAGCACCGGCGAGTGAAGAAAATCACTTGGGGTATGCTTCAACCGCCTCTCCCTGTTACTAAAGTAAGGCTACACCAATCAGGAGCTGCTTTGATATGCAGCTCCTGATTGGTGCAGCCCAACTGTAGTACAGGAAGAGATACTGCGAATTAGTGAGTCCGCAAACCGCGAATTCGCAAAGGAACACTGTATTATCATTTCTAGCCTGATTTTATCCAAGATGGTTACAGGATATACAAATACAATACAACAATTACAAATACATGCACAACAATTAACAAAACAACTTGCCCATAACAATCAAACTTCTCACCTAATGGTACAGAGTACATACCTTCCTATCCATTATTTCATTTATTGCATCACACTAACCCCCTCTTTTACTAAGATGTGCTAATAAATTTAGTGCGCATCCATCGATTTAGTGCACGCTAAATACTAATGTGCGCATGTTAGTCTATGGATGTGTTAGTGTTTAGCGCGTGCTAATTTGATTAGCACGCGGGGGGTAAGTGGCATATAAAACAGGTGGTTCTTTTTTATCATTTGCTTAAATTCCTGCAGATCTTTCAACTATCATAAATGCACAAGTAATTTGTTCCACTCCATGGGCCCTACAGAAGAAAACACACTTTTCCTTGTATTCTCATAGAGAAGACTTTTTGAAAACAGAGCAATCAAACTTGCCTGCGTGGACAATCTTAATTGTCTCATTGGGACCTACAGTGCCAATCATATAAATGTCTAGGCACCATATGATTAAAACATGTTCTCTCTCTAAAGATTAGGTAGGAATTTCCTAAAGACATTTTCATGTGTCCATGATTATATGTGTAAAATGCTGCTTATAAAATTATTCCTCCATCCTTACATAAAGATATCACTGACAACAAGATGTGCACATTTATTCAGCATGAGTATAGGCATGTTCAGGAATTAGTTCTGGGTGAAGTGTCAACGGAATTCCAATTTATGTGCAAATGTTTGGAACTAAAGTATGAACAGACTAATATACATGGAACCATTTGCACCTGTTCATGAGCAGATGAATTGTCTGCAGCTTCATTTTAGTCACGATTTATGTAGCCTTTTTGGGGCTCCTAAGCATCTTTACAAAATAGGTCCAAAATGGACACCCACTTTTTCTCCCATCCTGAGCAACCTGTTAGAAAACTTGGCTCGACAATATAGTTCCTAAAGCTTCTATTCTTCTAGAAATAAAAATATATATCCACTCCAAATGAAATATGAAATATCCATTGGCTGCAGTGTTCCAGTGGAGGCTTTCATGGGGCAATAGCACCTGAAGGTAAGTGCATTCAGTTAGGAATCCTTTAATTCGGTATCCCCATTCACTCAAATGTATGCATAGAAAACCAGATACTTGTCACTTAAGCTGAACTCAGCTCTAAAATGGATTATCAGTACTGTTGACAGCTGGCTCAGTTTACCTTTCATAGGTTGATGCAGTCCTTTGATTTCCAAAATCTCATCCTATTATATTCTGAGATTTACGACCCTTTTTTAATAGTGAGGGCCAAATCTGGAAGAGCACACTTTCCTGAAAATTTTACAAAAAGCTCAATCCGCATGGGGCCTTTGTTAAATAATTATTGTATAAGGACTTGCCATTTAGCTTAATCCATGTAGTCAGCAACAATATCTATATACCCTAGGTAGTTACACTAAATATATGAATTGAGCACTGTGCTGGTGCTATTCAGTTAGTTTAGGTCTAAGCAAACAACAAAGGAAAGAAATCCAACAGAATCTGCAGTGAAGGGAGAGCAATCCAAAAACAAAAGACCAATGTACAAAGATGCCGGCTAAATTTATTTAAACCAAGATCATGAATGCGATTAATGTTACCACTTTGTACCATACTAAGGGGTCCGTGTTTTGGTAAACACGCCTTCATCAGGGGTCCCAGTTGGATAAGATTTCAAATAAAACCACAAAACCAACTCTTAGCCTGATAGGATCGCAGCAACGAACAGTGAGAGAAATCTCTTGGAACTCAGCCTTAGCATTCATGATCTTGGTTTAAATAAATTTAGCCTGCATCTTTGTACATTGGTCTGCAGTTCTCTTTTGTTTTTAGTTTAGGTCTAAGAACATAAGAATAGCCTTACTAGGTCAGACCAATGGTCCATCAAGCCCAGTAGCCCATTCTCATGGTGACCAATCCAGGTCACTAGTACTTGGCCAAAACCCAAGGAGTAGCAACATTCCATGCTACTGATCCAGGGCAAGCAGTGGCTTCCCCCATGTCTTTCTTAGCTGCTAACCAGATAATTCATGGTGCCATCTACCCTCTTTCCCTAACCTGGCACACAATTATATGGATGGTATTGGGACAATTTAGGCCCTCTTTTGGAGTAGGTTTTCATTGCACACACATAAACTTTCCCTCTGAAATACTTCCTGTAAGTTTCAACTTTGGACCTCTTTTACCAAGGCGTGCTAAGCATTTTAGCGCGGATTTAGTGTACGTCACATCAACATGTGCACTAACCGCTAATGCGTACATAGGACAACATGCACGCACTAGCGTTTAGCACCTGTTTTGCGTGCGCTAATATTTAGCGCACGCTAAAAAGCTTAGCACACCTTTGTAAAAGCTTAGCGCTAACCAATTAGCATGCGCTAAACGCTAATGCGTGCATGTTAGTCTACGGACACGTTAACGTTTAGCGCACTAATTCAATTAGTGCGCGCTAATCGGTTAGCACACCTTAGTAAAAGAGAGGGTTAGCTATTTAAACAGTCCAGTACTACCCGTTTAATAATAAGTCTATGAGTAGATTTTGACAGCCAATGAATAATTTCCTTTGAATACCAGGCCATCTTTATTTATTTATTTATATTTTTAAGATTTTTTAGGTGATTTAAAAAAAACAGAGATGCAAGCAGAATTGCTGTGATCTGATTTATTAACTTTATGTACTGTTAACACAATACGTTCTGAAGCAGCTTACAATAAACAGAATCAACACACAACATTAAAAAGACTACATAACCATGCAGAAAACTTACTGGTACAAATCCCAGGTCCAAATGAGCAGTTAGCTGACATTTGCACCTACCCTGGGAACTGCTTCCAATGCCACCATCTAGTTTGCCACTGCAAAATCTGAAAGACGTGCATTTTTTGATCCTGCTCCAAAACACATCCACAATGTACCCCTTTCAAAATGGCACTTTTCAGATCTACGAGTGTTAATAGTGGCATTTCTAAAACTGCAACTTAGATGTACTGTACAGGATATTTTCATGAGTAAATGCCACCATCTACCTAAACCAGTGGTTCCTAAACCTGTCCTGGAGGACCCCCAGCCAGTCAGGTTTTCAAGATATCCCTAATGAATATGCATGAGAGAGATTTGCATACCTGTCACTTCCATTATATGCAAATCTCTCTCATGCATATTCATTAGGGATATCTTGAAAACCTGACTGGCTGGGGGTCCCCCAGGACAGGTTTGGGAACCACTGACCTAAACTAATACAAAAAAAACTTCTACAATACAACAAAAACAGAGTGGGTTAGCCTGACAAATTTGACCCAGCTAGAAAATATGACATAATAAAACACAAGTTTATAGCTTTAATCAATTGTATTCATTATGATTGTTGTATATCTTAATGGCAGATTTTGTGTAGCTGCAAAGTACCATATGTTTCTGCTATTGCTGCTGTTTGTAGTTTAACTCATATAAGATCCACATGTTGGCAGCTTTGCTGACAGCATGGCATTTCAGCTTAGCATGGTGTTCAGATTTTAAAGTTCAGCACAGCTTGGATATGTCACAGTACAGCTACAAGTTTGTGTCTCCGGAGTAAAGATACATTTCCAAGACATTAGAACATCTTACAAGATATCGGGCCAAAAAAATAAACCTATTGCATTTGTTAAAGGCTTATACCAGACACTTACTTGCATTATATTTTTAGGGCTATATTCCCAAAATGGATGAACTGAAGAATTTGCGTAATGCTCCGAGATTCAAAATCTGAAAACCCAGAAAGAAAAGACCAAATGAACTGAAAATAATCCAAATAATGTTTATCATGTGACTTTGTATATCCCTATTGGTCAACAGACTCACTCAACAGAGTATACAGCAGATGTAAAATAACAAAGTACAGTAAACCCCCACAAATTTGTGGTTCGCGAATCGCGGACTGAGTAATTTACGGTATTTTCTGACCCCACTTCCTTGTAAAAAAAGTCATGGTGACGCCAATCACGAGCTGCTTTGACACGCTATCTGGCGTGTCAAAGCAGCTCCTGATTGGTGTAGCCTGATTTTAGTAACAGAAAGAGGTGGTCGGAGCATACCGCAAGTGATTTTCTGCACCCGCTGGTGTCCCAGCTACCCTCTCCTGCCTTTTGACAGGTGAAAAACTGTATTCACGGTTTTTCAAAATTCACAGGGGTTCCTGTATTCAATTAAACAAGCAAACTTAAAAGGTATTATATACCTAAGTTAAAATCTACTCTTCCCAACTTTTACAAAACCGTGGTAATCACTGTGACACCCATAGGGATTTAATGGGTGTCGGAAAATTTGCCATGTGGCAACTGCTACTATGGCTTTGTAAAAAAAACAGTGGGAGGGTAAATGTGCAATATAAAATAAAATAGTTATATTTAATAATACAAGCAGAGAATAGTTAAGTTGTGGAACACATTGGCAGAGGATGTGATAGGAGCGAATAGCGTAGCTGGTTTTAAGAAAAGTTTGGACAAATTCCTGGAGGAAAAGTCCATAGTCTGTTATTGAGAAAGACATGGAGGAAGCCACTGCTTGCCCTGTATTGGTAGCATGGAATGTTGCTACACCTTGGGTTTTGGCCAGCTAATAGTGACCTGGATTGGCCACCATGAGAATGAGCTACTGGGCTTGATAGACCATTGGTTCTGACTCAGTAAGGCTATTCTTATGTTCTTACCCTCTCCTTTTATCAAGCTGCACTGCTGAGCAGCACGAGCTAAATGCCGAGCTGCCCATAGCAATGCAATGAGCGACTCGGCATTTAGCTTGTGCTGCTCGGCAGTGCCGCTCGATAAAAAGGGGTGGGGCGAGGTATTTCAGGCCTTCACAAAACTTAGGTTGCAATATATTCCAGAGGTAAAACACTTTGGCCTAGATTCGCTAAAGCTCACCGATTTTTGCTATCCATGGCTGAGTCTCGGCGGGTGACCGATTCATTACAGCGCCCTCATGCAAATGAAGTGATCAGATGCACACCCCTTACCGACCCCATGGATCACTGAAAAGCGATCCAGACGCATGCGCAGATCATCCTCTTTGCCTGTAGATGTGATCCACGCATGCGCCTGTTCTCTGCACAAGCTTGAGGTCAAAACAAAGGGGGGGGGGGAGGGTGGCTGCACTTGCTGGCCCCACGAGAATCAATGGAACAGAAGACGCCATAATAGTGTAGTCCCGCTTTAAACCCGCAGGTTAAAACCACGTGCTCGCAGAGAGACAGTGCGGCAGATAGCAGAGAGGCAGAGAGCACAAGGGAGATGTTTTATTTTGATGGTTTTACTTTTTGATACTGGAATTTCAGGGCTGCAAAGAGCAGGACAGTCGGCAAGGACGTGAGTGACTAGTCCTCAGCAGTCACTAAATTTTGGATTGGCAAGCCCAATTGGTGTTCCATCTTCTGTTTAGTGAATCGTTCTCTTCCTACTTATGCATGTCATTTCCCCTCATTTGCTTGTTTAGATCGGATTGGGTGTGGATAGGATCACGGAGAAGGTTAGTGAATTGGGACGGGATCGGAAAAGGCTCGCAAACTGGTCGGGACACGATTGGTGATCTTAGTGAATCTAGCCCTTTGTAGAAAGACAGTGATGGAGAAAATTCATCCAAGGATGCTAAGCGCATTAGCACATGCAGTCGTGTTAGCAAGAGCAAATGCATTAGCATGTGCTAACCGCTAGAGACGCCCATTATATTCCTATGGGTGTCTTTAGTGGTTAGCATGTGCTAACACGCTTAGGGCCCTTTGATGAATTCCCCCTAACTGTATCAATACTGAACTTTTCATTTTCACTAATTTGCTACCAGAGCATTTTGGCAGGAGGCAGTTCCTGTGCGGTCTGCCTTATATTCTAGGCAAGTCTATAGTTCAATGATGTACACGTTACTACTGACCCTGCTAACAGAAAACAGAGGCTGGTCTTAAGGAAAAATGATGAATTTCTGAAACCCTCTAGTCTAGGGATAATGGAAGCCATGTTATTGTTTTGGGTTTTGTTTGGTTAGGCACCTTCCTAACTTTTAAGATCCTACACGGCATCCTTCCTCCCCTTATTCCACTATCTTGGAATTCCTCGAATCCTGATACCACCAGATCCACCCCAAAATTCAAACTATCCTTCCCCTCATTAAAAGGCATATCCCATGCAGGAAATCTAGGGACATCCCTCACCTTCAGAATAACAGAGCTCTGGAATAACCTTACTATCCCACTTCGGAATCTGGGCTCCCTCCAACTATTCCGAAAACATCTGAAAACTTGGCTATTCTCAAAAATGTAATACTTCCTCCCTCTATGGTAAACTAAGTCCCTCTAAACATTCTTTATACCAGTTCCTTTAAACCATGCTGAGCTCTACGATTGTGGAGAGGATGCGGTATACAAACTTAAGGTTTAGTTTAATTTTTGTAATTTTTGATTACCATTTCTTAACTGGATTTCTATAACTCACACCGGTGTGAAATTCATGTGTGCATTTACAAACAATTTTCTAAAAAGTACATAATGTACCTTTGAATTTCCCTAAGAAAGTTTCACCTCTGGCTAGATCAAAGAAATTTAGCTCTCCTGCAACATAATATTTTTCAGTACATCAGGCAGGACCACATCAATGCTAGAAGTATTTTTTGTTTCTGAAATGCTGCATAAAATTTCTGATTGTTCAGCTACGTAGAGTCTGTGCCAATTCAAAGCTCAGAACAAGAAGTCTGTTTTCAGTCCTGTGGTTTCTTTGAAACTTCTATGATAAAACGTCTTGGCAGTTCCACTATTCTGGGAATAAAATTAAATTGCTAAGGAATGTCTCAGATCAGTGTGTGCCCTATTTTCAAGGTCAAACCTGTGCAGAATCAAAGCCTGTGGATTCATGTTATCTGAAACAGAGACGTATACAGTAATACTTATCTGTTCCCTACCATTTAGTCAAATCATGTATTCCAGTAGCTGCAGCTCTAGAAGAGGAAGCCAAAAAGATAAAGATAAATGTTTTCCTTTGAAAACATGTTGAGAGAGATCCACTTTCTGTACCGTAATTTGCCAGGAGAACCTGTAGAAATAAAGGTCAGCAAATGAGCTGCAGGTGTTAATTTTTAATTAGTCTTGATTAATACATGTGTGAACAGCTTGTGAAAGCTATATTTTATATAATGGACCCTGTAGTAAGTAAAACAGCAAAAGAAGAAAACCCAGCAGTTCCACAGTGATTGGAGAAACCAAAGCAAGAAGAAGCTGTGGAATGGATGTTCTTGATGTAGGCTTCCCCCCCCCCCCCCCCCCCCCGAATTGTTAAAAGTATAAAAACAATCCACATATGTGCTAGATAAATTGGACCTGACATGGTCCGTGTTTCAACATACACTTCTTCCTTAGGGGCCCTGCAAATGTTGGTTTGATGGGTGTTGTGGTTGAATCCCAAGTGCTAATATCTCCTAAAGTGGGTGACATGGATAAATATGTGGACATAAGTAAAGCATGTTAATGGCATTAGCATGAGCTTTTAGTAAGAGACCCCTTAACAGAGTACAAGAAAGCAAAACATAAACTCAGATGCAAAGAGGTGAATCTAATCTAATCTTCAGTTTATATACCGGGTCATCTCCCGAGGGAGCTCGACTCGGTTCACAAATGATTAAGATCAGAGTGACATAGAATGTGAACCTAAAAAAGAAAATGCTCTTAATGCATCGTTTCCAGGAAAACACTGATAGTTAAGATTGAGGCATATAATTAAACAAAATTGAAATAATAAAATATACTACTACTGCGACACTTCAATAGGTATGCTTTTAAGATATTGTGTGAACAACCAAGTTTTCAAATCTTTCCGGAATTGTTGTAGCTGACCTATCAATCTAACAGAATCAGGAAGGTGAAAGGGAAGTCAGTTACTGACTGGTCTCTACGACTATTCCATATGAATGAAATTGACTAGATGGTCCTTTAGGAGATAATTTTACAAAGAATTTATTTGTAGATAAAATACTTTTTTTTAACACTTTAAAAATCCTTTTATAAAAGTAGTCCTAGCGATACACACATAAAAGGAGGCATGATGCCAAGATGCGAAGAATACAGCTGGACTTTGCTTCTTTTTCTAACGTTTAGGGTTGTAAGCTGTGTATGCTATGGGATTGTATCTATGAAAACTGTGCTCTAAGAAACAATTTTGAAATTTGCTTTTGAAGACTACATTAGAGGGTTTTTGTAACCAACGAATGAAAAAGCCAATTTAAAAATGTATATAGTCTCATGATGTTGGGACTTATTGAAGCAAGATATCTGAGGTCTTTTTCTCCACTATTTGCTACTCGGGCAGTCTCTAACTGATTTTAATTGCTAATGTGCTCGGCATTTCTGATTATGTTATATATAATTATTAGGCTTTCCAAATTTTGACTTTTCTCATGTTTCAAATTAATCTGCATTCCTAGCAATGTTCCCTCTAAGGATTGGCCGAGTGCATCCACATTTTTTTTTTCATGTGAGTGACAAGTTCTAAGGGCTCCTTTTATAAAGGTACGCTAGCGTTTTTAGTGCACGCACCGGATTCGCGCGTGCTATAGCGCATGCTACCCAAAAAACTACCGCCTGCTCAAGAGGAGGAGGTAGTAGCTACTGTGTGCGGCATTTTAGCGTGCTCTAAACCGCTAGCGCACCTTTGTAAAAGGAGCCCTAATTTTTTTTCACATGAGCAACAAGTTCTAAACACCTTCAATTTTCCAGATTTGTAAGTATTTTTGTGAACAACCATGTAAAATTTATGAACGATGCTCTTAGAATGTATGAGCAATTGCTCATGTATTCCACTTAGAAGGAACATAGATCCCTACTCATTAGAGAGCCATCATATAACCCTCCCCCCTTTTACAAAACTGCATAGGTGGCAAAACTCAGGACTGAGTTGGGGAGTTGTACACTTGGTGGAGGAATCCTGCGGAGCCACAACATAAGACTACCTAAGTTGGAGAGGATAAGATAAGTGCTATTATAACATCATAAAGAATATAGGAGTGAAAGGAGCTCCAGCTGAGGTGATAATATATAAGGTTGAAATTGAGAAATAGTTAATATCAGCTAAAGGGACCCATAAGTGTCATGATGGTCCCAAAATAATCTCACTGTGGCTCCAATGCAGGAGATTGGGCACTGAACACGTATGAACTATTACAAAATTAGATAGCTTTACACATATGGTTTTTTAAAAAATATTTATTTGATTAAATGCACAAATATTTTTAACAAATATATACAAATAGCAAAATAAACCAGTGATTAGTCATATAAAGTTCAATTTTAGAAGCCATATCCAACTAAGGATATAAAAAGACTTGAAGTAGTCCAGAGGAAGATGATAAAAATGGTAAGGGGCTTGCACCAAATGGCGTACAAGACGAGTCTGGAAGACCTGAATATGTATACTCTATAGGAGAGGAGGGACAGGGAGATATTATACAGATGTTTAAATACTTGAAAGATATTAATATAGAAATAAATATTTTCCAGAGAAGGGAAAATAATAAATCTAGAGGACATGAATTGAGGTTGTGGGGTGCTAAACTTAGGAGTAATGTTAGGAATTTTTTTTTTCATGGAGAGGGTGACGAAAACAGTGATGAAATTCAAAAAAATTGGGATGAACACAGAGGATCGCTAATTAGAAAATAAATGATATACATATATATATATATTTATTTTTTTTAAAATATTCTTTATTCATTTTCAAGATTACATTAAGTGTCAAAATATATTCAATCACATATATATTTTAAAAAACACCAAAATTTAAATGGCTGCATGTGTGTTTGATTTTCAAATGGAGTTTAGATGGTGACTCTGGCTGTGAAGACCTTGCATGTTCTATGTCCTGTATATGGCAATTCGGTTTAACATGGGCTGAGGAGGGCTTTGATGGGCCTCTCTAATACTTCCCTATTCCAGTGCAGGGGATGTGATAGGATCCAGCCAGTGAGAAATCTTCTAGTCAAAGAATGGAGGGGCTGAGCTGCAAGGGCTGTGGGGGAAGTTGAGCTCTGCACAGGATCTCTGGGGAGACTAAGCAAAAGTGAGTGTTTGCGGGAGGGGCTGTGGCATAGTAGGTGGGTAGGGGCGTGGACCACATTGGACACTGTTGGTGGGGGTACCAGCACCTCTCCTCCTCTCCACCCCCGTTCCTGTTTAACTCTTCACCGGCAGGGGCAGCATCTCCATCTTGCTGCTTGTGCCGGCCTCGGTTCTCCCTCTGAAGTTACTTCCTGCCAGGAAGTGACATCAGAGGTAGAGCTGGCAAGTTTAGCACAAAATTTAATCACACACCTTTGGCACACTCATACGGACACATTTTCCTCATTCGCTATGAGGAAACGTACAAAGTTCTCCCTTTCACTGTGATCCAGCAATGAAGAATACTGCAGTCCAGCAATGAAGAATACTGCAGGTTCAGAAACATCAATGCAGGAGCTTCGCATAGACGAGCACAGCACAACATTGCCACATCTACTTCTTGGAAAGAAAACAGATGCAGTCTCATTACTTTTCAATCAGCCCTAGTAAAATGATCCTCTATTTAAAAAGAATGTGTTCACAACACTAGCATGCACTAACACACGTAGAAAGGAACAGATCCAAGTCCAATATATAGAAAAAAAAAAAGTCCTTTACTGTATTTAACAATACCTGACCACTTTTTACCCACACATGGGCTGCATTAGGGGTTTCAGATATTAGATTTAGAGCTCCCAATTGAATGATTGGTATACGACACACTTCAACTAAAATCTCAGCTAACCACAAGCTGTTATAGACAGCTGCAGCCATCAAACTGTCTCTGCTCCAGATCTGTGTAGCCTCTTGTGGATGTTGGCTAACACAGATGTATACAGTAAGAACTCTAGCTGTAAATTTGCAGTGCCCAACAAAACTAGATACATTGAAATAATGTTGAATTGACAATAATTTAATTTTAAGAGCCAAGAGAATTTTAATGACAATTGTTGGGTCTTTTTTCTTAACTATGAGTTTCCCCAGTCAAGGAAAGCATTCTCGATGTAGATGAAAGTCCTACTAGCAATGATTGGGGTGCAGAATAGGAGCCATCCTTCATATTAATTGAGCAGGCTAAGAGTACCCTGCTTACTTGTAGACTTAAGCAGGGCAGTGCAATTTTATGCATTTTACATTAGGTGAATTTAAACTGTCTAGGCTATATTGCTGTAAATAATTGACATCATTGTTTTGCTTTGAATTAAAAATTCAAGATGTACACAGTTCTTGTGCTTGAAGAATTTCCAAATGGCATGTTGCCACCAGTTAATGAGGATTCTTTCTAAAAAAAAAAAAAAAAATTCTCCCAATTTAATCACAATCTGTTCTTGTGTCAGCAAAGTTAGGAATGCCTCCAGTTCTCATTTATTGCAACTAGTCAGAAGAGCTACAACCTCCAACTGTTACTTGAATAATATGGTTACTGGGGCCTGTGTTCTTCAGAAACATAGTCACAGATGTTACAGGTAAAAATCTATAACATTGGAACTCATACATCAGCCATTTTCTACAAGCATTCTATTACCTAAATAAATAAATATACCACACTATAAAGTTGGCAAAATTTTGGCTGCAGCTTTATTTCAAACACTTTTATAATTTCTTTGAAAGACTTTGATTATACAACCAATATCAACAAATTATAACCATTTCAAATTTTCAAGAAATTTTAGCGGATTGACTTCCCGGAGCCATTCGGTTCTGAAACTAGCTCCAATATCCCTCTCAATCTTTCCCTTTATACCCTTCAGTGACTTATGGTGTCATCATGCCACCTGCACTCGTGGCGGTGTCGCCTATGAGGATATGTATTGTCGTCACCCATAATATATAACTTAAAATTTTGATCCGCCTCTATTAAATGCCCTCCTTTAGGCCATCCTTTCACCCAGCTGTGATCGCCCCAACCCCCATCCCTTTAGCCCACAAACCACTCTCCATATCAAACTTAAGCTGCTCCCCCAACTCCCAATTGGGATGGGATGGAAGCAATAAAAACCCTTCCAACTTCTCTCTCCTTCACTCAGAACTCCAACATCATTGCCCACCAATTCTCCTCCCAGACTGAAATTCAATACCCAACCCCTGCACCAATCCCATTCCTCCCTTCACTCACCAATCAAATTGCTCCTTCCGTATCACTACCTATCACCTACTCCCCCCACCCCACCTCTTTTTCTTCCCTTTAATGGCTTCAATTCACCCAATGTTATTAGCCCCACAGTTAATACCATGGGTTCCCAAATGGTCTTTTTCTTCCTCTCTCCCTGAGCCAGGCCAGACGCATACAAGCGCAAGACACACAAGACTTCACCTCTAACATCAATTTGGACGTCGGAGAGGAAGTTCTGGCCCAGCCAATCGCTGCCTGGCTGGCCTGAAACTTCCTCTCTGACATTAGAATTGACGTTGGAGGTGAAGGCTTGTGTGCCCGCCACTTGTACGTGCCAGGCCTGGCTTGGGGAAGCAGGGAGAAATCGGCGTGGTGGCTTGGGGGAAAGAATCAGGAAACTGGAGAAATTGGCAACGATGGCTTGGGGGGACAGAGGAAGAGAGAAAGAAAGATAGGCAAGCAGGGGGAGAGAGAAAAAAAAAGAGACAGAAAGAAAAAGGGAGGGGCAAAAAGAAATAAAGAAATATTGGATTTACAAAAGAAGGAAGTACAACCAGAGATTCATAAAATCACCAGACAAAAAGGTAGGAAAACTGATTTTATTTTCAATTTAGTGATCAAAATGTGTCCGTTTTGAGAATTTATATCTGCTGTCTATAAACTGTGATGGTGGTTTTTAGCACAGGGAGCCTATGAGCGTCAGGAGCTGCGAGGGGCATTCAGCATAGCTCCCTGCGCTATAAACCACTATCGCAGTTTAGTAAAAGGGTAGGAGGTATGTTTGTCTATTTTTGTATAGTTGTTACTGAGGTGATATTGCATATTTTAAAGTCAACTGCCTTGACCTATGAAAAAAACCCCAAATACAAATGATAATTAACATTTTCTCTGCATACAGTGTGCTTTGTGGGGTTTTTTTTTTATTTTATTGTTGGTAGATCATTTTGACTTGGTTATTTTAAAAGTACCTCACAAGCCCAAAAAGTGTGGGCACCCCTGGTTTATACTGTGAGGTCACTTAAACTTCCAGATATCAATGGAAGTGTATAATCCATGAGTAAGATGACCATATGTCCCATTTTCAACAGGACCGTCCCGTTATTGGACTGACCGTCCCGTTGTCCCGACCCACCGCTTTGGGATGCCAAAATGTCCCATTTTCAGGGACAGCGTACCAAAGCTATGCGCCGGGACAATGGGATAGACAATCGCTTTTCCTCCCTCCAGCGCAGATTCAAACTCCCGCCCGCCGCCGCTGCACCTTCTTCATGGTGCCCAGAAGCCTTCTTCCCAACGTTAATTCTGACATCGAAGAGGAAGTTCCAGGCCAGCCAGGCAGCGATTGGCTGTCCCGGAACTTCCTCTCCAACATCAGAATTGACGTCGGGAAGAAGGCTTCTGGGCAGCAAGAAGTAGGTGCAGTGGCGGTGGCGGGCGGGGGTTTGAATTGGCGCTGGAGGGAGGAAAAGCGATCGCCTATCCCGTTGTCCCAGTGCATAGTTTCGGGACGCTGTACCTGAAAATGGGACATTTCGGCATTCTGAAACGGTGGGTCGGGACAACGGGACGGTCAGTCCAATAATGGGATGCTAGCAGGCAGCAGCAGCAGACGGAGGGGGGGGGGGCAGTTTGAATCGGGTGCTGTGGACGGGGGGCGGTTTGAATCAGGCGCTGGAGGCAGGCAGGCTTTGGTGTGACAGGGAGGAAGGGCGGCAGGCAGGCAGACTGGCTTTGGGGGAGGGGGTGGGACAAAGGCTGAAGGCATTGAGGGGGACATAGGAAGGAGGCAATGAGGACACTAAGGACATAGGAAGGGGCACTAAGAACATAGGAAGGAGGCACTGGGGGCACTAAGGACATGGGAAGGTGGCACTGGGGGCACTAAGGACATAGGAAGGAAGGAGGGAGGGAATAGAAAGGGACAATTGTTGGGCCTGAGTGCAGAAAGAAAGACAGAAATGAAAGAAAGGATGCACAGTCAGAAGGAAACACAACCAGAGACTCATGAAATCACTAGACTGCAAAGGTAGGAAAAATGATTTTATTTTCAATTTAGTGATCAAAATGTGTCAGTTCTGAGAATTTACTGTATATCTGCTGTCTATATTTTGCACTATAGTTGTCTATTTTTTTATAGTTACTGAGGTGACATTGCATATTTTAAAGTCATTTGCCTTGACATCTTTGAAACCCCCCCAAATATAAATGATAATTAACATTTTCTCTGCGTAAAGTGTGCTTTGTAGTTTTTTTTAATTTTATGATTACCATTATGAATTAATAAGATATTATGTGTACATGAAAAATGAATGGAAGAAATTGGGGGCAGGATTGGGGTGGAGCTTGGGTGGGATTGGGGGCAAGACTGTTAATTAATAGATGTGCTGTTTTGATGAAAAAAATAAATGGTCACATTATCCATGAGCAACTGCAGACAATTGGATCACTGCTCACTGTTAAATAACGGCGTCACACATGGCTTTCCAGGGATTGGCCATGTGAATCTGAAACAATTGTAGAAATACCCAATGCAAGCATCCATTTGAATTGTTATAATTGGACCAATCTTTGATTTGGAGCCAAAACAGTGTAATAATCAGCTTTTACTTTAGAATGTACTTATGTATACCTAGTTGAGTGCCTGCATGGATATGCACAGGGGGCCTGATTCTATAAATGGAGCCTAAGTCATAGGCGCCATTTGGCACAGCTGCCAATCATCTGCTAGGTGCCATTTATAGAATCATGTCTAGTGGCACATAAGAGTTCTTAGGCATCGGTAGGCATTGAATCCTTAGGCACACTACCATTTAGGCCAGGGTTTTCTTGGCCTAAATGAGTGTACCTAAGATAGGTGCTTACCAGCGCCTGTGTCAATCCACATCCTGAATCCGATCCTAACTATGCATACTTGCCAGTTGGTACCTGCCTCGAAGTAGCAGATGCCTATCGAGTTAGGTGCCTACCAGCTAATTCATTTTTTAAAATCATTTTTTAATTGGCTTGTAATGGCACTTTCAATTATCAGTGCTGATTAAAAGCCAATTAAAAAAAATTAAGCTAGGTGCCTAGATCGGCTAGATGTACCTAGCTTTAGGCATCTTTTATAGAATCAGGGCCAGAATGCAGGAAAATCAGTGTGATTTTATAGAAACTTGTATCAAAATACTTTACTTGCTTTGTCAATAACTTTTCTAATCTAAACTAATCTAATCTAATTCAGTATTTCTGAGTAGCACTATGACTAATTAAATTCAAGACAACTTACAATATAAGAATTATAGAATGTATAAGCTATATTATATTATAACAGTTTGAAGAGAACTGAGTTATGAGCAGAGTAATGGGGAAGGGGAGAATTATAGTTCAATGACTGTACTGGTTTAACATTTTAGTTAAGTACTAGTATTTTAGCCCGTTACATTAACGGGTGCTAGAATATATGTCTGTGTGTCTTTATTTCTGTCTCTCTCTCCCTCCCGCTGTCTGTCTCTCTCCCTGGCCCCCTTTGTCTGTCTGTCTTTCTGTGTCTCTCCCTGCCCCTGTGTCTTTCTTCTTTTCTTTTTATCTATCTGTCTCTCTCCCTGCCTCCTATGCAGCACCATTTCTCTCCCACCACTTCCCTGTGCAATAGCCACAGCAGCATTCCCTCCCCCTCCATTTCCCTCCACCCACACCACTTCCCTGTGCAGCAGCAGCATTTCCCCTACCCCCCCCCTTCCCTTCCCGTGGTCTGGCCGGCTCCCTTAGTCCCTTACTGCCCCCCTTCCCTTCCCGTGGTCCCGACAAACCTTCCGATTCCAGCAGCGTCTGCAGCACTCTACACACGCTGCTTCGAGGCCTTCTACTGCCCAACAAATCAGGGCAGTAGAAGGCCCCGAAGCAGCGTGTGTAGAGTGCTGCAGACGCTGCTTGAATCGGAAAGTTTCAGGACCCACAGCCCTTGCCAGACCCGAAGCGAGCTCTGGGGATTTTTAAGTCCATTGGGGGAGGGGAGGAGAGCAGCTCCTCTCCCTTCCAGCTCCGTGCTTCTTGGCTTTATCCTTCAGACGGCAAGAGCCCCCACGACTGACAGGCTCCGTGCCGCCGTGCGCATGCACACTCCTACCTGCGGGTCCCTACAGCGCACGGAAAATGGGAGCACGCAGGTGGGAGTGCGCATGCGCGCTTGGGCTTTATTATATTAGATGGAATTTGGTGATACTAGGTATATTGAGTTAGTTGTCTATAGTGTGTATGCTCTCAAAGAAGAGGGTTTTTAATTTATTTTCAGAATTTGTTTTAGAATGTTTCCATCCTAATGTCAGTCGGGAGGTTGTGCCAAGATAAGTGAAAGCGAGTTGAATATGTGTTTGTATTTAATTCCTGTAAGAGGTGGAATGAGTAGTTGAAGCAATTTCAGTTCTCTGGTTGATGTTGGCCAAAAATTGATTAATAAGTTTATGAGTGGCTCTGCTTTTTTTGCATATAGAATTTGAAACATTATACAGGATAGTTTGAAGGTTATACGAGTTTTGATGGGTAGCTAGTATAAGTTCTTATAGTAAGGTGAGACGGAGTCAAATTTTTTGAGTTTGAATATTAGACTGATTACTGCGTTTTGATTCATCTGTAGTTTGTTCAGGATTGTGGAGTTTAGACCTTCAGAGAGGGAGTTGCAATAATCCAGCTATGACAGTATAAGCATTTGTGTTAATACAGCAAAGTGGTGCTCTTGAAAAAAAGGTATGATTAGTCTTAGTTTTTTCATATTGTAGAAGGTTTTCTTCCTTAAATTGGATACTTGAGATTCATATGATAGGGTAGAGTCGAGTGTAACAACAAGGACCTTGGACATCTTTTTGATAGCCAGTGTGGATCCTGAGGTTAGAGCTATAGCAGAAGGAACCATAAGTACAGCATTATTAAACCATAGAACTTTGGTTTTGTCCATGTTTAGTTTGAGTTTATCGAATGCCGCCCAGGTCTGTCTTTTCTATTTGATATTATCAACATTGTTTACTGGGTTCGATTCTGGAGGTATATGATTTGGTTGGATAGATTTATGGGCAGTGACAGTTTTATTGACTTCTAATTGTACTTTTTACTTTTTAAATCTTTGGAGAAGTCTACTAAGATCTATGATTAGGTTGAGAGTCAATGTCTCATTGACCTAGAACCAGGAGTGAGGTCATGGTACACTTCCTGACCTCCCTCTCCTTTTCTGCTCAGATCCAGCAAACCGCTAAAGCCTGTCACTTTTCCTCTATAATATTAACAAAATCCGACCTCTCCTTTCTAAGCACACTACCACACTCATATTACCTCTTGCTTAGATTACTGCAACTTGTTTCTCTAAGGTCTTCCACTTAACCATCTCTCTCCACTTCAATCCATTCAAAATTCTTCTGCGCACTAGTGGCATAGCAAATGAGGTTGGTGCCTGGGGCAGTGGCATCCTGTATCACTGTGCCATGTGACCCCAGTCTTCCCTGCCATTTGAGCACCCCCTGCACCCATGTACCTCTTGAAATGTTCGCTAGAGCAAGCTGCTACTTGCACCAGCCTTGGCTCCCTTCTGATGTCACATCCTGACACGAGCAGGAAGTGGAAGATACCGCTCATGCTGGTTAACATTTAAAGATGTATACTGGGGTGGGGGTAGAAAGGAGGTGAAGTGCTAGCATTGGCACCTCCCATGAAAACCTGGGGTGGTCTGTGCCCCCCCCCCCACACTATGTCACTGTGCACAACATATTCTGCTAGAGCTACCATACTCATGTAGCCTTGGTATCCCGCCCCCCCGCACCATGTTACATGGCACAGGGCTCCAGCCAGATCCTCGGAGTCAGGGATTCAGGGTTCAACCGCTGAGTCCATAAAAAGTTGTAAGTCCAGATATGTTTCGACAGTCTGCCTACATTAGGGGTCTATGCATACTAAACAAATAATAATAAAAAAATATGTATATATAATACATATATGCATGCATATAAATATTTTGAAATAGAACAGAAAATATTTGGAAAAAAAAATTGGGGGGGGTTAGATACCATACGGTGTTTTTATACAGCAAATACCTTCTGTATATTTTAAGGCTTATATGCCATACAAAGTTAACTGCAAAAATATAACCATATAATACCACAGTTGATCTCATATAAACACCTACAACAGGGGTGCCCACACTTTTTGGGCTTGCGAGCTACTTTTAAAATGACCAAGTCAAAATGATCTACCAACAATAAAAAAAATTTTAAAAACCCACAAAGCACACTGAAAGGCAGAGAAAATGTTAATTATCATTCATATTCCGGGTTTTTTTCAAAGAGGTCAAGGCAGATGACTCTATGCAATGTCATCTCAATAACAACCATACAAAAATAGACAAATATAGCCCCTCCCTTTTTACTAAACCACATAGCAGTTTTTAGCGCAGGGAGTTGCGCTGAATGCCCCACGCTGCTCTCGACGCTCATAGGCTCCCTGCGCTAAAAACCGCTATTGTGGTTTAGTAAAAGGGAGCCATAGTGCAAAATATAGACAGCAGATATAAATTCTCAAAACAGACACATTTTGATCACTAAATTGAAAATAAAATCATTTTTCCTACTTTTGTTTGGTGATTTCATGAGTCTCTGGTTGCACTTTCTTCTTCTGACTTCTTCTCACTTCACTCTGGCTGCACTTCTTCTGACATCTTCTGATTTCAGCCCACTCCTTCTTTCAGCCTCCTATATGCTTTCTCTCTTCCATACCTCATTCTCTCCCCCAACTTTTTCTTTCTTTCTCCCTGCCTCCTGTTCTTTCTTTCTCTCTCTCTCTCCATGCCCACTTTCTTTGTGTCTCCCTGCTTGCCCCCTTTGTTTCTTTCTCCCTGCCCTCCCTCAAGCCACTAGGTTTGCTGTCGCCACCGGGGAACAGGCCTCCAAGCCACTGCCCACCAAGCTCTGCATGCAGAAGCCTTGCACTGACCAGCATTCTGCTCCCCTTCAATTCTGATGTCGGAGAGGAAGTTCCGGGCCAGCCAGGCAGCGATTGGCTGGCCCAGAAATTCCTCTCCGATGTAAGAATTGATGTCGGGGAGAGGAATGCTGGTCAGCATGAGGCTTCTGCAGGCCCAAATCTCTGGATCCCCAGGGCCGAGGAAAAGAAAAGAAAAAAAGCCAGTCTTCCATGAGAGCCGTTCCAGTCTCTTTTTAGCACGACACTCAACTTCCCATTTTCAGGCTCAAGACGTCAGAGCAGCAGCAGCAGCTCCGGCATTTTTGGGCAGAGCACCTCCTGCTCCCGACCGCCTTTCTCCAGTCTGGCTTGTCAATTCCGCCAGGGGCAGCCGGCGCTCAGCTCTCAAGGGTCGTGACTTCCCTAGACCTCCCTCCCGCCTTCTCCCGAAGGAAGTGACATCATCCCCCAGTCGGACGACGGGTTCTGGCAGTCGGGCAGGAAGGGCGCAGCAAGAATGAGTGTGCATGGGGAACCTTGGGGAGATTCCGGTGGGGAACCTTGGGGAGAGGAAGGCTGATCGGCTGGCCGATTGGAACGGCAACACGAGATCGACTGGCGTTGCCTTTCCGATCGACCGGTCGATCGCGATCGACGTGTTGGGCACCCCTGACCTACAATAACTCAAAATAGTTCAAATGAGACAACACAGTTGAGTTCATCTCATAATGACATTTAAAGTATATTTGGGAAAAATATATTCTGTTGAAAAATATGATTAAATAAAACTTATACACTGTATCAAATGAGAAGTGCCTCTGTGATCAATGAATGCCTTAGCTAGCAACACATGCTGGACAAAACCATGGAGGAAATTCTTGATAAGAAAAAAACACATCATTTAAAACTACAAACAAGAATATTTTGGTACTAAAGCTTCATTAAAAGCAACTTATTATTGTTGTTGCAGTTGTCTGGATCTTGCCACATCTGAATAAGTGGAACCGACATTTCAGCCATCGTGCTGTGGCTTTCTTCAGGGTATGCTTTGAGATCTGCAGTTACCCCCTCTTTTATGAACACATAACGTGGGTTTTTTGCACCGGCAGCTAAAACTCATGCTATGCATTCGTAAAAGAGGGGGTTAGTCTTTATAGTCAGTCCTCAAATCTGATTGACTGGGGTTTGAGGTGATGTCAGCAGGAAACTGAGGTGGAAAAGTCCATTAGTCATGAATATGAATTTTGGCCGAAATGTCTGTCGGTCACAAATTTGAATTATGGCCGAAAAATAAATATGAATTTTTGTTGAGAAAGTCCGTTGGTCACGATTTTAAAAATTCTGGCAGGAATGAGGCTGGAAATTCATTGAAATAGTTCTGACTCTGGAAGGGGGGGAGGCAATTTCTGCAGGTCATATTCTACAACTTTGGGAAAGGGGAACAAGCCATTTGTTTTTAGCCCCAGTTCTTTTTGCACTAAATTACTTTAGGATGAGCAGTAGCAATTCTTTGTTTAGGATGAGCCATTTGTCTTCAGTGAAGTTTGTAGGGTGTTGTGCTATATCTATTCAAAACAAAACCAAAGAAAATTGAACCCAAGATATCCACAGAGAAAAAAGTCCAGAAGAAACCAAAAAGAACACTGTGGAGTGACGATATTCCTGAAATTGACTTTATTATGTCAAAGTTCCAAAAGTACAATAAAGCAATCCACATAAAAAATGATCCACATAAAAAACCTAAAGGACCTAGTCTGCTGAAAGCATAGGACCCAACACGATCTGCGTTTCGACAAGATAGTCTTTTTCAGGGGTCCCTGAAATGTCCTATGGTGGTAAACGCGTGGAAAAACTGATAGGTGGAGACTCGTGATCATTTTTTATTTGAATTGCTTTATTGTACTTTTGGAACTTTGACATAATAAAGTCCATTTCAGGAATATCGTCACTCCACAGTGTGCTATATCTACTGCCTTCTTGATTCTTTTTGGCCACCAATAATCTTCTTTCTCCAAGATTTTTATTTCCTCAAATCTAATCACATGACCAGTTGCCTTAGAATGAAGGACCACATCTGATTTTTTTTTTTCCTGTGGTGCGGATCTTGTGGTATCTCTTATGTTGTTTCAGTGTTTCCTCTACAGTGCATTCAACTTCACTAGTGTAAGATTGGCAGCAACTGCATGGGATTTCGTACATTCTAAGAGTTTGGAGAAGAAATAACTGGTCTTTGTTTCCCACTTGTTGAGGAGCCAAACTTATATTAAACAGCTTGTGAATAATAAACAAGTGTCTACCCTTGAGGAAGAGACAAAATGGAACTCCGGGGCAAGGGCCCCAGAGTAAATCGATCTAAAATTTTCCAAAACCAATGATGACGAAGCCATTTAAAGTGTATTTTCCTCAACTTAAACGGGCCCTAAAACAGCCAGTCTATCGTGATTTTCTGCCAGATCCACCTGCCTAGAAACACTTGATTTTATCAAAGAAAATAAGCAAAAATGATCACAGCCAGGCATTTCAACAAGATCAACAGTAGAGGGAATGGATTTAATCTACAGGAAATTATCCACAATTTCTTGGGATAACAACCAGCAGCATTTCATACTTTAGGTCTCATACTTACCAGAAAAAAAGAACAATATTGTCGTACTATCTGGTGCTTTGATAATTTGGGATTTTTTTTTAATAACAAGTGCTGAAGACTCTGAATAGCACTTACTCAGCAAGTTCACTGCAGCTAGTATACTCATAGGACCTAGGGGAATTTTGTTAGTACTACTGCATTCCTTATGAATTTAGATAGATCTCCCATGGAGAATTTTTCTCTCCCACAGCAATAATCCAAGGGTTTGGGTTTGAACTCGGAGAGCTCTTCCAGAGGGAAACAGGGAACTGTTTCAGCTGTTCTTTAATGCTGACCCTTTCACTGTCTTGGCAGGTGGTGAAATCTGTAACCAAGCAGTTTTAACATTTTTTCTTAATAACACATTCAAAGCTTATTAGCTTGCTCTTTAGTAATAATCTAAGTAAATTCTATATATAATTTCCCTGCATACCACATTCTTTCTTATGTTCAATTCTCATTTAAAATACTTGATTCTATTTCTTGATGACTTTGTTTAACTAAACAAATGTATTGTAAATCCCATAATATGTGAGGAGGCTTATCACCCCTCCCTCCTGCAGCCCTCAAAACATGCAGAATGTTGCAGCAGAGGCAGCGGTGTACACAGGCTGTGTCCAGCAGGCCTCTGCAGCATTCTGCCCAAAGGAAGTCGCATTAGAGAGATGGGACGCTGCAGAAGAAAGGCCCTGATGAGACCCACGGGAGATAGCCAAAAATATGTAAGAATCAAACTGTGCCTCCTGATAGCCTGCTAGTCTGCTAGAGATTCTTTATTAGAGCAGATCTATAAATATGTGAATCAGCATTTGCAACCTTGTTTAAATGGAGTGAGATTCTATTTGAAAGATACACACTTTTTTTTTTTTTTTCAATTGGTGACCCGATTTCAAGCTTCTTGGAAGCTAATTACTTTTAGGGTTACCATATGGGTCCAGAAAATGGAGGACGGATTGAAACATCTGGCTTTACTTCTACTAAAAGCAGTGGAAGTAAAACCCGGATGTCTCAATCCGTCCTCCTTTTTCTGGACCCATATGGTAACCCTAATTACATTGGATGTGACCTCCTTGTATACATGTATTCCCTAAAAAGGCCTGCAAACTATTTTTGATGCTTTGGAGAAGTTACCCAGACTGCACCTTGTTCCTGTTGCATTTTGGTCCAGTTGAGTGAGAACTATGAGTCAAAATCATTACATATTTGATTGCAAATATCAAGAAATATCTGGAGTTAAAATGGGAGGGGCTTTTGCTCCAAAACCCCAACACCCCACCCCAGCACCCCTAACAGCCAAACCCAACACCCTTATGGGAGTGGTCTTGGTATCTGGGTCAATCAGAGTCTTAGACCACTCCCAGAGCTTCACAGGATACACTGAGAAGGGTGAGGCCTGCTATTTTGAAGAGGCGGGCCTGCTGGCCAGAGGAAGTAGGCATCACGCCGACTGGCCTTGCTTCTAAAGGAACAATGATTGGGTGGGGGTGACGGAATAGGCTGTTAGGGGTGTCAGGGTAGGGTGTTGGGGTTTCAGGAGGTATCAGGGTGGGGTATTTGGGGGTTTGAGGGATGCCAGGGTGGGGTGTCAGGGGTTTGTGGGGTCCAGCAGCAGAAAGAAGTGTGCTTCCCTCCTATCAATCTCGGGTGAGGGGGCATCTATGTTGGGGGCCCAGTGACAAGAGGGAGTGGGCATCCCTCCTGCTGAACTTGGAGCAAGCGTCTGTGGGCATCCCTCCTACTGATCTGGGGGAGAGCATCCATGCTGGGGGTATCAGGCAGGAGGGAGTGGCATCACGGCCTGGGGTATTTTCCTCCTAATCAGCTGAGCTGGCAGGACTCCCCAAAGTCAGTTTTGGGGAGTCCTGCCGGCTTAGCTAATCGGAGATTCCCTTTCAGCTGAGCCGGCAGTGGTGTCTTCTTTAATATTGAAATGTAGGCCAGTGTTTTGCTGGCCTACATTTCAGGCATCTGTTGTGGTTCTAAGGAGATGTGTAGGGATGCTTAAACTCACTTAAGGCCCCTTCCGGGCAAAACTATGCCAAGCCCAGCCTTGGCCGAGCTTAGGTATCCCTACGTGTCTTCCTGGACCCACAACAAATGCCCAGCCTTGGCCGAGCTTAGGTATCCCTACGTGTCTCCCTGGACCCACAACAAATGCCTACAGTGAAGGCATCCTGCCTCGAGGAATTATTTTAAGACGTGCATCCTGATTGGCTGCCTACCACTGCCTACAATTGGGACATCCATTTGAAGAATCAGGCCCACACTATCTGCGCATGAGTATTCTACTTTCTCAGTGTGTGATTTTGCTCTATATATACAACAAATAAGGAATATGATCAGTAAGTAGAATTATTGAGTGGGAATATTAATTTTCCTCCAGGAACTTGTCCAAATATTTCTTAAACCTGGCTATGCCTCTGGCCAAGAGTTCTACAGTTTAACTATTCTTTGGGTGAAAAAATATTTGTTTGAAAAGTATTATGAAGTGCTGCATAGGGAAATAGGAGGGAGAATTGATTTGAATTGAATTGATTCAATAGGCTGAAATGAATCAAAACTTTTTTCCTTGAATCGGGCAGCACTACTCCCTGATGTAACATTATCCAGTTAATATTAGGTTTATTTAAATCGTGAAAATCAATTATAGTTCCATTTTTTCCAATGGATAACCAAATCACTATATATAATATATCAAAAGATACAGAAAAAAGTGGAAAAAAAAGGCTTGGATTAATTTTTTGTTCAATTGAAATGACCAAGGCATATTTTTAATTCTAAGTTTGATTCAAGTAGAGTTTTTTCTGGTATGTGGAGTTATAGAATAGGGCATGGGGGTACATGCAAATTTAAATTATTGCCAGTTAACTGGCTCATATGCTAATTAACTTGAATGCAGATCTTCTTAAGAACATAAGAATTGCCGCTGCTGGGTCAGACCAGTGGTCCCTCATGCCCAGAAGTCCGCACACTCAGCAGCACCCAGGTCAAAGACCAGTACCCTAACTGAGACTAGCCCTACCAGCGCACTTCTTGTTAAGCAGGATCCTGTCCAACCCTGTCTTGAATCCCTGGAGGGTGTTTTCCCTCATGACAAATTCTGGAACAGCGTTCCAGTTTTCCACCACTCTCTGGGTGAAGAAGAACTTCCTTACGTTCGTCCGGAATCTATCCCCTTTCAACTTTAGAGAGTGCCCTCTCGTTCTCCCTACCTTGGAGAACCTTCAATCTGCATGCAAATTTCAGCACCAAAATTTCTGTGCCATATATAGAATCTTGGGGTTAAAGTGTTTACCTTTCTAATGAAGTTTTTTTTTCAAGAGTTAAGCTTGCAAAACAGTTTGTTCACTTGGGTTGAGAAAGACATACATTGCTTGCAGAACCAATGCTGTAAATGTATGGCGTCCAGGTTTCCAGGTTTCAGCAGGTGTAAGTCTGGCACCTAAAGTTAGACATGGGAATCAGTTCTGAATGCAATTATTTAAAGGGTACACTATAAACATGTCTTCATTGCATAAATCAAGCTTATAGCATCATCCTTAATGCCAAATTGTGAGCGTTATTTATAGAATTTCCTCCACGTACAGAATTCCCTCCACGTACAGAATTCCCTCAACGTACAGAAAATTGTCAGTTAAATACATCCCTGCCACATTTCTGTGTCTGCAAGTCTGCATACTTGTGTACAGGTGCATTCATGTACTCATGCCGATACCAGGCTTTGCCACTATTCCATAATGACATCTGGGTTGTCCAGCACTGGTCGCCATACATGAAGAAGGACAAGGTATTATTCAAAAGGGTCCAGAGAAGAGTGACTAAAATGGTTAAGGGGCTGGAGGAGTTGCCGTACAGTGAGAGATTGGAGAAACTGTGCCTCTTTTCTCTTGAAAAGAGGAGACTGAGAGGGGACTTGATAGAAACACACAAGAAGGCATCAAGGCAAAAAGCAGATATAGAAGGAACAACCACACACAAGCAAAAGTTAGGCAAGGTTGTGCAAAGGCAGCAGGCACAGAAGGAACAAACACACAAGCAAAAGTAAGGAAAGGTAGAGAGTAGGCAGCCCACACAAAGAAGAAGGCAGCAAGGCAAGAAGCAGGTGCAGAAGGAAGCAGGCACACAAGGAGCACATAAACTTAACTGTTTTCTTAAAGTAGTAACCCCGATGGAAGCAGAAGGTAATCAGAAGATGAGCTTTCCAGTGTTCTGCACGAACTGTCATATGTATGACTACCTCCCCTCGGGGAGACAGTCATACATATGCAGTCGGTGTCAGGAGCTGAAAAGCTTGAGAAAAGAAGTCAAGCGACTTGAGGACAAGATACAGGAGCTAGAAGGACTTTACACCACAGAGGACTACCAGGGCATTTGAAGACTTCAAGAGTGAGAGACACATCGAGAAGTAAGTCAGGGAACTCGAGGAATTCATTGAGGAAGCATACAGGAGGAGGGTGGAAGAGAACGAACTCCAGAGGAGAGATGAAGTTACACCAACACCAACTTGGAAGGGGGAGCAAGAAGCAGGTGACCTCATAGAAGACACCCACAGAAGAATACCACACGAGGGGGAAGAATTGGCTAGTCGATGCCCAGAAGAAGAGAGAGCGAAGCACGCCGAGGACATTGACCTGAGACCGAAACGACAATTGAAGAAGGGAAAGTCAATGATCCTGGTGGGAGACTCGATACTGAGGCATGTGGACAGCCACATAGCAGGAGGGAGAGAGGATCGACTGGTGACCTGCCTCCCAGGAGCGAGAACCAAGGACATCGTGGACAAAATTGGGATGATCCTGGAAGGAGCGGAGATGGAAGAGACTGCAGTAATGATCCACATCGGGACGAATGATGTCAGCAGGAGAGACTACAGAAGAGGCACACTGATAGAACAGTTCAACATTCTGGGAAGGAAGCTGAAGATGAGGACCCAGAAGATAGCATTCTCAGAGATCCTACCGGTACCGAGGGCAGATGTGAAAAAGCAGGAAGAACTACAATCAATAAATGTGTGGATGAGGATATGGTGTGAGGAAGAAGGATTCCTCTTCGTGAGAAATTGGACAATGTTCTGGGGTAAGAGCAAGCTCTACAGGAGAGATGGACTGCACCTGAGCACGGCGGGAACAAGACTTCTAGCAAACAACGTCAAGAGAGGAATAGAACAGGCTTTAAACTAAGAGAAAGGGGAAAGCCGACAGTCGACTTAGCGTCAATGATTCGGAAGAAGGTATCCCGTGAAGATACTGAGGGGAAAAAAGGCTGGGAAGAAACAAGGGACAAATTACAGGTGTCAACTAACCCAGAAGAGGAGGTTAGAAAGAATGTAGCAAAAGAGAAGACACCAAAGACCGAAGCACAGGGAAAATAAAATGAAGATGACAAAATGCCAGGATCTAAACTGCATATATACTAATGCATGGAGCCTAAGAAACAAAATGGGAGAACTAGAAGCCATGGCCAATGCAGAGGACATAAACATCATTGGAATCTCTGAAACGTGGTGGAATGAGGAAAACAAATGGGATACAGCACTGCCGGGGTACAAGCTCTATCGCCAGGACAGGTCAGGACGGAAAGGAGGAGGAATAGCCCTATACGTAAAAGAAAGCATACAATCGACAAGAATGGACACAGTGGAGATGACCAACAAACTGGAATCGCTATGGGTTAAAATACCGGGTAGGAAAGGGCATGAAATAAAGATGGGCCTATACTATCGTCCACCCGGGCAAACCGGAGATAGCGATAAAGAAATGGATGCCGAGATGAAGCGAGAATGCAAAAGCGGTTACACAGTTGTTATGGGAGACTTCAACTAACCTGGGATAGACTGGAGTCTTGGAAGCTCAAGATGCACTAGGGAGACCGAATTCCTGGAGGCTATACAAGATTGCTTCATGGAGCAGCTTGTTAGAGAACCTACGAGAGGAAATGCCACTCTGGATCTAATCCTAAATGGACTAAGGGGACCTGGAAAGGAAGTGGAAGTAGTGGGACCGTTGGGAAACAGCGATCATAATATGATCAAGTTCAAGGTTGAAGTAGGAATACCGAACGGAAAGAGAACCATAGTGACAACTTTCAACTTCAGGAAAGGAAACTATGAAACAATGAGGGAAATGGTAAGGAAAAAACTTAGGAACACTTCCAAAAAATGGCAAACAGTAGAACATGCCTGGTCTTTTTTCAAGGACACGGTGAGCGAGGCACAAAATCTGCACATCCCCAGATTCAGAAAGGGGTGCAAAAAGGGTCGAACAAAAGACCCGGTATGGATGACTAAAATAGTGAAGGAAGCGATAGGCAATAAGAAAAATTCATTCAGGAAATGGAAAAAGGACAAAACTGAAGGGAACCAGAAGGAGCACAGGAAGTATCAAAAAGAATGTCACCGTGTGGTTCGAAAAGCCAAAAGAGAGTATGAAGAGAGGCTAGCCAGGGAGGCATGAAATTTCAAACCGTTCTTCAGATATGTTAAAGGGAAACAGCCAGCTAGGGAGGAGGTGGGACCGCTGGACGAAGGAGACAGGAAGAGAGCGGTGAAGGAGGAGAAAGAAGTTGCAGAAAGACTCAACATGTTCTTCTCATCTGTATTTACAAACGAAGACACAACCAACATACCGGAACCTGAGCAAATCTTCAATGGAAATCAAGCAGAAAAATTAACATCCATGGAAGTGAGCCTTGATGATGTACACAGACAGATAGAAAAACTTAAAACTGACAAATCCCCGGGTCCGGACGGAATCCATCTCAGGGTTCTGAAGGAATTAAAGGAGGAGATAGCGGAACTACTGCAGCAAATTTGCAACCTATCCTTGAAAACAGGCGTGATCCCGGAGGATTGGAAGATAGCCAACGTCAAGCCCATCTTTAAAAAGGGATCAAGAGGTGACCCGGGAAACTAAAGACCAGTGAGTCTGACCTCAGTTCCGGGGAAAATGGCGGAAGCACTGATTAAAGAACACATCGATGAACATTTGGAAAGAAACGAACTTCTGATAACAAGCCAACATGGTTTCTGCAGGGAGAGATCGTGCCTAACGAACTTATTGCACTTCTTCGAAGGAATTAACAAACGGAAGGACAGAGGAGACCCCATAGACGTCATATACCTTGATTTCCAAAAAGCCTTTGACAAGGTGCCTTACGAGCGTCTACTCCGGAAACTGAAGAACCAAGGAGTAGACGGAGACGTACATAGATGGATCAGAAACTGGTTGGCGGGTAGGAAAAAGAGGGTAGGGGTGAAGGGCCACTACTCGGACTGGATGAGGATCACGAGTGGTGTTCCGCAGGGCTCAGTGCTCGGGCCGCTGCTATTTAATATATTCATAAATGATCTAGAAACAGGCACGAAGTGTGAGATAATAAAATTTGTGGACGTTACAAAACTATTTAGTGGAGCTGGGACTAAAGAGGAATGCGAAGAATTGCAAAGGGACTTGAACAAACTGGGGGAATGAGCGACGAGATGGCAGATGAAGTTCAACTTTGAGAAACCGTGTCGAGCTCCACTTCAGTGGAGAAGATGCGGTATATAAACCTAAGGCTTAGTTTAGTTTAGTTTAGAAATGTAAAGTATTGCATGTGGGAAACAGAAACCTGAGGTACAACTATACGATGGGAGGGATATTATTGAATGAGAGTAACCAAGAAAGGGACTTGGGGGTAATGGTGGACATGACAATGAAGCCGATTTCACAGTGCGGAGCAGCCGCTAAGAAAGCAAATAGAATGCTAGGCATAATCAAGAAGGGTATTACAACAAGGACGAAATAAGTTATCCTGCCATTGTATCGGGCGATGGTGTGCCCGTATCTGGAATACTGCGTCCAATATTGGTCTCCGTACCTTAAGAAGGATATGGCATTACTCGAGAGGGTTCAGAGGAGAGCGACACGTTTAATAAAAGGGATGGAAAACCTCTCATACACTGAGAGATTGGAGAAACTGGGTCTCTTTTCCCTGGAGAAGAGGAGACTTAGAGGGGATATGATAGAGACTTATAAGATCATGAAGGGCATAGAGAGAGTAGAGAGAGACAGATTCTTCAAACTTTCAAAAAATAAAAGAACAAGAGGACACTCGGAAAAGTTGAAAGGGGACAGATTCAAAACGAATGCTAGGAAGTTCTTCTTTACCCAACGAATAGTGGACACCTGGAATGCGCTTCCAGAGGGCGTAATAGGGCAGAGTACAGTACAGGGGTTTAAGAAAGGATTGGACAATTTCCTGCTGGAAAAGGGGATAGAGGGGTATAAATAGAGGATTACTGCACAGGTCCTGGACCTGTTGGGCTGCCGTGTGAGCGGACTGCTGGGCATGATGGACCTCAGGTCTGACCCAGCGGAGGCATTGCTTATGTTCTTATGAAACGTTCAAAATTCTGAAGGGAATAGACTTAGTAGAGAAAGACAGACTCTTCACCCTCTCCAAGGTAGGGAGAACGAGAGGGCATTCTCTAAAGTTGAAAGGGGATAGATTCCGTACAAATGTAAGGAAATTTTTCTTCACCCAGAGAGTGGTGGAAAGCTGGAATGCTCTTCCGGAGTCTGTTATAGGGGAAAACACCCTCCAGGGTTTCAAGACAAGTTGGACAAGTTCCTGCTAAACTGGAACATACGCAGATGAGACTGGACTCATTTAAAGCACTGGTCTTTGACCTGAGGGCCACCGCGTGAGTGGACTGCTGGGCAGGATGGACCACTGGTCTACCCAGCAGCAGCATTTCTTATGTTCTTATGTTCTGGGTGCAATCACTGGTAGAGCCTGGGTGAAGCCTAGGTGGAGCCAGTACATATGCAGTTATTGGCAATATTCATTTTTCTAGCCAGTTAAGTGAGTGTATAAAGTTAGGTACGCAAAATGGCTGTCATAACTTTATCTAGAGCTAACTGGGCACCAGTCTGAATACTAGCCAGTCTCCTTCAACTTCTGGGTAGTGACCTAAGTCCCAGATATGGTATCCCCATCACCTCCACCTACCCTGTAAGCTCCCCAAACCTACCTTTTTAAAATTCTTGTTAGCATATGGGGTTATACAGGCAGGAGTGATGCTCTAAGGATGTCACTAAGGATCGTGTCAGCCATTTTAAGGTTGGAGCTGTGATGGGTAGGCAAGTGGGCATTACTTCTGCCCATAGGACATACTGGACCATAAAGGTTATAAAAGGTAATCCTTGGGACCTACTTTGATAGGGGTGTGAGGGGGGCTTGCCTGTGGCTTACTATCTTTGGGAAGGAGGAGGATCAGAGAAGGTAAGGGAGCCTGCTTTTACTTTAGTAGGTCCTGGCTGAATATCAGCTGGGACTCGCATAAGCCTCAGTGGCATTGAATACTCATGGCTAATTCTGCCTGCAGCAGACAGTATTTAAAAAACAAACAAACAAAAACACCCAATCGTTGACCGCCACAAGCTAAATTACTTGAAGAAAGTAAATTTTGCAAAACTTTAAAAATATCCATCACTGAGTATTTTTTCCACAATAGACACAGTGAAGAATCAAATTCCATTTTGTGGAATGCCTTAAGCAATCAAGCAATTTCTTCTTATTATTTTTTTTCTGCTAAGAGAAACAAGGAGAAGAAAATACAACTTACAAGGCTTCAAAATGAATTTAGTTGTCTTGAGACACAACCTAGCAACTACAAACATATCGTTATTGCATAATACCTGTATGATATATTTCAGTATACTATAATTCTAATCAAGCAAGCAGTTCAGACAAAATATGCAATACTGCATTATGAAGAACAGTATTTATTTATTTAGTTTTCCAGGCCATTGTCCCCAAAGAGCTCAGAACAAGTTACAGGTTTAACATACATAATTTCTGTACAAGTTTACGATACAAGGGGCTAATGATAATGTACAGTTTACTGGTTACAATTTACTATGGTTGTCCTTATGATGCAAGATTTCCAGTACAAGTTATAGCTCATTCGACATACAGAAAGTTACAGTATATGATACAAGTTATCCTTATGTGACACACACTGGTTCTGGTATCAATAGACATCAGTCAATGGTAGGGGTTTAGGTGAAGAGGTATGTTTTTATTGCTTTCCTAAAGCTGAGGAGTCCTTCAAGGGATCTGATCTGCAGGAGCAGTCGATTCCAGTGATTTGGTATGAAGTGTGAGTAGAACCATCGCTTTGTGGTTTCAGTTGAAGGGCATGACCAGGGGGCATTTTGAGGCGTATTTCATCCTGGGAGTGGTGGGACCGATTCAGCACATGTGGAAGAAGCTTAGTCATCACGTAGGCTGGTGCCTAGTATCAGGCCCTTGAAAACACAACATTTGGCTACAGGCAGCCAGTGAGCTGATGCTAGAGCTTGGGAGACAGAGTAGAGGGTACAGAGGTTTTTCAGAAGCCTGATCGCCGCATTTTGAATACGCTGGAGATGTACATTCTTCACCGTGAGACCAATGAATAGCGCATTCCAGTAATCCATGCGGGAGAGTACTAAGGCATTAGTTAGGTAAAGTCAGGCTTTGAAAAGTAGTTCCTTATTTTCCGGAGTTGTTGCAGGTAGTAAAATGAGGAATATGGTTGGAAAGCTACAGGTTACAATCAAGGAATATTCCCAAGCTGTGTACTTGGGCTTTCGCAGTTAAAATAGTAGATGACGGCAGATAAAGACCCAAATGGTCCATCCAGTCTGCCCAACCTAATTCAATTTAAATTTTTTTAATGTTTTCTTCTTAGCTATTTCTGGGCAAGAATCCAAAGCTCTACCCGGTACTGTGCTTGGGTTCCAACTGCCGAAATCTCTGTTAAGACTTACTGCAGCCCATCTACACCCTCCCAGCAATTGAAGCCCTCCCCAGCCCATCCTCCACCAAATGTCCATATACAGACACAGACCGTGCAAGTCTGCCCAGTACTGGCCTTAGTTCAATATTTAATATTATTTTCTGATTCTAGATCCGGCCCTCTTTTACAAAGGTGTGCTAAGTGTTTTAGCGCACGATAAGCACACGCTAAATGCTAACACATCCATATGATAACATGCACGCATTAGTATTTAGCGTGTGTTTAGCATGCACTAATATTTAGTGTGCGCTAAAAAGCATAGTGCACCTTTGTAAAAGCGGGGGTAAATCTTTTACAATCCATTACTATAATTATGGAAGAACAGTCCAAATCAGATAAAGGTATCACTTTAGAAAGAGTATTTAAAACCATCCAGAATTAATCTCATCGAAAATATCCAAGTAGGGGAGAAGGATGCTGTAGAATGTACATAATATGGCCGCATGACCTGGGAACGCCAAGCACCTGAAATGGAAACAGAAGTAATTCTCCCTTGTACTGTAAATAGAACATCAAAGTTGCAAGCCTACTGAATGAGTACCAGAGGTGTTGGGCTCCAAAGCTGGGAAGTAAAATTTACAGGTTGTGCTGAACTCTGACCTAAACACCATAAAACTGACCCTCCTTTTTTCCAGCATGATGAGAACAAACAGCATCATCAGCTGTGATGATACAAGATTTACAAGTTAAAAAGGACATGCTGTAACCCCCAGGCAGAGGTGATGTGGGTTATGCAAAAGAAGTTAGAAGCTGTAATGGTGCAACTTAGAAATTCTCAACAGTGGCTAGAAGTGTTGGAAGTTTGGGACTGACTGCTCACAAAAGCTAGTGCAAGAAGCTGTGGAAAAAGCTATGGCAGTTCAAAAAAACAGCTGAGGACACGGAAGATCTCTCAAATCAAAATTATTGAAACATCTTACAAATTCTTGGCATCCCTGAAGACACAAGAGGAACAGACATTTTGGGGGGAAACAATTTATTCCTCATCTATTTGGGATCACCTTCTCCTAGCTCAGGGGTAGGCAATTCCGGTCCTCGAGAGCTGGAGCCAGGTCAGGTTTTCAGGATATCCACAATAAATATGCATGAGATAGATTTGCATCTCAAGGAGGCAGTGCATGCAAATCCATCTCATACATATTCATTGTGGATATCCTGAAAACCTGACCTGGCTCCGGCTCTCGAGGACCGGAAGTGCTTACCCCTGTCCTAGCTGAATAGTAGATGGTATACACACTAGTGTTTCATATTTCTTTTGTAGCTTGTCTACTTTAAACACTGATATTTTACTGACATTTACTCTTCCTATTACAGTTTATGAGCAAACACAGGCAAAATAATCCTTGAGACTGCCATTTTCAAAGTCCACAACAAAATGAGGTTTTGTGGTGCTGTTAGGGCCAGCGGAAAAGTTAATCTAAGCATTGTTTAGTTTGTGCATGAGAAAGAGTAAAGAGGTTCAAATGATTTAAAAAATATATATATATATATATATATATATCTTTATTAATTTTCCAATCTTCAATAGTGCAATACATTAATATATCATATATAATAAGTCAATATAAGCACATTTAACTTTCAAATATATATATCCAACCAATTTCTCACCCCACCCACCTACCTAATGATAATTTAATAAAACACAGAAACATAGATTTCCCCAAAAACCTTACCCTATTATCCATATCCTTCCATCCTCTCACCCATCCTAAGTGTAAATATTCCGGCAGCAGCAGGAGGCTATTAAACTCTATGAAAGGAGCAAGCCTCAGGCAACTGGTGTTGGAACCGACAAGGGATCAGGCAATACTGGACCTGATACTTACCAATGGAGAAAGTGTCACAGAGGTCTCGGTGGGCGACACATTGGCCTCCAGTGACCACAACATGGTATGGTTCAATATCAGGAAAGGTTTCACTAAATCTACTACACTAACCAAAGTCCTCAAATTCAAGGACACAAATTTCAAAGAAATGGGAGACTTCGTTCACCAGGCACTACAAAGCCAAGAAGAAACCGATAACGTGGAAGACATGTGGTCGACTTTGAAAGCAACCATACAAGAAGCAACAAACCGCTATGTAAAATCAGTAAGTAAACGGCGAAGGAACAATAAGCCACAGTGGTTTACTGCGGAGATCTCAGACCTGATCAAGGAGAAGAAAAAAGCATTCATCTCTTACAAACAATCAGGGAAGCAGGACTCTAGAGCAGACTACCTGGCCAAATCAAAAGCCGTCAAAACAGCAGTCAGGGAGGCTAAATTCCTCATGGAGGAGTCTCTAGCAAAGAACATCCAGAAGGGAGATAAATCCTTCTTCAGGTATATCAGTGATAGAAGAAAAAACTCAGGCGGGATTGTACGTCTTAGGAAACCAGATGGAGACTATGTGGAAAAGGATTCGGAAAAAGCCCAACTATTAAATGAATACTTCTGCTCAGTCTTCACCCGAGAAGCGCCAGGGCTCGGCCCTCAGCTACAGACAAGGGTTGGCTCAGTTGACCCGTTTAGTAACTTTGAGTTTACGCCCAGCAGTGTCTACGGTGAGCTGTCAAAGCTCAAGGTTAACAAAGCAATGGGGCCGGACAACCTGCACCCCAGGGTGCTTAGGGAGCTGAGTGATGTCTTGGCGGAGCCACTGTCCGCGCTCTTCAACCTCTCCCTTAGTACAGGCAGCGTCCCGTTGGACTGGAGGACGGCTAACGTCATTCCACTCCACAAGAAAGGCTCAAAGATGGAGACAGCAAACTACAGACCAGTGAGTCTAACATCGATAGTGAGCAAACTAATGGAAACTCTAATCAAACACCAATTAGATAAGATCCTGGATGAGGAGAATCTACGGGATCCCCGACAACATGGATTTACTAAGGGGAGATCCTGCCAATCCAACCTGATCAGCTTCTTTGACTGGGTAACGGGGAAGCTGGATATTGGGGAGTCCCTGGACATCGTGTACCTGGACTTTAGCAAAGCATTCGATAGCGTACCACACCGCAGGTTACTGAGCAAGATGAGTTCTATAGGATTAGGTAACACATTGACGAAATGGGTTGGGAGCTGGCTTGGAGTAGGCTCCAAAGGGTGGTGGTGAACGGCACCCCCTCCGAAATGACGGAGGTGATTAGTGGAGTACCACAGGGCTCAGTCTTGGGCCCAATCCTATTCAACATCTTTATAAGAGACTTGGCAGAAGGGCTTCGAGGTAAAATAACATTATTCGCCGATGACGCCAAACTGAGTAATGTAGTGGGCAAATGCACAACAGACGAAGATTCAGTGCCCGACAACATGATGCACGACCTACTCCTACTGGAGCGATGGTCTAGGACATGGCAACTCAACTTCAATGCCAAAAAATGCAAAGTTATGCACCTGGGCAGCCAGAATCCATGCAAGTCTTATACCCTTAATGGCGAGATCCTAGCAAAAACGGTAGCAGAACGAGACTTGGGGGTAATCGTCAGTGAGGACATGAAGTCTGCCAATCAAGTGGAGCAGGCTTCGTCCAAGGCAAGACAAATCATGGGCTGCATACGAAGGGGTTTCGTCAGTCGTAAGGCGGAAGTCATTATGCCATTGTATAGATCCATGGTGAGGCCCCACCTGGAATACTGTGTGCAATTCTGGAGGCCGCATTATCGCAAGGATGTGCTGAGACTGGAGTCGGTGCAAAGAATGGCCACCCGGATGTTCTCGGGACTCAAGGATCTACCATACGAAAAACGGCTTGACAAATTACAGCTATACTCGCTCGAGGATCGCAGAGAGAGGGTGGACATGATCGAGACGTTCAAGTATCTTACGGGCCGCATCGAGGCGGAGGAAGATATCTTCTTTTTCAAGGGTCCCACAACAACAAGAGGGCATCCGTTGAAAATCAGGGGCGGGAAACTATGAGGTGACACCAGGAAATTATTTTTCACTGAAAGAGTGGTTGATTGCTGGAATAGTCTTCCACTACAGGTGATTGAGGCCAGCAGCGTGCCTGATTTTAAGGCCAAATGGGATCAGCACATGGGATCTATTCACAGGGCAAAGGTAGGGGAGGGACATTAAGGTGGGCAGATTAGATGGGCCGTGGGCCCTTATCTGCCGTCTATTGTTTCTATGTTTCTATTTAAAAAATCAAATTATGACAGAAATAATCCCCCCCCCCCTCCGTCCCTGGATGTGTACCAAAATAAACAAAAACTGACTCACTTCAAATGATTTTTGTGACATATAAGGGCCTGTGTCTGGAGGCTCATGAACAAACATAGCAATTATTATGAAAGCGGATATTTGAAGAGGCCAACAACAGGAGGGCTGATGCAAAGGGAGAAGGAGTGGATCTAGAAAGTAGTCCAACTGAAAGGACAAATGTAGAGAGAGGAAAGAGATGTTTAGAAAGGAATGACAGGACAAAGACTGACAAGAGAGAATGAGGGGGTTCATAGAGTACTAACATCACTGTAGCATAACAGTAGAAAGAGGAAATCTAGAAATGCAAGAGTGTGAAACGAATGAAAGATGAGCTAAGATGTTAATGGAATAGGATGAAAAGAAGAAGAAAGGCAGAGAGGCAGAGGAATTAATAGTTGAACTGTAAACCTTTCTGGAAATAGATAAATATGCTGGGTTCCAGGATAGGGAAAGATTATACAGCTGAATTTAACACCTAGGGCTCCTTTTACTAAGCTGTTTATAGTGCGCGCTGAAGATTAGCGTGTGCTAGCGTGCACTAACCTCTGCGCTACATGGAAAAACTAATGCCAGCTCTATGGAGGCGTTAGCATCTAGTGTGCATGGCATTATAGGGCGCGCTAAAACCGCTAGTGCAGCTTAGTATAAGGAGCCTCTAGAGTGAAGCGTATAAGTATGTTTTTTATGTTCATTAAAAGATTTAGGGTTCCTTTTACGAAGGCGCGTTAGCGGTTTAACACACGAAATAGCACACGTTAAACCGCCGGCCATGCTAGCCGCTACCACCTCCTCTTGAGCAGGCGGTAGTTTTTCGGCTAGTGTGGGAGTTAGCGCGTGATGAAAAGTCACGCGCATTAAACCCGCTAACGCGCCTTCGTAAAAGGAGCCCTTGATATACCACTTAGCAGAATTCTTTTTTTTTTTTAATAATTTTCACAAATACATATCAAGCATTACATACTTGTATAGAAAAGTAGATTAAGACGATATACTTAAATAAAATCAAATAATGATTAAACAGGAAAAAAGAAAGTTTCTTAATCTATCTCAAGTCTTCAATTTGGAGATCCAAGATTAATTTAGAGTGAAAAAAAATCAAAGACTACGGTAATAAACCTGACAAGAAATCTACAGTCTGCTGTTGAGTTATGGGAATCGTATTCATTCATATATGATGTTATGTTATTTTTCTTCTCTCCCAAGGCATTTAAGAGATAAGAAACTGGATAACTGTGAAGGTTCTAGGAAAACATACTTTAAAGACACACTTGCAAGGAAATCTTAGGTGGAAAACACCTCCAATCTCGGTTACTGCTAGTCTCAAAATCAAGAACTGCCTTCTCCTTTTTTGTGTCTCCCTTGAGACATCAGGAAACATTTGGATTCCTTGAATCTGTTCTGAAGAAACATCTTTAAAATCCATTCTTTATCCGGTAGAAGACATTAGAAACATCAAGTGGGGTCTCTTGTTGATTTTCACTTCCAAATTGTTGCTGATCTTTTTTCTGTGGAAGGTAATAAACCCTAACAAAGGGAGGTATAGAATCTCCTTAAAATACCTCTTTAACATTTCTAATAGAGTAACAATAGGAATCTTTGGAAAATTCAATATACAGTGGTGCCTCGCATAACGGACGCCTCGCACAGCGAACGCTGCGCACAACGAACTTCAGGTCTTGCTTCCCACAACGAACTTCGTTTCACACAACGAAGTTGCCCGAGCTGCATCCTTAACTGCCCTCTCTCCGCCTGGCTCCCTGTGCAGTGGCGCTACATATTTTAAACCCCCCTGCCGCCGCTGCTGCATATTTTTAAGCCTCTGCCGCCACCGCATATTTTTAAACCTCCCCCCACCGCCACATATTTTTTTAAAAAAGCCACCACTGCTGCAACTTTAATCTCACCCGCTCACTTGTGGTGGTCTAGCAAATTTCCAAGCCAGAAGCGCAGAGATCAAGAGCAAGCCTTCTGTGCTACTGCCTGGGCCTGCGCTGATCTCTGAATGGCTGCAGTCAGCTCTCGCGGGACTCACAAGAACTAACTGCAGCCATTCGGAGATCGGCATGGGCCCACACAGGCGTGCAGAGGAATTGCTCCTGATCTCTGCGCTTCTGGCCTGTACGCCACTGGCTGGGAAAGATGGGAGGAATTAAAAAAGGTACCGAGGGGGGATGATTAAAAAGGTACTGGGAGTATGTGGGGGGGGTGATTATAATACACAGCAAGGATCAACAAAACCCCTGTCTCCCCTCCCCTTCACATATATCCCCTCTACTATCAAGAAAATTGAATAAGCCAAATTATTATAGAATGCTACACAGAAATATCATGCTAACAGAATACCACAGTCACACCTAGCAGGAATAGGGTTAGGGTAGTGCAACTAGGGCAACTGTCCCCCCTGGTCAAAGAGAGCCGTAAGCCTCTGCCTGGACTTTGCAGTCCCCAGTTGTGTCTAACACCAGCTCTAACAAGATAAATTTATCTTTTTTTATGTCATCTTAGCATATTTTATGCTACAGAACGAATTATTTTTTTTAACATGTATTGTTATGGGAAAACGCGTTTCACATAACGAACTTTTCGCATAACAAACTTGCTCCTGGAACCAATTAAGTTCGTTGTGTGAGGCACCACTGTACGTATATTATTAGCTCTACTATTATTAGCTCTACTTTGGTTTTCCAGTACTTCCAATTTCTTCCTTAGGAAAATATTATCTGTTACCAGTGCTTCCTGAATTTTCTTAACTGAGATCACCTCCGCAGAATCTCGGCTCAACTCAGCTCATTATAAAGGGTAAGGTAGAGTCGCTGCACAAGTTGCTGGGTAGGGCGAGAGGGATAGCTCACTTATTTGACTGTATTAAGCCCTTTCTTCATAGGTGCCAACTAGAAGGGAGCTCATAGATTCCATCTCGAAGAGGCAAAATCTGAAAGCAGTGAAATATCAGTGTTTGATGTTTTAAGCCTTTCTTTTTATTCACTTCTCAGTAAAATGGGAAGCTCTTTTGTTGACTCTCATCATACTGACTTTTTTTGTCTGGATCATGAGTATGGCTCTAGCATGGGCAGCAGAAGAATATACTTGGGAACATTTTTTTTTTTTTAACCTGCCTAAATTGCAGTTCTTCTCTCAAAGCCTGTACACGTTTTTAAGACTAGCAACTGTGGACAAAATCTCACAGTACCTGAAGGTATCACTATCTTGGCTACAGCCCCAATTCTATAGGGAACTATCATAATCTTAGAGGAGAGCGTAAATCTATAGAGAAATATGAGTATCCCCAGGATGAGTGCTCGGATCTGAAGAGTCTAAAAAACAAAGTAGCAGAATCAAAGGCCCAGATTCTCAAAACTTTAACGCGGTCTCTAAACTGGTTTCAGCAAGACCTGGAAACCTGCAACATAGCATTTTTATTGGGTTACTTTTTGTGTACACAGCCTGATTTATGCAACCTTTATATAAAATTATTCTTTGGATCTTTTATTTTGAAATTAAATATTGTTGAAGAGAAATGAGAAAAAAAATTAGTAATTGGTAAAACTGTACACCTTAAAGGATATTGTTTTTCAGTATAAAGGCCAGTTTTCTACCATTGTAACTCTATAAATATGTTTTTGTTGTTAATCTTTATTTTGGGAATCTTTTGGAAGGAAACCTATCAAATGAAGCTGCAAAGTTACTGCTCCCAGAAGGCTGCCACTATATGGTTTTGAATATTATAAGAGACACCTTTTTGAAATCATATAATAAATGACACACTTTGTTATACATAAGTATTATGTGATAGCTTAATGGGGATTCACTCCCTTCACTTGTGCTAAATAATGCTACAATAAATCAAACTGGAACTCAAGGCCATAAAAATTGTAAATCTCCTTGGACCAATTCAGCATGACTAATGTGACAAGAAGGAAAAAGTCTTTTCTGCAGTTATGACTGTCACAGACTCCTGAATCAGTTTTAATAATTTCTGATTGGCATTAATATCGGTGAAAAACAGGCATATTCTACCAAGAAACAGACAATAAAACACATGGACTCACTATTCAAAACAATTTCACCAGGCAGGAGAGGTTCTTGTTCAGATAAATCGCATTGGATGGTCAGGGAAGGATATTCAGTGGCACTCAAAGGACAGTGTGCTCTGCTGGCATTTGCTGTTTAAGAACATAAGAAGAACATAAGAAGTTGCCTCCGCTGAGGCAGACCAGAGGTCCATCTCGCCCAGCGGTCCTCTTCCGCAGTGGCCCATCAGGCCCATTGCCTGATCAGTGGTCCCTGGTTATTCCTATACTTGCCTCTCACTCCTATCCCTGTACCTAACTCTACTCTTATCTGTACCCCTCAATCCCTTTGTCCTCTAGGAACCTATCTAAACCTTCTTTGAAGCCCTGCAACGTGCTCCTGCCTATCACAGCCTCCGGAAGCGCGTTCAATGTATCCACCACTTTCTGAGTGAAAAAGAACTTCCTAGCGTTTGTTCTAAATCTGTCCCCTTTCAAGTTCTCCGAGTGCCTCCTTGTACTTGTGGTTCCCCATAATTTGAAAAATCTGTCCCTGTCTACGTTTTCTATGCCCTTCATGATCTTGAAGGTTTCTATCATGTCTCCTCTAAGTCTCCGCTTTTCCAGAGAGAACAGCCCCAGCTCTTTCAGCCTGTCAGTATATGAGAGGTTTTCCATACCCTTTATTAGCTTTGTTGCTCTACTCTGGACTCCCTCAAGTACCGCCATGTCCTTCTTGAGGTACGGCGACCAGTACTGGACACAGTACTCCAGATGCGGGCGCACCATTGCACGATATAGTGGCAGGATGACTTCCTTCTTCCTGGTCGTGATACCTTTCTTAATGATGCCCAACATTTTGTTTGCTTTCCTTGAGGCTGTGGCGCACTGCGCCGATGCCTTCAATGTTGTGTGTACCATCACTCCCAGGTCTCTTTAGTGCTACAGCAATCCAGGGGCAGACTCTGAATGGAGGTGGTAGTTATGTGGACACCAGAGACATCCAGTGCTGATGCCCACATAGCTAACTGAGCTAGAAGGATTGCATACGAGGGACCACGGAAAAGTTCTCAGCCCAACGAAGAAGAGAGTGATGTGGAGCTATGAAACTCACATGTTATTCCACACTTTTCTTGACATTTTTCATTTCAATGATATTTCTTACTTAATAGAGAGATAACAACTTTGTATTCTGTGGCAAAAATTACTATGTAGTATTATAATCACAGCTATGATCTTTTGTTAATAATAATAATGATATTACTTTCTTTAATTTATTTTAAATATTGTTGTGAAGTGCTCAGACCAAGTAACCCAAGATATAGTGAAGTCACTACAATGAGGTTAACAAGGGGACCATCATCGCCTTCACCTGTCCCCTGCCCTCCCTAGATGTTCAAAAAACTTTATCAGATCAACTTAAAGTACTTATCTGAGTGGGGAGGATTGTTGATTTCGTTAATTCTCATTGATGACTGTTTGCTAATAAAGTTCATGTGCTCCAATAAAATCCTAAAAGTGTTCATTCATTCTTCTAATCCCGTCCCCCCGACTCGAGTTTCACCTCTTCATCAGGGAGGGACACTAAGGAAAAATCAAACCAAGTACAAATATCAAACTTCTTGAAACAAAGTCAAATTGAGTTAATTTGTAACTATAAGATCTGAGTACTGTTAGGTAGATACCAGTGTAGTAACTTAATCATGATCTTAAAATATTCTTAAATTCGTATATTACCTGGTAAAGGCTCACTGAGATCAGGTTCACTCAAAGTGAACGGGCCAACTGAATCTGACTGCTCGGCATGTGAGTTTTAAAGGGGACTGGCCGGAAATTCCTGTCGAGCCGACAACCGGAAGTAAACAGTAAATTCAATTGAATTCACTGAAAAAAAGGGGGCAATTTTTCTAAACTGCTAGCCAATCTATATCTAAATTTAAACCCTTTGGTGCCAGGGTCTGCCAATTATATATGAAGCGTTGCTCTTTTTGTATTAAGGCTTTAGATACATCCCCTTCATAAAACATATTATTTTAAAACATTGGGCAATACTACAGTATTATTTATCACTACAAAATTTGCCCAAATTTGCTTTTTCACGAGCATCGAACCTGGGGGAACAGTTAAAACATAATTTGTATAACCAGAGGTCAGTGTCAAAGCCTTCTCACAAACCCTGCGGTAAGTGCAGGGTCTGCCGTTATATATTGGAAGCCACTTTTGTGGAAATACCGTTTTCAGGGGGACGTCATTTCTTTTTGAATACAGGGACCAACTGCGAATCCAGGGGGGTGATTTACTATATACAGTGCCCATGTAAAAAAATATACATTGGGCAAACGATCCGAAAGATCAAAACTCGGATCATAGAACATTTAAATAACATCAGGACAAATCGAATCTCCGCCCCCCTGGTTTCCCATTGGCTGGAGCAGTCACACTCATTAGAAGATCTAAAATATACGGTATTGATCCAAACACATAATAATGAAGGGGATGTATCTAAAGCCTTAATACAAAAAGAGCAACGCTTCATATATAATTGGCAGACCCTGGCACCAAAGGGTTTAAATTTAGATATAGATTGGCTAGCAGTTTAGAAAAATTGCCCCCTTTTTTTCAGTGAATTCAATTCTAGGCCTATTCTCCTTTGAAAAGAGTAGATTGAGAGGGGGCATGATCGAAATATTCAAGATAAAGAAGGGAATAGACTTAGTAGATAGACAGGTTGTTCACCCACCCTCCAGGGATTCAAGACAAAGTTAGACAAGTTCCTGCTGAACTAGAACGTACGCTGGTAAGGCTAGTCTTTTAGGGTAATGGTCTTTGATCTAAAGGTCTCAACGTGAGCAGACTGCTGGGCACAATGGACCACTGGTCTGACCCAGCAGCGGCAATTCTTATGTTCTTATGTTTTTACAGGTCAGTGTAAATAGGGTACAGAGCAGGGTAAGTCTCCTAAATGTACAGTATATGTCATTTGTGATCCCAGAAAGCATTGTGACAATGAATGGTGAACTGAATAGCGAACTGAATGGTGAACTGAATAGCAGGTAGCATTATTGGCATTTGAACTCACAACCCCTGAATTAAGGGTAGATTTTCAGCATATAATACAAGGACTTTTTGTCAGTCCACCCAGCTACATGGGGAAATCTGCATATGCCATCTCTCTGGATCTTGAGAAGGCTTTTGATTATAATGAGTAGAAGCTTTTATTTAATTGGTTTCAATTGGGTGTACCTTTTATTGATATGATCTATGTTTTATATGCTAATATGTTGACATATATTAATGTTAACTATACTGTGTCTTCATATTATACTTTAACATGACAGGGTTATCTCCTACCCCCCCTCCCCTTATTTATTTTGGCATTAGAGCCTCTCCTTATAACTATTCACCAATCCGATTATAGCAAAGGTTTTATTATTGCTGGTCACACAGTTAAAATATCCGCCTATGCAGACAACATTTGGTTATATATTAGTTTACCTCATTTCTCTATTCTGCATTGTTTCAGCTTATTAAACAATTCAATAATATGTCGGGTAATACAATGAACTGATCTAATATGGAAAGTGTTACCGCTTAATGAACTCCATTTACTAAACCACTGTAGAGTTTCTTACTGCAGGCCAGCGAGGTAAATGCTCCGCTGCTCATTCAGTTCCTATGAGCGTCAGAGCATTTACCTCGCCAGCCTGCAATAAGAAGCTTTATTGCTGTTTAGTAAAAGCCAGTAAATATTTTTTTGTATCCAAGAGGTCTTTCCATCACTTCCCCTATGCTGGTGTAGAAATGGTCTAAATATTTGAGGCTAACATTCAAGTCAAACATAAGCGAGGACATGGCTACCGATATTGAACGTGTCACTCAAGAGGTTAAAACCTCGTGATTTCCCAAAAACCTGTCCAGGTGGGGGAGACTTGATAGCATACATGTATGGATGATATGAGCTGCTCAAATATTGTATCTTATTTCTATGTTGCCTTATATTTTACCACATCATTTCTTTATTATTATTCATAAAAATCCTCTTTATTTTTTTTTTTTTTGGAATCACAAACACCAAGAATTGTTCTCCAGAAATGAAAGATGCCAAAATCATATGGAGGGGTTAACTTTCCTAATGTTGAGTTTTATAATTATACCTTTGTGCTGCATGATGGGCAGTTGACTCCAACCTATTGCTTTCTCCACTTTGGTTGCCCTTAGAGCAAAGTTTATCTGGTTCCCTGCTATTATTGTATAGGCTAGGCCAGGGGTGTCCAATGTCGGTCCTCGAGGGCCGCAATCCAGTCGGGTTTTCAGGATTTCCCCAATGAATATGCATTGAAAGCAGTGCATGCACATAGATCTCATGCATATTCATTGGGGAAAACCTGAAAACCCGACTGGATTGCGGCCCTCGAGGACCGACATTGGACACCCCTGGGCTAGGCTCTTTAGTTAAAAAGTCTCCACAGGATGACTATGAAATATTTCACAGTGCACTGTTAGCTATTAAACAATTTGAAAAATTCATTACCTGCTCAATTAACTCAACACTCGATGCTCCATTATGGAACCATCAATTATTTTGTATTACTAAGAAATCTATTTACTTGACTGAATGGCTTGAATGTGGTCTATTTACATTGCATGATGTATTAAATAAGAAGTTACTATCTTATGAACAACTCACAAGCAAATTAAGGCCCCCCTTTTATCAAGGTACATTAGGGATTTTATCACGGGTCGCTGCGATCAAAGCTCCGACGTTCATAGGAATTCTTTGAGTGTCGGAGCTTTGACTGCTGCGGCCTGCGATTCAAACCCTAACACAGCTTGATAAAAGGTTTTTTTAGTTTTAAATGCTGAACTTCATTAACTTCACTGAAATTATTATAGTTAAAAACACTAATATGTCACTTAATACTAATGGTCCGGGTTTTGGTCTGGTCTTAACAGGCCTCTTTGGCCTTGCCGGGTGATTCTCCAAGCAAAGCACCAGCTTTTAATGACCAAAAATTACTGGCTAGTCTGGGTTTGCTGGTACTGTGAAAAGTGCATATCAGGGCATATTTCTGGCTGTGGCTCATGTTAAAAACACACTATTCACATTAATTATAGTAATATAGCGATGGGAAAAAAATCTCAAAAGCACACGTCTCGAGTGTGTGTATTAGGGGTGCTTATTGAAAGCTGACGAATGCACCTCCTCTTTCTTACCCGCCATCCGATAGCACTGGCACACCTATGATTGACATAATGATGTAGCGTTGATGGTAGTTCTCCATCCTTCCTATCCACCCTTTCCTCTTTCCATGGACTATTCTGCGCATGTGCTGATTGCTATCACCAGTGACTGATCTTATGCAAACTTGGCAATTCTCTGTGAACCTCTGCAAACCTCATTTGCATGCATGGTTCTTCGAGAATGACTCATAGTTTTTGAATTGTTAGATTTACGGTCACTACAGTGACCCATTGGATTTTACTGGCGATATTAGAGAATTCGGCCCTAAATGGACAAAAAGTCTTTTAACTGCAAATGGCAGTCTAAGTCGTATGTAAACAAGAAACTGCAAATAAGCAACCGCTGTGCAAACTTGGCTTCTTTTCTGTCAATCCAACAAGTTCCCAAAAGGGCCATGCATTTATCTCTCATAAACCCCTAAAAGGGTCCTACTGTATTCCCTTTATTCAACTCAACACAGGTTCTGTGTTTAACTATTCATCTTCAGGAGTTGAAATTGTTGAATCTTTCACTTGTGTGGCTCATAACAGCATGAGCCTTTCTTCTAACTGTTGATATCGCAAAACATGTGCAACAATATACTGTATACAGTGCTCCCCCGAGATTCGTGGGGGTTCTGTTCCAGGAACCCCCGCGAATCTCATAAAACTGCAAATACGGTTTTTCATGGGGGAGCCTGAAGAGGGCAGCGGGAGAGGGCTCCTGATTGGATAAGGCCCGACTTCGTGCAGGAAGAGGTGGTCGGAGCGAACTGCGAGTGATTTCTTGCACTCGCGGCACTCCTGCTTCTCCCGCTGCCCTCTCCGAAAATACTGCGAATGACCGGGACCATGAACCGCCGACCGCGAACAACCAGGGAAACTGTATTACCTAATTCTCATACAAAACTACTAATTCAAAAAGAATTCAAAAAATATTTAACCTAGCTTCTCATTTTATTACATTGTTTATCCAGCTATAAATAACCAGGAGGGAAACTGCTGACAGGATTTTCTCTGCTCAGCTCAACTGCCATAAAACACCTTCATTTTCAATGCCTCTGCACATAACTGCAAATTCAAAGCCAACCCCACTTTTTGCTTACACTCTTTTTTAATGCTCTACCTTAAGGAGCTAGCCAGTCTATTTCTTTATTCAACCCTTTTGACTCTACCGTATTCCACTAAAAAATAAATCTTTACTTTTTTCCTAATAATATTGCAAAAAGCTCACCCCTCTCAAATGCACTCGCTGCAAAATTGCAAACTGTAAATCAGTGGTGTAGCGTGGGTGAGAGATGCCCAGGGCAGTAGCACCCCTCCCCCACCCTCTACTCCACCCCCCCACCTCCACACACTCCTTCCATGCCCCCCCTACCACCATGCAGGCACCACTTCCCTTCCCCAGTACCTCTGACACATTCCTGGTGTGAGCAGTAACCCACAACCTGCTGTTGTGCCAGACTTAGCTCTTCCTCTGACATCATTTCCTAGGCGCATGTCCAGGAAGTGATGTCAGAGGAAGATCCAAAGCTGGCGTGACAGTTGGTTAGAGGTTTCTGCTCATGCCAGGAACATCACATTTGGTATGGGGGAAGGGAAGCAGTGTGCATGCATGGCAGTGAGGGAACGGGGAAGGAGGAGGGGCGGAAAGGAAGATGGGTGCCTGTGCCCTCACCAAGATGACACCCAGGGCGGACCCTCCCCCTTCCCTCCCCCGCTCCCTCTTACTATGCTACTGCTGTAAATCATTCACTATATGGTGCAAAACCATCCAATGCCTGACCAGAAGGGCTTCTTCCCTCCCACGTTTAATATTACTCAGTTGGGCAATCCTTAATTTAATTGGTCTAATCCAGACATGTCAAACTCTGGGCTGTGGGCCAAATCTGGCCCGTGGTGTAACAAAATTTGGCCCGCCAGACAATTTCAACTTTGCACTTATGCTGGTCTGCCGGTACAAACGCTACATCGGCTGTAGGTCCACTGTGCCCGGAAGATCAGATCGGGAAGCAAGTGAAAGAGCCAGAGGCAACAGGAAAAGCAAACCTGGGAGCTGCCGATTGGGGCTGGGGGAGGGCAAGGGCCAGGTTCTCTCCAGGAAGTGAGCGATCCCTTGACTTACCTCCCCTGAAAACGCCAGTGGTGGCTGTGGAGCAGCCGCAGCCCATCTCCCCGGGCAGCGGGCTGGGGGAAAGAGACGGGGGGAGGCAGAGGCGCTCGCAGCCAGCGAGCCCAGGAGAAAGGAAACCTGCCAACCTACTGCCCTTATTGCCATAGAAATTGGTATAAGTTGTCCGCCTCTCCCCCCCCCCCACCTCTTTCTGCATGGCCCATTGGCTCCCCAAAGCGGTGGCAATTTAAAAGAGAAAAAAAATTCAGTGCAGCCAACGAGGGACAGCGAGGCTGCCCTGTATCAGGATGCACTGCCTTATCTCCTTTCGGTGGCAGCAGCTAGTTCGTGTGAATAAATGTGTCTTGTGACACTGTATCACACCTCCCTGTTGGTCCCTGTTGGAAAATGAGGAGAACTGGGCATGGGTGCTTTACAGGGGGATATCTCCTGGCTGACTTTTACTGAATAATTATGAATCTAATTTTCCTTGCTATGCATCCTTTCTTAAGAAGTTTTGCCAAACGTAAAAGACGGCAGGGCTCGATTTACTAGACTCACTGTTTGTGACATTTAAGCTTTGATTTAAAAATAAATTAAAAAATTTGGAGAAAATTATATAGAAAATACATTATAGGGAGAGCTGCACAGAAATATGAATGATTTGAAATAGGTATGAATTAGTGCAGAAAAGAGAAAAAGTCTTTTTTATTTGTTTACATCACAGAGCCAGCATGGGGTTGGAGAGGTTGTAACCCTATACTTCTACTAAAACTAAGGGGTCCTTTTATTAAGGTGTGCATTTATCCTATACCTTATTAAAAGGTATACCTTAATAAAAGGATCCCTAAGTATCTTAATAAAAAATTTGGCCCGCGACTTAGCCTATGTTTTAGATTTCTGCCCCTTATGTGATTGAGTTTGACACCCCTGGTCTAATGGTACGACCAATATAGAGGAATGAACATGGAAAATCTATTATATAAACTACCTGTTTGGTAGAACAAGCCGCGAAAGATCTCAAGTAAAACTTTTTCCCTGGATTTGGATTCATTATACTATCTACTTGCCATGCGTGTTTACAATACACACATTTACCACACTGATAATGCCTCCTTAATTCACCACTTTCTTTAATCTCATTCATACCCGGAGACCATAACTCAAGCAGATTCCTGCCCCTAGTAAAAGCACACAAGGGGAGGGATTGCAATTGAGGATGGAAAACTTAAAACCCCCCAATGTCTCTTAATAGCTTGCCCAGTTCTTATTGCTTGATTATAGTAAGGTAACACACAGGTCAAGCTCTCCTTCATATTCAGGTTATTATTTGTACTTATCAACCATTCTCTATGGGTATATTTTGCTCTCTTGTATGCCTGTTTTATTAATCTCTCTGGATATCCTCTTTGCCTAAACCTCTGACTCATCTTTTCAGCAATTTGTTTGAAGTCTGTTGAAAAGCATAAGCCTTAAGAACTGTCCAACTGTAATACTCTGACGCAGATTTCTGGGATGATAATTATTATAGTGTAAGATTGTATTACGATCTGTAGTTTTTCTAAAAATGGATGTTTCCCAATTTATCTGCCCACAATGTATCTTAATATCCAAGGAATGTATGGTGCTGGTTGATATAACCGATTGAAACCCAGTATTAGCATCACATTGATTTAAATAATGTAAAAACTTCTGCAGCGTGTCATCTTCATCATGCCATATTAAAAACATATCTATATATCTCTTCCAGCATAATACATTCTTGAAATATCTAGAAGCATACACGTGTGGTGATTCGAACATGACCATATATGGGCATTCCACAGCAGGAGCCATATTAACCATAGTAGCTCCCATAGCCACTCCCTTTACTTACAAAATATAACAATCCTTAAACTGAACATAATTATTTTTAATCACCAATTCAGATAAATGTACCCCGCTTCTGTCAAAACTTCACTGGCTTTCGGTGATTTCTAGGATTCACTTTAAATAAATATACCTGCCTAATTTTCAAAATCCTATATGGCATTCTTCCTCCCCTAATCCCAATATCCTGGAATTCATCAAGACCTGACACTACCAGATCCGCCCACATACTCAAACTATCTTTTCCCTCGTTAAAAGGTGTCATGTATGCAGGTAAATTAGGGAAATCCCCTTTTCTTCAAATTCACAGAGCTTTGGAATAACCTCCCTGCCCCGCTGCGGAACCTAGGCTCATTCCAATTATTCCGAAAGCATCTTAAAACCTGGCTTTTCTCCAAAACGTAAAGCTATCTATTTAAAATGTAAAGCTAGCTATCCTCTTCATAACCTCTAATTTCTTATTATGTCATTCCCTCATTTATTGAATTACCTGTAAACCGTGTCGAGCTCTATCTTTATGGAGATGATGCGGTATACAAACTTAAGGTTTAGTTTAGTTTAGTTTAGTTTAGAATGTCTGCTTCTCAACTTGATGCTGGGTAAGGTTGGTCCATATTACTTCCAGTGCCCTTGCTTGAAATTATTTTATGACTCAACACGTAAAACCATTTATTCTGTAGTTGCACCCACATTATGGAGTTCTATCCCAATAACTCTAAATTGAGAGATTAATTCTAATCATTTCAAATCTAACCTTAAAACCTCTCTCTTTAGGTATGCATTTGAGATTTAGAAAAAAGGGTTTGTTTGAGTCTTTTCTTTTACCATATTGTTCATATGTTTTTAAGAATAGCCTTACTGGGTCAGACCAATGGTCCATCAAGCCTAGTAGCCCGTTTTCACAGTGGCCAATCCAGGTCACTTGTACCTGGTCAAAACCCAAGGTGTAGCAATATTCCATGCTACCAACACAGGGCAAGCAGTGGCTTCCCCTGTGTCTTTCTCAATAACAGATTATGGACTTTTCCTCCAGGAACTTGTCCAAACCTTTCTTAAAATCAGCTACACTATCCACTATCCACATCCTCTGGCAATGCATTCCAGAGCTTAACTATTCTCTGAGTGAAAAAACATTTCCTCCTATTGGTTTTAGAAGTATTTCCCTGTAACTTCATCGAGTGTCCATTAATCTTTGTAATTTTTGACGGAGTGAAAAATCGATCCATTTCTACCCATTCTACTCCACTCAGGATTTTGTAGACTTCAATCATATCTCCGCTCAGCCATCTCTTTTCCAAGCTGAAGAGCCCTAACCAGTGCTATTTAACTTATTTATAAATGATCTGGAAATTGGAACAACGAGTGAGGTGATTAAATTTGCAGATGACACTAAACTGTTCATAACCTCCTCATTTTATTTTGAAAATTGTAACCCCTCCCATTTTCCCTGTTTTCCCATGTCTTGTAAATTGAATTTTTGCATCTATATGTCCTTTCCCCTGTTTTTAACTATTTCTTTTTTGGGGTTTTAAAATTTTGTATGTTGTGAACCGTTTTAGTATTTAAAGTGGTATATTAGGCTATATTTGTATATAATGCTATGACGTCCAAATTAACTAACCAGCATAACTGAGAGCAGATAAAGGTGGGGCAATAGTACATCAAGATTCAACAGATTATGATAGTTAAACTCTTAGATAGCTATCAGATGGCCAATATTATTCTGAATTATCTCACAATCCCACTGGTAAATTCATTAAACAAGTGGCTACATTTTTGATGAATGCAAGGGAAACTGGCTTGATCACTTTTAAGGAATTTGATTATATGTATAACCTATTCCCCAAGATACTGTATATTTATTTTGTGCCAAAAATTCACAAGTCAGTGGAAAAGCCCCCAGGTTGTTCTGTAGTCTCTAGCAGGGGTTCTGTTTTTGAGCACCTGTTGCAGTTTGAGGATTTCCATTTGCAATTGTTTGTGATGGAATCTCCATCTTATGTAAAGGATTCATCTCATTTAATTCAGATATTGGAGAGTATAGAACCCCCTGGGGGTGAGTACCGATTAGTTACTTTGGACATCATAGCATTATATACAAATATTCCTCAAGCAAGGACACTGCCGTAACTCCTCGGACTGCCCACAAACTAGCTAGTCTCAGTATGGGTGGTTAGAGGGGATATTCAGTGGCACTATTTGGTTAAGCACCTCTGAATACCTCAGATAGCCTTGCACAAGAGATTTAAACAGCTAAGAGCCTCTCCTAGCTGTTTAAACTGCTTTGAAAATCTAACCCCAAAAGATAAGCAGTCACTTCACCCATATCAGAAGCCAGCAGAAAAGAAAGGCCTCTAGCTCTGCCTCTGCAGTTCTATATTTGTTCTTGTTGCTATGCAACACTTGAAATCATAGTCTGTAGGTATTAGTTTGCCTTTCAGTTAGATATCATAAAAAAAATATCCTCAGAAGCAGTATTAGTTAGAATTTTATATTGTGGTACTCCTGCACCTTTGAATCCATTAGAAGCTGAAAACCTGGCTTTTCTCTAGCATATAACATCTCTTCTCCTGATTGCATCCCCTCTTTTTATGCTTTGTAAACTCTTTCTCTTCTCTCTTCCTATATTTTTTTAAGCTTTGTAAACCGTGTCGAGCTCCACTTCCGTGGAGAAGATGCGGTATATAAACTTAAGGCTTAGTTTAGTTTAGTTTAGAAGCGCTCTTGGTTTACAGCCCTTGTTTATTTATTTATTTTTAATTTACTTCGGGGGACTGAAGTGCTTCCTGCGGTGTTAGTTTGTTTTGATGGATTTCTTGAACAGCAGTTTAACATTTCTTCATAACTGGAATTTCAAGACACATTTACAACAATTTTATTGTGCAAAATTAGACTGAAGTTTATAAATTAGTGGAGAAAAGACCAGTATGTTTTTATTTGTAGATATGAAAAGGACTGGATATACTGTAGTTTTGGATGCAAGGAGAAATGCTGGAAGAATAGCCTAGTGGACAGCTCAGTGCCCTCAGAACTAGGGGAACTGGGTTCAATTTCCTCTACAGCTCATTACTACTCTGGGTGAGTCACTTCACCCTACATTGCCTCAGGTGCAAAATATGTAAACCACATTGATCCAATGTAAACCACATTGTAATCACGGAAAGTTAATATATCCCTTTCTTTTTACAGTGTGTAGTTTCAAGCTATTGCATTGTAAACATTTTTTAATACAATTTAAACATCCAGACATATGGCAGTCATCCGTTTACTTGAAAAGCTACCCCCCCAGCAAATAACAGGGACCTACATAAAAAGCTTGCACATATGAGGACTCCTCAATCTGCTTTCACTGATTCTTCCAGAAACATGACTTGCAAAGGTCAGGTAGGCTGATGCAGAAAACTATGCACCAAAGCATGCAGTTATCACAGGGTTATAGCACACATTAATAGCTATGCAATGTGGACAGAGACTGAGTAAGGAAGAGATCTCACACAGTACATATGACCACAACCGACATTAAAATAAATGATAATGAGGCCATTAATAATTCCTCTGCAGTGCAAAGCAGGAAACAGTGACTTTTGAAGCATGCCACAATGCAAGAGTTTTTCTGACAGATTCAAGGCAGCGGAGAAAGGTTGGTTGAGAGGATGCCAATTTTAAAAACAACAGCTTTTCCTATTTTTAGCTGAAGCTTTCTGCAGCAGCCTGGTATCAGCAGCACCTGTCTCTAGAATCAAAAATTAAAACCCTAGTAGTCTAGTGGCTCTCTCCCTACCCCCAGACCAACCCAACCTCCTCGCCAGAACTGTCAAAATTAAATAAAATTCCTTGATATATAGTGGCACTCTCCTTCCCCAGGCCCCCATTTTCCCCTCTAGGGACTTAAGAAGAAATGATGCCATCTAAGAAAGTGGTGGTTGAACCCTGGTGATGCATTCTGGTATGCAGCGAGAAGAGTAAGTCATCCAAATAAGGCCATTTGTTCCTCATTGTTAATCTGGGCAAAGACTATGAAATAAGGGGAAAAGTCCCTTGTTAATTTTGGCAGCGGGAAGAATTCCAAATAGTATGTAGAGTCGGATGACAGTGACACCCTCAGGAGACCCTTGATAAAGTACGGGAGTGCAAAACATGTCGAGTTGTCTCTCCCGAGTCATGTTAGCATAAAGATAAGTGGCTTAAACAATATATAATGGTTACAATAGAGTTTTATTAGAATTTAAGAACAATATTAAAGAATATTTGAATATAAAACAAACAGATGAGATTGGAAGCCGGTGATGAGAACCATGTAAATCTTCCCACTGCCAAAATTAACTATAGCGGTGGAATGGTGGGGCTGAGACTTTCTTAAAAACCCAAGTAAGGGTTTAATATAGAGTTCTATATTCAGGACTCAAGTATTGATGTATGCTTCCCCCTCCCCATTCGCGGTTTCTGCACTTGCGATTTCACATAATCGCGATTTTTTTCTGGGGAGGGGGGAAAATTTTAAAAAAACATATTTTTTACCTCCCTGCCACCTTCCCGGCCTTACCTGGGGGTCTAGCGGGCTTTCGGGGCAGGAGCGATTGTCCTACACTCCTGCCCCATGCAGATCACCATGAGGAAATGGCTGTAGGGAGTTCCCGTCGTAGTCTTGAGAGACTACGGGAACTCACAGCAGCCATTTCCTCATGGCGATCTGCATGGGGCAGGAGCGTAGGAAGATCGCTCCTGCCCCGAAAGCCCTCTAGACCACCAGGTAAGGCCAGGAAGGCGGCAGGGAGGTGGGGGTTGGTCAGAGCCGGATAATCGCGGTTTTTCGTCATTCACGGTCTGGCTCTGCCCCATCCCAAGCAAATAACGAGGGAGAAGTGTATATTAATGTATGCCATCAGTGGCATAATAAGAGGGGAGTGGGGGTAGACCGCCCTGGGCACTATCTTGGTGAGGGCGCCAGCACATCTTTGCCCCTCCCCCCCAGTTACGCTTCCACCCAACCTTCCCCGCTCCCCATACCTCTTTAAAATCTTTGCCAGCGCAAGTAACTACTCTAGCCTGCTGCTTGCGCCAGCCTGGGTCCCTCTGAAATCACCGGGGTTGTGGGTCCAGGAAGTGCCGTCAGCGGGAAACCCGCCAGCACCAGCAACAGGCTGAAGAAACTACTGGTGCTGGTGAAGATTTAAAGAGGTACTGGGGTGGGACTGAAGGGTACGAGTGTAGCGTTGGGGTGGGGGGGGGGGAGACAGAGAGGAGGACACAGAGTGGTGCCACTGCCCCGGATGCCTTCAACCCTCACTAAGCCACTGAAAGAAAAAAAAATGTTTGCTTTGTGCTGCAATCTGTACAATCATGTTCAGAGGGCCGCCACAGGGAGGAAGAATGTGATTAATGCATTAAAATTAAAATGTGTGCGTTGTTAAGTCTGTGGAAATGTGGAATTTCTTTTATTTTTTATTATTCTTGTTATGATTTATACTAACATCAAAGACACATTCAACATGATGGCAGATAAATGCCAAATGGCCCATCTAGTCTGCCCATCTGCAGTAACCATTATATCTTCCTCTCTCTAAGACAGGGGTACGGAACTCCGGTCCTCGAGAGCCATATTCCAGTTGGGTTTTCAGGATTTCCCCAATGAATATGCATTGAAAGCAGTGCATGCAAATAGATGTCCTGCAGATTCATTGGGGAAATCCTGAAAACCTGACTGGAATATGGCTCTCGAGGACCGGAGTTCCCTACCCCTGCTCTAAGAGATCCCTCATAGCTATCCCACACTTTCTTGAATTCAGACACAGTCTCTGTCTCCACCACCTCTTTCTGTAAAAAGTATTTCTTTAGATTACTCCCGAGCCTATCACCTCTTAACTTCATCCTATGCCCTCTCATTCCAGAGCTTCCTTTCAAATGAAGGAGACTCGACTCATGTGCATTTATGTCACGTACATATTTAAACGTCTCTAATATATCCCCCCCTCTGACAGAGATGTTTAAATACCTATGTTTTATGGAGGACTGGGCTGGGCTTTTGGCCTCTGATTCTATAAATGGCGCCTAAAGTAAGGCACAAAATTGGCACAGCTAACCAGTCTAGGTGCTTAGCTTAATTATTTAAAAAGCCTTAATTGTCACCATTAATTGAAAATTACATTATATTACATTAGTGATTTCTATTAGAACATAAGCAATGCCTCTGCTGGGTCAGACCTGAGGTCCATCTTGCCCAGCAGTCCGCTCACGCGGCGGCCCAACAGGTCCAGGACCTGAGTAGTAATCCTCTATTTATACCCTTCTATTCCCTTTTCCAGCAGGAAAATGTCCAATCCTCTCTTAAATCCCAGTACTGTATTCTGCCCTATAACGTCCTCCGGAAGCGCATTCCAAGTGTCCATCACACGTTGGGTAAAGAAGAACTTCCTGGCATTCGTATTGAATCTGTCCCCTTTCAATTTTTCTGAATGCCCTCTTGTTCTTTTATTTTTTTGAAAGTTTGAAGAATCTGTCCCTCTCTACTCTCTCTATGCCCCTCATGATCTTATAAGTCTCTATCATATCCCCTCTAAGTCTCCTCTTCTCCAGGGAAAAGAGACCCAGTTTCTCCAATCTCTCAACGTATGAAAGGTTTTCCATCCCTTTTATCAGACGTGTTTTAGATAATGTTTGGTAGATAGAAGAGAATTAGAGAGATCTAAGGGTAAATAGAGTGTTGGATATTGGGTTGGGATTGGTTGTGCTGGAGAGGTTTTATGTGTTTTTTGAAGAGTATGGTTTTAATATTTCTCCTAAAGGCTTTGTAGTCTGTAGTCGAAGATAACAGAGTAGTGTACAATTATAAAACACTTAGGGCTCCTTTTACAAAGGTGCGCTGGCGTTTTTAATGCATGCACCAGATTAGCGTGCGCTAGCTGAAAAATTACCGCCTGCTTAAAAGGAGGCAGTAGCAGCTAGCACGTGCGGCATTTTAGCGCCGCGTTAAGCAGGTGCTAAAAACACTAGCACACCTTTGTAAAAGGAGCCCTTAAATCACTATTAATTAGATGATAGGCATCTAACTTGGGAGGCTCCTGCTATTTCGAGGTAGTCATCTACTGCAAGGCACCTACCAGAAAGTGGGTGTGGTTATGGAGCAGATCATGGGTGTGTTTTGCATTTAGGGGGTGGATTATGGGCGCGTTTTGACTTAGACGCTGGCAGACGCTTAACTTAGATGCACTCATTTAAGCCAAGAAAACCCTGACATAGAGTGTGCCTAAGGTTTCAATGCCTACCAGCACCTACTTTCAGCACCACTAGACGTGAGTCTATAAACAGCGCCTAACTTACGATTGGCATTTGTGCGGCTCGGCACCTATATGTTAGACATTGTTTATAGAATCTAAGTTTCCCAGTTTATTTAAAATTTTCTAGCCCGCCCTAGGGAAAACCTTAAGGGCGACTTACAATCTAAGACATAATAAAATAACAATACATTGAGCAAAAGATCACAACATAATATATGAAATTAGGATTCAGGGGAAGAAATACAAAAAATATAGCAAAAAAAAACATTAAGGTCATTCTTCAGTTTTCCAAAATGCCAGCACTACCCATTAAACCTGAGAGTTTTAAAAATGTTGCGGTGAATAAAAAAATCGTAGTGATGCACATTTTCCATTGGTCTGCCGTTTGTTGTTTCCATCCTGGATCTTGGAACATCCGCAAAGGAGCAAACCTTCAGACTGGCCTTCAGCAAGATCACTTACAAAAATGTTAATAAGAACCAGCCCAAAGACTGATCTCTGTGATACACTATTTGAAACATCTCTTTCCTCAGAATAAACTCTACTTACCATTTTGTTGTCGTCTATTTAATTATTCTAATCTAGTCAGTTACTTTAGGACTCATTCCAAGGCACTCTATTTATAAGTCACCAACGTGGAATGTGTTAAATGCTTTGTTGAAATCTAGGGACACTACATCTAGCACTGTCCTTCGATTCAACTGTCTGTTCACCCAGTCAAAGAAACTAATCAAATTTTTCTGATGGGATTTACCTCTAGTAAAATCATGCTTTCTCAGGTTCTGAAATCCATTGGATTCCAGAAACTTCACTATCCTGTTTTAGAAGTGTTATAATTGATTTACTCACCACAGAGGTCAGACTAGCCAGCCTATAGTTCTCTATCTCATTCTTGCTTCCACTTTAGTGGAGAGGGACCACATCTACCGTTCTCCAGTCTTCCACTACCACTCCTCTAGAGAAGCATTGAAATGGTCAGCCAGTGGAATTGCCAGAACTTCCCTAAGTTCCTTCAGTACCCTTGGATGTATGCCATCCAGCCCGTTGCTTTGTCCACCTTTAGTTTAGCTAGCTCCTCACAAAGTTTCAAGTTTATTTAAGCTTTATATACTATTTAACCATCCTAAGCGGTTTACATAATAATCTAAAATCAGGGGGGAAGGGGGCTTCTGACAATACAATTAAAATATAATAAGAATGACAGGGGAAATTTTACATGATATGAAGGGAGGCGGTGGGGTTAAAATGTTTCTATAAAATAAAATAATCAGTGGGGAAGGGAAAACCAAAAGGGCATATAGAATAGCTGAAATTACAGTCCTCTGAAAATCATTCAGGGTCTATCACACCTCCATTCCTAATTGTGTTTATCTTCTGCAGTCCTGCTCCTGGTCCGTCAGCTGTGAACACAGCACAAAACATTTGTTAAGCAATTCAGCTTAGGTGCCTGATTGTCCCAGGCACCTAAAGCCCACCCATAGGAGGGGCCTTAGGCAACTGGGCCAACCAGAATTGACCCAGTTGCATTAAGCCCCTCCTATGTGCTTGGCCTTAGGCACATGGGCCAATCAGGTCCTAGGCCCCTCCCCAAGGCATTCCACAATGCACCAGGAAGGGGCAGGCCTGCCATTCTGAGGATGGTGGGCCTGCTGGATGGACCAGCCAACATTAAGGTAAGTGTGTGTGTGTGTGTGTGTGGTGGGGTTGTTCAAGTGGGGTTTGGGGGGTGGGGGGAAATCTCTGGTGGGAGGGTCTGGGCTCCCTCCTGCTGATATTATCAGGAAATGGGGTGTTTGGGGGGTTTGTGAGGGTGGGGTCATCTTCGGCAGGAGGACCTGGGATCCCTCCTGCTGGTGTTGTTGGGGGGGGGGGGGGGTTCGGGAGCTGCATCTTTGTCAGGAGGGCCTGGGATCCCTCCTGCTGGTATTTTCAGGGGTTTGGGGGCATCAGCAGGAGGGTTTGGGATCCCTCCTGTTGTGATCGCAGGTTCGGGTGGGGGGTCGGCAGGAGGGCTTGGGATCCCTCCTGCCGGTTTGTGGCCGTTCTGAGGGGGGGGGGGGCGTTCAGAGGGGGATCATGATCACAGCAGGAGAGATTAGACATCTTTCCTGCCATGATCGTTGTTGTTGTGGCTGCTGAGCTGATTGTGGCAGCCGTGATCAGCTCGGCGGCCCCTATTCGGAACTTATACCTGTTTTGACTTGGTCTAAGTCAAAACGTATAAGTTCTGACTGGGCAATCTCCCTAGACTTTTGGCTATACTTGCAGTAAGACTAAGTCTAGGTCGGCCCACCGCCTACCCTTTCCCCTCCTCTAACAATGCATCTTTTCGCTTTAGGCATGGCCTAAGCTGGTTTTAGATACGTCTAAAACCAGCTTTGATTATCGGTACTTGGACGATCTGTCTTTTTGATCATCCAAGTACCGATTTAGGCCACGTTTTGAACGTTGTTTTTTTAAATTATGAGCCCCATAGTCAGGTAGGTGTAATATTGAGTATTTAACTGGTTACTGCATAAAGAGAGGGCTGACTTTTATGCTGTCCTATTGATACAGTTAAACTGACCAGTTAAGTGCTGGCCAAGTGCTAATTACACTCCCCAGAATGCCTCCAAACTAGCAGGTTTTCAGTTTGGAGCCTTCTGGAGTTTGGAGTTTTCAGTTTGGAGCCTCACTTTGAATATTGACTCCTTTTTATATATATATATATATATATATATATATATATATATATATATATATATATATATATATATATATACTAGCTGATGCCCCGGCATTGCACGGGTATTTAATTATAGCAATAACACTGTAAATGGATTCAAATAAAGATACTTTATAGTGGTGAATGAAATTATTTTTTTACAGCTTAATAAAAAGTACAATATTCAAATTATAATGTGAAATATTTGACAAAATGAATACAATACAACTAACGCAAAACGTGATTATAAACAACAATTTTAGTTTCACCTCCTGGAGCAAGAACATATAAATTATTGGGTGAACCCACCCTTGAGCAAGCAACATAGAGTTGTAGGCCGCGAGACCCCCAGAACATATCACCCCAGGTAGTGAGGGATCTGCATACCAAGTTTCGTTCAAATCGGTCAAGCCGTTTTTGAATTACAGTGAGAATGGCAGCTTTTTACATTTTTTCCATTGACATGAATGGGTGAAATCTGATTTTCTGTTTGTAGCTCCGCCCACGTGTGCAGGTGGGCCGCGAGACCCCCAGAACATATCACCCCAGGTAGTGAGGGATCTGCATACCAAGTTTCGTTCAAATCGGTCAAGCCGTTTTTGAATTACAGTGAGAATGGCAGCTTTTTACATTTTTTCCATTGACATGAATGGGTGAAATCTGATTTTCTGTTTGTAGCTCCGCCCACGTGTGCAGGTGGGCCGCGAGACCCCCAGAACATATCACCCCAGGTAGTGAGGGATCTGCATACCAAGTTTCGTTCAAATCGGTCAAGCCGTTTTTGCGTGATCGCAGCACATACACACATACATACCTCCGATTTTATATATATAGATTTATTTTTTTTTTCATGTGCTAGCAATAGTGTACACTCTTCTGAATGAGCATACACTATTTAATTCCAAAGAATGCACAATATTCACAATGAATATGAATTCTTCTGAAAGAGTACACAGTTTGAAAATATTACATTCTTTTGAAAGAGTGCACGCTGTTAATGATGTTGCTCCTGTGAAGGTATAAGGGGAGAGGGGTGCCAAAAAAATTAATGAACACTCCTAGAAATGACATGGGAAACAATGCAAAACAAATATAGCCAGTACCTGGAAAAATTCTGGATGGATCATGGATAGAAGGAATGGAAATCCAAGTGGTTCAGATGGATCTGAGAGCCTCTTCAGAGGACACTAGGAGAACAATGCAGATGGGCTGCAAAGCTCCTTAGCACCTGGCAAGCAATTGTCTAATAAAGTTACTGTTTGTTCTATTTTCTTTTATTGTCTATATATGTTCACTTAGCTCAGGATGCTACACACAACAGCTAAGCAGAGACACAAACACGCACTTAATAATGAGCATACATATGCACTCAGCACACAGAAAGTGTCTCGGGAGCTAACTTAGGGTTACCATATTTTTGATCTGAAAAAAAGAGGACACATGACTCCACCCCACTCCACCCCCAGCTCTGCCCTCACCCTGTCCCTGGTCCAGCCCCCCCCAGAAGCTAGTTTGGCAGGGCCAGCTTACAAAGAATCCGGTGGCTCTTCCCCTCTTACCTCCTCAGTGCTGCAATTCTATTTTCTTTGGGCCGTCAACACTCAGAGACATGAACCTGCTGCCGTTGGCCTTCCTTGGAAGCTGCCTCTCTGCAACAACTTCCTGTTCCTGTGGAGGCGAGACCTGCAGAGAGGCAGCTTCCGGAGCAGGCCGATGGCAGCAGGTTCACGTCTCTGAGTGCCGACAGCCCAAAGAAAATAGAATTGCGGCACTGAGGAGGTAAAAGAGGGAGAACCACCGGATCCTTTGTAAGCCGGCCCTGCCAAACTGCACAATTTAAAAAAAACAAACAACATCTAGACATCCAGACAGTCCTCTAAAAAGAGGACATGTCCTGGGTTTCCCAGATGTATGGTAACCCTAAGCTAACTGACTCCTTTTGCCAGTTACTCTCTCACAAAATATCTGCATCTTTTTTCAAATGCACAATAATAGGGTCTCTTAAAGGATCAAATTCCTCCTTATAATCTGAAGCACCAAAAAAAAAAAAAAAAAAATCCTGACTCCAGAAGCCACTGTTCAGAGTAATAATTTGCAGATGATCCCTTAAAGTGTGGTATCTGATTCAAGTCATACAGATACTGTCAAGCTTTGTCAGCTGAAAATAAATTTAAAGAGATTTATTGACTGAGTAAAAGGGTTTAGTTAGACTCTCTTTTAAATGCACGTCTTCTCCTCTGGGGAATTAGTGTGCTCTTATTGGTAACATTGAATTTGGTTTGCAAGGGTAATTCCTTGCACTGTTTGCCATAAAATATTGAAACAGGAAAACCTAAATATGTTACCAATTTAGTTAATTAATGTTTCTTTTTTTAGACAATTTGTGTTCTATCAACAGCTACAAGATATCCGAGCAGCTTAAATAGTGCAATCCACAGAAATAAGGAGAGATCTCTGCGCTCATTCACCCTGACAGGTTCTTCTGTGACCCATTTGCTGTCATGGTTTTCTAGTGTTGTTTTCTATGCCAGCTCTGTTTGTTCTGCTTGTTCTGATTCTGGTTGTATGTTCCCTTTGCAATTGCTAATAAAGACAATTAAAAAAAAAAAAAAAAGAATGTACCTAATTTTTAAAATGATTTTATGCCCTTTGGAGAACTCTTAAAGCATGCTGGTATGTAATTTCAAACATGAGTAAATAAGTTCCCAAGCTAGGGGACTGAGTAGCCTAGTTTTCATTGCCATTTGTGTAAAAAAAAATTTTTTCATAAGTGCAAGAGACATGCATGTTAATCCAATTGCTTCCTTAGCAGAATAGTTGCACTGACAACCAAAATAATTGCATTGTGTAGTTAGCTGTAGAGTTGGACAATGATCCAGTTTCTATTTTGCTGTCTGTTCTAGCATTCATACTGTGCATGTTGCAGTAAAACATTACCACTCTGGGGCCTATTTACAAACATGTACAGAAAATGCATATTAACACATTTTTAATATGAATTTCTACTTCTTTGTTGCACTCCCTTCCTCTCCTCCACCCTATGTCCAACAATTCTTCCTCTCTTCCCCCCTGTGCAGCCATCCACTGCCACCACTGCTGCTGCTGCTTTAGGAGGCCATGGAGGTATGTCAGGCCTCACTGGGGAGGAGGGCTGTTCACTGAATTGGTGAGTCCAATTTGGGGGGAAAATGAAACGATTCAAATCATTTCACCGAAGTGAATTGATTTGAATCGGCAAATCAGGCAGCACTATTGGGCATACAACTTTTCCTTACAAATGTTTCCTTACATTGTTTTTTGGATAAGTGTTTTTTATTCATACATCCAGTTTTAAGGTCTTTAAGAGGCCAGCCTATAATACTAAAGCTGTATGAAAGTATAGATATTGCCAGCTAATTAGCCTACATTTTAATCCATGATGTTAATGTACTTCTTAGTTTCTTTCTCTCAATGATTTCTGTTTGATTGTTGTTCCTTCCTCCACTTCTAGATGTTTATATACATCTTCCTGTACAAGTTCTTTGATCTCATAGTCTTCAATTAGGAGGATGCTTTCAAAGTCACCTTAGCCAACTTGTCTAGATCAAAGTCATCTTGATGGCATTAGAACAGCTTTTCACTACTCAAAGTTGTTCCATTAATTGCTGTTCACTAGAATTGTAGAGACTTATCAACTACAAACAATAAGTATGACGTAGTCTCGTGATTGAACCAAACAACAGTGCATGAGAAAGAGTAAAGAGGTTCAAATGATTTTTGTGAAATACGAGTATAAAGACCCATGTCTGGAGGCTCAAATATACAGGTGTGCAGATTTATTTCCAAACTTTGAGCGATTGTGCGATGGCTCGACACGCCCGTGTTTTGGCCTAAACAGGAGCCTTATTGTCAATAAGCTATGACTTGCGGAGTGACGTGTATCATGGATAAACAACCTTAAAAAGCACACTGAGGAGAAACTCTCTCAAGTAGTCTCATGGTTCATTCTTGATTTGGTTGTGGAAATTCTTCTCCTGTTGATTTTCTACATGTAATCTCTTAATTGTCAACATATTTAGGAGCAAGACTAACCCCCTGTTTTACTAAGGTGCACTAAGCATTTTAGCGCATTTAATATATGCTAACATGCATGCGTTAGCGTTAAGCACGTGGTTAGCACGTGCTAAAAAGCATAGTAAAAAGAGCCCTAAATCCATAGGTGAATGCAGAAGTGGAAACAGAGAGACTCTGAAATATACTTCACTGGATGTTGATGTTAGGCATGGCAAACTGCCCATCTGCAGGTGTAGTGTAATTTCCATATTTTCATGGTGAACTTGATGTATTTAATCAATCCAGGGTTTATTTTGTATATTTCAAGGCAATTTATTATTCAGAAATGTGGGACACTATCAAAAGCTTTCCATGCTGTACTTAGATTTCTGCTATTCTTAGCCTTGGCCATAATGGCTTTATTCAACCTTGAGTGTCCTTGATTTCATATGCTCCCTTCTTCTTGCCCTCCTGTTCTATTACCATGATGTTATTAGAGTCGATATGATCATATATTATGTCGCCATCTAGTACAAATAGTAATGAGTCTGTAATTTTTAGGAATGTTACTTGTATCTCCCTTTGTAAGAAGTTTTCATAAGAACACAAAAAAATAGCTTTGCTGGGTCAGACCAAAGGTCCATCAAGCCCAGTAGCCCATTCTCACGGTGGCCAATCCAGGTCACTAATACCTGGCCAAAACCCAAAGAGTAGCAATATTCTATGTTACTGATCCAGGGCAATCAGTGGCTTCCCCCATGTCTTTATCAATAACAGACTATGGACTTTTCCTCCATGAAATTTTCTAAACCCTTCTTAAAACCAGCTACGCTATCCAGTCTTACCACAACCTCTGGCAATGCGTTGCAGAACTTAAACTATTCTCTGAGTGAAAAATATTTCCTCCTATTGATTTTAAAAGTATTTCCCTGTAACTTCATCGAGTGTCCCCTAGTCTTTGTAATTTTTGACAGAGTGAAAAATCAATCCAATTGTACCCGTTCTACACCACTCAGGATTTTGTAGACTTCAATCATATCTCCCCTCAGCCTGTTATTAGCCACTGTGTTGTTCATTCTGACTGCAAGACATTCTGATTTTTAAAATTCATCAGATTTTGGTGGAACAATCTTAATTGTTTGTTCCAAAGGTTGGTCACTCCATTGGACCAGGGCTCTTCTAGCTTGAGGCTCTTCTTGACCTATTTTCCAGCTCTTCTAGTATTACATCTGGGCAAACCATAGCTTTGATGTTTCTTCCCTGATTTTCCTATATGCAGGGTTGTTCTCAACAGGGTCCTCATTTAAGCTTTTCCAGAACGTTTCTATTTCAGTTTTAGTTGGTGGTATTTGCATTGTACTTAAAACTCTTTTCCAATTCCCTGTTGAATTATCTTGGTTATTCTCTAAACAGTTTATTTTGATCTCTTTCTTTTCTGGTCTCTTCATATCTCTGCAGCTTTTGTGCTTCTGCTGCTAATTTTAATTAATTATGGAGAATACCAGTTCAAGGTCTTCCTCTGTTAATGCAGTATGCTTCAATTTGATGTTTTAGATTTCTCTCATGTGTCTTGAGAACTCAGCATTATTAAAAACAAATGTTAATCTAAAACAGGGGTACCCACACTTTTGGGGCTTGTGAGCTACTTTTAAAATGACCAAGTCAAAATTATCTACCAACAATAAAATTTAAAAAAACACAAAACACACTGTACGCAGAGAAAATATTAATTATCATTTATATTCTGAGTTTTTTTCAAAGAGGTGAAGGCACTGTCACCTCAGTAAAACTATACAAAAATAGACAAATATACCTCCCCTCTCAGGAGATATACAAATATACCTCCCCTCTCAGGAGCCTTATTGTCAATAAGCTATGACTTGCGGAGTGACGTGTATCATGGATAAACAACCTCAAAAAGCACACTTAGGAGAAACTCTCTCATGTAGTCTCATGGTTCATTCTTGATTTGGTTGTGGAAATTCTTCTCCTGTTGATTTTCTACATGTAATCTCTTACATGTAGAAAATAGCGGGTTTTAGCACAGGGAGCTGTACTGAATGCCCTGCGCTACTCTCAATGCTCATAGGCTCCCTGCACTAAAAACTGCTAATGCGGTTTAGTAAAAGGGGCCATAGTGCAAAATATAGACAGCAGATATAAATTCTCAAAATGTACGCATTTTGATCACTAAATTGAAAATAAAATCATTTTTCCTACCTTTGTTGTCTGGTGATTTCATGAGTCTCTGGTTGCACTTTATTCTTCTGATTGTGTATCCAATATTTCTTCCCTTCTTTCAGCCTCCTGTATGCTTCCTCTCTTCTAGACTTCATTCCTTCCCCCAACTTATTCTTCCTATCTCCCTGCCCCCTCCCCTTTCTTTCTTTCTCCCTGCCCCCTTTCTTTCTTTCTGTCTCCCTGCCCCCCTTTCTTTCTTTCTGTCTGTCTTTCTCTTTCTATGCCCCCTTTCTTTCTTTCTTTTTGTCCCCCCTTTCTTTCTGTTTCCCTTCTTTCTTTCTGTCTCCTTGACCCCACTTTCTTTGTGTCTCCCTGCCTGCCCCTTTCTTTTTTTGTCTTTATTTCTCCCTGCTCTTCCCCAAGCCACCGCCGCCGCCATTGGGGAACAGGCCCCCAAGCCAATGCCGCTGAGTTCTGAGCTCTTCCTGCTTCCCGATGCCATAAAGAAAACGCAGAAGCATAGGGCCAACCAGCCTTCCCCACCCAATGTCATTTCTAATGTCGGAGAGGCTGGCCCGGAACTTCCTCTCCGAAGTCAGAATTGATGTTGGGTGTAGAAGGCTGGTCAGCTCGGCGCTTCTACATCCTCTTTATGGCGTCCGGAAGCAGGTAGAACGCGAAGGCAATATGAGTCTATCACGGAGCCTGGGATATGTTCTGCAATCGACTCACGTTGTCTTCGCAATAGACATTTTGGGCACCCCGATCCAAAATATGCTGAGATCAGTAAAATGGCCTTTTGCTATGTGGGAGTCAAATTGTGGAATTCATTTGTCGGTTAATTAAGAAAATGTCATGACGAGTAATTTCAGAAAACTATTAAAAATGCAGTTATTTGTTAATGCATTTTTCTAGGAATTGATCTTTGCAATTGTTCTTTTGATGAGCACTTCACATGATTTTCCGATGATTATATGTTAATGTTTGTTTGATTTTATTTGTTTTATTGAATTATGTATGTAATGATATGTAAACCGTTTAGGTTTAAATGGTATATAAATTTTTAAAATAAATAGAATATCAAGGACATCTGTGATTATAACAATTTTATTTTACCTTCAATAAGTTTTATCCAAGGAGGAATTACCCTTCTCTTCCATCCCTGCCTTTGTTTCCTTGCTTGTAGAATTCTGCCTGTGTCTTTGTTCCACAATATTGGATTTGATTAATATCTGTGATAGTAAGGGATTGTCCCTTTACTTTTGAATGGAGTTGAAGTCTTTCCTATATTATGAATGGAATTCCTATATTTTTTTTTTTAATGGATTAATGTAGATTGTAAACTGCTGGGCACTGAATACTGCTAAGTGGTCCTGAGATCCAAGATGGCCGCGGCAGCCTGCTGATGAGCAGTCGCTGCTAAGCTCCTCTCTCTCTCCTAGCGAGAATTTCCTAGCCATGCTGAAAAGAAGGGGTAAGAGCATCAGCTCCATTGATGAACTTATGCGGCGCCTGCAATGGGAATCACCTTTGTTGGAGCTTCGTCCACTGGAGACGCTGGCAGGGAGTGACACTGTGGCTGATCTCCCTGGGCTTGATGCCACCTTGAGCCCCGACATTAGAGCACCGCCCCCGCAGCCTCAGAGGACAAGCTCTCCACGTGAGCTTGACATGTCCGAGGGGGCAGTGTTTGAGCAACGGGAGGCCGCTGAGAGCTTATTAATGGATCACAAAGGGATTTTGATATCCCAGGAGAGACTGCCTGAGGAAGGGACAACAACGGAGGCGCACCAAAGCAGACAAGAGCTATGCCTGGGAACTGTAAAAGCTTTTTTGCCACTTGTAACTTTTTCAACAGTAACCAAACCACCCGAGCTTACTCTGGATGCCTTGTGGGACCTTGTGGTAAATTTGGGAAAAACAATTGCACCACAAATAAATCAACTAGGGGAGAAATTGAATGAACAAGCAAAAGAACTCCTTATCCTAAAACAAGATACTTTAACAACTAAATTCTGTGAAGGCTTCCGCAGACTGTGCAGCATGGACCCCACCACCCTGCTGCACATTGCAAGAACCTTGCAAAGCCCAGCGACTCACTTCCTGTATACAAAGTCCCTTGACTACACTTCCTGGGGAGCGCACTGGACGCGGTTAGGTATTGGTCACTGAGTACTCTCTTCTAATTGGTGCGTACTACTACGCAGGCTAGAGCATTGTAGGGCAATTCTTCTGCTTTCTGCCTTATTGTCCGTGTGCTTTAAAGCTTTTTCAATTGTGTTAAATGGTATTGGGAATATTCCAGGTAACTGGCTGAAGTCGTTGCTGCTGCGGAGGTGCCGGACACCAGTGCAACAAGAGAGCAGAGGGACAGACGATTCTGTTGTCTTGGCTGGCAGACATGGGCAAACTATGGCAGCCTCTGACACCGTGGGCCGGATTAAAAACCTAAATGGGCTGGATATGGCCCGAGGGCCATAGTTTGTTCATGTCTGGTTTAGGGAGTAAAGAAACAGTGGTGCATAACCCCCAATACTGAACAAAATATAAAGATAGCAGATGTAAATTTAAAAAAAGAGAAATAACAAATCACTTTACAAATTAACAACTAAAAATGGAAAATAAGATAATACAATTTTATTGGACTAATACATTTTTTAATTAGCTTTTAGAGGTCAAACCCTCTTTTCTTAGGTCAGTAAAGTATTACAGTATCCTGTCCTTATTTTGAGGAATGAGAATTTGGTCTCTGAAAGTTAGTCAAAAATGTATTAAAATTAGTCCAATAAAATGATCACTGTGTTTCCATTTTCTATTTCTAAACATTTATCAACACAGCAACAATACTACTTTATCCTAAAGCAAAAAAATAGAATTTTTTCTACCTTTGTCATGTGATTTCTGCTTTCCTCATCTTCTTGTCATTCTCTTTCTTCCATCCACTGTCTGCCCCTTCCAGAAACTGTCTCTCTTTACCATCTCTCTTACTGACCCACCTCCCCCTTAGACTGGCATCCATCATCTTACCTCTGTTCCCTCATGGTCTGGCATCTCTCTCCTTCCATCTCTCCTTCCCTCCCCCCTGTGGTTTTTAGCATCTCTCTCCTCTCATTTAATCCACTCAGATCTAGTATCGCTGTCTCCTTCTCCATTCTCTGGCATCTCTCTCTGTTCTCTCTTCCCTTCCCTTTCCTTTTCTTCTCTGGTCTTCCTTCTTTATTTTCCGCCTCTGTCTAAATTAAATTCTTTCTTATTATTTAGTCCTCAGTTTCCATCTTTTCACTGTGTCTACCCACAGCATGCCACCCCTTTCCTTCACACCTCCACTATCTCACTAACTCTATCTTATTCCCCCCATCCAGCACATGTCCTTTTTCTATATCCACTTCTTCCATCCAGTATATGTTCTCTTTCTCCACTTCCATCAAGCATTTGCTTTCTCTTCTCAACTGACATCCATCTGCCTTCTTCTCTCTCCCCCCTCTCCTCACTTCCATCATCGGCCCCCTTCTATCTTTTTTCCCCCATTTCCCTCTCTCTCTCCCTTCTCCCCACTTCCATCATCTGCCCCCTTCTCTCAATCTTTCCATCTACCCCACAATATTCCATCCACCCCAGGCCCATCTCCCTCCCTTCCTTTCACCTTTCTTTCGATTTTAGCAACAAGATCAGTAAGGCCCCCCTGCGATGGCACTCAAGATTGGCAATGAGCCCCCACCCCGCAATGGCACTTCAGATCAACAACAGCTCCCCTCCCCCCCTGGCATCAACAGCAGTTCAGATCAGCAACACAATGCTCATTCCAAAGCTTCCCTCCGACGTGACCTGCCCAGGCAGAAACAGGAAGATGCGTCAGAGGGGAAGCTTTGGGCTCAGCACCGCGTTGCCGATCTAAAGTGCTGTTGATGCCGGGGGGGAGGGAGGAGGGGGCCTGTTGCCGATCTTGAGTGTTATCACAGGGGGGGCTCTTACCAATCTTGAGTGCCATCACAGGGGGGGGGGGGAGCCCGTTGCCGATGCCACCCATCGACATTTGAAAAAAAGGCTCTCTTTGCCCTCCTTCAGCGGGCCTCCTAACAATTTTAGGCCCTAAGCATGTGCCTACTGGGCCTATCCTTTAATCTGGCCCTGCAGCCAGAAGGAGCTCTACTTTTATATATTCTTTGTTCTGGAAATCTTGTTTTCAAATCTCTTTTCAATCAAGATGAGTAGAGAGCTCCCAGGTTTCTTTGCAGCATCTGTATGCAAATTAGCTCCTTCTTCTGATGCTGAGTCTTCCTTCTGCTGGTTGGTGACGGGCAGGGCCGGATTTTCCTATAGGTTAACTAGGCTTCAGCCTAGTGCCTCAAGATCCATGTCACATTTTTTATAAAGGTTAGTACCAATAACAACATGTTTCATTTAACATATTGATATATATCACAGTAATAATGTATTTTATTATCTCTCATGTAATTTACAAACTTAAAAATGGGAGGTGAAAGGGCCTCATAAGTGGAATAGCCTTGGGCCTCTTTTCATCTAAATCCAGCCCTGGTGATGGGACATACACCCTGTTACAACCATGCTATTCAGAAAGTACAACCTTGGAACACTGACACATACTGGAGGTTCCTATAGTTTACTGAAATATGCTTTATTTGGATAAATATGCCTAATTTATTTAGAGCTAGTAGATTTTCTCAGATGTTTTGAAAGTAAAGAGTGGTCTAGTGGTAGAGCTGCTACCTCAGCACTCTGAAGTTGTAGGATAAATCCCAGCACTGTTCCTTGTGACCTTAGACAATTCACCTAGTTCTCCATTGCCCCAGGTACAAATTAAGTATCTGTATATACAAGAAACCACTTTGAATGTGTAACCACAGAAAGGCATTTAACTGTTCAAGTCTCATTCCCCATATTCCACTCCTGTACTTGGGGCTAGATTCACTAACTCTCCTATCCGTGTGTGATTGGAGGCAGGCTGACCGATTCGCCAACCATCTGCATGTAAATGGGGACGATCGGAGGCATGCCCCCAACCGACTGCACAGATAGCTAAAGCCCTGACAGTAGTGACAGGAAATATTGTTATGGCTTCTGCATGGCTCTGCCACCCTTCCCTACAGTGCGAGTCCATGGTATTAAAGTGGGGCTGCATTGCATAGAAGGGTGTCAGAGAGCAGGAAAGTCATAAATTGCCCACACCCTGGCCCAGCCAGCCGGCCCAGCCCGACACCCCCCCTCCCCCATACGTAAAAGTTGGGAGCAGGAGGGGTACTCAGTCCCTCCTGCTCCATAGGCCTCCCTCCTGCCACTGACCCCCCCCTCCACCAACCGACCCACCCCTGGTCTGGCCAGGCCTAGTTAGGCCGGCTGGCTGACTGGCCTGTCTGGACCCACCCCCCTCCCTCCCTCCCTTCCCATACCTTGAAAATAGTTGGGAGCAGGAGGGGTGTCCGGTCCCTCCTACTCCTTAGGCTTCCTTCTTTGCATTTTCGGGAGCAGGAGGAAGCGCAAAGTCCTCCTGCTCCTGCTGCTTTCCGATGCCGCTGTGCAATAAGGGCCTTAGGCCATGCCCCTGTGCATCATGTGATGCACAGGGAGGGATCTAAGGCCAATCAGGGACTTCCTTAGAGCGTTTTGGTCTCTTTTAGAGAGCAGGAGAGTCGGGGGAGTCAGGGCAGGCAGAGAGCAGAAGATTTGGAGCAGGAGAGCAGGAAGAGTCGGGGGAGCTAGAGAAAGTTGGGGGTAGGCAGAGACAGCAGGGATAGCCAGAGAGAAGAGTTGGGGCAAAGCTGTTTTTTAACACAAGCGACTGGTCCTCACCAGTTGCTTGGTCTTGCTCGGCCAACCAGTCGGTGTGTAGGGAAAAAAGTTATGTGAATCGTGTCCTTTCTGCTTTGCATTCCCCTCATTTGCATGCACGGATTAGGATGGGATCGCTACACAGGTTAGTGAATTGGGTCAGAGGGAAAATAGGTCACAAAGGGGTCACAAACTGATCGTTACACGATCAGTTTGCTTAGTGATTCTCGCCCTTAGTAAAGTATACAAGAGTGAATTACATTTTCTTTGACACTTAGCAAATTACATTTGTTCTTAGATGCTAAGAAACTTACCAATACCCCTGTTAGTGATAATGGACTATTGGAACAATCTAATTAAGTTACAGTAGTTGGCCTAGTCCTAGACTGACACTTTTTTTTCGTTGCAATATGACCTGTGTTTCAGTTCCCTGTAGTTTTTGTTCTTGTTCCTCTGTAATTTGGGGTATGATTAACGTGACCATTTTTTTTCATCAAAAGGGGACATCTATTAATTGTCAGTCCCACCCTCAATCCTGGCCCTAACCTTGCCCCAATCCCACCCCCCAATTTCTTCCATTCATTTTTCATGTACACGTGGAGGGGCATAATCAAAAGGAACGTCTAAGTCCGTTTTCGTCTAAGTCGCAAGTCGTCCAAAGTAAAAAACAGCCTAGGACACATTTTCGAAAAATACGTCCAAAATTTTTTTTGTTTTCAAAAATCGTCTAACTATACGTCCTGCCGATCTGATCGTCCAAGTCGCTAAATTGTCCATCTTTATACCACATTTTCATCCAACTTTTCGTCCAAGTCAAAAATGCCTAGAACAAGCCCTGTTGGACGTGGGAGGGGTCTGCAAAGTGATGGACTGAACACCCAGACATGGCACCTAAATAGTGGGGTACCTTACAGAGCACTGCTGTGAACTTTACAAAAAGGGTGTCATGTCTTCTCCTCACTACAACTCCCTTATACGTCATGGTGAGCCCCTCAATCCACCTCCAGAATCCCCTAGACCAAGGGTGTCCAAACTTTTTGCTTCCCTGGGCTGCATTGGCCGGAAAAAATGTTTCTGGGGCCGCACAAAAATGCAGAGGCTGCATCAAGACAGAGAAGGGAGCTGGCAAGATGGTAAACACCCAGGGGTAGCAGAGGAAAACATTGCATCGCCCTCGACCGGGGCCGCACAAAATACTTCATGGGGCCGCATGTGGCTCTCAGGCTGCAGGTTGGACACCCCTGCCCTAGACCCACTTATCTACCACCCTAATAGCCCTTATGGCTGTAGGAGCCACTTATATGCCAGTACAAAAGGGTTTGGGGGTGTATAGGGGAGTGCACATGTTTAAGTATCAATGCAGTGATTGCAGGGGCTTATGGGCATGGGTCCTCCTCTCCATGAGTCCTTAACCCACCCCCAAGATGTCTTAAGCCACCTCTGTGCTGGACGACTAGGCTTTTCTATGCCAGGCTGCCTGGTGATGATGGTCTGGAGGCTGAATTTTAAAGGTGTGATTACGATTTTTATGGGGTTGGGGGGGTTGGTGATCACTGGGGTAGTGTGTGGGGGTCTGTTTTATGTGTTTGCAGTGCTTATCTGGTGACTTTAGGTGGGTTTTTGTGACTTAGACCATGTTTTAAATGGTCTAAGTCACAACGTCCAAGTTCCATCTATCCTGGGCTGTATAACTTTAGGTTATACATGCTGTACGACTAAGTCTAAGCTAACCCACATCCCGCCCTCAACACTCCTCCTGAAACACCCCGTTTAGCTTTGGTCGTTCAGTGGCACTATGAAGGCCTAGGTTGTTTAGAAATACATCCAAAACCCATTTTTATTATTGGCACTTGGATGTATTTTGACAATGTTCGTCCAAGTGCCGACTTAGGCCGGTTTTTGGACGTTTTTCTCTGTCGATTATGAGCCGCATAATTAATTCATAATGGTAACCATAAAATTTTAAAAACTATAAAGCACACTATATGCAGAGAAAATGTTAATTATCATTTATATTTGGGGGGTTTCAAAGATATTAAGGCAGATAACTTTAAAATATGCAATGTCACCTCAGTAACTATAGAAAAATAGACAAATATAGTGCAAAATATAGACAGCAGATATAAATTCTCAAAACTGACACATTTTGATCACTAAATTGAAAATAAAATCATTTTTTTTACTTTGCTGTCTGGTGATTTCATGAGTCTCTGGTTGCACTTCCTTGTGACTGTGTATCCTTTCTTTCTTTCTGATCTCAGGCCCAACAATTGTCCCTTTCTAGTCCCTCCCTCCTTCCTTCCCATGTCCTTAGTGCCCTCAGTGCCTCCTTTCTATGTCCTTAGTGCCCCCAGTGCCTCCTTCCTATGTCCTTAGTGCCCCTTCCTATGTCCTTAGTGCCCCCAGTGCCTCCTTCTCATGCCCCCCTCACTGTCTTCCAGACTTTGTCCCACCCCGACCCCCGAAGCAAGCCTGCCTGCCTGCCTACCTACCTACCTCCCTCCCTGCCACACCAAAGTCAGCCTGCTTGGCTGCCTACCTCTTTCCCTCCCTGCCACGCAAAAAAAAAAAAAAGCATCCCCCTTCCTTTCTTCCCCCCCCCCCCCCGGGTCCATTGCTGTTGCTGCTGCTGCTGCTAATCGCTGCCCAGAAGCCTTCTTCCCGACGTCAGTTCTGACATCGGAGAGGACGTTCCAAGCCAGCCAATCTCTGCCTGGCTGGCTCAGAACGTCCTCTCCGACATCAGAATTGACGTCGGGAAGAAGGCTTCTGGGTGGCGATTAGCAGCAGCAGCAGGGAGGTAAGGAGAGCAGCAGTGGCAGTGGACTGGGTTTTTTAAATTGGGCACTGGAGTAAGGCTTTTTTGCGTGCGTGGCAGGGAGGGACAGGAAGCGACAGGAAGCGATCGCCTGTCCCATTGTCCCCGCGCACAGCTTCGGGATGCTGTCCCTGAAAACGGGACATTTCAGCGTCCCGAAGGTGTGTGTGGGGACAACAGGACAGGGGATCCAAAAATGGGACGGTCCCGTTCAAAACGAGACGTATGGTCACCTTAATTATGGCAGATCTCCATGAAACTCATTTGCATGCAAAATTGTTTAAACATTGATCACCATTTTGAAATCGGACAATTTGCCGGCGCTACAGCAGCCCGATGGATTTTACCAGCAATTTTAGAGAATCTGTGCCTCAGTGTTTTCACAGCAGGAATGTTTCAGAACATCTCTTACCCCTTGTCTGGGCTTAGAACTCTATAGAAGAGAGGAAAGCACTGGAGAGACCCACACTACCAGTTGCTGCTGGTGGCTCAGAGATAAAACTCAGCAACTGATGTGTGTGTAGGTAAGGGTTCAAGTTTAAAAATGTTACCTCATTATTTTTAACAACTTCAATAACTTGCAGTCCTGCACTGAAATTACATTTTCCAGTAATTGGTTATATGTTTAATGTAACCAGAGCTTGTGCAGAATACAACTGTAATGATTTTAGCCCCTTGTTGGGGGAGGTATGTGATATCAGAGCTCCACTGTACCAGAAGCCCCCTGATCTCCTTCAATGCTTCTCTCCTCCCACTGAACCCGGGTCTAAGGCCTGATTTCTATCTAGTGGATTCAGAAAAAGGGGACAGTGCGTTCTCCTGGTCAGTGCTAGATTTTTATGGTTTTCCGCTTGTGAGATCTCTGCAGTACCAATTCTGCTGGAGATTCAGACACATGAGAAAGACAGGACCTGAATACAGAGACTTCCTGAGGGCAGGCAGGCACTGGGAATGTTGGAGGGATGGATTATAAGTTACTTAGTTTTATATCACCACATGGTTTCAGGATGCCTAAAAGCACGGAAGAGGGGGGGGGGGGGTAGTTTGTGATTACTTATTCCATACTGGGTGAGGGTGGTTCTGTGTCCTGTATGTATGAAAGACATGGTTTTCTGTTAGCATTGACTAGCCTTGTTTGGCGAAATGCATCAGGCATAGTTCCTGGGAGTACCTTGAATAAACCTGATTTGAATCTCCTTATTGTCTGCCGATCTTCTTTTGTTCCATGTTGGATTCTTTTGACCGCTTGCCTTGTTGTTTTGTTATAAATTAACATACATGTGGAACACACCAGAGGAGATACAGATTTGGTTGTTTATATTCATTGGTTGTATATACAGTGGTGCCTCACACAACGAACTTAATCCGTTCCAGGAGCAAGTTTGTTATGTGAAACGTTCGTTGTGTGAAACGCGTTTTCCCATAACAATACATGTTAAAAAAAATAATTCGTTCTGTAGCATAAAATATGCTAAGATGACATAAAAAAAGATAAATTTTTGGTTATTATTTTTATTTAGATACATCTAAAAACATAATTGTTTTTTAAAACAACACACATTTTTTAAATTTAAAGACAGACTAAGTAGAGTCTAATTTTACAGTGAGAGAGGGCAGAGTCTCAGCGGCAAAAACTGGGACTTAACTGTTCATTTTTTTTTTTTTTTCTACCGTGTTTCCCCGATGATAAGGCAGGGCCATCAAATAAGACAGCCCCCCCTTTTTAGAAAAAAATGTAAAATAAGGCACCCCCCCGCAAATAAGCCACCCACCGATACCTGCGCTTACCCGAATCGGGTGGTACGGTGGGTGACTCCGTGTAGTCCCTGGCACCCCCGACACGATCGGGGCAAGAGGGAGCTCAAGCCCTCTTGCCCCCCCGACTCCCCGACACGATCGGGGCAAGAGGGAGCTCAAGCCCTCTTGCCCCCCCCGACTCCCCGACACGATCGGGGCAAGAGGGAGCTCAAGCCCTCTTGCCCCCCCCGACTCCCCGACACGATCGGGGCAAGAGGGAGCTCAAGCCCTCTTGCCCCCCCCGACTCCCCGACACGATCGGGGCAAAAGGGAGCTCAAGCCCTCTTGCCCCCCCCACTCCCCGACACGATCGGGGCAAAAGGGAGCCCAAGCCCTCTTGCCCCGCCGATTCCCCAACTCCCCGACAATATCGGGCCAGGAGGGAGCCCAAGTCCTCCTGGCCACGGCGACCCCCTAACCCCACCCTGCACTACATTACGGGCAGGAGGGATCCCAGGCCCTCCTGCCCTCGACGCAAACCCCCCCTCCCCCCAACGCCCGCCCCCCCCCAAGAACCTCCGACCGCCCCCCAGCCGACCCGCGACCCCCCTGGCCGACCCCCACGACACCCCCAACCCCCTTCCCCGTACCTTTCTGTAGTTGGCTGGACAGACGGGAGCCAAACCCGCCTGTCCGGCAGGCAGCCATCGACGGAATGAGGCCGGATTGGCCCATCCGTCCCAAAGCTCCGCCTACTGGTGGGGCCTAAGGCGCCTGGGCCAATCAGAATAGGCCCGGGAGCCTTAGGTCCCTCCTGGGGGCAGGGCCTGAGGCACATGGTCGGGTTGGGCCCATGTGCCTCAGGCCCCGCCCCCAGGAGGGACCTAAGGCTCCCGGGCCTATTCTGATTGGCCCAGGCGCCTTAGGCCCCACCAGTAGGCTGGAGCTTTGGGACGGATGGGCCAATCCGGCCTCATTCCGTCGATGGCTGCCTGCCGGACAGGCGGGTTTGGCTCCCGTCTGTCCGGCCAACTACAGAAAGGTACGGGGAAGGGGGTTGGGGGTGTCGTGGGGGTCGGCCAGGGGGGGCGCGGGTCGGCTGGGGGTCGGTCGGAGGTTCTTGGGGGGGGGCGGGCGTTGGGGGGAGGGGGGGTTTGCGTCGAGGGCAGGAGGGCCTGGGAACCCTCCTGCCCGTAATGTAGTGCAGGGTGGGGTTAGGGGGTCGCCGTGGCCAGGAGGACTTGGGCTCCCTCCTGGCCCGATATTGTCGGGGAGTTGGGGAATCGGCGGGGCAAGAGGGCTTGGGCTCCCTTTTGCCCCGATCGTGTCGGGGAGTCGGGGGGGCAAGAGGGCTTGAGCTCCCTCTTGCCCCGATCGTGTCGGGGAGTCGGGGGGGGCAAGTGGGCTTGAGCTCCCTCTTGCCCCGATCGTGTCAGGGAGTCGGGGGGGCAAGAGGGCTTGAGCTCCCTCTTGCCCCGATCGTGTCGGGGAATCGGGGGGGGCAAGAGGGAACCAGGCGGAGAGAGGGCAGTTAAGCGCAGTGCCTGCGCGGAAGGATGCAGCTCGGGCGACTTCGTTGTGTGAAACGAAGTTCGTTGTACGGATCAAGACATAAAGTTCGTTGTGCGCAGCGTTCGCTGTGCGAGGCGTCCGTTATGCGAGGCACCACTGTATTCATTGAAAAAACATGATCACATTACTGAGGCATTCATCAATTCTCATTGGCTTCCAATCCAGGAAAGAATACAATTTAAATTCTACTGTATACTATTTAAAACTATAAATGGAGATAGCCCAACCTACCTAAACGACCGCCTCATCCAAACCACCTCTACCAGGCATAGAAAAACACACACCCCATTCACTTACCCCCCAATCAAAGAAGTAAAACGGAAAAAACTATACAACGGACTACTGGCCACTCAGGCAGCAAAGATAGACAACCAAGTCTCCAACCTATTGACAACAACCCCAGACTACAAGATGTTCAGAAAGGAAATAAAAACTATACTCTTCAAGAAATCCCTTAATAAAGCTTAATACCATGATAAAGCTTAACCCCCCTCTTACCAGCCCCTCCCTAACCCCAGATCCTACTTTTCCCTCTCTTGGAAACTTTCTCTGATCTAACGTTGTAACCCTTCTTCCATAACTCTTTTTGTAATCCGCTTTGAACCGAAAGGTAATGGCGGGAAAGAAATCTGTAATGTAATGTAATGTAATGTAATACATATGGGTTAAAGTTGGATGACATAGAGTGAGGCAGTTGAGAGGAGTTGCAAACTTGATTATTAATACAGACTTATGCATTTGAACACTTTTATATACGTATGGAAAGGGTTCAGAGTTAAAATTCTGGGCAATTAGGTGGGAAGGGAAAGAAGGGAAGGGGGATTTGTTCAGAGATGTTTGAGGTTTGCATAGAACTAAAACTGTACACTGGCATTGGTATGGTAATCTTTGTTGTTTGTTTTGAATTTTATAATAATAATTAAAAAAAGAAATACAAGTGGAAATAAAAAAGTAAATAAGAAAACAGGTAAATTGGGGTGGGGCAGGGGGGCGGGGCAGTATGGGGCATGGGCAGGGTAAGGCTAGGGGTTCCAGTGCACTTGTGTGCCTAGGGCCCTCGACGAATTAATCCTGCCCTGGATCTAGTTATAGATTTGAAAGGATGAACGCTGAGAATTTGGGGCATGGTAATATATTTAAATTGATATGGGGCCCATTGACATCCTATGTTACCTCATTATAATTGATTGTTGACTGTGAGTCAGTTTTTGTTATTTTGATACTTATCCAGGGAAGGATGGGGGGAGTATTTCTGACGTAAATTGGGTTTTAAATATTTACACTTGGGGTGGGTGGGAAGATATCAGTATTTAGAATAGGGTAAGGTTTTTGTGGTATGTTTATGCTTTATTGAATAATCATTGGGTGGGTGGGGGGAAAATGGTTGATTATGAACATGTGTAAGTTGAATGTGCTTTTATTGTATAATTATACGTTGTATTTGTTATATTGCACTAATGAAGTTTTGAAAATTAATAAAGATTTTTTTAAAAAGGATAGCAGAGGCAGTAAACAGAATTTTATGCTAATAGTGCTACTACATTAACATATCTGTGTTAATATGTGTAAATAGTAGTGTCATAGTTTACATTTGGACACAAGAAAAGCACCATGAGCTCCAATGAATGGGACAAATGCTGTCTTTATTGAAAGACCCACAGTGTTTCTGGGTCTTCCAATAAAGAGAACATTTGTACCATTCATTGAGGTCCATGGTAGAGAATGACACGGGGACAAATTTTTTCCTGTCTCCGCAGGAACACACCCCCTCTTCTATTAAACTGTGCTAGCAGTTTTTAGCGCAGAGAGCCGCTCTGAATGACCTGTGCTGCTCCTGACACTCATAGGAACTCTATGAGCGTTGGGAGCAGCGCAGGCCATTCAGCGCAGCTCCCTGCACTAGAAACTGCTAGTGCAATTTAATAGAAGATGCCCTCAATTTCCCCGTCCTGTCCCCGTGAGTTTTGCCACTGTCACTATCCTTTCCCCATTCCTGTAAGCTCTGCCTTATGATTTTAAAGTGTTTGAGGTTTGTGCAGATCTTGCAGGAATGGGGCAGGGACAGGAAAATAACTTGCCGGCATGAGAAAATGAGTTCCCGCGGGGACGGGGAAAAATTTGTCCCTGTTTCATTCTCTAGTCCATGGTGCCTTTCTTTTGCTCACTGCTTTTCTGTGAACTTTGATTCTCCTAGGACAAGCAGGATGAGTCAGCCACATATGGGTGTTGTCCCAACAGCTCCCAATTTGCGGATAAGCTCTCCAATTGCTCAGATATATATTTTTTTTCTCTCTCTGAGCACGTGCAGTGCCCTGGCCCCACTGGGCATGCCCGAGCACTACTCATTTCCCCCTAATCCCCAGTCTTTAGTCTCCGCCCATTCCCATCGGTCAGATTTTCTACAGCTCTCCATTACAACTTTTCTACTCATCACTTGAAGATGCCTGAATCATCAAAAGAAATGACTGGGATGCAGGAGAAGGATGAATGCACTGGATCCTCATGAATTGTGCATCCGCTGACTGGATACGGTGCACGAGGATCCGTGCTGCTTGCATTGTGTGCACATGTCTTCGTGAGCACGCAAGCTGAACCCCTCTTGCTTACATTGTGCCTGCCTGTATCTGCACACACGTAAGCCGAAACAGCCCTCCTGGCATTGTGCCCGCCTGTTTTCGTGAGCACGCCAGCTGAGGAAGAGGGCACTGAGAAACTCCATGAAAAGGAGAGAAGCCTGAGAATCAACCTGCACAACAGCCTGATCGTAAGGCAGCAATGGGGGAGGTAAAATGGGCAGAGGTAATGGGTAGCTTCATGATGCCTTGGCTCAGCAATTCCCCCCGTCTGCACCCTACCTTGAGCACCTGCATGCAGCTGATCAAGGTAAGTCCCTGTATGCAGCCGATAGCAGTTTCCCCTATCTGCCTGCTTTGGGAAACTTTGATAATCTCCTGCAGCCATGAGGGCTCTGCCCCTCCCACCTCCCGATCTCCATGCTTCTTTCCCTCTTGGGGACCTGCAGACCTCTCCCACCTCCCTGAAAATCCTCCTGGGATGACCCTCATATCAGGAAAAACCTCTGCAGCACCTGGGTCTGCCTCTCAATACTTCTTCCCTCTCTGAGAACTCCATTATGCTCTGGAGTTCAGCCATGTGCAGGGCAGTGGGCAACCAATCCCAGAAGTGTCCCTCCTCCCTGCCTCAGCAACCATCCATGATGGAAACCGCTGGCAACCAATTGCAGCACAGATTTTCCCTTCCTCCCTGGCAACAGGGGCAGTCCCGGGGAGCTCGTCACAGAGTGTGGGTGCTGACATCATCAGTGATGCGGCATGTCAGACCACGCCTCCCCAAAGGTGGGGGTTGAAACTCCTCAGCCTCAGGAACTGTTCACTGCATTTGGGCAAAAAATACTTTTCACAGCTCACAGTCTCATCGAGATAACACTGCTACTATTTATTATTTCTATAGTGCTGAAAGGCATATGCAGTGGTGTACAGTTTAATATACAATAGGCAGTACAGCAGGAGAAACCCACACAGGAGGCATCATCACCATTCCTCTTCCTCGGCCTCCAGGAACAGCGGGACACTCAGCCAGGGTACTGGCACAGATGCAGGGGTTCATCCTGCCCCCTCTCTGCAGACTCACCCCCCTCTCAAGGAAACTGAATGATGGCGGGGTACATGGAGCCACCCAACATGAACCTGTGAACCACCAGGATTGGACCAACAGCAGCAGTTAATCCTCCTGCTGACCCAGCTCTCTCCCAGCAGGTAACATTCCTCCCAATGTCCCCCTTTAGAGAAACCATACATCAAACTTGTTCCCTTTTCAAAACAGGTCGTAAAGATTGCCAGCTAGATCCTCAGATGCACCACTCCACGTTCAATTCAATTTCATAACGTTAAGCTTAATGTGCATTGTCTTCACCGGATCCAATTTTATAAATACATTTATTAATCTATGTTTAACTTTATAAATATATAATTATATGAATTTAGTTTTTAAACTTTAACTTATCTTTTAGTTCGTGGTCTCTCTTTCTTAGGGACTTCCTGTTGCCAAAATGTTTCGCTTTAGAGAAAGCCACGCACTAAAGCATGGCGCGTTCCAACGGCATGCCATGCACTCAAGCAACGGAGGAACAAGCAGCATACCAGCCTTTAGCCACGCCCCGAGTCACCACTCACAAAAATAAATAAATAAATAAATAAATAACTATTTAAAAAAAAACAAAAACAAACAAACGAGGACTTACCCCAAGTTCCTCCAGAAACTCACAGCCCTTCTCAAGATCCACGTGGGTGGACCACCATAACCGAAGACAGAGTACTACAATGTCTGAACTACTCCAGGCAGGCGGTGGCGATTCCAGTCCACAAGAACCTCCTGGACTGCAGAGACAAGATTTGGCAGACTCCCTCCTCAGGGCAACCAACTTCAAGGAGACTAGAAGTAAAGTACCAGATCCTTCTGGCCATGGGGTTCGACAACCCACAGCTGCTACACAAGTACATTGCGGTAGCCTCGGTGCTCAAGAGAAACAGGACAGCATGACCTCCCTCCAACACCCCTGCCAGGGAAGGATCTGAAAAACCCTGGATTCCATAGGGAAAAAGACCTTCGAGGGCGCAATACTCAGCACACGAATTGCTGCGCTCCAGTTCTAGATGCTGCTTTATCAGGAGGCCATAGAGATAAAATAAATAAATAAAATAAAACAGGGACTCCAGCTCACCACCAAGCCAGTCCAGGAGTCTCTCTCATCCCTCCTCCATGATTTAGAGGAATGCAGCAAGCATCTCTTCAAGACAGCCTTTGAATTCTTTGAAACATTCAGCTGCACTGGGGGAACAGCCGTCCCTGCCCAGCGCTTAGCCTAGCTTTGTGCCCGGGCGCTCCATGATGAGAGTCGCTAGCAAATGCACCATGCACAGAGGTTAACCTGTCTGGGGACAAGGTTATGGAGACAGTCAAGGACACCAAAGATGAATGCACCACCCTCGCCTCCAATGGCTTAGAACGCTGGGCACATCCATGATGACACCAGAGGAACCAACCTCACAAGTCTTTCACTGCCCCCAAGTGACACCTCAGAACAGGGCCGCCATCAGGGCAATACCACCAGTCCTGCATTCAGGGGCCCGGAGCTGACAGGGGGCCCGGGCTCCCCCAGGGTCCTAGGCCACAGTCTAGGGGGAGGGGCGGTCCGCCCCACGTGGACAGGAGAGAGCTGGACGGGGGACCTGCGGAGTGCAATACATCTTGAGCCGCGAGGCTCGTCTTCTGTTCCTGCCTGCCCTGCCGCTCACGTATAGCCGATCGCAAGTGTTCCCCGATGTCAGCGCTGACGTCGGAGGGAGGGCTTAAGCAAAGCCTGCCCTCTGACGTCAGCGCTGACGTCGGAGAATACTTCCGGTCGGCTATTTGTGCGCGGCAGGGCAGGCAGGAAACAGAAGACAAGCCTCGCGGCTTGAGCTTCGTATTGCTGAGAAAGTTGCAAAGATGGGCTGGGAGGCAAACGCGGAACACAAAAGGGGGGAGGGAGTGCGTTTTGGACACAAGGCATGAACTTGGGAGGGAAAGAGATGCTGAGGTGGGGGAGAGAATGGGTTTTTGAACACAGAAGACATGGACTTGGGAGAGAGGAAGGGAGGGAAAGAGATGCTGAGGTGGGGAGGGAATGGGTTTTTGGACACAGAAGGCATGGACTTGGGAGAGAGGAAGGGAGGGAATAGAATAAAGGAGAATTTTTGGTCATAGGGAGGGAGTGAGGTACAGATAGTGGCATACCAGGGTGGGGGGGCAGGTCCGCCCCACCCCGGGTTTACGTCCCAAGGGGGTGCACAGCTGGCCACCCTCCAGTGTTCTCCCTAGGCCAGCAAACTGCGGCTCTTTAGCCACTTGAGTGCCACCGCCGCCATCGGGAACAGGCCGGCGCCAAGTTCTCCCTGCTTTTCCCTGTGGGGCCGGCCAACTCTCACCACTCACGTCAATTCTGACATCGGAGAGGACGTTCTGGGCCAGCCAATCGCTGCCTGGCTGGCCTAGAATGTCCTCTCCGATGTTAGAATTGACGTCGGGTGGCGAGAGTTGGTCGGCCCCGTGGGGAAGAGAAGCAGGGCGAACTCGGCGCTGGCCTGTTCCCGATGGCGGCAGTGGCAGCCTATTCCCCAGTGGCGGTGGCAGCATTTTCCCAATGGTGGTGGCATAGGGAGAGCAGGGAGAAAGAAAGAAAGGGGGGACAGGAAGCCAGAAAGAAAGAAAGGGGGCAGGGTGAAACAAAGAAAAATGGGGCACGGAAAGAGAGAGAGAGAAAGACAGACATACAGAATGAAAGAGGGTGTGGAGAGAGAAAGAAGGGGGCAGGGTGAGAGAGAGAAAAACAGACATACAGAAAGAAAGGGGGTATGGAGAGAGAGAAAAAGAAAGAAGAGGCAGGGTGAAACAAAGAAAAAGTTTGGGGAGGGAATGAGGTCTGGAGGAGAGGAAGCATACAGGAAGCTGAAAGAAGGGAAGAAATATTGGATGCACAGTCATAAGAATAAAGTGCAACCAGAGACTGATGAAATTACCAAAGGTAGGAAAAATGGTTTTATTTTCAATTTAGTGATCAAAATGTGTCTGCTTTGAGAATTTATATATGCTGTCTATATTTTGCACTATGGCCCCCTTTTACTAAACCGCAATAGCATTTTTTAGCGCAGGGAGCCTATGAGCATTGAGAGCAGCGTGGGGCATTCAGCGCAGTTCCCTGCGCTAAAAACCGCTATCACGTTTTAGTAAAAAGGGAGGGGGAATATTTGTCTATTTTTGTATAGTTGTTATTGAGATGACATTGCATAAAGTCATCTGCCTTGACCTCTTTGAAAACCCGCAGAATATAAATGATAATTAACATTTTCTCTGCGAACAGCGTGCTTTGTGTTTTTAAAATTTTATTGTTGGTAGATCATTTTGACTTGGCTACAACGGTAAGGGGGAGGGAGGGAGGGGAACTGCTGAAAGACATCTAGTAATCCTTGAAGGCTTGACTGTGCAGGGAATTATTTTTGTAAAATCATGTTTTGTTATGTGACTGGCATTATTTAGACTTTAATTTCTATGAATGAATAGAATGAAAATGATATAAATTACTTGCTTGTTTTTATGTGCGTGTGCTGAAGAAAAGTGGAGAGAGAGTGGGCTGAGGACGCTGAAGGGAAATGGGGAAGAGAGAATGGGGAGAAGACGCTGATTTATAAATTGACAATTGTACAGAATATTGTTTCTTTTTTATATTCATCCATAGCTGCATGTTAATGATGTGCTCATATGCACTTATTTATCATCATAATATATACATCATCATTAACATGCAGCTGTGGATGTGTAAGGACAGGCTGAAGAGGATGAATGGGAAGGAAGGAAGGTGCACATATCAACATATTGTATATTTTTAACATGCATGATGCAGCTATAGGCAAGCAGAGGAGGATGGGATCATACAGATGTGTATGTTCAGATATGTGCTCAGATGTGTAGTTTTTTCTGATATATTTATTAAGCTTACAGTATTTATAAAAACACATTTAATACTTGTTACAAAAAATATTGTGCAATTGTGATCTACTTCTGGCCTACAATGTTCAAAAGAAATCCTTAACTGAGATTTTACATTCAAAAGTGAATTATAGCTACTAGCACTATTATTTATTAGTTATTTATTATGCAGATGTTTGTTAGTTTGTTATTAGTTCAGTATTAGACATATGTTAGTTTAGAATAGATAGGTATAGATTAGTTTAGTTTAGGTTAGGTTAGGGCCCTGCTGAAAGAGTCTACCTTGACGTGGTTGCAGGCTTACAAATCTTTTGGTCAAAGATTTTGGTCAAAGATTTGCGGCGACAGAGAAAAGTATGTGTGTATTCGGCCCATGGAAGAAAGGGGGGGGGGTCGAGGGGGAAGGGGTGCTTGGGGGGCCCAATAGGATTGCTCAGTAAGGGGCCCAGAAATTTCTGATGGCAGCCCTGCCCCAGAACACTACACTGGCAGCAGTCCCTGCCCCAGCGCTCGCAACAGTAAAATAACTGCTACACAAACAAGCGCCGCCCGAGAGACAGGGGCAACCAAGGGCAGCCATCTCCTCAAAACAAAACCAGAACCTTTGACCACCCTCCGGCCCAGCAGGGGCTGGTGGAGGCAGGATTAGATTGTCTGTGAATGCTTGGCCCAAGATCAACACCGACCAGTGGGTCCTCAGTATCATCAAGCAAGGATACCAAATTTGTCTCCACTCCCGCCCCCAAGTGGGCGAGGCACCCTTCATCTGATGACCCAATTTTCCTGCAGCAAGGAGAGGTCCTGTTTAGTGCTGAATCAATAGAGGCAGTGCCAACCAGAGATCACTAAGAGGTTTTTACTCCAGGAACTTCCTTGTCCCCATTGACAAGGACAAACGCTCAATCCTGGATCTCTGCAAGCTCAACAAGTGCATACACAAGGAACAATTCCGGATGCGTTCTATGGGCACAGTCTTGCCCCTGATACAGCCCAATGATGGACTAGCCTCTCTGGACCTACAGGACGCCTACACCCATGTGCCTACCCATCCAGCCCACAGGATATAACTTCGCCTCAGGATCCGAGAGAGACACTTCCAGTACAAGGCCCTACCCTTTGGACTCTTGACAGCCCCAAGAGTGTTCACAAAGTGCGTGGCCATGGCAGCAGCACATCTTCGCCTGCAGGGAGTATGCGTCCTTTCCTATCTCGACGACTGGCTGATAGTGGCCAGCTCACCAGGGGAGGCCCAGGCAGCCCTGACAACCACCATAACCCTCCTCCAAGAACTGGGGTTCCTCATCAACTACAAAAAAATCCTACCTGATATCCACCAAGAGGATATCATTCATCATGCAGTCATCGACACCACACAAACCAAGGCCTTTCTACCGGACTGCCAGATTGACGCCATAACATCCCCGGCCCAGCGCATCTCTGCCAGCAGCTCATCGTCAGCACGCTCCCTCCTGTGCCTCATGGGCCACATGGCGGCTGCGGTCTTTGTTGGCTGGGTGGCTGTGGAGTATAAGAACTTCATGGCAACTTGCCTGTCTGGGAAAAAGGCGGCAGACCTCATGTGCCCCATTTTAAACATTGCTTGAGAGGATTGTCCTGACAATGCACAGAAAAACTATAAAAGGGAGATTCTGTAAGTGAAAGTCAGGCTTTTAGGTAGCAAATTAAAATGCAGAGCCTCCATGGTAGCATTTTCAGAAGTGCATCCTGCTCTATATGTAGGACCTCATAGTATAGTTAGTACTCTATAAATCTGGGACAAAGCTGCGTATAATTGAAATTTAACTAAAGATAATTAAATAAAAGGAAACTAAAGAGGAGGCTTGACTGCCCTTGAACATTACCTTTCTGAGCTATCTTAGAGACAGTAAGACTCAAGTAATAGACTTCGATTGCTCTCTAGCCAAAATAAACTTAGACAACTGTTGCGGTTCATAAAAAACATATTACCACTATATATCAAAACACACTTACAGGGGTATCTTAGAACAAAGGTTGCCCCTAATTGTACAGCCTGAGGTCTCAAAATAAGAAACTGTTTCCTTCTCCTCTGAGTAGGACGAGGCACATCTGGATACATTCTTATAATATTGTCAAAAAAGGAACATCTCTATATTTAAAAAACATCTTCAGCATCCATTACCTATTGGAATCAATAGCGAACTGTACCATTAATATCGCAGGAATCAGGACTTCAGTTTCCGGCCTCTCCAGGAAATTAGTTATATCAGCAGACAAATTCTGCTGATTAGGGTTTTGAGACTTAACTCTCGCAGGAAGATAATATATTTTAGACAGAGATGGATGTGAAGTCTCAGGCACTTTCAAAATTTCATTTAAATATCTTTTAAACATTGCTAAGGCATTTACAGGATAGTCTTTCGGAAAATTAATAATCCGGAGATTACCTATTTTCACGTAGATAACGCGCACCCGTGTAAAACGCGCACACGGGTATAGTGCGCAAAAAACACAAATTTATGTATAGAATTTTTTATATACCGCGCACACCCGTATACCGCGCATGCTGCCCGACTCTCCTTTCGCCTGCCCCGACTCTCCTCTCCCCCTTGAAGTCCTGTCCCCACCCTGAAAGCCTGATGCCCCCCCCAACGTCCGATTCACCCCCCCCCGCAGGACCGCTCGCACCCCCACCCCGAAGGACCGCTCGCACGCACTCCCAACCGTACCCGCACACCCACCCTGAAGGACCGCTCGCACCCCCACAGCCTCCCGACCCCCCCCCCATCATGTACAAGCTCCTACCGGTGTCCTGCTGCTTCCTCTTGACGGTCCCGACTCCCCGACACGATCGGGACAAGAGGGAGCTCAAGCCCTCTTGCCCCAGCCAACCGCGGCACCCCCGACACGATTGGGGCAAGAGGGAGCTTAAGCCCTCTTGCCCCAGCCAACTGCGGCACCCCCGACACGATCGGGGCAAGAGGGAGCTCAAGCCCTCTTGCCCCCCCAACTCCCCGACACGATCAGGGCAAGAGGGAGCTCAAGCCCTCTTGCCCTAGCCAACCGCGGCACCCCCGACACGATCGGGGCAAGAGGGAGCTCAAGCCCTCTTGCCCCCCGACTCCCCGACACGATCAGGGCAAAAGGGAGCCCAAGCCCTCTTGCCCCGCTGACTCCCCAACTCCCCGACAATATTGGGCCAGGAGGGAGCCCAAGTCCTCCTGGCCCTGGCGTTCCGCCCCCCCGCTAGTTGTTCGGGCCAGGAGGGAGCCCAAACCCTCCTGGCCACGGCGACCCCCTACCCCCAACCTGCACTACATTACGGGCAGGAGGGATCCCAGGCCCTCCTACCCTCAACGCAAACCCCCCTCCCCCCAATGATCGCCCCCCCCAAGAACCTCCGACCGCCCCCCCAGCCGACCCGCGACCCCTCTGGCCGACCCCCACTACACCCCCACCCCCTTTCCCCGTACCTTTCTGTAGTTGGCCAGACAGACGGGAGCCAACCCGCCTGTCTGGCAGGCAGCCAACGACGGAATGAGGCCGGATTGGCCCATCCGTCCCAAAGCTCCGCCTACTGGTGGGGCCTAAGGCGCCTGGGCCAATCAGAATAGGCCCGGGAGCCTTAGGTCCCTCCTGGGGGCGGGGCCTTGGGCACATGGTCGGGTTGGGCCCATGTGCCTCAGGCCCCACCCCCAGGTGGGACCTAAGGCTCCCGGGCCTATTCTGATTGGCCCAGGCGCCTTAGGCCCCACCAGTAGGCGGAGCTTTGGGACGGAAGGGCCAATCCGGCCTCATTCCATCGTTGGCTGCCTGCCGGACAGGCGAGTTTGACTCCCGTCTGTCCGGCCAACTACAGAAAGGTACGGGGAAGGGGGGTGGGGGGTCATGGGGGTCGGCCAGGGGGGTCGCGGGTCAGCTGGGGGGGCGGTCGGAGGTTCTTTGGGGGGGCGGTCGTTGGGGGGAGGGGGGTTTGCGTCGAGGGCAGGAGGGCCTGAGATCCCTCCTGCCTGTAATGTAGTGCGGAGTGGGGGTAGGGGGTCGCTGTGGCCAGGAGGGTTTGGGCTCCCTCCTGGCCCAAACAACTAGCGGGGAGGGGGGTCGCCAGGGCCAGGAGGACTTGGGCTCCCTCCTGGCCCGATATTGTCAGGGAGTTGGGGAGTCGGCGGGGCAAGAGGGCTTGGGCTCCCTTTTGCCCCAATCGTGTCGGGGAGTCGGGGAGGCAAGAGGGCTTGAGCTCCCTCTTGCCCCGATCGTGTCGGGGTCGGGGGGGGCAAGAGGGCTTGAGCTCCCTCTTGCCCCGATCGTGTCGGGGAGTCGGGGGGGGCAAGAGGGCTTGAGCTCCCCCTTGCCCCGATCGTGTCGGGTGTCGGGATCGCCAAGAGGAAGCAGCAGGACACCGGTAGGAGCTTCTACATGATGAGGGGGGGGGGGTCGGGAGGCTGTGGGGGTGCGAGTAGTCCTTCAGGGTGGGGGTGCGGGTGGGAGTGCGTGCGAGCGGTCCTTCGGGGTAGGGATGCTGGTGCGGGTGCGTGCGAGCGGTCCTGCGGGGGGGGTGAATCGGACGTGGGGGGGGGGAACTATGTAAAAAAAAAATTGTACAACGCCTCACGCGTATAACGCGCAAGGGTATGCGTGGTATGTAAAAACCACGTATAACGCGCGCGTTATATGCGAGAAAATACGGTACATCATTTCTTGTTTAAAGTGCAAACTAGCACTGTCCTTAGTCCAAGTTAAAGCTTGTGCTTCCAAAGTCTTTATCTTGGTCTCAGTATCGCTTGATTTACTCTCAGAACTTGTTACTTTATTTTTAAGTTCCAAGTTTTCTGAAAGCACAATAGTGCATCGAATGGAAAGTTGCTGAATTTGATTCCCCAGTGAAATTTGCATGTTAGATTCCTTAGTAAAACCCTTAGGCCTTTGTAAGGGAGCTATCTCAGTTCCAGAGCTCCCTGTAGCCCCCGAAGTACCTGGAACCGCTTCAGTGATCAAAACTTCCTGAGCTTGCTGTGTTCTCTCCGCCAACTGCTACGATGTTAGAAGCACCTCTTACCCCCTTTCAGAGGCGGTCCTCCCGCTACTTGGAATCAGCAAGAGGGTATCCCGGGCTGGCACATCTGAAAATGACTTCCCTGTTGCGCTGGGACAAGTGGGCGGGCTTCGCTCATCCAGAGATAGGGTGGCGCTCTCAAAGGAGAAGTCACGCGCCTTAGCATGTGTGTTCTCTCCAGCCGTGGATACTTCCGGTCTTTGAGTTTGTGGGCTGCGATCTACGAAGGTGTCCATAGGGCCCGTCTGTAATGCTGCTGCATCCAGGAAAACCCAGACTTTTGACTTTCTTTTTATCATCCGGCAAACAAGTTAAAAACCTTCAATGAAGGCACGACGGTGTCTCCACAGAAGCATCAAGCCGCAGCTCCGCCGCAGCAAATGTATTCTTTTTCTTCTCACAAAAATCATGAACTTGTTGCATTAACAGAAAGGCTAAAGGAATTCTAATATATGGCTACCTAGGTAAGTAACTTGAGACAATATTTTTTTGATGGAATGGCCTCCTAAAACAAGTGCATTGGATCTCTTAGGGAGAGAAAGGGATAGTATATTTATTTATTCAATTTTCTATACTGTCCTCCTAGAGGAGCTCAGAACTGTTTACATAAATTTATTCAGGTAATCAAGCATTTTTTCCTATCTGTCCCTAAGGATTCACAATTTATCTAATGCACCTGGGGCCTGCTCAGGGTCACAGGGGACAATGTGGGCCTGAACCCACAATCACAAGGTGCTGAGGCTGTAGTTATAATCTCAGACATCGTATGGTATAAAATAGCAAGGCAAACACAATTAGCAAAGTATGGTGATACATAAAATGACAAAACACAGTATGGTGAGATATAGCATGGTGAGTGTAGAATGGCAGGACATAGCATGGCAGGCATAGCATTACAAGCAAAGCTTACAAAGTGAAACATGACATGGCAAAAATGGCAAGATAAGCGTGCATACCATAGAAGACATGGTACAGTAAACAATGAATGGTAAACATGCTATAAGAGATTGTAGCATGGTAGACATAGTATGGGGCTTATATTCAGGGCGATTTAAGCAGGCAAGGCCCCTCCTTCACCTAAAAGCTCTTGTTTTGGGCGTTTGGGACTTAGGCTTTTTTTGCTTGATTATGTGTTGTAAGTTTAGACGTAGTGGTGGTCTGGCCGTTTAAACTGCTAAACATAGAGGCAGGACATTCTAAAAAAAAAAACCAACTCATTTTGGACGTTTTTTTTTAGAATGGACATTTTCCCTGCTGCTACTTTCAGAATTTAGGGCCTTAGACCAAAAGGGGACTTAAATGTTTGTTTTGATTATGTCCCTCTAAGTGTATAGCCCTTGGTGGAGGCTACCCCATTTTTGTTGGTTAGGCTGATAACTTTTCAGCGGCCCCCTCGTATATTTCAATTTTTGTGAAGCAAAGAGACATCATGTTTTGATGCTTTCAAGTACAGGTCTAATGAGAAAGTCCACACCCTGAGATTGTGAAACGACAGCCATAGTCGATGAGGCAGACCTTCTTTATAAGATAAGCATTTATAAGCTTTTTGCTTCTTTCCTGTTTCGATGAGGGGGAGGTTTTTTATGCCTGTGAGATTCTTATACTGTGTAACCTGGTCTGTGTAAGGTGAAGGTGGGGTTCTGAGTCTTTTTCCTCCTTATTCATAACAGTCTATTGGTTATTATATTGTTTGATTGTGACTTTTACAGCATTTTGTATGGCTCCTAGTGGTATTTATTATCTCATAGTAGAAGTGTAGTTATTTGGTTATTTTGAAGTTTCCACTATACCTGTGTAAGGTTTACTAATTCAGCTTTAGATTATATTGCATATTTCATGTCTATTCAATACATGGCTAGAGTTTTTTTTTGTTTGTTTTTTTTTTTGAGGGGGTAATTTCATGTTCCCTTTTATTGTTCCCTTTCAGTATCAAGTTTTCTGGATGTGCATATTTTGAAAACTCACATAAAAAAATAAGGATACAATAAAGAAGAAATGCCTTATTTATAGTCTCTCCATGCTGATCTCTAGTTTATTGGAAGCTGAATTAAATATAGTCATTTGCTTTTAATTGCATGCACTGCCTTTCCTGCAGCAGAAAATGCTTGTATTTAATTGCAGGCATCACCTTTCTAACTGCTGACGCATAATGAGAAGGAAGTCATTTTCAAATGTGCTCAGAGACCTCTCCAATGCTCTGAAGAAGAGCCGGTTGCCATAGCAACTGGCATGGCACCCCTATAATCTCCAGCTACATGAAATATCAAAGTGCAGCTACAATATTAGCTCATATTGGTAGTAACTATCACAAACATAGAACTGGTACCAGTGAAAAGACTATCTTCCAGAAAAATATCCACCAGCTTGCAATATTTTTCAATATGTGTTTACAGTCTGGGCTGCATCAGTTTCACTCTCTACTAAATCTGAATTTTATACTTATCAAAATGTGTTCTTGATCTCTAATTCAATAATATTGCCCTTGCAGTGAGACAGAATAAGCAAATATTAATTATTTTTTATATGCTAGATTGATATCTTGCAAATTAGAGTGATTTTTTTTCTACTAAGCACAACATTAGAAGTATTAGTACACTGAACTTTCTCTTAGCATATGAGATAACTACTTGTCAACAAGATTATTGATTTGAGAAGCTAACAGCACAACCTGAAACTGGTTTACTTGATGTTCTAGTAATCATTGCCTCTGAAAAGGAAGATAAGTCTTTATTTCTACTGCTACTATGAGTATTATATTCTATATCTACTTCCTCTAAGAACATAAGAATTGCCACTGCTGGGTCAGACCAATGGTCCATCCTGCCCAGCAGTCCTCTCACACGGCGGCCCCAAGGTCAAAACCAGTGCTCCAAATGAGTCCAGTCTCACCAGTTTAGCATGAACTTGTCCAACTTTGTCTTGAAACCCTGGAGGGTGTTTTCCTCTATAACAGACTCTGGAAGAGCGTTCCAGTTTTCTACCACTCTCTGGGTCCATATATTAGTTGTTCCGATGGTAATTTTTAAAATCATATCCAAGGTAAGGTCAGAGTGCCGGTATCTCGGGGAGGGGGGGGGGGGGTTTGGCAGGAAGGACTGGGCATCCCTCCTGCCAGGGGATGTCTCAGGGGAGTGTGGTATTTCCGACAGGAGGGAATGGGCATCCCTCCTGCCGGGGGATGCCTTGAGGTGGTGGTGGCAGAAGGAATTGAGCACTCTTCCTGCTGCGGACATTCAGAGGTGGGTGGGAGTGGCTTTGGGGGTTCTAGCAGGAGGGACTGGACATCCTTCCTGTTGGTAGTCTTTGCGGAGGGGGGGGAGGAGGGACACAAGTTCCCTGCCACGACCGCTAATCTGATTGCAGCAGGGAGATTCCATGTCTATCTGAAATGTAGACCAGCATTTTGCTCACCTCCATTTAAGGCACCTATTGAGGCACTAGGGAGATGCTTAAAGTCACCTATGCTTGCCTAAGGCCACTTTCGGCTAAACCACACCCATGCCTAGACTTAGGCGAGCTTAGGTAGCCTTACGTGCCTCCCTAGGCTTGTGAAAATGCCTAGAATGTAGGCGACCCTCCTTGGGGCATTTTTTAAAAAATGTGCACCCCGATTGGCTGGCTAGACAGTGGTAGGATGCCTACTGCCGCCTACAATTGGAGAGTTTCCTTTCAAATGAAAGAGACTCGACTCATGCACATTTATATTATGTTGGTATTTAAACAACTCTATCATATCTCCCATCTCCCGCCTTTTCTCCAAAGTATACACACCATTTTAGTACCCTTCCTCTGGACTGACTCCATCCTTTTTACATCTTTTTGGAGGTGCGGCATTATTGAAGCTGTTATCCCACTTTTAAATATAGTTTTAATTTGATTGCATGTCCTACTCTCAGTGTTTTACCTTAGGACTAATATATGTTTTCATTTTACTTGCATGAATTTTATTTTCATGTATTCAATTTGTATTTCTATATTATGATTCTATACTTTGATTATTCATTTATTATATATTGATTTTATTTTATGTTTAACAGCCTCTCCCCTGACTCAGCCTTTTTAGATCAAGTGTGGCTATGTTGGGCTATTGTTTCTATATCAATTGGTCTGCTCTGTGTTTGCAGTCTGGTCTACCACACATCCATTTTCATTTGTTTTCTGTGGTCCTATCTCCGGCCCTTCATCCGTGAACACAGAAGAGAAATAATTGTTAAGCAGTTCGGCCTTATCCTTATCAACTTTTACATATTTATCCTCATCACCCATGAGCCTCCCAATGCCACTTTAACACTTCAAAACTTCAGAAATGTTCTACCTCTTACAAGGAAATGTGTACGTATACACTAGCTTAACAGTAGATATGTAGATAGTCCAGCAAGCGTCCAGGTTTTTTTGTAAGCGTGGAGGGGCAAAATTTTTTTAAAAAAATCTAAGTCCGTTTTGGGCCTAATGCGCTAGTCGTCCAAAGTCAGCAGCATCCAAAGTCCATTCTCGAATAATACATCCAAAATATTTGGGTTTTTTTTCGAGAATCATCTACTTCTAGGTCCAGCCGTTTGATCATCCAGACCACTAAGTCATCTATCTTTATACCACATTCTCATGCAAAATATCATCCAAGTCCAAAATGCCTATAAAAGACCTTTTGGCTGTGGGAGGGGTCAGAAAAATGATGGACTGGCCACCCAGACATGGCAACAGAGTAGTGGGGCACCATAAAGGGCACTGCTGTGAACTTCACAAAAAAGGTGCCACATAAACATCTCACCATATCTCCCCTGGGGGTTGTTGGTAGGTGCACATGTTCCACCATAAATGTAGTGGTTAGAGTGGCATATGGGCCTGGGTCCTTCTTTCTATGGTGCACTAGCCCACTCCCAGACTACTTAAGCCACCTCTCTGTAGCTTTACTAGGCTTTCCTATACCAGGTATTAATGTTCTGGAGACAGGTATGTATGCTTTTATTCCGATTTGTATGGCAGTGGGGGATAAGTGATCACTGGGGGAGCAGGGCAGGATTAATTCTTTGAGGCCCCTAGGCACACAAGTACACTGGGCCCCTGGTCCTGCCCATGCCTTACCCCTTACATGCCATGCCCCATCAAAACCCCATTTCTTTATTTCCACTTGTATTTCTTTTTTTCTTTTATTTTAAAATTCAAAACAAACAACAAAGATTACCATACCAGTGTCAGTGTAGTTTTAGTTCTATGCAAGCCTCAAACATCTCTAAACAAATCCCCCTTTCCTTCCCTTCCCACCTACTTGCTCAGGACTTAAACTCTGAACCCTTTCCATCTATAATAATAAAACCCTAAGCGCGCATGCGCACCCCTATCTGTGTGTTCCGTGATCCGTATGTCCGTGGCAGGTAGGCGTGTGCATGCGCACTTCAAATCCCCCCTCATTCACTGTAAGGCAGAGTAGGTCGTCGTCGCTCCCCCCCGCCCCACCCCTCCTGGTGCACCCGAACCCCCGTTGACCCTCCCATCCAACCCTCTCACTGCTGAGTCCGGAGAGGAGAGGTTCCCTCAACAGGAAGCGTCAGGTCAAATTCAAATACTCCTGGCAGGTCGAGAGGGAGCAGAGCAGGCTCGCACGCCCGGCAGGGACAGGGCAGGAATGAGACGCCCTTCAGGAGCCGGCCCGATGGCTGGAGATCGCCGGAGTGGACAGGTGGAGCAGGTAAGGGGTGCTGCAGTACAGGGGGAGCAGGGAAGAGATGCTGCTGGACGGGGGGGAGGTAACAGGAAGTGAGGCCTACTTCTGGACAGGGTGAGCACGGAAGAGGTGCTGTTAGACAGGGGGGGAAGAGATAACAGGAAGGGAGGCCTACTGCTGGATAGGGGAAGCAGGGAAGAGGTGCTACTAGATGGGGGGAGGTAAAAGGAAGGGAGAAGGGCTCCTGCTGCACAGGGGGAACAGGGAAGGGGTGCTTCTGGACAGGGGGAGACTTAAAATAAAGGGAGAAGGGTCCTGCTGCACAGGGGGAGCAGGGAAGGGGTGCTGCAGGACAAGGGGGAGGTAAAAGAAAGGGAGAAATGCTACTGTTGGACAGGGGGACCAGACAAGGGGTGGTGATGGACAGCCGAGGAAAGAGAGATAGAAAGACAGAAAGCGGCCAAGGAGAGAAAAAGAAAGAAAGAAAGACAGACACATACATATTCTAGCACCCGTTAATGTAACGGGCTTAAAGACTAGTACGTATATAAAAGTGTTCAAATGCATTGTAAAGCAGTAATACTATCCAAAGCATAAGTCTACATTAATAACCAAGTTTGCAACTCCTCTCAACTGCCTAACTCTATGTCGTCCAACTTTAACCCATATGTACAGTATGTATAAACAACCAAATCTGTAACTCCTCTGATACGTTCCACTCCATGTATGTTAATTTGTAATAAAACAACAAGGCAAGCGGTTCACCAAAGAATCCAACGTGGAATAAAAGAAGATCGGCAGACAATAAGGAGATTCAAATCAGGTTTATTCAATGTGCTCCCAGGAACAATGCCTGATGCATTTTGTGAAACAAGGCTGGTGAATGCTTACAGAAAACCATGTCTTTCATACGCACAGGACGCAGAACCACCCTCACCCAGTATGGAATAAGTAATCACAAACTAACCCCCTTCCCCTATTAGAAAAGCACGGAAGAGGTTTTAGCACTGGTGGGCTGAATGTTCTGCGCTGTTCTGACGCTCATAGGAATTCTATGACCATCGGAGCAGTGCACAGCATTCAGCATACTGGCTTGTGCTACAAACCGAAGGAACTGTACAGTTTAGGGGGTGAAGAAACAGTGGGGAGCAAACAAGACAAAACTGCAGATCTGTACAAGACGCAGGCAAAATTTATTTGTGACAAAAAAAATTATTTTAAAACCCTTTACCAATCAGGGGACCCGACACGGTCCATGTATCGGACAAACCTTCGTCAGGGGTCCATGGAAAAAATAGAGGGGAAAAAAAAAAAGTCACAAAAAAAAAACAAAAAACCCTGTATAGTGGCAGCAAAGTATGGGCGACGTCAAGATCCGTCACTGTAATAAGCCGTCAAAAAAAAAAAAAAAAAAGAAGAAACAGTGGTACGTATCCCCCAATACTGAACAAAATATAAAGATAGCAGATGTAAATTTGAAAAAATAGAAATAACAAATCACTTTACAAATTAACAAATAAAAATAAAACAAAATATGGAAAATAAGATAATACAATTTTATTGGACTAATACATTTTATAATTAGCTTTCAGAGGTCAAACCCTCTTTCATTAGGTCAGTAAAGTATACTGCTGTTACAGTATCCTGTCCTGACCTGAGGAAGGAGAATTTTGTCTCTGAAAGTTAGTCAAAAATGTATTAAAATTAGTCCAATAAAATAATCACCGTATTTCCATTTTCTATTTCTAAACATTTATCAACACAGCTACAATACTACTTTATCCTACAGCGAAAAAAAATAGATTTTTTTTTCTACTTTTCTCATATGGTTTCTGTTTTCCTCATCTTCTTGTCATTTTCTTCCATCCACTGTGTGACCCTTCCAGAAACTGTCTGTCTCCCCCTGCCATCTTTCCTCCTGCTCCCCCCCCCCCTTTTTGGTCTGACATCTATCATCTTCCCTCTGTTCCCTCATGGTCTGGCATCTCTCTTCTTCCATTTCTCCTTCCCTCCCCCTGTGGTTTTTAGCATCTCTCTCTTCTCATTTCCTCCACTCAGATCTGATATCTTTGTCTCCTTCCCCATTCTCTGGTTTCTCTCTCTCCTCTCTCTTCCCTTTCCTTCTCTGGTCTTCCTTCTCTATTTTCTACCTCTGTCTAAATTAAATTCTTTCTTACTATTCAGTCCTCAGTTTCCATCTTTTCACTGTATCTAACCACAGCATGCCACCCCTTTCCTTCACCCCTCCATTATCTCACTAACTCTATCTTATTTCCCCCATCCAGCATATGTCCTTTTTCTTTATCCCCCTCCTTCCATCCAGTATGTGTTCTCTTTCTCCACTTCTATTCAGCATTTTCTCTCCCCTCTCAACTGACATCAGTATGCCCTCTTCTCTCTTTCCCTTCTCCCCACTTTCATCATTTGCCCCTTCTCTCCCTCCCACTTCCATCATCTGCTCCCTTCTCTTTCTCTCTCCCTTCTCCCCACTTTCATCATCATCATCATCTGCCCCTTTCTCTCTCTCTCTTCTCTCCACTTCCATCATCTGCCCCCTTCTCTCAATCTCTTCCTCTACCCAGGCCCATCTCCCTCTCTTCCCCTCACCTTTATTTCCGATGTTGGCAACAAGTAAGATCAGCAATGGCACATCCCTCCCTCAGCGATGGCACTTCAGATTAGTAATGGGCCACTTCAGATCGGCAATGCGGTTCTCAGTCCAAAGCTTCCCTCTGATGCAAACTGCCCGGGTAGAAACAGGAAGCTGTGTCAGAGGGGAAGCTTTGGGCTGAGCACCGTGTTGCTGATCTTAAGTGCCATCGCCGGGGGTGGGGGGGGGTCTGTTGCCGATCTTAAGTGCCATCTCTGAAGGGGGGGGGGCATTGCCAATCTTAAGTGCTATCGCTGTTTGAAAAAAGAAAAGGCTCTCTCTTTGCCCTCCTTCAGCAACCCCCCTAACAATTTCGGCGCCTAGGCACGTACCTACTGTACCTATCCTTTAATACAGCCCTGTGGGGGAGTATGTGGGGGTCTGTACTTTGTGTCTGCAGTGGTTATCTGGTCATTATGGATACCTTCTGGGCTCTTTTACCTGTTTTTAGCTCGCCTAAGTCACAATGTATAAGTGCCATCTAGGCAGTCTCGTTAAACTTTTGTTTATCGCTGCAGGACGACTAAGTCTAAGTCGGTCCACATCCCGCCCACCTCCTGCTCTAACCACTCTTGGAAAAACACCCCTTTTCACTCTGGGCACAGTACAGCACTGAAAAGGCTTAAGCTGTTTTTAGATTCGTCTAAAACCCGTTTCGATTATCGGCACTTGGACAACTTGTCTTTTTGATCGTCCTCGTGCTGATTTAGGTGGGGGTTTTAGATGTATTTTCATTTGATTATGAGCCCCTAAGTATATAGCCCTCGATGTTGTTTAACTTGCTTTTTTACCAAACTTTTCTAAGCACCTTCGTACATACATAGTTGTAGCCGCGGTGGTAGTGGGGTTGCTGTAGTATGTCTAATGCATAGTACTGTAGAATCTCAGCTATCCGGCACCCACAGGGATTGGTGGATAACAGATAACTGTTTTTCTTGTTACATGAGAGTGTGTTAGAAACCTTGTCTAACAGAGTCTCAATTTCGACCCCCCCCCCCCCCGCCCTGAAGCACCAGCACGGCAGCGATTCTGAGGCAGACTCAAAACAGGCTTCTCGTGGCCAGCCCTGGCAAGGCCTTTCCTCTGATGCATCGGAGGAAAGGCCCTACCGGGGCTGGCAGTGAGCAGCCTTTTTTGAGGCTGCCTCCTGCCGACCGGCTGCGCTTGGGCAAGGAATGGAGAGAGGGAGGAAAGGAGCAGTTTGTAGCTCAGAACCACTGGCCTGCTTCTGCCACTATGGGACTTGAGGGAGGGAGGAGGGAAACCGCTTTGAACTTCACGGTATAGCAGTATATAAGAAATAAATTATTATTATTATTATATGCAACTCATGACCGCTGCTGCACTGGTGCTTTGGGGGCGGAAGCGAGGGGGTTCCTCTCTCAGCTGCTTCGGGGCTTGGGGGCTCAAGGGAGGGCAGGGGATTTGTGGCTCAGGACACTGCCATGCTGTCACTTCAAGTCAGGATGAATGTGGGGTTTGCCACTCAGGACTGCTGCCACTTCTAGTTCTTCGGTGCTTGAGAGAGTGAGAGGGCTTTGCAGCTCAGGACTGCTGCCTCTGGTGCGTCGGGGGTCATTTTTTTTTTTTTTTCGTTCACTGGTGATTTTTTTTGACAGTTGGTTGAGAGTGCCAGTTAACCGAGACCCGGTTAGCTGAGATTCTACTGTACATTTTTCCCCTGTCGTTTCTGATTGGTCTTTTCACTAATCATAATAAAAAATAATTAGTGGAATATAGAATATAGTAATGCTGCTTTTTTTTTAAAGCATTTTACCTTGCCATTCTCTCTTTATTAAAATATTTCAGTATTTTAACATTCTCATTGTTCACATTATTGTTGCAAATTGGATAGTGAAATGTTTCATTTGCTGGGCAGAGTTTCAACTTAGCACAAAAACTGTACTCAAATGTGATAATGTGCATCACACTGAGCATTGTAACAGCTTTTTAAAGAGAATGAGGAATGTCCTTTGTAAAGCAAAATATTAAAATGGATTGTTCCATATATGGTTATTTGTGAAGTATCCTCTAAGTACTGGTATTGTACACAAATGACTGGTCATAATTTAAACTGCATTTTGAATATGTAACTTATGTCTGGCACTAGACATTTACATGTTTTTTATAAAATAGAATCTGAATTGATTGTTATAGCAGCTTTTGTTGAGGTTTAATCAGGCAGTAAAAGATAAATCCAAGTGCCATCCAATTAACTCAGAATTACCTACAAAAGGATTTGTATTCTTCGCCTTCCTATCATAATTTGTAATTCATCACTCCTTGTTTCTTTACTCCCTCCAGCTATTTTCCTACAGCTTTCCTTCTTTCACAACATTTGACAAAATGTAAACCGCCCCTCCCACTGTATCCCAAGATGCAATGGGAGGGGGAAGGCCCGTCACTCACAGCACGTGGCTCTGTAGGCAGGAGGGAGTGGGCTTCCCTCCTGCTGATTTTGCAGCGTTAGGTCCAGGTGATGTAGAAGGTCCAGGTGATGTAGAAGGCGCTGTTGCCTGATGTCAGGTGGTGTCCAGTGATGTGGGGAGGGGGAAAGGAATGTTGGGGGATGTGAAGATGATATTGGGGTGGAATGTAGGGCTCCACCTGATCCTGGCAGCAGAAATCCCCTTCAGCTGAGCCAGCAGGAATCCCCGAAACCGGCTCAGCTGATGGGGATTTCTCTGCTGCAATCAGCTAATGGCAAACTCTCAATGTGCTGTTTTTCCCCCTCATCTCTAGGTGGTTGGAGGGGGTCATGACCACTGGGGGAGTAAGAGGGGGTCATGCCTTAAACCATCCCATGGTCATCTTGTCAGTTTGTTCACCTTTGGGACACTTAGAGCTGTTTTACTTTAGTCTAGGACTCGATGTGTAAGTTCCACCTAGGATGTCCTGGAAAAATTCCTGCCCATAGCACACCTCCCAACAAGGGAAGGAAGGGAGCTGGACATAGGTGTGTGGCATGAGAGGGAAAGAGAGATAATGTATATGGGGAAAGGAAGAAAGAGGGAGAATTGTTGAACATGATAGTGGTGGAGAAGAGGGAGGGAGAAATGTTACACTGGGAGGGAGGAGAGATGCCAGACCACTGGAATGGAAGGCAAGGAGGGGAGAGAGAGATGGCAGACTGCAGAAAGGAGAGGAGAGAGATGTTAGACCTTGGAAAGAGGGAGGGAAAGAGAGAGAGATACAATACAATGGGAGAGGAGAGATTCCAAACTATGGGAAGGAGAGGAGAAAGATGCCAGACTATATAAGGGGGGACAGGGGAAGACAGAGATGTCTGACCATGGGAGAGGGATGAGATGGTGCATAGAGATGGAGGGGAAGGGGAGACAGAGGAAGGAGATTCTGCACAGTGATGGGTGCGACAGGGAAGAGATAAGAAGAAATGCTTCTTATGGATAGATGGGAGTAGGGGAAAAGAAAGAGGGAAGAGAAGGTACACATTGATAGATGGGAAGGGAAGGTATGGAAAAGTAGATTTTGAGAAAAAAGCAGAAAAATGGAAGAAAGTTGAATGTTAACAGTTAATGCTAAAGACAGATGTATTGCAGAAAGTGAAGGAGAGAAAATCAACAAATGCATAAGGTGTCCCTGGATACACAGTTAAGAGCACAGATAGAAGGACGTGCAGCCAGAGACTGGGAAAGATGGTTTGAAAACCAAAATTACCAGGCAACAAAGGTAGGGGAAATGATTTTATTTTCAATTTAATGATTGAATTGCATCAGTTTTGAGAAATTATATCTGCTTTGCACTGTTCAGGAAGAAATGCATTTGTTTCTATTTCTCTGAGGATTGTACTGTATGCAGAGCAGTGGCGTACCAAGGGGGGGGCGGGGGGGGCGGTCCGCCCCGGGTACCAAGCCCTGAGGGGGTGCTCCCGGTCCGGTCCAGTTACCCCCCCCTGCGCCGGGTGTCGCGTCTGGAAACAGCCTGCAGCAAGATCGCGATGCCAGAGATCTTTGCCTGCTTCGACTGTTTCCTCCGCCACGGTCCTGCCCCTCCTCTGATGTCAGAGGAGGGGCGGGACCGCGGCGGAGGAAACAGCCGAAGCAGGCAAAAATCTCTGGCATCGCGCGATCTTGTTGCAGGCTGTTTCCCCAGGGCAGTAGCGTACCAAGGGGGGCGAGGGGGAGGTCCATCCCGGGTGCCGCCTTAGGGGGGGGTGCACAGCTGGCCCGGTCCCTATCGCGCTCCTACCCTCCCAGCGAAAGCAGCATCGGCGCCATTATCGAAAAAGGTAATGGCGCCAGGCCTTGGAGCACCAAGGCAGACCACTTCTCCCCCCTCCCAGCCGAAACCCCGCTGACCATCCTATCTCTCTCCCCCCCCCAAGTGAACCTTTCTGACCCTCCCAGCGAAAGCAGCAAACCTCCCTCCAGTAGCGTCGGCTTTATCCTCCCTCTGCCGCATCACTGATGACGTCATCAGTAACGCGGCAGAGGGAGGAGAAAGCCGCGAAGGAGGTTTGCTGCTCTCGCTGGGAAGGTCGGAAAGGTTCACGGGGGGGGGGGAGATAGGAGGGTCAGCGGGGGTTTCGGCTGGGAGGGGGGAGAAGCGGACTGCCTCGGTGCTCCATTACCTTCTTCGGGCAGCAGCAGCGTTTACAATTCGCTGCTGTTGCCGGCTTCAGGCCTTGTTCTCTGCCGGGTCCTGCCTACTTCCAGTTTTCATGAAGACAGGACCCGACAGAGAGGAAGGCCTGAAGCGGGCAACATCAGTGAATTGTGAATGCTGCTGCTGCCCGATGAAGTTCAGGACATCAGGACATCGGGGAAGGAGCAGGGAGAAATCGGCTGCTGGCTTGGGGGGTGAGGGTAGGGAAAGAATCGTGGAAGTGGAGAAATCGGCACGATGGCTTTGTGCAGGCTAGGGGGAGAGAGAAAGAAAGGAAAAAATAAAGAGGGGGGGCCAGGGGGAGAGAGAAAGAAAGGCAGAAAGAAAGAGGGGGACCAAGGGGAGAGAAAGAAAGGCAGAAATAAAGAGGGGGACCAAGGGGAGAGAAAGAAAGGCAGAAATAAAGAGGGGGTCAAGGGGGAGAGAAAGAAAGGCAGAAAGAAAGAGGAGGGCCAGGGGGAGAGAGAAAGAAAGGCAGAAAGAAAGAGGGGGACCAAGGGGAGAGAAAGAAAGGCAGAAATAAAGAGGGGGGTCAAGGGGGAGAGAAAGAAAGGCAGAAAGAAAGAGGGGGGCCAGGAGGAGAGAGAAAGAAAGGCAGAAATAAAGAGGGGAGCCAGGGGGAGAGAGAAAGAAGAAGGATCAGAAGAAGGACCAGAGACTCATGAAATCACCAGACAAAAAAGTAGGAAAAATGATTTTATTTTCAACTTAGTGATCAAAATGTGTCCGTTTTGAAAATTTATATCTGCTGTCTATATTTTGCACTATGGCCCCCTTTTACTAAACCGCAATAGAGTTTTTTAGCGCAGGGAGCCTATGAGCGTCGAGAGCAGCGTGGGGCATTCAGCGCAGCTCCCTACGCTAAAAACCGCTATCGCAGTTTAGTAAAAAGGGAGGGGGAATATTTGTCTATTTTTGTATAGTTGTTACTGAGGTGACATTGCATAAAGTCATCTGCCTTGACCTCTTTGAAAACCCGCGGAATATAAATGATAATTAACATTTTCTCTGCGTACAGCGTGCTTTGTGTTTTTAAAATTTTATTGTTGGTAGATCATTTTGACTTGGCCACAAAGGTAAGGGGGAGGGAGGGAGGGGAACTGCTGAAAGACATCTAATAATCCTTGCAGGCTTGACTGCAGGGAATTATTTTTGTAAAATCATGTTTTGTTATGTGACTGGCATTATCTAGACTTTAATTTCTATGAATGAATAGAATGAAAATGATATAAAATTACTTGCTTGTTTTTATGTGCGTGCGCTGAAGGAAAGTGGAGAGAGAGTGGGCTGAGGATGCTGAAGGGAAATGGGGAAGAGAGTGGGGAGAAGACGCTGATTTATAAATTGACAATTGTACAGAATATTGTTTCTTTTTATACTTTAATATAAACAATTCAAGGCTTGTGTGGATGGAATCAGGTGGTTTGCGGGGATGGGGACCGAGCTTACGGGGATTAGTCCAATAAAATTGTATTTTTTTATATCTCATTATTTGTTTTATTTTTATTTGTTAATTTATAAAGTGGTGATTGTTATGTATCAGTTTTTTCAAATTTACATCTACTGTCTTTATATTTTGCACTGTTTTAGAGGACATGTGTTACTGTTTTTTGTGGTGTTGCATTGTATCCAGGGTCTGGTTTCTTGGCGGATCAGTTTAACTTTTGTCTACATATTTCTATTTTTAGTTTGTGATTATTCCATTTTGGGCGAGGGTGTATCTCTGTTCTGTGTGTATGAAAAAGACATAGTTTTCAGTTGGCATTGACTACAGGACCAATTGACTGTGCGGGATCTGGCTTGTTTAGTTTTACAATGTATGTGTTGGTGTTCTAGTGCTCACTGCAGTGTTTAAGATGCTGCCTTTTCCTAGGTACACTCTTGTGGTGCGATATGTAGATTGGTACTAAAAATCATATTTTTCATATAGATGGGGGGGTGTCAAAAAATGATGGGCCCTGGGTGCCACATACCCTAAGTACGCCACTGCCTGCAACTACTCCATATGTACTTCTAATGTCATGACAATTTAGACATAATTTATGTTTTGTTATGTTTGGAATAATGGTTACATATATGAGGTTCAATAAAAGAAAATTTTCACTGCCTGTTTCTATTCTGACCATTTATTCCATTTCATGGTTATTGCAAAAAAAAAAAAAAAAATTTTTACATGGGGGGGGGGGGGGTGTCAAAAAATGATGGGCCCCGGGTGCCACATACCCTAGGTACGCCACTGATGCAGAGTCTTGCATCTTAGGGTTTTATTTATATATATTAGTACTTTTAGTTTGTGGTCCTGTGTTTGCATAGGGGTTATCTGTGTTCAGCATGTGTGACCAAGGCCAGGTTTTCTATTAGGAATGAATGTTGAGAAACATACAGTGTGCTTTGCGTAGGGCACTCTCTAAAATTGAAAGGGGATAGATTCCGTAGAACATAAGGAAGTTCTTCTTCACCCAGAGAGTGGGAGAAGAAGCCCAGTTTCTCCAATCTCTCACTGTACGGCAACTCCTCCAGCCTTTTAACCATTTTAGAATTTAAACTTCTGATGTTGGCACATAGGGCATTATTTAAGTTACAGCCGTCATATCTTTCTAACCTAGTGTTGTTTTATGGAACAATTTACCAGCAGAGTTAAAAAAGGAAGAATCATTTAAAAACGTTAAGATACATCTAAACACATTTTTTTTCAAATGGCCTTTCCAAATTGAGTAATTGAATTCAGGACTGCAGTGAGATCTCACCCTTCTGCTTGAGCACTCTGAGCTGGTGGCTGCTGAACAATCCATGAAGGGCTGAGTTAGTCTGGCTTGGCCAGTCTCCACTGCTGAGCCCTGAGTGCCAATATTCTTATTCTGATATATATGCATGATCACATTTTTATGATTTTTGTTGTACATGTATATATACTGATTAGTAATTGTATGCTGACTTCTATTGGTAAATTGCGATATCCCTGATCCAGGCACCATGCAGAAGCAAGGCCATGCGGGATTCTTAAGTTTATGTTGCTTTAGCATTTTAGATGTATTTGAAATGGTATATTCAAATAAATGTTACATTTATGTATCTATTAAATTTAGATTCTTTTAAAAAAAATTTGTTGTCCATAGTTCTGCCTTTGTTGGTCTTGGCTGACTTTCAGGGGTTTCCTCGTGGTTTTTTTTTTTGTTTTTTTTTTATTGCAGCAGCAACTATGACTGCTGAATAAGTAACACCTCGGCAGGGCTGGCACTACCCTGGGTGAACTAGGCATTTGCTTAAGGTGACAGCAGTGTGGGGTAGCAGTGACAGGATAGGAGAGCTTCATCTTATCTTCCCTCTTTTCTCGTCCTCTCGCTGCCACTTTCCCCTTCCCAGAGGTGAAAAGGAAAGTGGATGTAGCATAGGTCTGTTCTCAAGCGATGTTGCATCCCACTCTACCACCTCCAAGAACAAGTCTTGTATCAGAGCTGGGCAGGACATGACAGCATTTGAGCATGTGCTATGACTTCAAACCCTGAACGACCACTGAATCCATTATTCTTTTCATCTCCAGAAGGAGGGAGCAGCAGCTGGCTTGGTATGAAGAAGGGAAACAAAAAGGAGATGCTGGACAGTTATAAGGGGGTTAGGAAGAAGCAAAGATGCTGGATTGTTTGGGGAGAAGGTTAGGGAGGGAAAAGGGAGATATTAGATTGTATAGATGGGGAAAAGAAGGAAAAGGGAGATTTGGACTGTTGGGAGTAAAGAAGAGGAGATGCTGGACTACCAGGAAGCGGAGGGGGGGGGGGGGGGAGATATAAGACTGAGCTACCCCTGGGGTTACATGGCTGATGTTTTACATAGGGAGCAGGACAACCTTAGGCTGGATCTGTACTTAGGATACATCTTGGAGATTTACCTTAATACTTCCTGGCTAGTGAGAGCCTACTACCACCTGGGTATGCAACCTAGAGGAGGGAATATATTAACAAACAAGTATGAAATGAGAGGGCAGACATTTTCATCATCCAAGGCAAAATGTGTAACAAAATACTGTGCTCTCATATGCAAACAACTAAGCAAGGCTTTCTGATTTGATTTGATTTTCTGATTTGATTATACCGTATCAACAAATTCTCCTGCTGTACAGTGTTCATTTACATTGAGACTTATTAATGCAGACCTGAAATGATGCTCTGGTAGGTGTTCCCACGCCAATGATTCTTTCGCTTTGCTCAGGGGATCCCAGCAGATGCTAACTCCAGCTGTGGGGAATACAACATCTTGTATTACTCTCCTGGAGTCCTTTGTACGTTAGTCACTACGTGCATCTCCCTGAATCTCCCAGGACCCCTGTTTTGTGGCTGCAGTTCCAAGCCCCAGCAGGCGTTTTATTCTCTACAGCTCCTCATAGCCTCACATCTTCAGGAATGACTCTCAGCTGACAGGGCTTTCCATGAGTCTTTGAACTGCTGTCACGAAGTCTGATGGACATGGCAAAAATGGAATCGTGAATATGCATCAGTGCCTATAATGAACCCTTTATAAAAAAATATGTGTTCCTCCTTCTTCTAGTAATGCATTGCCATCTTAGTCTTGTTTGGTTTTGTTGATCCAGATTCATTTGAATCCCAAATGTTGGCAAATAGTAGTTCGGTTTTCTGTGTGAGCAGCCTGGCATCTGGAAAAGGAATTTATATTTAGCAGACACTCTTAGGCAGTTTATTTTTCATTAATAAATTATGTATTCTAAGTGAAGCAAATGAAACTATGATTCTAGCCTGAAAATACAACTCATATTTTATGAAATGTCATGCTCCCCCCACCCCCTTTTACAAAGCCATGTTAGGCTTTAATATCACTGGCCGTGGCAGTATTAGCTCCAACGCCGGTGATAAAAAAAAAATAAAAAAAATTTAATGCAGCTTCGTTAAAGGGGGAGATTGGATAAAGTTATAAAATAACCATAATACAGTCCCTTCTGCACATGTTTCCTTTATTAAGTTTTGAATACAAACTAGTTGCATTTTAAGAACTACAATGCTTTCAAGAGCCCAAGAGAAGTGGTTCTTAAACCTGCGCTGGGGGATCCCCAGCCAGTCAGGTTTTCAAGATGTCCCTAATAAATATGCATGAGTGAGATCTGCCTATAAAGTAGGTAGTAGACAGGCAAATTTCTCTCATGCATATTCATTAACAAAATAAGAGCTATATTTCAAACTGCTTCTTATGCTTATAAATAATTCATCATTTATTATAATAATATAGCACCATCAAAACCTTTAAAACATATTATAACATTATTTCATACTAAACATACACACAATTATTCTCTCAAACATTGAAGTCCCCTCAATCTATCCAACACATAGAAAAAGTTAAAATTCATGAAAAGTTCATCCTTTCAATAAAATACTGTCTTTAGTGCCTAATCTTCTTTTTATATTATTTATTTATTTATCATATTTTCATTAACATGTCAAGTATACACTTGTACAGAAAGATAAAGTAAAAAAAGAAATAAAGAAAAGATACATTACAAATAGTAATGATCTAGCAAAATATTAAGAATTGGATATTTAACTTTAAACTCAAGTCCTCAATTTGGGATCCAAGCCATAGAATCAGTGAGCAAATTAATAACTCAAATAGATAAAAATAAGAAATCCAAAAAATATATTAGTGAAGAAGTATATCAAACTTCAATGAGCATTCATATTATCCCAGCTTTCAGTCGAACCGCTGATAAGAAGGTTGTCAGTTGGCTAGGGTCAAAAAAGATATATTTTTGCATTTGATATTGTATCACACATTTTCATGGGTGACGAAGAAAGAAGGTCGCCCCAAGAGCAAGGAGAGAGAGAGAAAGAAAAAAAGACAGACGGCCAGCGGCCAAGGAGAGAGAGAAAAAGAAAAAAGACATACAGACGGCCAGCAGCCAAGGAGAAAGAGAGAAAGAATGATATAAAGACAGGGGGACAGAGAGACAGACAGAAAGGGAGAGAGGCAGACAGAAATAAAGACAGACAGACAGCCAGAAGCCAAGAAAAGAAAGAGAGAAACAAACAAAAAAAAAAGACAGACAGTGGTCAAGGGAGAGAGACAGAAAGAAAAGGGCCAGGGAGAGAGAAAGAAAGACATACATCCTATACAATAAAACCCTAGCCATGCATGCACAATCTTAACTGTGTGCTTCCATGATCTGTAGGTCTTTGGCCGGAGGAGTGCTCATGTGCGCTTAAGGATTTTTCCCCCTCCCTGTAACACAGTTTGTCTTCGGCGGCGGTGTCTTCGCCCCCCCTCCCCGGCACATCCGAACCCCCGTTCAGCCTCCCATCCGACCCTCCCACTGCGGTCTGACCCTCCCAACTGACCCTCCCTTCCCACGGTCTGGCCGGCTCCTTTAGTCCCTTGCCACTGCCCCTCTTCCCATCCTGCGGTCCCGACAAACGTGCAGACTCTGATGGCAGAGCAAATCAGGGCAGTAGAAGGCCGCAAAGCAGTGTTTTTAGAGTGCTGAGGCCGCTGCTGGAGTCTGCACGTTTGTCGGGACCGTGGGAAGAGAAGGGGGCGGGGGACGGCAAGGGACTAAGGGAGCCGGCCAGAGTGTGGGGACGGTGCACGGCAGCCTCAACAGCATGTAGGCGGGTGGCGCGTGAAGGAGTATGAGCGGTGGTGGCAATTTCACTCAGAGGAACAGCTGGAGGGTATGGTGTCGGTGCTGCAGGTATCCCATGCAGGTAAAAATTCTCTAGGAAGGGGGAGGGGGAGAGGGTAAGGAGGCTGATTTGGAGTAGGGGTGTGCTGAGAGGCAGACAGCTTTGCTTTGGGGAGGGGAGACAGAAGGGGGCCACTGAGAGACAGTCAGGGAGGAACTGGAGGGGAAGAGGGAAAGGGAGCTGCTTTGGGGGAGGGGTGTGCTGGGAGGCAGACAGCTTTGCTTGGGGGGAAGACAGAAGGGGGGCCATGGAGAGACAGTCAGGGAGGAACTGGAGGGGGAGAGGGAAAGGGGGCTGCTTTGGGGGGAGGGGTGTGTTGGGAGGCAGACAGCTTTGCATGGGGGAAGGGAAACAGAAGGGGGCCACGGAGAGGCAGTCAGGGAGAAACTGGAGGGGGAGAGGGAAAGGCAGCTGCTTTCTAGCACCCGTTAATGTAACGGGCTTTAACACTAGTTATTTATATTTCTTATGGATGTGGATTATATTACAGAGCTATGGTCATTGGGCATAGACAGTATGGCCTTCTTTTACTAAACAGCGGTAGAGGTTTCTACCATAGCCTAGGGCACTTTGACCCTGATTCTGTATAGGACGCCCGGAGGGGTGTCCTATACAGAATCAGGCCTACCGTATTTTCACGCATATAACGCGCGCGTTATACGCGTTTTTACCTACCGCGCATACCCCTCGCGCGTTATATGCGTGAGCGCGGTATACAAAAGTTTTAAAACATAGTTCCCACCCCCCGCCCGACGCCCGATTCACCCCCCCAGCAGGACCGCTCGCACCCCCATCCCGAACGACCGCTCGCACGCGCTCCCACCCGCACCCGCATCCACGATCGGAGCAAGAGGGAGCCCAAGCCCTCTTGCCCGGCCGACTTCCCGACGTCCGATACATCCCTCCCCCCGGCAGGACCACTCGCACCCCCACCCCGAAGGACCGCCGACTTCCCGACAATATCGGGCCAGAAGGGAGCCCAAACCCTCCTGGCCACGGCGACCCCCTAACCCCACCCCGCACTACATTACGGGCAGGAGGGATCCCAGGCCCTCCTGCCCTCGACGCAAACCCCCCTCCCTCCAACGATCGCCCCCCCCCAAGAACCTCCGACCGCCCCCCCCAGCCGACCCGCGACCCCCCTGGCGACCCCCACGACCCCCCACCCCCCTTCCCCGTACCTTTGGTAGTTGGGCCAGAAGGGAGCCCAAACCCTCCTGGCCACGGCGACCCCCTAACCCCACCCCGCACTACATTACGGGCAGGAGGGATCCCAGGCCCTCCTGCCCTCGACGCAAACCCCCCTCCCCCCCAACGACCGCCCCCCCCCCAAGAACCTCCGACCGCCCCCCCAGCCGACCCGCGATCCCCCTGGCGACCCCCACGACCCCCCCACCCCCCTTCCCCGTACCTTTGGTAGTTGGCCGGACAGACGGGAGCCAAACCCGCCTGTCCGGCAGGCAGCCAACGAAGGAATGAGGCCGGATTGGCCCATCCATCCTAAAGCTCCGCCTACTGGTGGGACCTAAGGCGCGTAGGCCAATCAGAATAGGCCCTGGAGCCTTAGGTCCCACCTGGGGGCGCGGCCTGAGGCACATGGGCCCAACCCGACCATGTGCCTCAGGCCGCGCCCCCAGGTGGGACCTAAGGCTCCAGGGCCTATTCTGATTGGCCCACGCGCCTTAGGCCCCACCAGTAGGCGGAGCTTTAGGATGGATGGGCCAATCCGGCCTCATTCCTTCGTTGGCTGCCTGCCGGACAGGCGGGTTTGGCTCCCGTCTGTCCGGCCAACTACCAAAGGTACGGGGAAGGGGGGTGGGGGGGTCGTGGGGGTCGCCAGGGGGGTCGCGGGTCGGCTGGGGGGGCGGTCGGAGGTTCTTGGGGGGGGGCGATCGTTGGAGGGAGGGGGGTTTGCGTCGAGGGCAGGAGGGCCTGGGATCCCTCCTGCCCGTAATGTAGTGCGGGGTGGGGTTAGGGGGTCGCCGTGGCCAGGAGGGTTTGGGCTCCCTTCTGGCCCAACTACCAAAGGTACGGGGAGGGGGGGTGGGGGGTCGTGGGGGTCGCCAGGGGGGTCGCGGGTCGGCTGGGGGGGCGGTCGGAGGTTCTTGGGGGGGGGCGATCGTTGGAGGGAGGGGGGTTTGCGTCGAGGGCAGGAGGGCCTGGGATCCCTCCTGCCCGTAATGTAGTGCGGGGTGGGGTTAGGGGGTTGCCGTGGCCAGGAGGATTTGGGCTCCCTCCTGGCCCGATATTGTTGGGGAGTCGGCGGTCCTTCGGGGGGAGGGATGTATCGGACGTCGGGGGGGGGCATCAGGCTTTCAGGATGGGGACAGACCTTCAAGGGGGGACAGTGCACGGAAGTCAGGGGGGGGGGAACGGAGAGTCGGGACAGCGCACGGAAAGTCAGGGCAGTGCACGGAAGTCAGGGGGGGGTGAACGGAGAGTCGGGACAGCGCACGGAAAGTCAGGGCAGTGCACGGAAGTCAGGGGGGGTGAACGGAGAGTCGGGACAGCGCACGGAGAGGCGGGGCAGTGCACGGAAGTCAGGGGGGGTGAACGGAGAGTCGGGCAGCATGCGCGGTATAATCGTGAGCGCGTTATACCAAAGTTTTTGTGCTTATCATCGTGATTTCTGCGCGCTATACACGTGTGCGCGTTTTATACGGGTGCGTGTTATTTGCGTGAAAATACGGTACACTAACCCCGATTCTGTAACCGGCGTCCATGTTACAGACGCTGGTTAAAGAATCGGGTTAGAGTAGACGCGGTCGGTACACTTATCTTTGCAAGGGATATCCCTGCCGCGATAAGTATAGCGGCCGCCTTTCCGATCGCCGGCAGGAGGGTGTCCAACCCCTCCTGCCGGAACACCGCCCCCCTGAAACTCCCGATCGCCAGCAGGAGGGTGCCCAACCCCTCCTACCGGAATGCCTCCCAAAATTCCTGATCGCCGGCAGAGGGTGCCCAACCCCTCCTGCTAGAACGCCGCCCCCTCGAAACTCTTGATCGCCGGCAGGAGGGTGCTCAACCCCTCCTGCTGGAAAGCCGCACCCCCTCCGGACCCCCCACACTAACGAACCCCCGCGCTCCCACCCCCTAACCTCCCCCCCTACTAACCTCCCCCCCACTAACTTCTAAAGTGTTGGCCGTCCAGCCGGCAGGCCCGCCTCATCGAAATGAGGTGGGCCCACCCCTTTCCGGCCCATCCCCTCTAAGTCTAAGGCTTGATTGGCCCAGGCTCTAGAAGCCTGGACCAATCAGTCCTTAGGATTATCGAGTCCGCCCATCCCCACTAAGCCTAAGGCTTGATTGACCCAGGCTCTAGGCGACGAGGCGGGCCTGCTGGCTGGATGGCAGCAAGACCCAGCTGGCCGGCCAACACTTTAGAGGTTAGTTGGGGGGGAGGTTAGTAGGGGGAGGTTAGGGGGGTGGTAGCATGGAGGGGTTGTTAGTGTGGGGGTCCATAGGGGGTGTGACTTTCCAGAAGGAGGGGTTGGGCCTTCGATCAGGAGTTTTGGGGGTGGCATTCCGGCAGGAGGGGTTGGGCACCCTCCTGCCAGCGATCGGGAGTTTCGGGGGGGCGGCCTTCCGGCAGGAGGGGTTGGGCACCCTCCTGCCGGCGATCAGACAGGCAGCTGCTATACTTATTGTGGCAGGGAGATCCCTTGGATTAACATGGAGAGCCAATCTATAACGACTGTTCATCTTCCCTCCTCATCAGCTATCTTATAAGTTTCAAGGTTTTATTAAAATTTGATTTAATCGCTTAACTAATTTCTAAGCGAGTTTGCAATATATATATATATATATATATATATATATATATATATAAAAGAGCACTAAACCTAATACAAATATCTGTGATGCGTATATCCCAAAGTTAACATATTTACAACAAGGCCCCTACATAGGAAAACACAAATACAAGTAACCACAAACTTAAATAAATGTAGGCAAAAATCAAACTTAAACCCAGTGATGTACCTAGCATATGTATATTAACCAACACTTTCAATTGTCGACTGCTGTAATGTTAGGACATGAAAAGATAACGTTTTGCTGAATTAACTGATCGGCACACCAACGGAGGCCAGCGTTTCACCGACTAGCTGCATCAGGGTGTGACCCGACCGATCAGTCTGCAAAACAAAAAGAAAAAACAAAGGGAACTTGAACAGTTTCTCATTATGTTTTAGCTTCTTAGTGTTTAAATATTACCTTGTACCTTAGAAGAGCGGAAACAACCGCTTCTGCTGAGTCCAAAAAGATGGCTTACATGGGGCGGCTCTGAACTTCTGAAATTTAAATACCCCCGGTAGGAGCGTCACTACCGGAAGTGCATCAGAGAAAAGAATTGGCAGCTGAGAGATGACAGATGACAACAAGCCAGCAAAACCAAAAAAATGATGAAATGGAACAAAATGAAATGAAAACAAAATAAAATAAAAACAAAAACCAAAAATCCTTTGTGAATGTGTTTTATCATTAAACACATTTTTAAGTTTTAATTTTTGATTCAAGAATCTGATGATTCGATTGCCCGAAAGAGGTCTACCTGGGTTCCTTCCACTCCACCCAGTCCTCATTTAACCCTATACAAAGAGTTTGTCACAAAAGATGTTAAACGCTACTTTGACAAAAAAACTTCTAGATACCAACCTTATAATCTATCGAAGGAAGAATTCATAGCTTTAAGAAATTTACAATCCAATAAAAACATCAGGATATGCAAGGCCGACAAAGGTGGAGCATTGGTAGTGCTAGACATGGATCATTATAAATCGATGGCAGCGAGACTCTTACTTGTACCGACGGATTACTTAGAATTACAAGCTGATCCTACCCCTCAATTAGCTGCTGAAATTAGAGATTTAACCACGGCAGCTTTTGATAAGGGTATTCTTAACAAGAAAGAGTTTGATTATTTGAACACCCCTGAGCCTAGAGTTCCAGTTTTCTATGTCTTGCCCAAGATTCACAAAGATCTTAAGAATCCTCCCGGACGCCCGATTGTGTCCGGTCGAGGCTCTTTATTGGAACCTCTCTCCACTTTTGTTGACGTCTTTTTGCGTCCTCTCGTACCCCAAGGATTTTCTTATATACGAGATTCTTCTCATTTTTTGACGAAGTTGTCTGAAGTTGAAAATATACAGAATATCACTTATCTTGTGACGCTGGACGTCAAGTCCCTATATACAGTCATTCCTCAAACTGAAGCTGTTGACATCATTAAGGATTTTTTGACCAACATTCCTCTCTCTCGGATACCTACGGAATTTGTTATTAAACTGATGTCCATAGCAATGGAAAAGAATTATTTCAAATTCCAGGATAAGTTTTTTCAATAAGTTTCAGGGGTAGCCATGGGAGCGACCATGGCCCCTTCCATAGCCAACTTATTCATGCAGCATTTTGAAAACCTGTGGATAGCGCAAAATCCTTTCTCTGATAAGATCACAATGTGGCTACGATTTATTGACGATATTTTCGTCATTTGGACAGGAACCAAGGAAGAGCTTGATATATTCCATCTTTGGCTCAATTCTAGACACCACAAGATAGAATTCAGTATGATAAATCACATGAATGAAATTTCTTTTCTGGACGTTCTAGTTAAAATTGATAATGACATTATTCATACTACAATATTTAGAAAAGCCACCGACAGAAACACTTTCCTTGATTTCTCAAGTAACCACCCTTTGCCACTGAAAAGGAGTTTACCCATATCCCAGTTTTTCAGATACCGCCGTTTATGTTCAGAGGCGTCGGATTTTAAACTGCAAAGCAAACATCTATATAAGAAGCTCAAGAGTAGAGGATATCCGAGTCAGGTCCTTAAAAAAGCGTACAAAAGAGCCAAGTACTTGAATCGGGATTTGTTGTTTCTTCCGAAGGACAGAACATCAGACACTGACATAGCAACTTGTATCTTACAATATTCTCCCAAGATGAATGTTGTCACCAGGATTTTGAGGAAACATTGGGAACTCATGACAGCACATTCAACATACACAGAGACTCATCTCAGGATTGCATTTACCAGACAAAAGAATCTGAAAGAACTTTTGAGCCTGCAGACATCACTACAATTTCTCCTCAAGATGGCAGTTCTACCACGGACAAGCTAACTGGTCATTTTAAATGTGGTAAATGTTTGACTTGTGCTATTACTAGTGAGTTTAATGACAACTTTGCACATCCAGGCACAAAGAAACTATACAAACTTAAGCATTTGACCACTTGTTCTTCCACGTTCGTGGTATATGTCATCTACTGCCCCTGTTTTAAAGTATATGTGGGGCAGACCACGCGGTCTTTGAGGAGACGCATCACTGAACATAAAAGTTGTCTCCATAATAATAAGCTGCAAGCTCCCCTTGTTGTACATTGTCTTGAAAATGACCACAATTTTGAGGATTTACGTTGCTTTGCCATTGATCAGGTCAAGGAAGACATTCCAAATCGAGCGACTCAATTGTTACGTGCTGAACAGTTTTGGATCCACTTGTTAAATAGCGAAGAACCTGCAGGATTAAATCAGAGACTGGAATGGAATGCTTTTTACTAGATCCGTTTCATTTGACTTCCCCTCTTTTTCTGGGTTCACTATGTCTTTTCAACCAGTAAAAAAAGTAAAAAAAGCTGAAAATTAAAACACATGAAATGGAGGCGTTAAAAAGCCTAAAAATTTAAACACACGAAATGGAGGTAAAAAGCAAAAAATAATAAAAAACACAAAAAAATATATAAAAACATCGAATAATTAAGAATCAAAAATTAAAACTTAAAAATGTGTTTAATGATAAAACACATTCACAAAGGATTTTTGGTTTTTGTTTTTATTTTATTTTGTTTTCATTTCATTTTGTTCCATTTCATCATTTTTTTGGTTTTGCTGGCTTGTTGTCATCTGTCATCTCTCAGCTGCCAATTCTTTTCTCTGATGCACTTCCGGTAGTGACGCTCCTACCGGGGGTATTTAAATTTCAGAAGTTCAGAGCCGCCCCATGTAAGCCATCTTTTTGGACTCAGCAGAAGCGGTTGTTTCCGCTCTTCTAAGGTACAAGGTAATATTTAAACACTAAGAAGCTAAAACATAATGAGAAACTGTTCAAGTTCCCTTTGTTTTTTCTTTTTGTTTTGCAGACTGATCGGTCGGGTCACACCCTGATGCAGCTAGTCGGTGAAACGCTGGCCTCCGTCGGTGTGCCGATCAGTTAATTCAGCAAAACGTTATCTTTTCATGTCCTAACATTACAGCAGTCGACAATTGAAAGTGTTGGTTAATATACATTGGTTTTTCAATATATCTGTGTTTTCATAAGTACCTAGCATATGTGACACCCGGGGCCCATCATTTTTTGGCACCCCCCCTTCCGTACGAAAAACATGATTTTTAGTAACAAGCCACACGTCACACATGAGTACCTAGGAAAAGGCAGCATCTTACATATGCAGTGAGCAGTACATCAATACACCCATTGTAAAACTAAACAAGCCAGACTAGTACAGATCAATCCTACACCGTCAATCCTAACAGAAAACCATGTCTTTCGAACACACAGAACACAGAAAATACCTTCGACTAATATGGAATATGTCATCATAAACTAACCCCTCCCTCTTTTACAAAACTGTATTGTGGATTTTAGCCACGGTGGTAACAGCTATGACACTCATAGAATTCTGAGCATCAGAGCTGCTACCATCAAGGCAGGCGCTAAAAAACTCTCCACAGTTTTGTAAAAGGGGGGGATAAAATAGAAATACATAGACAAAGGTTAAATTGAACCAGCAAGAAGCTGGACTCTGCATACAATGCAACACTACAGAAACAGTGACACATGTCTCCTAAAGCAATAAATAAATAGAAAATTTTTGCTCTACCTTTGTCTTCTCTGGTTTCTGCTTTCCTCCTCTTCTTGTTACTCTCTTCCTTCCATGCACTGTCTGCCATCTCTCTGCCCCTATATGGCATCTTCTCTCCTTCTATGCCCCTTCCAGAAACTGTATGCCTCCCCTTCCATCTCTCCTTTCACCCCCATTGGTCTGGCATCTCTCTCCTCTCCTTCCCTCTCCCACACCTCTCTTCTCCAATCCCTTTCTTCCCTCATTTTCCTTTTCAATTTATTTTCTGCATCCATCTAGATTACGTTCTTACTACCCTCTCATCAATTTCCTTTTTTACTGTCTACCTACAGCTCGCCACCTCTTTCCCTCACCCCCTCCAGTATTTCCCTAACTCAGTCTTTTTATCCATCATGTGCCCTCCTTTAATTTATCCCCTCCTTCCATCCTCTGCCCTCTTCTCTCTCTCCCTTCTTTCCACTTCCATCATCTGCCCCTTCTCTCTTTCCCCCACTTCCATCATCTGCCCTCTTCTCTCTCCCCACTTCCATCATCTGCCCCTTCTCCCCACTTCCATCATCTGCCCTTTCTCTCTCTTCCCACCACTTCCATCATCTGCCCTCTTCTCTCTCCCCCTTCTCTCCACTTCCATCATCTGCCCTCTTCTCTCTCCCCCTTCTCTCCACTTCCATCATCTGCCCCTTCTCTCTCTTTCCCCCCCCACTTCCATCATCTGCCCTCTTCTCTCTCCCCCTTCTTCCACTTCCATCATCTGCCCCTTCTCTCTCTTTCCCCCCCCCACTTCCATCATCTGCCCTTTTCTCTCTCCCCCTTCTCTCCACTTCCATCATTTGCCCCTTCTCCCCACTTCCATCATCTGCCCCTTCTTTCTCTTTCCTCCACTTCCATCATCTGTCCTCTTCTTTCTCCCACTTCTCTCCACTTCCATCATCTGCCCCTTCTCTCTCTTCCCCCTTCTTCCATCATCTGCCCTCTTCTCTCTCCCCACTTCCATCATTTGCCCCTTCTCTCTCTTTCTCCCCTCCTTCCATCATCTGCCCTCTTCTCTCTCCCCACTTCCATCATCTGCCCTCTTCTCTCTCCCCCTTCTCTCCACTTCCATCATCTGCCCCATCTCTCTCTTTTCCCCACTTCCATCATCTGTCCCCTTCTCTCAATCTCTCCATTCACCACAGGCCCATCTTTCTCCCTCACCTTTCCGATTTTGGCAACAAGATCAGCAAGGGCCCCCCCCTCCCCCGTGATGGCACTGAGCAGCATCAGTGCCCCCCCTCCGCGATGGCACTCAGTGGCATCGGTGCCCCCCCTGCCCCGCGACAGCACTCAAGTTTGGCATCCTTCTCCCGGCATCAGCAGAACTTCAGATCGGCAACAGGTGCTCAGTCAAAAGCTTCCCCTGACTGAACTGCCTGGGCGGAAACAGGAAGCTGAGTCGGGGAAGCTTTTGACTGAGCTCCTGTTGCCGATCTGAAGTTCTGCTGATGCCGGGAGAAGGAGGCCGAACTTGAAGTGCTGTCGCGGGGCAGGAGGGGCGCCGATGCTGCTGAGTGCTGTCGCGGAGGGTGGGGCGCCGATGCCACTTAGTGCCGTCGCAGCCCAGGAATTTTCTGGACCTGTCCGGCTGTGCCTCCCCCTAAGGCTACACCCGGGACGGACTTCCCCCCCCCCCCCCTTGGTACGCCACTGCTTAAACCTCAAGAAGCCATATGCAGTTTAACATCAGAGAAAGCGAAACAGCACTCTACACTTTGGAATATAAAAAGAAAGCAGTGCAAATTTACAGTAAAACTGCATTTTCTGTTCATGAAATTAAAAATAAAATCATTTACCTTTATTGTCTGGCCATTTTATTCATGGGTGGAGTTGGAGAGGATCTTTCCCTTCGCTGAGGAGGCCTTCCAGAGGCATCCTCAGAAGCAGGCTCACAAGTTCAAGGCCCAGAAAAGGAGGCAGCAGCAACATAGGACCCAGACTTTGAAGTAAGCGGCGAGGGGAGAGAAGATTCCTGGCTCCCGCAAGAGGTAGTTGACACATTCCCTACATTTTCAGTGGAGCAAAGAGCCAACCCCTCACTGTAGGAAGCCTGGCATCAGGATTCTGAACCACAATCAGGGGAGGTCATCCTGACGGTTAAGAAGGGGTTACTCTATCAGAAAAGTACCTGTCCTAAAGAAAGGGCTTTTGTAAGGTTATTTTACAGACAGCCCACGACCATCCCCTAGCAGGGCATAAAGGGGTTGAAGTCACCCAGATTCTGGTGGTACGCAGGGTTTTTTGACCAAGGGTGCAGCAAGATGTATTGAATTTTTGCAAGTCCTGTCCCATCTGTCAGAAGTTGACTTTGAGTAAACCTGCCCGGGCACCCCTTATTCCTATTCCTGTTGTGAAGGAACCTCAGAGACAGCTTGCAATACACATTGTAGGCCCTCTAGAAAGAACCACATGGGGATATAATTTTATATTGGTGGTTCTTGATGTCACTATACATTTTCCGTGGGCCTTCCCCTTGCGTAAAACATCCTCCTCCGTGGTCATGAAAGAACTCATGGGACTGTTTTGTACAATAAGCTTCCTGCGAGAGGTTCTAACTGACCAAGGCAGTAATTTTCTGTCCTGAGAGCTGAAAAGCTTTTGGCAGGGATTTGGGATCAAGCATATTAAAATTTCAGCTTACCACCCCCAAGCAAACAGGATAGTGGAACGTTTCAACCAGACACTTAAGCAGATGTTGAAGAAAGTCTTGATGGGGAATATGAAAGATTGGGACCTTTTCATTCCGTTTGTCCTGTTCGCAGCCTGGAAGAAGGTCCAAGACTCACTGGGAGTAAGTCCCTATGAGATGTTTTACAGAAGGACCCCTAGGGGACTACTTGATGTAGTAAGGAAAAATGGGATTTCCCTGAGGAAATGGAAACTAATATAATTTCTTACTTGGCACAGTTACAAAAGAAGCTGTCTCGGGTAGCTAAACTGAGCTGGGATTTTTGTGGGTTACTTTTGAAAAGTAAAGTTTGAAAAGTTGAATTCAGAAATTTTAACAGCTCTCTGGAGATGGAACCTGCCAGTAACAGTCAAGGCAGATCCAGTGAACTTTATTGTGCTGAAGTGTTTTTTTGTGAATTTTGGGCTTGTGCTCCTAGCTACCAGTGCAGAGAGGAGAGAGAAAAAAAAGAGAAAGGGCTCAGTGAAGAGGACAGTACTGAAGCTGTTAAGCCCAGGTGCCCTATTATAGCATGGCAGTCGGCCTGCTCTGTAGAACTGTACAAAACAGATTGCTAAAGATATTGTTTGGGGACTCTGAGAATACCCTGTGATATATGGATTGGTTTTGTTCCTTTTTCTTTTCTTTTGTACCTGATAAAGGAACATTGAGGTTGGAGCTGTGCTCAAAAGGGAACATTGACTCCTATAGTCTAGGCAGTTGCCTGAATGCTTATTTATCCTGCTTGTGTTTAAAATAAAGACAAAAGTTTTCTTTTCTGTGAAGACATGCATAGTGGTGAATTTTGACAGAGAGAAATACTCTAAGATAGAGTGAACACTTGATTGCCATTGACCACTCTGTGAGGCTTCCTCCTTTTTGGGGAGCACACCAAGATAGCCAAGGCTACCCTCAGAGGCATGATAACTTGCCGGTCTGTGCCCTGGTGGGTGATAATACATACATACCAGTCTGTAAGAAAACTTCAGATATTACGACCAGTGCTCTTAGAGCAGTAATCAGGTCTCTGAAGTGGCCTATTGGTCAGTGCAGAGAAAGGGACCTAGACACATATCCCACTCTAACTAACACACTTGTGGTGGAAAATGTGAGGCCCCCTCAAAAAAAACAAAAAACCAATCCACCCCAAACTTACTGCACCAACGTATAGGTGACATCTGCAGGTATAAGGGGCTATTAGGGTGGTATACAGTTGGGTACAATAGGTTTTAAATGGTTTTGGAGAGCTGACTGGACAATGCAATGGGGTTATGGTGAGATGTCTACCTGGAACCTTGCATGTGCAGTTCACTGCATTTTCCACTTGAGTGCTCTACTGCTCAGCTAGGATGTCTGTGTGGCCAGTCTGTTAAGAATGCTAGCTCATCCTATGTCCCAATGGGTATTAGTGCATTTTTCATAGAAGGTTTCATAAAAAAGGTTGTTGTTGTGTGTGTGTTTGTGTGTAGGGGGGGCTTTTTGTTTGTTTGTTTTTTTGAAAATGGTCATAAAAGATCAATGTACTGAGCTCAAAAACATCTAGCAAATGGCCATTTTCAAAACAGAAAGTTGGACCTTTTTCTGGTTTGAAAATGGTCATTTTCTCTACTGGATTTTTGGACATTTTCCCCCAAGTGTTCAAAATCAGATTTAGGTGACATATTCAAAATGCCCCTCAATGTCAAGTAACCAGAGGCTTCCTAAAGCAATCTTCCAAGTTGAATCCATCACAGAACTTACTGCAAAATGATGATAGTTCAATGTTTCTTTCAGTTTCATCAGCCTTGAGATCTGAAAAAAGTAAGGATGCAATAGACTTTTCATGCTGCTTCCCAAAAAATGTTTGTGTGATGAGTCACATGAATTCTGCTTCTTTTTTTCCCTTTCCACTGCGGCTTCACTTTGTCAACACTACAGCATCAAAAGCAGTTTTTCTTGACCCATAGACTTATACAAAATAAGAAGACTACAACTAATACAAAATACTGCAATAAAAATCATCATAGGAAAAAGAAAATTTGACCATGTCGCACCCTTACTAAAGAACACACATTGGCTTCCTATCAACTACAGAATAACTTATAAACAGGCGCTCATTAAATTCAAAGTTTTACAATTCAACGCACTGCTATTCCTAGACCGAGTTATTATTCCATATTTTCCTTTCCACTCCTTATGACCTGAGGATAAAAATTTACTTACAGTTCAGGGCTTCCAGTGCAGGTGATCGAGGCAAGCAGCGTGCCAGATTTTAAGAATAAATGGGACGCCCATGTGGGATCCCTAAGAGGGTCAGGGCAAAACACTAGCTAATCTTAAGGGGAGGGTCTATAGTGGGCAGACTTGATGGGCCTTGGCCCTTTTCTGCCGTCATCTTTCTATGTTTCTATGTTTCAATCCCTACGAATCATAAATACTAGACGTATCACACTCTTCTCTGTCACCGCGCCCCAAACGTGGAATCTACTACCTGCTTAGATAAGAGAAGAAAAAACCCTTGAAAAATTTAAATCAAAACTAAAAAGTTTTTTGTATAGAGACGCTTTTAATTAATTAGTCTTTTAAACCAAGTTACTATTCCTAATCGAAGTAGGCATGTACTGATCTAATATAACATAACTCCTATTGTTTTATCCGTATTTGTTCTCTTTTCTATATCAAATTGTAGTACTTCTCTGACTTCCCTACGAAGTGTATATCTGTCATTCCCTATATTGTATGTCTCCCTTATTTGAAACTTATTTATAGTTTTTTTTTTTTAATTCTTTATTGACTTTTAATCAAAAATAGTGTCATACAAATGAAAGAACAATAGGTACTACATATATTATACTAAAATTTGTACAGGTAACATAGATAATTAGATATCATTCAATAATTTCAGTTTCTTACATATAATAATAGCAGAATATATCCTAATATATAATACAAATGAAGAATAAAGTTACCCAAATGTCGCTATCAATATTTATTCCCTACCTTCCAACCCTCCCCCCCTCCCCCCCCCCCCCCCCCCCCCCCCCCCCCCCCCCCCCCCCCCCCGGATGTGTAAAGATAAATGAATCAAAGGAAAGATATGATAAATATACATTATTATATTTTTACAAATTTAGTCAATGGGCTCCAAACTTTATTAAAAACCTCACTAAATCCCTTACACACTGCATTAATTTGTTCTTATCTATAAGTAGTGTACACATTTACCCACCAAAAAGTGTAACTTATTCTATTATTCTATTATTATTCTATTATATAATAATATTATTCTATTATTCTATTAAATGTAACCTGATTTATTATTATATTATATAATAATATTATTCTATTAAATGTAACCTGATTTATCTTCCAATGTTATTAAGTCTTTACCCTCATTCTGTTATTAAGTCTATACCCTCAATCTGTATTCTCCAATGTCATGTACCCTCCTGGAAATGTCCAGTTCTCTTCATATGTAATCCGCTTTGAACCACAAGGTACAAGCGGAATAAAAATCACAAATGAAATGTAATGTAATGTAATGATTCTTCCAGTTACTTGTAATCAATTGAATGGCTATTCCTGTCAGGATCATAAATAGATGACTCTTATATTTATCTAGAGTGGGTTTCACATGTAAAATCGTTCCACAAATTATTGTTAATCACTTTGTAATCTTTGAAAAAAGCGATTTTATCAAATACGAAATGAACTTGAAACTTGATTCAGTGCCTGTGCCAAACAAATTAGGATTAATTAACTAATGCGCCCATTATATTCTATGGATGTGTTAGCATTTAGCTCATGCGCTAAATTGGCTAGCACGCCTTATTAAAAGGACCCCAATGGTAATTGCAAAGACAGTTGTTTATCGTATTTTTTATTTGTTTTAAAAAGAAATGCACCTCTCAGTGGCATAGCTAGACTACCAATTTAGCGTGGGCACTAAATTTTCTCTTCACATTCCCTGCTCCCTGCCCTCTCATCCCTCCTCAGTATATATTAATTAAATACCCTATTTAAAAAAAGGTTAGGGCTTGTCAGCTTTGAAGAGAGATGGCTGAGGGGAAATATGATTGAAGTCTACAAAATCCTAAGTGGAGTAGAATGGGTACAAGAGGATCAACGTTTTTTTTACAGGGAGATACTTTTAAAACCAATTGGAGGAAATATTTTCTTCCCTTAGAGAATAGTTAAGCTTTAGAATTCATTGCCATAGGTTGTGGTATAAGCAGATAGCTTAGCTGGTTTTAAGAAAGGTTTGGACAATTTCCTGGAGGAAATGTCCATAGTCTGTTATTGAGATAAATGGGGGAAGCCACTGTTTGCCCTGGAATGTTGCTACTATTTGGGTTCTTGTCAGGTACTTGTGATCTGGAGGCCACTGGAGGATGGGCTACTGGGCTAGATTGAGTATTAATCTGACCCAGTATGGCTATTCTTATGTTCTAGTAGCAAAAATGTCTACCACCTGTCCCTTTAAGCCAGTGGTCTAAAACTCAAACCCTTTGCAGGGCCACAATTTGGATTTGTAGGTTTTTTGTGGGCCTCAGAAAAAAATAGTTAATATCTTATTAAAGAAATGAAAATTTAGGATGAGGTAAAACTCTTTATAGTTTATAAATTTTTTTCTTTTGGCTAAGATTTAATAATAATATTGTAATTTATAGCTAAAGAGACATATGCTCAAGAAACTGTTTTATTTTACTTTTGTGATTATGATAAACATACCTAGGGCCTCAAAATAGTACCTGGTGGGCCACATGTGGCCCCTGGGCTACGGGTTTGAGACCAGTGCTCTAAGCTGATCGGGATTCCTCCACCTATAATCCTACCAGTAGGCTGCCATTTCACTGTCACATTTTTTTAAAAGGGATAGGCAAGCTTTGCAAAACTACAGGGAACCTACCTGTGCCTAGCAATTGAAAATACTATATTGAAGCAGCACCCCCTACTGGCAGCAATGCAGTTGGAGGACTCCTGTAGAGAATGACACGGTGACAAGATTCATTCCCATTCCCATCTGCACCTCAGTCCTGCTATACCAGCATTCTTCAATGCAAGGCTTGAGGGTCAGTGGTTGTGCCCATTCATACTCTGATTCTTCCCTCTCTCCTTATTATCCACAGGGAAGGGAACAGTGCTGAATATTGTCACCGTGTCGTTCTCTACTCTCCTGCTCAGCTTAGAGGAAACAATGACTTCTACCGAGTTCAGCAATAAGCAGCAGTGTCCCTGAACCACCACCACTAGTGGTTCTCCTGTCCCTTTGGTTGAGTGGAATATAGATTCCATCAATGTATATGAAGAGCTATGACTAGTAGACTTCAGTGTTTCATGATTAAGCTAATTTTTTTCCTCAAGAAATACCAATCAATACTAGTTTCAAATCATAAGTGCGTTATTAAGTATGCTGTGCAGACAAAATATTGCTTCATACATGGTAATAAAATGCTTAATAAATGAGTTAATTATACTTCCATCAAGTGTCACTAAGTGGTTAACATGGGCTAAATATCTGGGGCTCAATTTACACAAATTATTATTGGCCTCCAGAGTATGATCAGCAGAAGAAAGCAGGGGTTTTGCTCACTAACAATCTGATTTTCATTTGAAAGAAGTACCATTCAAAATGTATCAAGCACCAAACCAGTCAGAGATGTGGAGGCAAAATTTGGGTGTAGGTCAACACTTCAAATAGCTGTATTTATATAACCACTAACTCTGCTCTGCAGCAACCTGATGAAGCTAGCCTAGCAAGTTACTTTCCGGAAAAGATTAGAATAACAAAACAGTCATTTACACATGCTTTGGAAGACTGTACTGAATTAGATTTTATAGATGACTAGTCTTTAAGCCCGTTACATTAACGGGTGCTAGAATATATGTATGTCTGTCTTTCTTTCTGTCTCACTCCCTGCCCTTGTCTTTCTTCTTTTATTTCTGTCTCCCTCCCTCCTATTATTTGTCTTTCTTTCTATTTATCTCTCTTTCTGCCCCCTATGCAGCATTTATCTCCCCTTGTCCACCTTCCTGTACAGTAGCCATATCAGCATTCCCTCCCCCTCCATTTCCTTGTGCATCAGCATTTCCCCCTCCCTACTTCCCTGTGCAGCATTTTCCTCCCTCGGGCTAGAATATATGTGTGTGTGTCTGTCTTTATTTCTTTCTCTCTCTGTCTCCTTAGCCACTTTTTCCTGTCCATTCTCCCTTCTTTTTACCTCCCCTGTGTCCACGACCACCCCTTCACTGCTCCCTTTATCCAGCAACAGCCCTTCCCCCTTTGTTTTACCTCCCCCCTGTCCATCAGTACCTCTTCCTTCTCCCCCTGTCCAACAATAGGCATCCCTTCCTTTTTCCCCCTGTCCATCATCACCTCTTCCTGCTCCCTCTGTCCAGCAGTAGGCCTCCCTTTATTTTTTCCCCCTGTCCATCAGCATCTCTTCCTGCTCCCCCTGTCCAGCAGTAGGCATCCCTTAATTTTTTTCCCCCTGTCCATCAGCACCTCTTCCTGCTCCCCCTATCCAGCATTAGGCCTCCCTTCATTTTTCCCCCCTGTCCACCACCACCTCTTCATTGCTCCCCTTATCCAGCAACAGCCCTTCTCCCTTTGTTTTACCTCCCCCCCCTGTCCATCAGCACCTCTTCCTGCTCCCCCTGTCCAGCAGTAGGCCTCCCTTCATTTCCCCCCCCTCTCCATCAGCAGGTCTCCCTTAATTTCCCCCGCTGTCCATCTGCACCTCTTCCTGCTCCCCCTATCCAACAATAGGCCTCCCTTCCTTTCCCCCCCTGTCCATCATCATCTATTCCTGCTCCCCTTGTGCAGAGTTTTTTAATTACTCGGATAGAGTCCTTGCGACCCCCCCCCCCTCCCCTTCCCTTGTAAGTCGGCGATTCAAGAAGCCTGTGCAGCAGTCTTCACACGCTGCTTCGGGTCCTTCTACTGCGCTTATTTGCTCTGCCGCGTCTCTGATGACATCATCAGAGACGCGGCAGAGCAAATCAGGGCAGTAGAAGAGCCTGAAGCAGCGTGTGAAGACTGCTGCACAGGCTTCTTGAATCGCCGGGTAGGTATTCGGGTCAGCGGCAAGGGAAGGGGTGTGAGCGGCAAAGAACTCCTCTGGTCTTTTGCGGAGGGCGGCCCGGCTCGATTTATTGATTCGTTGGGGTGGGGGGGGGGGAATGCGCTGTGTTGGGGGGAAGGGTAGGCAGACGCGGGGACCGTCCAGTTCAAGAGAGGAGCCGGGGGTGAGGAAGGCCGCCGCAGCTATGGAAATTTTTTTTTTATTTGAAAGCCGCCGCCGGGGCCGCGCATGCGCAATTGTTTTTTTCGCTACAGCTCACGGAACACGTTTTTTTTAGTGCGCATGCGCGGCTTACCATTTTATTATATTAGATATCAAGAATGAAGGAATATCAGCTGACAGATACTTGAAGGAATTATTTACAGTAACCTCACAAGAAATGTCTAGCTTGCTGAGGAGACTCTCCCAAAAAATTTGTTGCCTGGATATCTGTCCAACTAATATGCTGGAACACATTCCCCCTGATTTTCTGTTATGTTTGACAGACTTTGTTAACACATGTTTAGAAAAAGCTATATATCTAAAATAATATCAGTCATTGCTTTGACCCCCTATACTTAAGGCATTGGGATCAGATTTCACTAAAGTCAAAAACTTTAGACCAGTAGTTGGAATTCCCTGGCCTGCTCTACTACTACTGTAGAATTCTGTGTTAATAAACAACTGTCTGACTTTTTAAACTTGACAGATGGATTTCACAGCTCACAACACAGTTTCAGGGCAATGCATAGCACTGAATCCTTACTATTAGAGTTATCCTCAAAAGTTAAATCTTAGTAAACAGACTCTCTTGCTCCAATTTGATATTTTGGCCACATTTAATGCAGTCGACCTCTCCCTATTACTGAGTGAATTGGACCTACATGTAGTGGTATTAAAATAGTTTATTGTGCTCATAGACAAAGGAACGTATGAAATAAGAAAGAGACAAAAAACAAATCACCAAATTGGAACACTTCTTGTGGCATACCACAGGGCTCACCACTGTCCCCTTCCTTGTTAATGTATACTTAAGAGCCTTGGATAAGATATTCTGCTCTCCCCAAGTTCACACATTTTCTCACGCAGATATCTTCCTCCTTAGGGCAAGTGCCGGAAGAGTTAGATGTTGTTGTTTTTGTTAGGTGCCATTGACTTGTGCTCGAGTCCAAGCGACTTGATGAAAATCGGTTTTGTGCTAGTCCAGAAAGGTCCTCCAGTGTCATCCCCATGGTTGTTTTCAAAGTTGCACAACTGAAACAGGGATTGAGTATATGGTATCAAAATTGGCAACTTGTATGGAAAAGATAGGAAAGTGGATGGATGAGAATACGTTGATGATGTGATACTGATCAATTATTGCAGTTGAAAGAGATAAAAAGTGCAGGATGTGATGTTGCATGTGTGCACAATTGGGAAAGAGTGTAAAAGCAAACACTCATTGACACTTCCCATGATGTTCCAAACAAATGCAGATTCTAGTGCTTCCCATAATTAGACATTCCAGTATGAGATTGCTTGGTGTTAATTTGGACAGCCATTTAACAATGCAGGGACATATTTTACATATTGTTAGAAAAGTATGTACGCAGATGAGAATACTTTCCAGAGTTAGAAACATAGAAACATGATGGCAGATAAAGGCCAAATGGCCCATCTAGTCTGCCCAACCGCAGTAACCATTATCTCTTTCTCTCTCCTAGTTAAGCCAATGCTGTCTGTATTAGACTTTCAAATTGTAATTCAAAGTCTTATTATTGAGAAATTGGATTCTTGCAATGCATTATTTCTGGGTATGGCCAAATCTAAATGGTTCAGAATACGGCTACAAGAATGATCACTAGTGTATCTCATTTTCTACATATTTCTCCAGTGGTGAAACAGCTGCATTGGCTGCCTGTCATGTTTGATATTGAAAAGAAAGCTTTGACAGTAACATATCATGTAATACATGGAGAAGCACCATGGTATTTAATGCAAGCTGCTACTATTTGGGTGTTTGGCAGGTACTTGTGACTTGGATTGGCCTCTGTGAAGATGAGATACTGGGTTAGATGGACCATCGGTCTGATCCAGTACAGCTATTCTTATGTTCTTTTTTTTAAAAAAAAAAATCTTTATTAATTTTCAAACTGTCACTGCCATACAATTAATTTAGGCATAAACACTACAAAGAAGGCACTTTAAATACTCAATTAATACATAAAACAATCATTCCCCTCCTCCTCAAACTAATAGATGAAGACATATTATGGAATAAAAATATTATAATTAAGTAATTTTAGTAATCAGAATACCTTTCCCTCCCCCCACCCACCCACCCTGGATGTGCAAGGAAATCTAATACAAGGAGAGATACATGACGTTTAGTGCGATTCAACAAATGCAGTCAATGGGCACCACACCCTATTAAATGTATTACTAAACCCCAAACACTCTACATTCATTATCTCATACTTATAAGTGGTACAAACATTTGCCCACCAAAATGTCGTAATTCTTCCAGTTTCGTGTAATCATTTGGACAGCTATTCCCATCATAATCAAGAAAAGACAGCTTTTATATTTATCCAAAGAAGGCTTAAGATATAATATCGTACCACAAATTATGGCTTCATAAGTTAACGGAATTGTTGATTCAAGAATAAGATTAATTTGTCCCTAAATTTACTTCCAGAAATTAAGTATCAATGGACAAAAATATAACAGATGCTCCAAAGTCCCTATATCACTATGACAATGCCAGCATCTATTAGACTTAGAACTGTCTAGTTTTTGTAAACGAACTGGGGGGGTCCAAAAAATCCTATATAATAAAAATAACCAATTTGTTCTTAATAAGTTTTGACCAACTCATTCCTTGTACTCACAATCAAAAATGAAGCTATCGCTTGAGCATCCACATGTGGTACACTATAAGAAAATATGGATGGTAGTGATCTCTGTGGTTGGGCTTGTTTATGAAATGCTTTGAGTGGCTGTTTGAAACAATGTAAAGATTTTAAGTCTTTCAAAAAGTCTTTGAAAATACATTTATTTGTTAAAGCATTCTTCTAGATTATAGAATGTATCCATTACTTGATGTGTCTGAGTCCTTATAATGATGTATTTATAAAGTTATTTCTTGTATGATGTATTTTGTTCTTTTATCCTGGATTTATGTATATGAATATTGTAAGCCGCTTAGACTATAAGTGGTGTGGACATTTTTAAAATAAATAAATCCTAATGCCATAGGAGGATTTGCAGACAATGACACCCTCAGATTTTCTATATTTCTACCACTTTGGTGGGTCTTTCAGAGGAATAAATGATAAGAATGTATTTTCTGAGCTTAATAGCCTTTAGGGGCCTAATATTTTTAACAATTTTAATGGTCAGGAGAACTTCCTCGCTGTTTTAATCTCCTGTCTGGGACTAACCAGGCATATTCAGTGGCACTTAACCAAATAGTGCCACTTGAAAATGCCTAGTTAGCATCCAAGCTGAAACTGGCTATTTAAAGGGCATTCTGGGTAGTGGTATAGTAAGAGGGGCAGTAATGGGGGCAGGCACCAGCACCCGTAAGGGGGGACAGTAAGGGGGGCAGACGCCAGCACCAATAAGAGAGAGCAGTAAAGGGGCAGGCGCCAGCACCAGTAAGGGGGGCAGGTGCCTGCGCCTCTCCTCCTCTCCCCCCCCCACCCCCGTGTACCTCCTTAAATGTTCACTGGTGCAAGCAGTAGCTTCCACTTGCTGCTCACGCAGGCCTTGGCTAACTTCTGATGTCCCGTGACCAGGAAGTGATGTTAGAAGGGAGCCCAGGCTGGTACAAGCAGCAAGTTTAAGATACTGCTCATGCTGGTGAACATTTAAGGAGGTACATGGGGGGAGGGAAAGGAGGAGAGGCGACTTTGCCACCCCCCCCCCCCCCCACTACACCACTGAGTATAAAGGCATAGTTTAATGTAAAATGCCTGCTGCGTACTGTAGTCCTTCTGAACTACATTTCTAACCTGCTTTTCTTAAGCAAGCACAGAGTATGATTTATTTTTCCAAAAGAAGACATATTTCATGAATACTGGCCTTTCTTTGTCAATATAGATAAAGATGGCTGATGTAAGCAACAATTTTTATTTGCACTGGCCTTCTTGTCACAATATAAGGTGGAATCTGCTAGGCTAGCTTTTGTCACTAATTCACTCGACAATTTCTGACATTCTTTCAAACAAAGGGCTCCTTTAACTCAGCTGCGCTAGTGGTTTTAGCACGCGCTTAGCACACGCTGCATTGCTGCACGCGCTAGATGCTAAAGCCAGCATTGAGTGCGTGCGGCAAAGCAGCGCGCACTAAAAATGCTTGCGCACCTTAGTAAAAAGAGCCCAAAATGTTAACTCTAAGTTCTCCAGATCCACATTGTCCACCTGGACTAGATTGCCAAGCTTCAAGGAGTGAGGGCTGTCCATCATGTGTCTCTTTACAGTGCTGAGTACATTTGGAATTTGCTATATAAATCTTGTTAATAATAGCAATAATCAGAGATAAAGTTACAAATTCACAAATGAAGATGCTCTTTATAGCATCATCATCTGTCCTGCTAGCCATGCTCCATTGGTAATCACACTTAACTCTCTACTTATGTTTAAATGCAATAATGTTTGGGGCTTGGCTTCAAGAATTTAGGGACCTCACAGAGTTTGAATCTTATGAGATTAATATCCTAAAGAACAGTCATAGTTGTCAAATACAAAAAAACTGAACCATGGGTCAATATGGCTTTTTAAAATTTTTATTTTTACCTCTGATGGCAAACTAAGTCGAATTAGGAAGCAGCAACTGGAAGCAAAATCCCTCTGTTCTGGAGCTGAAACTGCACCAATAGTTACCGTATTTTCGCGGATATAACGCGCACCTGTGTAAAACGCGCACAGGGGTATAGCGCGCAGAAATCACGATGATATGTACCAAAACTTTTCTATACCGCGCTCAGGCATATAACGCGCATGATGCCCGACGCTCCTTTCGCCCGCCCTGACTTTCCGTGCGCTGTCCCGACTCTCCGTTCACCCCCCCTGACTTTCCGTGCACTGTCCCCCCTTGAAGTCCTGTCCCCCTTGAAGGTCTGTCCCCATCCTGAAAGCCTGATGCCCCCCCCCCGACGTCCGATACATCCCCCCCCCCGGCAGGACCACTCGCACCCTCACCCCGAAGGACCGCCGACTCCCCAACAATATCGGGCCAGGAGGGAGCCCAAACCCTCCTGGCCACGGCGACCCCCTAACCCCACCCCGCACTACATTACGGGCAGGAGGGATCCCAGGCCCTCCTGCCCTCGACGCAAACCCCCTCCCTCCAACGACCGCCCCCCCCAAGAACCTCCGCCCGCCCCCCAGCCGACCCGCGACCCCCCTGGCCGACCCCCACGATACCCCCACCCGCCTTCCCCGTACCTTTGTGTAGTTGGGCCAGAAGGGAGCCCAAACCCTCCTGGCCACGGCGACCCCCTAACCCCACCCCGCACTACATTACGGGCAGGAGGGATCCCAGGCCCTCCTGCCCTCGACGCAAACCCCCTCCCCCCAACGACCGCCCCCCCCAAGAACCTCCGCCCGCCCCCCAGCCGACCCGCGACCCCCCTGGCCGACCCCCACGACCCCCCCACCCCCCTTCCCCGTACCTTTGGAAGTTGGCCGGACAGACGGGAGCCAAACCCGCCTGTCCGGCAGGCAGCCAACGAAGAAATGAGGCCGGATTGGCCCATCCGTCCTAAAGCTCCGCCTACTGGTGGGGCCTAAGGCGCGTGGGCCAATCAGAATAGGCCCTGGAGCCTTAGGTCCCAGCTGGGGGCGCGGCCTGAGGCACATGGGCCAAACCCGACCATGTGTCTCAGGCCGCGCCCCCAGGTGGGACCTAAGGCTCCAGGGCCTATTCTGATTGGCCCACGCGCCTTAGGCCCCACCAGTAGGCGGAGCTTTAGGGCGGATGGGCCAATCCGGCCTCATTTCTTCGTTGGCTGCCTGCCGGACAGGCGGGTTTGGCTCCCGTCTGTCCGGCCAACTTCCAAAGGGACGGGGAAGGGGGGTGGGGGGGTCGTGGGGGTCGGCCAGGGGGGTCGCGGGTCGGCTGGGGGACGGGCGGAGGTTCTTGGGGGGGGCGGTCGTTGGAGGGAGGGGGGTTTGCGTCGAGGGCAGGAGGGCCTGGGATCCCCCCTGCCCGTAATGTAGTGCGGGGTGGGGTTAGGGGGTCGCCGTGGCCAGGAGGGTTTGGGCTCCCTTCTGGCCCAACTACACAAAGGTACGGGGAAGGCGGGTGGGGGTGTCGTGGGGGTCGGCCAGGGGGGTCGCGGGTCGGCTGGGGGACGGGCGGAGGTTCTTGGGGGGGGCGGTCGTTGGAGGGAGGGGGGTTTGCGTCGAGGGCAGGAGGGCCTGGGATCCCTCCTGCCCGTAATGTAGTGCGGGGTGGGGGTAGGGGGTCGCCGTGGCCAGGAGGGTTTGGGCTCCCTCCTGGCCCGATATTGTCGGGAAGTCGGCGGTCCTTCGGGGTGGGGGTGCGAGTGGTCCTGCCGGGGGGGATGTATCGGACGTCGGGGAGTCGGCCGGGCAAGAGGGCTTGGGCTCCCTCTTGCTCCGATCGTGGATGCGGGTGCGGGTGGGAGCGCGTGCGAGCGGTCGTTCGGGGTGGGGGTGCGAGCGGTCCTGCTGGGGGGGTGAATCGGGCGTCGGGCGGGGTGGGAACTATGTTTAAAAACTTTTCTATACCGCGCTCAGGCATATAACGCGCGAGGGGTATGCGCGGTACGTAAAATCACGTATAACGCGCGCGTTATATCCGCGAAAATACGGTACTTCAAAAATTCAGGCAGGTGGCAGCAACAGCAGTGGTGATGTTGGCAAACAGGCAGATTGAAGAAAAATCATATATGAGCCGAGTCTTAGAAAGCAGAGATAAGAGAATGTGACAAATTAGAAATGGAGGTAGTAGAAGATGACCCTGGGCAAAAGCAGAGAAATAAAACTGAAAAGTTCTCCAGGGCACATCAGACTATTGTGTCACTAAGGCAGATGCGGTAGAGAGAGCAGCAGTTGTTTAAGAGACAAAGAACAGGCAGAGAGGTAAGGGAGAGGATACCAGATGCATCTGAATAATAAATTCATAGCTGACTTAGATGCAATGCCTAAGCTAAGTTAAACCCTCGGAGAACTAAGTAGGCAGTAAATTAACACTTCACTTAAATAAACTGTAAAGAAAAATAAAGAAAATGTAGAGGAGAAAACCTTGATGGAGGCTCTGAAGACCTGTTACTGATTAAATTGCTAGTTAGAATGTTGCTGTGGAAGGATTCCTTAGTAGGAAGGTTGCAGTTCAGTGGAAAAGCATCTGCTTTGCATTCAGAAGGATCCAAGAACAGTCCCCATAGAAATGGTTGATTGCCTTATGCCAAAATAGATTTTATTCCTTGGTGCTATACAGTGGCGTACCTAGCATATGTGACACCCGGGGCCCATCATTTTTTGACACCCCGTCCCCCCATCTATATAAAAAACATGATTTTTAGTAACAATCCACATATCACAAGAGTGTACCTTCGAAAAGGCAGCATCTTAAACACTGCAGTGAGCACTAGAACACCAACACATACATTGTAAAACTAAACAAGCCAAATCCTGTACAGTCAATTGATCCAGTACAGTCGATGCTATCAGAAAGCCATGTCCCTTTCATACACACAGACAGATACACCCTTGCCCAATATGAAATAATCACAAACTAAAAATAGAAATATGTAGACAAAAGTTAAACTAAACCGCCAAGAAACCAGACTCTGCATACAATGCAACACTAAAACACCACAAAAACAGTAATACATGTCCTCTAATACTGTGCAAAATATAAAGACAGTAGATGTAAATTTGAAAAAAACTGATACATAACAATCACCACTTTACAAATTAACAAATAAAAATAAAACAAATAATGAGAAATAAGAAAATACCATTTTATTGGACTAATCCCTGTAGACTCGGTCCCCATCCCCGCAAACCACCTGATTCCATCCACACAAGCCTTGAATTGTTTTATATTGAACTTATTATATTAAAGTATAAAAAGAAACAATATTCTGTACAATTGTCAATTTGTAAATCTGCGTCTTCTCCCCACTCTCTCTTCCCCATTTCCCTTCAGTGTCCTCAGCCCACTCTCTCTCCACTTTCCTTCAGCGCATGCACATAAAAACAAGCAAGTAATTTTATATCATTTTCATTCTATTCATTCATAGAAATTAAAGTCTAAATAATGCCAGTCACATAACAAAACATGATTTTACAAAAATAATTCCCTGCACAGTCAAGCCTGCAAGGATTACTAGATGTCTTTCAGCAGCAACCCTCCCTCCCCCTTACCTTCGTGGCCAAGTCAAAATGATCTACCAAAAATAAAATTTTAAAAACACAAAGCACACTGTACGCAGAGAAAATGTTAATTATCATTTATATTCCGCGGGTTTTCAAAGAGGTCAAGGCAGATGACTTTATGCAATGTCACCTCAATAACAACTATACAAAAACAGACAAATATACCCCCTCCCTTTTTACTAAACCACGATAGCGGTTTTTAGCACAAGAAGCTGCGCTGAATGCCCCATGCTGCTCTCAACGCTCATAGGCTCCCTGCGCTAAAAACCGCTATTGCGGTTTAGTAAAAGGGGGCCAAAGTGCAAAATATAGACAGCATATATAAATTCTCAAAATGGACACATTTTGATCACTAAATTGAAAATAAAATCATTTTTCCAACCTTTGTTTGGTAATTTCATCAGTCTCTGGTTGCACTTTATTCTTCTGACTGTGCATCCAATATTTCTTCCCTTCTTTCAGCCTCCTGTATGCTTCCTCTGCTCCAGACCTCATTCCCTCCCCCAACTTTTTCTTTCTTTCATCCTGCCCCCTTCTTTCTTTCTCTCTCCATGCCCCCTTTCTTTCTGTATGTCTGTCTTTCTCTCTCTCTTTCTCTTCATGCCCCATTTCTTTCTTTGTTTCACCTTGTCCCCTTCTTTCTTTCTCTCTCCATGCCCTCTTTCTTTCTGTCTGTCTTTCTCTCTCTCTCTCTGTGCCCCATTTTTTTTTCTTTGTTTCACCCTGCCCCCTTTCTTTCTGGCTCCCTGTCCCGTCCCCCCCGTTTCTTTCTTTCTCCCTCCCCTCCCCTATGCCACCGCCGCTGGTGAATAGACTGCCACTGCCACCATCGGGAACAGGCCGGCTCCGAGTTCGCCCTGCTTCTCTTCCCAGTGGGGCCGATCAACTCTTTGCTACCCAACATCAATTCTAAAGTCGGAGAGGACGTTCCAGGCCTGCCAGGCAGCGATTGGCTGGCCTAGAACGTCCTCTCCGACGTTCTAGGCGTTGATGTCGGGCGGCGAGAGTTGGTCAGCCCTGCAGGGAAGAAAAGAAGGGAGAACTTGGTCGGCTTGTTCCCGATGATGGCAGTGGAAGCCTTTCCACGGCAGCAGCCTATTCCCCGGTGGGTGGCCAGCTATGCACCCGGTGCGTACCGCCCCCCCCCCCCGCACCCCACCCTTGGTATGCCACTGGTGCTATATTTCTGCTTTTTCCTTGTGAAGTGCTTGACTCTTTACTGAAGTTAAAAATGTAGGCATCTAGGGTGGGCTATATAAGTGGGCTCACTTGATTGGGGTTTGTGCTGTGTAATCTCTTTATTTGTGGTTTTTCTTTTTTTGTTTGTTTTTTGATGGTTCAAGATGTCCTTTTTGGATCCTTCTGCATAATACTACAAAGGTGTAGTATGGTTTTGATTAGTGTATCTTTTTTTAAGTAATGCAGCCTATTGCTTTCAGATATGCTGGTTTTGCTTTACAAGTCTATGTACTTTTTATTTATTGAATTACGATGAATAGCGTAAAAAAGAAATTCCACCAGCCTTCTTTATATATAGAATTTCTGACAGGAATTGAACCTAAGAATATAAGAGCTGCCATACTTGGACAGACCACAGATCCATCAACATAGAAGCATTGAAACCTGATGGCAGATAAAGGCCAAATGGCGCAACCAGTCTGCCCATCCACAGCATCCACTATCTCTCCTTCTCCCTGAAATCCCATGTGCCTGTCCCATGCTTTCTTGAATTCAGACACAGTCTTTGTCTCCACAACCTCTACCGGGAGACTATTCCATGCATCTACTACCCTTTCTGTAAAAACATTTCCAGCACTGGCCAACCCAGACCAAAAATACATGGCAAGATCCCAAGAGTAAAACATATTTTATATTGCTTATCCTAAGATTAATCAGTGGATTTCTTCACAACCTTCTTAATAATGGCTTATTAAACTCAACTTTCCTGAATGGTGGAATCATTTGAGTATAATTAAAAAATATGAGGAAATAATAGCCATTAAACAGAATAATATTGCTAATTTTATTAAGACATGGACTCCCTGGATGGTTTTTGTAAAAATTTGAAGGAGAATCTTCCCCAACTCCCTCCCATCTGAATTGCATATATGCAGTTTATGAGTATTTTATTTTATTCTATGTTTTATTTTAGGTTATTTTATAATAGACATAGTCCTCATTAAGTTATAATAATGTATGTATAATAATTATTATTATTGTATACGTATTGGAAGTGTGAGTTATTGTCATTGTACATATTGCTATTAAGAAAATAAAAAATAATTAAAAAATAAAAAATAATGGCTTATGAACTTCTCTTTTAGAAAGTTATCCAAACCTTTTTTAAACCCTAGCCTGTAAAATCAATAATACCCAGCTAGAAGAATCCTTATCCAGCATACTATTCTACATTCCGCCTAAAAGCTGGCCCAAAGCCAAAGAAGACTTCTGCGAATTCGTCCTGCAAAATTCTATTAGCCCCAACTACACCATCATCATAGGGGACATAAATTTACACCTAGACGAAGAGAACAACACAGACACAATAGAGCTTAAAAACTTCCTAACTCTACTCAACTACAGCATCCCCGTACCCACACAAACTCACGAAAAAGGCCATCATTTAGATCTGGTTGCCATGTCCACAAAGGAAAACCTTGACCCAATCATCTCTCTGACTGAAGGCACCTGGCATCACGACATCTGGTCCGACCACTTTACCTATTATTTTAAGCAGATCTGGTCGCACTGAAAATCTAAAACACATCCGATGATAAAAAAAGAACATCAAACAAGAGGTTATATTAATCCAGAAGAATACTGGTCAGAATATGAACCGCAGACAGTAATAGAGGAAGGAATAGACTTCTGGGACCACTGGAAGACAACCAGCACATCCATCCTAGATAAAATCGCCCCCATACATAAAAGCAAAAGCAATGCAAACAAATACAACAAATGGTTCGACACCGAATTACTAAAAACGAAACAAATAGCTAGGTGACTAGAAAGAATTTGGAATAAAACAGGAGAGCTGAAAGACCGCAACAAATGGAGAGCCTACATAAAAACCTACAAACAACTGATAAAAGACAAACGCAAAGCGTTCTACTCTACCAAAATTAACCTATCCTGAATAGGTTCACAAGGATTCAATACAAAAGAGTTATTCAACATAGTCACAAACCTATTTGACACCACACCACACCTGAGCACAACATGAAGTTACCCACGGCAAATGACCTAGCTCTATATTTTGATTCCTAAATTAAAAACCTAAAAAATAACTGTATAAGCAATAACAATGTAACAATCATCCCCAGCAATGACCGAATAGCTAACTCATACGACAATGAAATACCTACAGACATGATCTGGAGTTCCTTTCTAGATCCAGAATGGAATACCTACACCAAACTATACTACAAATACTCTAAATCTCACTGCATCCTAGAAACGTGCCCTCCTGAGATTATGAAAGCGGCACTACTAGAATTCAAAATATCACTATTACACTACCTAACCCACAACCTAAAAAATGGGACTTTCCTCACTAACAACGGCCACATAGTAATAACCCCCATCCCAAAAAATAGAAAAGAATCCTCAACGCTAATAACCAACTACAGACCAATAGCATCTATCCCATTCATTGTAAAAATCATGGAAGGACTAGTACACACCCAACTAATGGATTACCTTAATCAATTCTCTCTCCTGCATGAAACTCAATCTGGCTTTAGACCCCTATTCAGTACGGAGACAGTAATCGCTGCCATCCTAGACTATCTGCGTCTATTATTTAGCAAGGGCCTCAATGCCCTAATCATGCAATTCGACATGAACTCTGCATTCGACCTGGTAGACCATGAGAAAATGATGCAATGCTTAGACGCCATTGGTATCAGAGCTGAAGTACTGAACTGGTTTCGTGGCTTCCTCACATCCCGTTCTTACCAGGTACGCTTTAACAACGATCACTCCGACACCTGGAGCAACTCATCCGGAGTGCCACAAGGGTCACCGCTCTCCCCACTGCTTTTCAATATCTACATGGCCTCATTAGGTGTGAAACTAACCCAACTAGGAATAAAACTATTCAGCTACGCAGACGACTTTACGATCATCATCCCATTCACCAACTCTATCTCGGAAACCATTCCAAGGCATCCGATGCCATAAATGAGATGGAACAATGGATGACAGACTTCAAGCTCACACTCAACCCAGAAAAAACAAAATTCTTCGTTGCCTCCCCTCACCCGCTTGACAATAAAACCCCATTATGCATCAATAAACTCAACTACCATATCCAGCCCACCATAAAGATACTAGGTGTTACTCTAGACCACAGGTGTCAAAGTCGGTCCTTGAGGGCTGCAATCCAGTCGGGCTTTCAGGATTTCCCCAATGAATATGCATGACATCTATTTGCTTGCACTGCTTTCATTATATGCTAATAGATCTCATGCATATTCATTTGAGGAAATCTTGAAAACCCGACTGGATTGCGGCCCTCGAGGAGGGGCTTTGACACCCCTGCTCTAGACCAATGCCTAACAATGAAGGAACAAGTGGATCCCCTAATCAGAAAAGGTTTCCTTATTCTCTGGAAACTCAGAACCATTAAACCATACTTCGATAAATCAACATTCAGAATCCTAGTGCAATCCCTCATACTGAGTCAACTTGACTACTGCAACATCGCCTATCTAGCAATCTCACAAAAGAATATGAGATGTCTCCAAATAATGCAAAATGCTGCGGTCAGACTTATCTTCAGGCTGAAGAAATTCGACCACGTGACGCCCTACTATCGGCAGCTGCACTGGCTACCAACGGAAGCCCAAGTAAGGTTTAAATTTGCCTGCCTCTGGTTCAAAGTACTATACGGCCTTACCCCCAAGTACATAACGGACCTTTTCTCATTTTCTAATAACAAAATCAAGAGAAACACACACTCAAAATTCATCTCCCCTCCAGTTAGAGGCTTCAAAATGAAAACACACCACGAACACCTTCTCTCTCACCAAGCAGCCCTATGGGGCAAAGACCTAGACTAACTGCTCTCGCCCACTACTTACGGGGAATTTAGGAAACGCCTAAAAGCATACCTGTTCCAGAAATACCTAAACAATTGACCCGCTCTCCCCTCCCTATTCCACAAGAACTTACAGCACTGTTATATATATATTTTGTTATCTTCATCTTATCGTAATTTTACGTTGCTATTTATTCCCAACAGGTCCTGTCGGACATTACCTACTAAAATGTACATCCTATATTTTTGCTCAGCAAATTGTATTTCTATACTATTGCCTTTTAAGATCTCTGCTCTCTATATTTCCTCTGAATATCTGCTGATTGTATTTCGCTGAATGTCCAGCTCTCTTGATTGTAAACCGCCTAGAAGTCGCAAGATTGTGGCGGTATAGAAGAATAAAGTTATTATTATTATCTACCAATTGTTCAGGAAGTCATTAAAAACCTATCTCTTTGACAAATTCCTCTAAGTATCCCCTCCCTCCTTCCCTGCCCTCGATATGCCTCCAAACTCTGACTCCTCCTACCTTGCCAAGCCACTATATGGCCTTTCATAATCGATCTCTGTTTATCTAAATGCCCTGTCCTTGTTATGCCTATATATTATATGCCTTATCATTGCTATGTATGTAACTTCGCTGTAAATGTACAATCTCTTCATCTATTAACCGCATTGAACTTCCATGGTATTGCGGTATACAAGAATAAAGTTATTATTATTATTATTATTACTAAGCTAACTGCTTTCACCACATTCTCTGGCTATGAATTCTACATTGCGTGAAGAAATATTTTCTCATATTTGTTTTAAATCTATTGTTTACTAGCTTCAATACATGGCCCCTACTCCTAGTATTTCTGGAAAGAGTAAATAAGTGACTCCCATCTAACTGAGCCATCTCTTCTCCCATCTGAAAAGCCCTAGCAACTTTAGCTTTTCTCATAGGGAAGTTGCCCTATCCCTTTATTCATTTTTGTCACCCTTCTTTGTATGTTTTCTAATTCTGCTATATCTTTTTTGAGATGCGGCAACCAGAATTGTACAAAGTATTTGAGGTGTGGCCACACCATAAAATAATGCAAAAGCATTTCAACATTTTCATCTTTGTTTTCCATTGAGGTGAGGCATTTCCTTTGATACAGACATAAGTATCAGCTAAAATGCTGGTGTTGGTGTTTGTTATAAAGAAGCAGCTATCATGCCAATTGGGCTATTTGATGCTTGAAATTGCACATGTAGTTGGGTCTCCAGCATGTGCAAATTATGACATGCTTATTCATTGAGGATATCTTAGAAACCCAACAGACTGTGGTATCACCAGGATAGATTTGTGAAGCACTGATATGAGGGACCTTTTTGTGCTATCCTGTTAACATATGGAGCTCTACAAATAGGCCGGAATATGAGGACTAGATATTGGTTGCAGAACAGAGTATGAAAGGAGCAGCCAACTTTTAAGTAATGCTTGAAGGGTGAATTTTAGATATATGCTCGTAAAGTGCCATTCATTCTCTGGATGAAATTGCTTTGCATGACTGTCTTCAGTTCCACACATGAAGGACAAATAAAATAGATGGCAATATTCAAAGCAAGTTATATGCTCAACCCAAGCATCCTCCTGGCTTTGATTGTTGGCTCTTCTACCTCTTTTGCCACCATCATCAGAAATAGGTGCCAGCTCTGGCTGCTGTGAGTGCCCGAGCACCTCTAATAATTTTGGGACCTCATGTGACCCTGTGTGGTCTGTGCATCTCTTCCTTTTCTGCCCACCTCCCTTCCTCCACCTTCTTATAGTGGCATATCAAGGTTGGGGAAGGGGGGCACTCCACTGGATGCAGCCCATAAGAAGGTACTCCAAGGCCAGCATCATGAACATCTTCTAGCAGCAGCAGTGTTCACAATTCACTGCTCTTGTTGGCTTTGGGCCTTCCTCTCTGCCGGGTGCTGCCTACTTCCTGTTTCCACAAAGGCAGGATCTAGCAGAGAGGAAGGCCTGAAGCTGACAAGAGCACTGAGTTGTGAACGCTGCACTGCTGAGCAAGGAGTGGAGGGGTGACAGAAGGGAGAAGGGGAATTGCTGTACCTGACTGGGGAGAGGAAGGGAGAAGGAAGACTAGGGAATGGAGGGAGGGTAAAGAAGAAATGAAAGGAGATGTCAGGGCATGGAGGGAAGGGAAGAAAGGGGTCAAAGGGGAAAGGAAGAAAGGAGAGAGGGAGTGAAAGGAAAGAGAGGCGATATCAGAGCATGGGAGGGAAGGAGAGTGAAAGGGGAGGCGAGAGATGCCAAGGCATGAGGGGAGAGAAGGGAAGGAGACGGAGATGCTAGACTGTGGGGTGGGAAGGAAGGAAAAGAAGAGAGAGATGCCAGAGCATAGGGGAGGGGGTGGAGATAGAGCAAAATGGAGAGGGAGTGAAGCTAAAATGAATCATGACCAAAAGAGAGAAGTGAACAGGATAGACATTTTATGGAAGGGATATAGAAAGAGGGAAGATTCCATATTGAAGGGGGAGAGGGCAGACAGTGAATGGAAGGGACACAGAGAAAGGGCAAACAGTAGATGGAAGGGCCAGAGAGAGAGAGGGCAGAGGGTGGATGAAAGTTGCAAATGCTGTATGGAAAGGAGAAAGAGGACAGATGTCAGATAGAAAGAAGAGATTAAAACAGAAACAAAAAAAGGTAGAAAAAGTATTTTTTGTTGCTTTAGAATAAAATTGTATTGTAGTTGTATTGAAAAACATTTATAAACAGAAAATGGAAATAAGACAATCTTGTTACTGGACTAATTTTAATACATTTTTTTACTAACTTTGGAGTCCAAATCCCCTTCCTCAGGTCAGGACAGGATACTGTAACAGCTGTATATTTTACTGACATGAAGAAGGAGGTTTTGGCCTCTGAAAGCTAATTGAAAAATTGATTAAGGAAAATGGTATTTTCTTATTTTCCAGTTTTATTTTATTTCTATTTATTAATTTGTAAGTGTGATTATTATTTGTCAGTTTGTTTTCAAATTTACTTCTGCTTTCTTTATATTTTACATAGTATTAGGTGACCATGTGTCACTGTTTTTGTGGTGTTTCACTGTATGCAGAGTCTGGCTTTTTAGCAGTTCAATTTAACTTTTGTCTATATATTTTTATTTTTAGTTTCCGATTACTTATTCCATACTGGGCAAGGGTATATCTATTGTTTTCTATTAGCATTGACTATGTAGAACTGACCTGTATTAATATGGCTTGTTTAGTTTTTAAATGGGTATATTGATGTTTTAGTGCTCACTGCAGTGTTTAAGATGCTGGCTTTTCCTAGATACACCCTTTTTGTGTGATTCATGGATTATTACTAAAAAAAATATCTGTTTTTTAATATAGAGGAAGGTGTGTTAAAAAATGATCGGTCACAGGTGTCAAATATACTAGGTAAGATAGAGTAAACACTTTCAACACTGAATGTGAAGATGTCCAAAAATGTAAGACAGGAACAGCATAGACCTAACTCAATCCAAAAAATGAAGGAAAAAGTCTCAGAAACGGCCCTCCCACCTTACCAAAACGGCTCAAAGAGGTGGTCGAGCGTTCACCTCACTGGCAAAAAACCTTCATTATATGATAAAGTCTTATGCTGTGCTGTAATGTGCCAATGAAAATTAAATAATAAAGGAATTATTCCACTTATCTTCACTGATCGGTACACCAATGGTGGCCAGCGTTTCACAAATTCATGCTGCCTCAGGGTGTATCCCGACCGATCAGGTTTCTAGGAGCACAAAAGAAAAGAATGTAAATAATTAAAAGTCTCTTTTTGATGTGTCCCAGACAAATTAAAATCCGCATAGCATAGCATACAGAGGACATACCTTTCAGAACAGGACGCCAAACCGCCTCTTGCTCCTGAGATGGATCCCACAAGGTGACACTCAATTTGAATGATCCTGATAGTGAGACATGAGCACAGGAAGTGAGTCATCAAAGACGCTATTTGCTAGACTAGGCTGTATGTCAATGAGTCACTGAAGGGGCGGGACAAAAATACAGATCCATGGGAAATATAGTGTCTGACCAGACTCAACTTAATAAACCGTGTATGTATTAACAGTGTGTAATATGTGAGCAAAACTTCTTTGGAGGAAAGCAAAACTCAAAAATAGATGGAGATCATGTAAGACAACCGACATTAAAACAAAATGTTACCATAAAACAAAAATAAGTGAAAACATCAGAAAAAGTGTCAATAAAAAGTGTCAATATATACCGACCAGTGAGTCTGACCTCGGTACCGGGAAAGATGATAGAGGCGCTGATAAAGGACTGCATCACTGATCACCTTGACAAACACAATCTGATGAGGACCAGCCTGCACAGCTTCAGCAAAAGAAGATCTTGCTTGATGAACTTACTGCACTTCTTTGAGGGAGTAAACAGGCAGATAGCCAAGGGTGACCCTGTCGACATTGTATATCTGGATTTTCAGAAGGCATTCAACAAGGTCCCGTATGAACGACTACTTCAAAAAATTGTAAGCCATGGAATTGAGGGTGAAATACTCACGTGGATTAAAAACTGGTTGGCAGATAGGAAACAGAGAGTGGGGGGTAAATGGACAATACTCAGATTGGAAAAGCATCACGAGTGGAGTGCCGCAGGGTTCGGTGCTTAGGCCCGTACTCTTCAACATATTTATAAACGATCTGGAAATTGGTACGATGAGCAAGGTAGTTAAATTTGCAGACGATACAAAGTTATTCAGCATAGTGAAGACACAGAAGGATTGCGAAGACCTGAAACATGACATAAACACACTTGAGAAATGGGCTGCGACATGGCAAATGAGGTTTAACGTGGATAAATATAAGGTGATGCATGCCAGTAACAAAAATCTTATACATGAATACAAGATGTCTGGTGCAGTACTCTGAGAGACTTGGGGGTACTGGTAGACAAATCAATGAAGCCGTCTGCGCAATGCGTGACGGTGGCGATAAGGGCGAACAGAACATAAGAATTGCTGCTGCTGGGTCAGACCCCAGTGGTCCATCCTCCCTATCAGTCCGCTCCCACGGTGGCTGTTAGGTCAAAGACCATTGCCCTAACTGAGACTAGTCTTAACTGTATATGTTCCGGTTCAGCAGGAACTTGTCTAACTTTGTCTTGAATCCCTGGAGGGTGTTTTCCCCTATAACAGCCTCCGGAAGAGCTTTCCAGTTTTCTACCACTCTCTGAGTGAAGAAGAACTTCCTTACGTTTGTATGGAATCTATCCCCTTTTAACTTTAGAGAGTGCCCTCTCATTCTCCCTACCTTGGAGAGGGTGAACAACCTGTCTTTATCTGCTAAGTTTATTCCCTTCTATATTTTGAATGTTTCAATCATGTCCCCTCTCAGTCTCCTCTTTTCAAGGGAGAAGAGGCCCAGTTTCTCTAACCTCTCACTGTATGGCAACTCCTCCAGCCTCTTAAACATTTTAGTCACTCTTCTCTGGACCCTTTCGAGTAGTACTATGTCCTTCTTCATGTACGGCGACCAGTGCTGGACACAGTATTCCAAGTGGGGTTGTACCAATGTCCCAGTATAGCGGCATGATAACCTTATCTGATCTGTTTGTGATCCCATTCTTAATCATTCCTAGCATTCTGTTCACCCTTTTCGCACTTGTGACGCTTTTCCAGTCCGAGTATTGTCCATTTACCCTCACTCTCTATTTCATATCCGCCAACGTTTTTAATCCACATGAGTATTTCACCTTCGAATCCATGGCTCGCAATTTTTCAAAGTAGTCATTCATGCAGGACCTTGTCAAATGCCTTCTGAAAATCCAGATATACAATGTTGACTGGATCGCCCTTGTCTATCTGCCTGTTTAATCCCTTGAAGAAGTGCAGCGAGTTTGTCAAGCAAGATCTTACCTTGCTGAAGCTGTGCTTGCTGGTCCTCATCAGATTGTGTCCATCAAGGTGATCAATGATTCGGTCCTTTATCAGCGCCTCTACCATCTTTCCCGGTACCGAGGTCAGACTCACTGGTCTGTAGTTTCCAGGATCTCCCCTTGAACCATTCTTGAAGATCGGCGTAACATTCTCTTTCCAGTCTTCTGGAATCCTAGGAATGTTAGGAATGATTAAGAAGGGGATCACAAACATATTGGAGAAGGTTATCATGGTGCTGTACCGGGCCGTGGTACTCCCTCACCCCCTGGAATACTGTGTCCAGCACTGGTCGCTGTACATGAAGAAGGACATAGTACTACTCAAAAGGGTCCAAAGAAGAGCGACTAAAATAGTTAAGGGGCTGGAGGAATTGCTGTACAGTGAGAGATTAGAGAAATTGGGCCTCTTCTCCCTTGAAAAGAGGAGTCAGAGAGGACATGATCGAAACGTTCAAGATAATGAAGGGAATAGACTTAGTAGATAAAGACAGGTTGTTCACCCTCTCCAAGGTAGAGAGAATGAGAGGGCACTCTCCAAAGTTAAAAGGGGATAGATTCCGTACAAACATAAGGAAGTTCTTCTTCACCCAGAGAGTGGTAGAAATCTGGAACGCTCTTCTGGAGACTGTTATATTGGAAAACACCCTTCAGGGATTCAAGACAAAGTTAGACAAGTTCCTGCTGAACCAGAACATATGCAGGTAAGGCTAGACTCAGTTAGCGGACTGCTAGACATGATGGACCACTGGTCTGACCCAGCAGCGGCAATTCTTATGTTCTTAAGGGGAAAATGCTAGACTAGGGAATGGAAAGGAAGGAGGGGAGAGCGATATGCCAGACTGTGGGAAGGAGAAGAGAGAGATGCCACATCGCAGAAAGGGGGAACGGGATGGAGAAAGATATTGGGCCATGGGAAGGAGAGAGAGATGTCATACTTTGGGAGAGGGGAGAGATATCAGACTTTGGAGAGGAGAGGGGTGAGATGCCAGACTTTGAGAAGGAGAGGAGTGAGATGCCAGACTAGGGGAAGGAAAGGAGAAAGATTTTAGACCATGGGTAGAAGAGAGAGATGCCTAACCTTGGTAGTGGAGAGAGATGCCAGGCTATGGGAAGAAGAGGAGAAAGATGCCAGACTATAGGAGGGGGGAAGGGGGATGACAGAGATGTCAGACCATGGGAAAGTAAGAGAGAGAGAGAGGATATGGTACACAGGACAGCTAATAAATCTTAAGAATACAGTAACAGACATAATTAGTTTCTTCTCTTCAAATGCGGCTAAGAATTCATAGAAATGCAATAAGAAACAACTGAGTTTTTGATTTTTTCTTAAATTGAAACTGGGTTACACACAGGCGCAATTGGCCCACCACAGCATTCCACATTTTAACACCAACAATACAGATTGTCATCACTGTAGTATCTGCATAATTTCCCTGCACTATTGGATTTAATAGCCTTTGATTTTCAGATGGTAAGGATCTATTAGGCTTATAGAGCGCCACCACTTGCCGAAAATATCATGGTGTTTGATGGAAACAGTCTGATGGACCAGAGAAACAACTTTATGCTGCACCCAAAATAGAACTGGTAACCAGTGTAACTCCTTCAAAACTGGTGTAATATGTGCCATCCTATTGACTTCCAATAGTATATACAGAATTTGGGGGTAAGTGTAAAGTGCCCAGTTTGATAGAATTAGGAAGAAAGGGTATGCATTTGTTAAAAAAGAGATAATTACTATATAGCCAATTTAAAACATATGCATTCACATCACAGATGCATTGAAAAATAGAGCAGTTCAACCATTACTTTCAGAAGTTTTTGTAAGACCTTCAGAAGTGCCTCTCATGAGCTCACAATTTTGATTCACAAGAATCCATGCACTCAACTCATCATCACATCTACTTTATATTTCTTAATACTTCTTAAATTTAAGTGAATTATGAATTATAATAAACTTAATTTAAGTCCCATATACTTCATAAGTGTTTAAAATATTTAAACTTAGCTTGGTATCATTCATGCTTTCACATCGGGAAGGGACTTATTCTGACACGTTTCACCCTTTGACTTCTTCAAGGAAGTCCCCCCATCAGTTTCACTCCACACCATCCTGACTCCGTTTTCTTAATGTCAAAAGAGACTACACTTTCAAAAACAGTGCACACTCTCCCAATAGTGCATTTATGCACACACTTTTCACACATGCATGATGGTTTCGGCAGGTGGCACAATTGAGAAAGAGTGCACAATATTAAAAAAAAACTCAAAACACACTCATTGATACTTCCCATGATGTTCCAAACAAATGCAGATTCTAGTGCTTTCCATAATTAGACATTCCAAGGAAGAAATACCCTCTTCCCTGTCATGAGGTACTTCAACTCTTGGCAGATATGGGGACACCAATAATTCTGAAGAAAGAGCTCTCTAGTACCTATGGGAGTGACTGGGATGGTATGCTGCAGTGGGAGAGATGAGAAATCTCTAGTGCTACAGCTGGAACTTCCACAATTTATTTTTTTTTTGTATTTTGCATAATTTAAAATAATATCCTTGCCTTATCTGTGGAGTAATCACCCTTACAAAGCTTAATGTAGACTAATCCTCCCATGATTTTGTTTAATCTTTGTACAAATGTTTGTATACATTTTACGGTCCTTATCATTTATTTAAAAAATTTCTTACCCGCTTAAACCTAAGGAATTTACAAAATACAGTCATAAATATGACATGGCAACAACAAAGGTTCTCCTGCAATTCCAACTACTCCTTAGCAAATTAGAAAATATTCAACCTATTCCTTAAGTACTTCTTAATATCTTAACAATATGTACCTCTTATTTTCACAATTCTTATGTAATCTGCCTTGGACCGCAAGGTAAAGACGGAATAGAAATCACTAACGTAATGTAATGTTCTCCTAAAACATCATTACAAAGTTAGTGAAGGCCTCCATAAATGAGGTTGTTTTGAGTATCTTCTTGAATTTTTGCATATTCATAAGTAATCTCAGAAATTCCTTCAGATTATTCCATAAAGATACCCCTGCTATCAAGATTACTGATGTTCTTGTACTTTCATAATGAACACGAAGGAATTCATGTGTACTTAGTCGCATCATTCCCTCAGACTTCAAAGATCTAGACAGCTGATACAATTTCATCACCTGTGCCAAATACCAAGGGATTTTGTGGTGGATTACCCCGAAAACTAATACAAGGGCTTTGAAAATAATGTGACAATTTACAGGCAACAATTAAGTTTTCTCAACAGCAGCGAAACATGGTCAAATTTGTTTCCACCACATATCAAGTGTGCCCCTGCATTTTGAATCATTTGCAATGCTTTACATTGTGAAGATGTTATACCCAAATAAAATGTGTTATAGTAGTCCAACTTCGAGATAACTGTGGTCTGTACCACTAACCGAAAGTCATAGCCAGATAACATCGGCTTAACCCTACTAAGCAGGCACATTTGGTAAAATGTAGATTTAATCACTGTCAGTATTTGATCTTTCATGCTTAATGTTGCATCTAACCACACTCCCAAAATGTTCAGTTATTTATGTATCACAAGTTGCATATTGTCTACCTCAATATATTGAGGCCACATAGGATCCTCATTAATTAATGAGATAGATACACAATTGTGAAAATAAGTGGATCTCTGTCTGACTTTTTCAATAGTATAATCATGTTTCAGCAAAAATACTCACAGCTTTATTCTGGGAGCAAATGAAATCTTGATTTATTTGCTTCTATTTGGAGTCAGATTGCTATCAAAGACTTGATATAATTCCATCATAAAACTACCAGGTCTCAGTGACCGGACTTATATTAGGGGGCTTATACAATAAAACTTAGCAGGTATGTTAAAATAGAATACTGTACTGTATAATAAATCTTTCATGTGCAAGTTAAGATGGTCCCACATCAGATTAATGGGTATGGGTCGTCCATAAATGTCATCGTATAATGTTGGGGTAAGTTGACCCCACTCCCAACATTTGCGCCCCCCTCCAAAATGATCCCCTAAAGCCTCAAACAAATGAAATACTGATAGAATGCAAAAAAAACCCCAAAACACAACAGTTTAATACCAGTCCTTTCTAGTTTACTAATGGAAAACATCACAATAAACAACAGGCTTGATTTAATTAGGTCTACTGGAAACAATTGCTACAGCTAAGGCAACACTATTTTGTCAATTTGCAATCAGTTCAGCATGGCAAGCACCACATAATGCTGAATTGTTTTTCAACTTAATTACCCATTCGCTCTTCCATAGCAATGAAAAATTATATGTCATTGTGCAACTAGGAAGATGGCTGACATCAACCTTGTTTTCTGGAAGAGATAGTCCACTTAAATCCAGAATGTCTTCATTATGCCACTCCACAGCCCCTCCACTCTGAGCACACACTATAGTCCTCATCTTTTGATGTGCTTATGGGCAGCTGCTCTCAAGGCTCTCATTAATCAGTTGGAACAGACTGATGTTTGTGCAGGGCTGTGTGGTTTCTGTGCATCCCCATAAATGTGAAATAGTGATAGCATGTCTTCCATAGTCTGTCACTCAATACAGACTGAATTGATGGACTGTATAAGTCATATGAAAAATTGCAAAATATTGTAGCAAATACAGAACAAATTTCAATCAAAATCTTTCTAATGAGACTAAATTGTTTTTCATCCAGTTCTGCATTAGTGGTGTTGCATCTTTTTTCTAAATGACTGCCATAGTGATAGTGAGGCAGGATCAGGGTATCTACTTATTTAACAGCACCATCTTTCATTCAACCCTGTTGAGTGCATTTCATCCATGATCATTTGTTGTGATAAGCATACCATTCAGAACATGCTGATTAAAGAGGATTTTTTTGTAGTGTGGATTTTCATCAGGACCTCCATCTTGAGTTAATATCAGGATTTCTGGTGCATTGTGGGAAGTAGAGTACTGATTTCAGTGGGTAGAACCAAGGACTACAAATTGGAATATTAGTTCATAAACTGTACCTGGGTAACTTGGCTCTCAAGAAACAAACTGGACAAGTCATTTTCGCCCTCCATTGCCTTTAGTACAAACTAGAGATACCAAGGATGGACTACCCCCCAATGAGTGAGATTTACAGGTCTGAAGTATAAGCTTACAAAAAAAAAAAGTGTGATAAAAGCTTCATAATGAAAGTAAAGTACTAAGCAGACTAATCCTGCCTCACAATCAGAATGGCAGTCATTTAGATGAAAGAGGTAACAGCAGTATAGGCTTTATGAAAGTACCGTACTCAGGACCTGATGTAAAATGGCACATTGTCCCACCACCGACCACTAACACCCACTGAGCTAGAGTGGAGCAAGCATGGCAAGAATAAATCAGGCGGTCCCAACTGGCACAAGTGCATCTACAATGCAAGAAGAAGTGAGTTGATTATGGCAGCCGTCCTTGTCACTGTTATCCAAGCAATTGTCCTTCTCATCGCACCTCTCATGTACCCTCCCTTCTTACCCTCTCTTTTCTGGCTGCAGGCAGTGGGTCCTGCACACTGCCAGTGGCTGACCCAGAAGCCTTCCGTCTGGCGCAAAATGCAAATGCGTCAGAAGGAAGGCTTTCTGGTCATTTGCTGGCAGTGTGTAAAACCCACTGCTGGTGGCCTGTAGCTGCTGGGTGGATGGGCCTGACCCAAACTGAGGGAGTCTGGCCCGTCTAGGCCTGCTCATTGCTACGTCCCTGGTAGGTTTTAGCTGTTAGGGAAGGGTGACTTTTACAGTCACACTTGCCTTCTAACTTCTCCTCTAGCAGCAGCAGTTTGGGGTTTTTATTAATCTCCCCCACATGGAGGGGCATAATTAAAAAAACATCTAAGTCCCCTTTTTGCCTAAGGCCCTAAACGCTGAAAGTAGCAGCAGGGAAAATGTCTATTCTCAAAAAAACAAAAAACAAAAAAAAAACATCCAAAATTAGGGTTTTTTTGAGAATGGCCTAGCTCAGGGGTGCCCATACTTTTTGGCTTGTGAGCTACTTTTAAAATGACCAAATCAAAATGATCTACCAACAATAAAATTTTAAAAAACACAAAGCACATTGTATGCAGAGAAAATGTTAATTATCATTTATATTCGGAGGTTTTTTTCATAGAGGTCAAGGCAGATGACTTTAAAATATGCAATGTCACCTCAGTAACAACTATACAAAAAAAGACAAATATACCCTCTCCCTTTTTACTAAACCGCAATAGCAGTTTTTAGCGCAGGGAGCTACGCTGAATGACCCGCGCTGCTCTAGACGCTCATAGGCTCCCTGCACTAAAATCCACTACTGCAGTTTAGTAAAAGGGTCCATAGTGCAAAATATAGTCAGCAGATATAAATTCTCAACATGGACACATTTTGATCACTAAATTTAAAATAAAATTATTTCTCCTACCTTTGTTGTCTGGTGATTTCATGAGTCTTTGGTTGCACTTTCTTCTTCTGACTGTGCATGCAATATTTCTTCCCTCCTTTCTGCCTCTTGCTTCGTCTCCTCCAAACCTCATTCCATTCCCCAACCAACATCTCTTTTCTTCCACGAGTCCAACTTTTTCTTCCTCTCTCCCTGCCTGTCTCCTGCCACCCGACACACTCCATTCTCTCCCCCTTTTCCTTCCTCTCTCCCTGCCCCCTCTCCTTTCTTTCTTTGTCTCCCTGCCCCCCTTTCTTTCTTTTTGTCTCCCTGTCTGTCTCCCCGTTCTGCCTCCCTGTCTTTCTGTCTCCCCATTCTGCCTCTCTGTCTTTCTGTCTCCCTTTTTTTTCTCCCCAAGCCACCACTGGGGCTGTCATCTGGAAACAGGCCCCCCAAGCCACCACCGATGTCTGGAAACAGGCCCCCAAACCACCACCGCCGTTGCCGCCGAGTTCTCCCTGTTTCCAGACGCCGCAGCCTTCCCCTCGACATCAATTCTGATGTAGGAGAGGGAGTTCTGGGCCAGCCAGGCAGTGATGGGATGGGATGGGCTCCGTGATCGACTTGCGTTGCCTTTGCGATTGTTTGGTTGATCGCGATCAAACTTTTGGGTACCCCTGGCCTAGCTCTATGTTCAGCAGTTTAATGGCCCAGACCAGCTCAGCAGCCCCTATTCGGATCTTATACTTGTTTTGACATGGTTTAAGTCAAAATGTATAAGTTCTGACTAGGCAACCTGTTAAAGTTTTTGGTTTAGAAGCAGGGTAAAGGTATAAGCTAGTTTTAGAATCATCTAAAACCAGTTTTGATTATCGGCACTTGGACGACCTGGCTTTTTGATCGTCCAAATACTGATTTAGGCCACTTTTTGAATGTTTTTTAAATTATGAGCCCCATACTATACTTATCCCATTGCTTCCTACTTCCAGCCATTGCCAAAATGTATTCTTGTCTCCCCCCCCCCCCTCCCTTCACTGGCCATGTGCACATGAGCTGCGCCTACTGCACAGCTCTTGGCATACGCCAGGAAGTTCTGAACCCTTTGCTGACTAATGCTCGAAACTAATAGTGTGAATAGAATTTGCATGATGTTAGTGTTGAGCATTGGTTGCTAAAGAAAAAAAAATGGTGATGCACTTTTATTTTTCCCAGCGCTATAGAGAATATTGCTGGAATTCTGTACATATTGCTCTCACTAGTGTTGTCTCTTTTCCCCATTATTTATCAGTTTGGCACTAGATCCCTTATTATAGTTTACATTTTATTTAAAATGGGAAATACCACCCTTAGGAACAGTTTACATTAAATCGCTAAAAATACACTACTAAAGGAGAATGAAGAAATCACAGTCTATTATTAGAAAGAAAAAAGAAACAAAATCATTTACATATGCTCTATGTTCTTAGTCAAGACCACCGCTCTCCCCCCACCCCTATCCCCTGGGCTACCACATCATAATTAAGTCTCAAAAGCATCTCTAATTAGGAAGTTCTTAAGTCCTTTCCTAAAAGTTTGTTTTAGGGTTACCAGGCGTCCGGATTTACTCGGACATGGCCTCTTTTTAGAGGGCAGGTCCGGTCGACCAGCTGGCTTTTCAAAACCCGGCACTTTTGTTCGGGTTTTGAAAATTATATCACTTAGGGAGGGGCATCCACGCATGCGCGGATGTCTTCCCAACTGAGACGAGCAGGCTGTGGGGGAAGGGCGAGGCTGGGGCATGGCATGGGCGGGGATGGGTGGAACTGGATGGGCCTGGGTGCGGGCCTATGGGTCTGTATTTTACATATGTAAAACCTGGTAACCCTAAGTCGGTTCCATCTGAAAGTCGTGAAAAGGGATTGAGACTTGTATACTGCCTTTTTGTAGTTATACAACTACACTCAAAGCAGTTTACATACTTGTACATACAGGTACTTAAGCATTTTCTCTGTCTGTCATGGCAGGCTCACAATCTATTTAATGTACCTGGGGCAGTGGAGGAGTAAGTGGCTTGCCCATGGTCACAAGGAGCAGCACAGGGTTTGAACCCACAACCACAGGGTGCTGAGGCTGCAGCTCTAACCACTAAGCCACAGATTATTCCGAAAGTAGAGTTATGTGCATTGTCAAGATGTACTGTGTATGTTGAAAAGATGATTCTGCTGAAAAGAATGCAAGACCCTTGATGTCAAGTACAGTGTAAGAAAACACAATAAAGGAAGGAGTGTATCTAAATCAGGGGTGTCAAAGTCCCTCCTCGAGGGCCGCAATCCAGTCGGGTTTTCAGGATTTCCCCAATGAATATGCATGAGATCTATTTGCATGAACAACCGCCTCATCCACAACACCTCAACCAGACATAGGAAAACTCACACCCCATTCTCATACCCTCCAATTAAGGAGATCAAATGGAAAAAACTATATGATGGCCTATAGCCACTCAAGCAGCCAAACTAGACAACCAAATTGCCAATCTACTGACAGCATCCCTAGAATACAAAATTTTTAGAAAAGAAATAAAGACCATACCATTCAAGAAATCCCTGAAAAAGAAATAACACCGCAAGTATCAAACACCGCCTCTCACTATAGCCACCTACCCTAAACAAATAACCATACTCATTTCTTACTCTCTTTGAAAATGACCATTCTCTTTTTGGTAAGATCTTTTTGTAATACTTCCTTGATAATTCTTTTGTAATCCGCCTTGAACTGCAAAGTAAAGGCAGAATAGATATCCCTAATGTAATGTAATGTAATGCACTGCTTTCATTGTATGCTAATAGATCTCATGCATATTCATTGGGGAAATCCTGAAAACCCGACTGGATTGCGGCCCTCAAGGAGGGACTTTGACACCCCTGATCTAAATGATGCATTTTGTTAACAAGGGCTGGAACTAAATGCAGTCCTGTGGAAAACTGGGAGACAATTTATTGTTTTGACAATAAGGGAACACAATCCCATTGTTTTGACACCTTTAATTAATTTATTGCTGTCCCCTTTATGATTTGATGTCACCTTAAATCAACCAAATCCCTTTAAGCAGACAGTTTAAATAGTCAATGCTACTCATAATTGTGGAGCAAATTTGTAATATTCTTAATGTTTGCTAGGGAATAAAGATTTAACTAAACAAATCTTGTAAAGTTTGAAAAACACATTTATTGATATGTAAAGATATATGTGATTTCAATGATAATTCATCTTTCAGAACTCCTAAAATTTTTTATGATGATACCCAAGAGATGAATAAAACAGACATGGGTATAAGTGAAACTAAAGTACCAGTACATGATTTTTCCCCATTAAATACCATGGTTTTGTTTTTTGTTTTCCTGGATTTGATTTCATTTTTTGCTGAGACAGCCAGTTTGCAACCTTAGTGAACGTATCATTTACAGAGATGGTAATATGAACATCAAGAGGATTGAGAGTTGTCAAAATCTGAAGGTCATCTGCATATGCAAAAGCTGTTAAATCGAGAGACTGAATTAATCCCAAAAGTAGAGCCATAAATATGTTAAACATTATCAGCACCAGCAAGGAACCCTGTGCTCTTATAATTGGCATTTTATCAAATCGTATTAATTAAGCATGTTTCTAGTAGGGATAGACTTTGGCTATTTGCCAATTGCCAATAATAGTGTGCATACTTTGGAAATATACTATACACCCTATATAATGTGGCTCAATATAATGCGGGACCACTTACAATGTGGTCAAGGGGTGGAAACCCCCCCTTTTTCTTTGTATTCTTTATGATTCTTTGGGCCTCCCATATAACGCGGATTCACTTATAATGTGGTCAAATATCTTAGTCCTCAACATCAGCGTTATATGGGGTCTATGTTGTATATTGTAATGTGCACTATGTAGACAGAATTATTTCAAAGAGTGTGCATTTTATCCAGATAGAATGTGTTTGGTGTCACACCCATAGCAACATGCTGGAAGGTAATTAGCGCCACTCAGTGGACAGAAGGGATTCAAAAGGGACAGAAGAGATTCCTGTATGTTCAGTTTAATCGCCTAGACCGCCACTACGTCTACCTTTAAGCCCTATTCTAAAAAAAAAAAAAAAAAATTTCCGAAGTCCTGAACGTCTAAAACAAGACCAGTCCTTCGCCTAAAAGCATGATTCTCTAACAGGCATCTGTCATAAGCGCTGGTTAAAGAATCATGGAACCGTCGTCCCTCACCCCCCCTCAATGATCACAGCAGGAGAGATGCCCAATCTCTTCTGCTGTGATCCCCTGAACCCTCCCAAATGATTGGCGGTAGGAGGGATGCCCAATTCCACCTACCGACACCCCTCACCCTCTGACAATGCTCCCCAGCAGGAGGGATACCCAATCCCTCCTGCCGACACCCCCCCCCACCCCCACCTAAAAGCTTGCACCAACCCTGAAAAGTTCACCCACCACCAAAAGTGCACCACCACCACCATCCAGACCACCCACCCCCTGAAATTTTGCCCCCCAAAAGTGTGCCACCCCCTGGACCCCCCACCCCCCAAAAGTTTGCCACCCCCTGACCCCCCATCAGGACTCCCTTAACCCCACCTGGATCCCCCCTAATCTGTTTTGTTGGAAGGCTGGACAGTTCTTGCCTGCGTCCAGGCAGCAGGCCAGCCTTCGAAGGAATGGCGAGCCTGCCCCTTCACAGTGCATCTTGGGATGCACCGGGAAGTGGCCTAAGAGCTTGATTGGCCCAGGTGCTTAAGGCCCCTACTGTAGGAGGGGCTTTAGGCACCTGGCCCAACCGGAATGTTAGGCCCATCTCCCAGTGCATTCTGTGATCCACTTGGTGTGGCCTAAGTAAGTGATATGGAGGGGTATTTTCGATAATACATCTAAATCTAAGTTTAGATGTTTTAGGAAGTAGATACAAAAATCAGGTAGAGAAAGTGATCATTTTTGAAACAGCAAAATGTCTTTTTTTTCTCAAAAAAACCAACATTTTTAGTGGTGTTCGCCCTCAGTGCATCTAACTTTTTTGACCATTAAAAAAAAGTACACAAAATAATCTACTGGGATGCAGGAGGTACCAGCAGTTTTAGTAGACTGGCCACACAGATGTACCAGTAGAGCAGTGGGGCACCCTAGGGAACATTGCAATGAACTTCATATTAAAAGGCCCAGGTACACATCTCACCATAACCTCCTTATAGTGTATGGTGAGCCCTCCAAAACCCACCCAAAATCTACTGAACACAACTGTACACCACACCAATAGACCTTATACCTTTAGAAGGGACTTATATGTGGGTACAGTGGGGTTAGAATGGGGTTTGGAAGGCTCACATGTTCTACTACAAGGGTAGTAGTTAGAGTAGAATATGGATCTGAGTCCCCATCTCTACTAGAACTGGTGATAACATCTGAAGCTGTCATACAAACAGGCATGTTCTGTTTCATTCACATCTCTAGGATGTGGGAGGGGGTCAGTGACCACTGGGGGAGTGTAGGGTGGGATCATATTTACATCCCTTCAGTGGGATCATATTTACATCCCTTCAGTGGTCATCTGCTCAGTTAGGGCACTTATTTGTAATTAAAACAGGTTTAGCCCCAAAAGTCCAAATTGTGTTCTGGACGTTTTCTAAAATGTTTGATTATGGCAGCAAAACGTCAGTCATAAGCCCACCCCAGTCCTGCCCATAGCATGCCTCTAATACCTCCCCTTCAAATTTAGATGAACTACAGATGAACAGCATAGAAATCCATCTAGAAAATAGGTTTCAAAAATACCGAATTGGAAGGGTTTGGGGAGAAAAACATCCATTTGCCCCTTTTTGGACATTTTTATGTTAGGCATGATAAAGAAAGGAATCGCAAGTAGATCGAAGAAGGTTATAATGCCGCTTTACAGAGCAATGGTCAGACCACACTTGGAACATCGTGTCCAACATTGGTCTCCCAACTTAAAAAAGGACATAAAACTGCTGGAGAAGGTGCAGAGACAAGCAACAAAGCTAATAAAAGGTATAGAGAACTTGTAATACGAAGAACGACTTAAGAGACTGGGATTGTTCTCCCTTGAGAAAAGTAGAGGGGATATGATCCAGACTTTCAAAATACTGAAAGGAATCAACAAAATAGAGCAGGGAAAAAAATTATTTACAATGTCCAATGTGACACAGACAAGAGGACATGGACTGAAGCTGAGGGGTGACAAGTCCAGGACAAATATCAGGAAGTGCTGTTTCATGCAGCAGGTAGTGGACACCTGGAATGCTCTCCCAGAGGTTGTTGCGGAATCCACCGTTCTAGGATTCAAAAGCAAACTAGATGCACATCTCCTTACGAGAAGCATAGAGGGATATGGGTGACTAAAATTACACCAGGTATACACCTGGCTGGGCCTCCGCATGTGTGGATCGCCGGACTTGATGGACCGAAGGTTTGATCCGGAGATGGTAGTTCTTATGTTATCTTTTGAAAATAAGCCCCACAATGTAACAGTGTAAACTAGATAACAAATGTCTATTCAATGGTTTTCTATTTTTGCTATAATGCTAGCTCTGGGGTCCAGGGTATCCCAGGCAACTAGCAGTTCTATCTGAATTGAAATTGGGAGCCACTTTGAGTACTAGCATGTCCATCTGATTTGAACAACTGTTCAACCAAAATGCAGATAAGTGACTGGCATGCATACACAGAGGTTTCTGCGTCACTTTGGTGATAGCTTGAGGAGGCAACTAGTGAAGTTTTTTTAAATGCCTACGATTAGAATGTTGGATCTATAATAAGAGTGTTGATCTTTGAATTAAATACACTAGAGCCTAATGGTCTCAACACTGAACTTGATTGGATGTCTCTCACGTAACTTACGTAGGATAGTTTTTTTAGTTACCTGATGAGATCATTTATCTTTTAAAATCAGTGGTGCTTTTTAGCGTTTGCACAAAATTTTATAAGAATTAATATGAGTAAACAGTCACGGTGAAGTTTGTGTAAGTAATGCATTAAGTCTTTTTGGTTTTTTTATAAATCTTTATTGATTTTCAAGTAGTAACAGTGCATTACATATGAATCTGAACATATAACAAATCAAGAAAAGCACTTTGAACTTATAAATAATTTAAAGCAATATTTCCCCCCACCCCTTTACTTAGGGCTCCTTTTACGAAGGTGCGCTAGGGTTTTTAGCGCACGCACAAAATTACCGCGCGCGAAATCTACCGCCGCCTAAAAAGGAGGCGGTAGTGGCTAGCACGCTATTGCGCGCGTTAAGGCCCTAGTGCACCTTTGTAAAAGGAGCCCTTAATCAATAATATAAATGTAATTATTCTTCTAATAATCCATTCTTATTTAAAATAATCCCACATTCCCAGCCTGGATGTGTAAGGAAATCAAACAAAAATAAAAGAAATTACAACTACATAGAAGCAATAAAAGATGTCAATGGCCCCCACACCAAGCTAAATACATTACTATGCCCCAAAATTTCAGCATAAGTTCAATAGAAATAAGAACTTCTTCTTCCTTATTTCAACTAGTGACCTTTACAGATATTTCTTAGGCCCTCAGCATCACCACTCAGAACTCAAACTTAGCACTGTCCTGAGCTTTACGTGGCAAATCGTCACTGGGTCTAATTTTTCATTTTAGCTTCTATCAAGAGCTTTAAATACTTTAAAGACTTATGATTATCTATAGTTTATAATTTAATCTCATTTCACTTAGCTTATATGTTGCTGTACTGTCTCTTTTTAGAGATGTCTTATATCAAGTAGGGTGACATAGCTGACATGTTTCGCGGGAACCGCTTTATCAAGGCACCACCCCTCTTATGCTATCGACCTCCTCGATTGTTTTACCATCGATTGTTTCAGCATTCATTTTTTCATATTTGTAGCTGGAGCATAAGTTCGCCCACCAAAAAGGAAAGTTAAATTGATCATAGTTCTTCCAATTCCATATTATCATCTGTATGGCTATTCCCGTCATAATTAAGAAAAGCCAGCATTTATAATGGTCTATAGGGGGTTTAACATGTAGTAGTGTTCCACATATTATGACTTCATAAGTCAATGGGATTGATGAATCAAGTACAACATTAATTTGACCCCCATATCAACTTCCAAAAATTAAGTATCAAAATTGAGTATTTTTAAATAACTTTTTGATACAAAGCATATATGGTTATATTTATTGGGTATTTATGTTTGTTTTTCATAGTTGATATCCTGCCCTGACACAGACGTTGCATCACGCATGTCGGCATTGGGTGTGACACTACATTGTTTGGTGGATCCAGTGAAGAAGCTCGCGGCTGTAAAAATATCTATTGGGTAATCTTGCCTGAAAAATTAAGTCGCTTCTGAGGCTCGATGGTAATTAAAAGAAGATTATCCTGATATATAGAACCAGGAATATGAAGTATTGGGCTGGTTTTTTTTATATATTTATGATAAGAACGTGGTAGTTTTACTTTACTTTATGTAATTTGCTGCCAGTATGGATTTTGAGGCTTTTTTCTCCAGTTCCGATGAGATGTCTCTTCTGAGCCACTGAGTCCAACCGTGCGACAATTTATTTGTATTAGTTGATAGTGAAAATTATTAAGATTACAGTAGTTGGTGATTAAAGAATTGTTTAAATAAATATCTTTCCTGACACCTCATTTGAAATTAGAAGTTCCTGGGGGGAGGGGCACCAAACTCGTCTTCACAGGACCCCCATAATTGTCAAAATTGGAAAGGGCGAGGAGACGAGGTTTGTTTTCAATTGCTTAAAATACTGTATTTAAGGTGCTTTGTTTCTTCTCTGTTAAAATACAGCTTTGTTAATGGCTTTTGAGTTTCCTTTGCCCTTTTCCACTGCTAAAATAGGCTGCAGGGGGCTTTTAGTTTAAGTTAATTGTTTATGCTTGCTGGTTGCACTGTGCTTCTCTCCCTTTCCCAACCCCTGCAGCCTGGTTAACCTCTGAGATACAATTAGGTAGCTATAATTAGACTGCCATGGGCAAAAAGGCAGCAGTTTCACCTCAGCTGCTCAGAAAGAGTTCTACCTTCTTCTTCCCCCCCCCCCCCCCCCCCCCCTTTAGCCTTGCAACTTTTGCATTCTGGTTTCTGTGCCTTTTCTTTGTCCCTTAATTCCCTCACCTAAAATCAGTGGAAGATTTTACCAAAGTGAGTTTTGCTCTATGAGCCTAGTATTTTTCAACATACCTTGTGTATTCTTTAACCCTACACCCTCACACCCACTTCCCCAGGGAAAGGATCCCTGTCAAGTATTAAAGCTCCATTTGTTTTCAAGACCTCCTTAGAGGCCATTTTACTAAACCTTTGCATGCACTAATGGATAACAGTACACATTAAGGGCCCTTTTACAAAGCTGAAGCAGTGACTCCTGCATGGCAAATGTGATACAGGCTGTGTCACATTTGATGCACTGGAACTCACTACTGGAGCTTTGTTAAATGCTGTGTGTCCTCTATTGGCAAGTAAGGGGGAATTCATCAATGGGTGCTAAGCAAATTAACGCATGCTAACCGCTAAGCTACCATTTTATTCCTATGTGCATCTTAACATTTAGCATATACTAATTGCTAATATGCACTTATGCAGTTAACACACACTAAATCGCTTTGCGCTCATTGACGAATTCCACCCTTAGAGCACACTGTCTGTTAGCATACTCCAAGCTTTAGTAAAAGGGTCTCTTAGTGAGGGTTCTTTTTATATAATTGACTTTTCAATCCCATGGTTGAGGGTCAGTCTATATGGCAGTCAGGTCATCATATATATCTATATGCAGATACAAAAGGTATATGCACAGAATAGAAAGGAATGGCAATGAAGGAGTAGCAGTGGGGTCTCTAGACCAATGGTCTCAAACTCACGGCCCACCAGGTACTATTTTGAGACCCTCGTAATGTTTATTATAATCACAAAAGTAAAATAAAATAGTTTCTTGATCATATGTCTCTTTAGCTATAAATTAAAATATTAATATTAAGAACATAAGAAATGCCTCTGCTGGGTCAGACCAGAGGTCCATCGCGCCCAGCAGTCCGCTCACGCAGCGGCCCATCAGGTCCAGGACCTGTACAGTAATTCTCTATCTATACCCTTTAATCCCCTTTTCTTTCAGAAAATCATCTAATCCCTTCTTGAAACCCAATAGCATACTTTGTCCTATCACACCCTCTGAAAGCGCATTCCAGGTGTCCACCACCCTTTGGGTGAAGAAGAACTTCCTAGCATTGGTTCTGAATCTGTCCCCTCTTAATTTTTCTGAATGCCCTTTTGTTCTTGTAGTTTTTGAGAGTTTAAAGAATCTGTCTCTATCCACTTTCTCTATACCCTTCATGATCTTGTACGACTCTATCATGTCCCCTCTAAGCCTCCACTTCTCCAGGGAAAAGAGCCCCTAATCTTTCAGCATATGAAAGGTTTTCCATATCATTTATCAATTTTGTCGCTTTTTTCTGAACCCTCTCGAGTATTGCCATATCCTTCTTAAGGTACGGCGACCAATACTGGATGCAGTACTCCAGAAACGGGCGCACCATCGCCCAATATAACGGCAGGATAACATCCTTCATTCTGGTTGTAATACCTTTTTTGATAATACCTAGCATTCTGTTCGCCTTCTTTGAGGCCGCTGTGCACTGTGCACTTAGCCAAAAGGAAAGACTTATAAACTATAAAGAGTTTTACCTCTTGCAAAATTGTCATTTCTTTAATAAGACATTAACTATTTTTTTCTGAGGCCCTCCAAGTACCTACAAATCCAAAATGTGGCCCTGCAAAACGGTTTGAATTTTAGACCACTGCTCTAGAAAGAAATATCTGGGGTGGCAAGAGGGGGCAAGCTAAGTACGGAGGGTGGCATGCCAAAATGACATTTCTGCACATGAAAGCTGGTGGTGTGTGTGAGAGGGGTTATCTAAGCTGATGTGCTAAGAGAGGGAAAGAGAGAAACTATTTGGCCAATGAGGGGGAGAGGGCGGAAGCTATGTTCAGGACTGCTTTTACCCAGTGGGTTGTTTTTTTTTTAATCTTAAAAAAAAAAGTGCCACTATAAGGGGCAGCGTGACTATCTCAGAGAAAGTAAATAAGACCAAGAATATTATAATGTCTCTGTATTGCTCTACGTTGTGACCTCAAATTGAGTTTTCTATTCTAATTCTGCTTGCTATATCACAAAAAAAAACAATATTGCAGAATTAGGAAACTTTAAAAGAAAAGAAGAGTGACCAAAATGATTAAGAGGATGGAACTCCTCTTATATAAGAAAAGGCTAAAGAGGTTAGGGATCTTCAATTTGGAAAAGAGACAGTTGAGAGGAGATATGATTGAAGTCTACAAAATCCTTAGTGGTATAGAATGCTATACCCTGAAGCAGAGTCAATAATCAACATGTTATTTCATTGATGTTTCTGTTGACTGTTAAGATAAAGGCTCTGGATTTTTTCATTTTTGGAGATATAATTGAAAATGTCTTTGATTATTTGTGCCTTCTTTAGGCATTTATAAAACAAAGTGGAGTCGAAAAATAATGCAGAGCAGTAGAGGGAGGGATATACGCTGGACCACCAGGCTTGAAAAAGTTCAATCCTTCTCTGCCTGATTTCTGCCGCAAAGTGGCGGCTCGCTGGACTCGCCCCTATCAGCTGATACATGCTATTTCTAGCTCAACTGTTTGCGGCGCGATTTAAGGAGCATGTAATGCTCCTTAATATGCTCCTTTGTGCGCAACTTTGCGCGTTACATTGGCCACCCCTCTATTTTTCTCAGATTCTACCCTTCTCTTATAGTTCATCTCAACTCTTCCAGAAATTTTCACCAAAACTCCACAATCTTTCTCTTATTTTTTTTTTGTTCTATTTTTGTGTATCTCACAACTTTCACCTTATGGAACATCAACTTTCTCAGATCCCAGTCCTATGGGGTCATCACCCAATTCATAAACCAAAAATAGTCTCTTCACAGTCTACAAACCTAATTAAAATCCTTCCAAGTTCTATTTATAATGCTCCCTCTGCCCTCCCCTTCAGTTCTGTTCAAAAATCCTTAATTGTAGATCTTATTAATGTTAGATCATTACGTACTAAACATCATATTCTTAAGGATCTTAATACTAATCATTCATTTGACCTTCCTTGCATCGTTGAATCTTGGCAAAGCAAAGGTGATGAAGCTTATCTAACTTTTGCCACTCCCCCAGATTATAATTACTGCTTTAAGCATCACTCAGGTGAGAAGGGGGAGGGCTGGCAGTTATCTTTAAATCCTCATTATCTGTGACTGTTGATGCTGCCCCAGTAATATATCCTATTGAAACGCTTTAACTAAAAATTAACACCAATCCTGCTATAGATCTGTTATTACTATATATTACTCCTCCAGTCAGCCAGTCCGCAATTACACAGGTATTATTTATTTTATCTGATTTTGTAACCTTTTTACAAACTCCACTCATCTTGGGGGATTTTAATCTTCATTTTCATGATTCTAATAATATATTAACCTCAGACTGTCTAACTCATATTCACGATCTTAATTTTGTTCCACTAATTTCTGCTCCAACTCACTCTAAGGGTCATACACTTGATATGATTCTTGTGCCTATCCCTCAGAACCTAAATTTCTCTACACCAGGGGCTCCTTTTACTAAGCTGTGATAACGGTTTTAGCTCGCGCTTAGTGCATGCAGAATTGCCACGTGCGCTAGACGCTAATGCCAGCATTGAGCTGGCATTAGTTCTAGTCGCGTAGCACAGATTTACTGCGCTGTAGCCAGCACCAGAGCCTTAGAACAGGACTCTGCAGTGCCTCCAGTGGCCACAGTCCAAAAATTCTTTGAAAATGACTGGGAGCAGGAAAAGAACCCAGCCAAAAATAGAAAAAAAACACCTCACAGTCATTGCTCAGCCAGAGCTGAGTGTCACACCTACATCCATCAGTTCTGGAGCTGCACACAACTCCTCAGCAGGCAGTTCCACTTGTAACTCCATGGGAGTCTCCTCATCAGTTACTTGTAATTCTGGAGGGGTTCCAGCTTCATCCACCTCCATTGGCACACAGGCATTACCCTTGCTTGAGCCAGGCAGGTCCTCGTTAGGGAGAGCTCTCAGCTTCCCCCCTATCCTGTCTAACAGCTTGTTGAGTACTGCTGGCTTTTCAAGGGGAAGGACACACCCTGTTCTTCCTGAGTCAGCAGGAAGCTGCTCCTCTCTTTGGCTCCCCCGATGGTGACCTGGATAATAGAACCTCTGCTTACTTTCAAGTCTTGCTTTACCTTCCTGGGTCCTAGCTCTGCTGTGTTCTTGAGGTTTGTGAGAAGTTTCCCCAACCCCCAACTCTGGGTTGCTAGCAGGCTCAGGGAGATCCAAATAATGTTGGGGCTGGGCCCTGGGCACCCCCTTTTTGGGTTTCCTGTCCCCTTTCCTTTCAGCACCCACAGGGACCTTGGCAGGCACGCCTGACTGGTCACAGCATGCTAAAAACACTATCACAGTTTAGTAAAAGGAGCCCCAAGTATATATCAGGTTCCCTGGTCGGACCATTATTTTATTTCTATTTCCTATGCCCTACCATCTGTTTCCTCTGTTTCTAGATCACCAAAAACTGTCACCTCAAGAGATTTCCATAATCTTAGTGACTCCTTAACTCCTTCCTCACTTTCTATTGGTGACAAAGCCTTTGATATTTCAATATTTTCTATATATAAAATTTTTTAGAACATTTTTAAAGAATTATGATATTCTTTCTGAATACACTAGAAGATAAGTATTAATGTTTATTGATTTTCTGAATTCCACTTTTGTTTCTATGTTTTCAAAAACACCATAAAAAGCTAGATATTTTCTGAACCTTTATCCATTTGTGAAGCCTTTTTAGTACTTGAATCATTCTAGATGTACATACAAGTTTATCCCTTGAACGTAAACTTGTATATACATCTCTCTCTTTGGCCTTCAGTCTTTTCTACAGCAGTCCATACATGACTTTGCTGGTTTGTACCAGAAGTAATGGAAATGACTTGCTTATCTTCCTGGTTCTCAGTCCGCTCCAGAAACTTACTACTACTAAAGCACCCAGAACTATGCCTTACAATGTTCTGCATAGTACTTCTGAAGAGCTAAAATGTGGAGTTCTGTGATAAAGACCATGAAGGATGATCCTTTGATCCTTGGGGGGGGAGGGGAAGAGAAATGGTAAATATAAATAGATGTTTAAAATTTTACATTCCAAAAACCCCTTTTATTATTTTATGAAAGGCTCACAACACAGGGCTTTTGATATAATATATATTGTTGCCTAAAAAATACATGCATTTTAGCAGCACTTACCTTTTTTTTTTAAAGTCATTTTACCAAGGGGAAGAATTTGATAATGAAATAAATAGGGGTTCAGTATAAGGGCCCACAAACATATATTTGCCTAGGGCTTAAAATGATGTTAATATGGCTTTGACTAAAAGCATGGCTAGGAACACCTGGTACCCTCACTGAGCAGGAGGGCTAATGGGGAATCATCTCTTTCAGCTGGCAAGAGATGCCATAATAGTATCTTCTTATCAAGAGAGAAAAAATGTGCATAACTCACAACAGTGATTCCTTAGATGTGGCCTACTTTTCATTATTTTTCCCCCCAGAGTTTATTCCATTTTGTTCAAATTCTTTGAATGCTAAGTATGCTTACCTGTCCTTTTTCTAGTAGTCTGTGAATTAGCCCAGGTATAACATGTTTTTCTTGGATCTGAGCTCCAGTACTTGGGAGTGGTTGCTTAGCAACACAATCTGTTTTCTTTTTACTGTCACCTGCAGTGTTAGAATTAGAGCATTTTATTTTCTCTCAATTTTCTTTCAATCTTTCTGGATTTTTCTTTTGAACATATATAGATCCCCCTCCAGTCCACTGCGATCTATCATCATTAGCCTAGGTGTGAAATTTTATGGTAGTGTCTCATTTTGGGGCTTTCTGATATTAGAATGGCTTCTTTCCAGACTAGTGGTATTGCTGCAGGCTGTTCCAGCTTTATTTTCAGTAATAAGAGAAACTACCTTTTTTCATGTGTTCTAAATCTCCAAAGCCCCACTGAATAATCATTTTATTCTGCAAGTGGAGATAAAGATCATATACTTCAGAGGAAGACAGCTGTTAATATATATTTAGGGGCTTAATTTTATGAGGACACCTACAGTAAGTGAAAAGTCTAAAAATGTGCTTATTATAAGCCTGTTTCAAAAAGCAACAAAGGCCTAGATCTGGCTTTATGAAATAGGCTTATAAGTCTAGTTCCAACCGTAAGCAAATGCATAGGTGTCGTAACTGGGGGGGGGGGGGGCGGCACAGGGGCTGTGGCCTCCCCAAAAATTGGCGATGATTCGGCTCCCCCACCTTACCACCTCTTCTGGCGGCTATAATTTTAAATCTTCAGTGTGCAGGGTATGTTCTTTCTTTCTTTCTTCCTTCATCCCTTCCTTCCTCGCCCCCCCAGCAGGACCCTACAACATGACCTCTTTAGCTCCGGATTCCCCACCCACCCTGGTTGCTGTTATTTTAAATGTTCTGGCAGCTGCAGTGCAGCTTACTATCCACAAGATGAGCATTCTGCTGTCCACCTTACCTGGAAGTCTTTATTCAGCAGCGATTTTCTGTTCTCGCCTAAGCAGGATGCTGCTGAAGAGTCCTGGCCATGGCAGGACAACAGCAGATTGCTCATCTCATGGATGCTGCGCCATGGCTGCTGGAACATTTAAAATAACAGCGACCCGGGGGAGGGAGCAGATGTGGGGGAGTCCGGAGCTGAACAGGTCATGCCGCAGGATCCTGGTGGAGTGGAGGGAGGGAGGAAGGAAGGAAGAAAGAAGAATATAGGCTACACACCACAGGCTGGGCTTAGGGGGTTGGAAAGACAGGAAGGACATATGCTGCACAGGGTGGGGTGGGTGGGGAGGCAGGTAAAAACAGATGTTGCTCGGGCTGGGGGGAAGGCAGGGAAGGACAGATGCTGTATGGGATGGGAGGGGTTGGGAGTTACAGATATACGGGCTGGGGTTTGGAAAGGACAGATGCTACATGGATGGGTGCTAAGAAAGGAGGAAAAAAGAGATGCTGATAACGGGGAGGGAAGAGAAAAAGGAAACTGTACATAAGTGCATGGAGTGGGAAGGAACGAGAGATGGTATACATGGGGAAAGGAAGAAAGAGGGAGAATTGTTGGACATGACAGTGGTGGAGAGGAGGGAAGGAGAAATATTACACTGGGAGGGAAGACATATGACTCAAATAAGGGAGAGATGTCAGATTCTAGAGAAGGGTAATGGAAGGAGAGAGAGTTTTCCATGCTTCCATGCAGTCAGACCACTGGAAAGGGAAAGAGAGATGTCAGACCAGAAAAAGGAAGGAGAGGAGAAAGAGATACCAAACTGCGGGATAGAGAGGAGAAATATGTTAGACCATGGGAAGAGGGCAGGAAGGAGAGAAAGATGCCAGGCCATATGAGGAGGGTAAGGGGGAAGACAGAGATGTCAGACCATGGTAGAGAAACGGAGGAGATGATGCAAATCAATGGGTGTGGCAGGAAAGAGAGATAGAATAAATTCTTCTTATGCGATAGATGGGAATATGGGAGAAAAAAGAGAGATAAGATGGTACATATGGATAGATGGGAAGGGAAGGTAAGACATGGAAAAGTAGATTTTGAGAAGAAAGCAGAAAAATGTAAGAAAGTTGAATGTTAAGTTAATGCCAAAGATGAATGTAGATATCAAGAATAAAGATGAATGTAGGGCAGAAAGTGAAGAAGGTAAGAAAACTAGAAAATGGATAAGAAGGCCCTGGAAATACAAGAGCACAGAATGGAAGTGCAACCAGAGCCTGGGACAAGATGAGTAGATCACCAGACAACAAAGGTAGGGAATATGAATTTATTTTCAATTTATTGATTGAAATGTATCAGTTTTGAGAATTTATATCTGCTTTCTTTATTTGCACTGTTCAGGAAGAAATTAATTTCTTTCTATTTCTCTGGTGTTATAATGCATTTAGTCTTGCATCTTAGGGTTTTGTTTGTATATATTAGTACTTTTAGTTTATGGTCCCGTATTTTCATAGAGGCCAGGTGTTCTGGTAAGAATGAATGTTGAGAAGCATACAGTGTGCTTTATGTAGTTTAATTATGTGGTTAACCATTGTGTGTATATATGAAAAATGAGTGGAAAAATGGTATTACAATTAATACTATCTTTTTTTTTCTGCAGCATAATTTTTTATTAAAGGCAAAATAAAATATATTATTATTATGGGGTGCGGTCAGGGGCACAGCTTGAGTGGGGTCTGGGTGGAGCTTTTGGGCCCTCTAAACAAAAAAGTGTTCTACTGCCTATGAGCAAATGTCCTAAAGAAGGTTTAAATTCATGTTCACACATATTTTAGAAAATAAGTCCTTACAATGCATCTTCACCACAATTCCACTCAAACTGTGTGCCCAAGGAACTTAAGATTGTGAGCCCACTAAGGAAAGAGAAAGAATAACATGTAAACTACTATAGTTGTACCCAAAGGCATCGGAACAGCCATGCATCCCCCCAAAAAAATTTTCTAGTAGAAATGGGGCCAAAGGTAATCCCGTGGAATCCACAGGGATCCTGTGGGGTTCACCTTAGGTCAGCGGGGATTCTGAGGGGATCCCCTGGGGTCACAGGGATCCTTCAGGAATGGAAGCACCTCTTGAGGGGCTCCTGCAGTACACCTGTCTCCTCCTCCTTCCTTCTACCCGTACTTGTTTCTTCACAAAGCTACGGGTAGCAGTTCTTACATACTGCCTGTGGCTGACCTGGAAGCCTTCCCTTTGATGGTCCATGATAAAAAGCTTTAACATGGTTTAGTAAAAGCCAGCATGTGTGCGCAGTAGAGTGCTATTTGACACAATTATAACACTATATTAAGGTTTTTTACCTACCTGAAACACATTCTCACCTTTTTTTTTATTTTAGGCTTAGGGCTCCTTTTATGAAGCCGCGTTAGTGGTTTCAGCGCACGCAGCTTTTTAGTGCACGCTAAGCCCGCGCTACACGGCTAGAACTAATGCCAGCTCAATGTTAGCATTAGCGTCTAGCGCAGCTGGCAGTTTAGCGCGTGCTATTATGTGCGTTAAACCGCTAACGCGGCTTCGTAAAAGGAGCCCTTAGTATGCTGTAGACATCATATTTGTTTAGTGGATATTATATTTATTTGAACATATGAAAAGTGCTATAGTGGAATTTATTTAATGACCGATGATGATAAAGGCTCCATAAGATAAGATTGTAAAAAGATCTTGGAGCTGTGGTACTGAGTTCTTTTTTCTCCACTAAAAAGACACATTATTTTAGTATTTATTTCAATATTTATATACCACTTATAACCTAAGTGGTTTACATTCAGGTACTCAGGCATTTGCCCCTATCTGCCCCAGTGGACTCACACTCTATCTAATGTATCTGGGGCAATGGGGGATTAAGTGACTTGTCCAGGGTCAAAAGGAGCAGCGTCGGATCGCCCCAATAATACTCCATTTATAGTACGTTGATTTTTTTAGTTATATATGAGTGTACATAGAACCATGGAACGAGAAAATGTAGATCAAATATCTTCCACTTTTCAGGCAAACATAAAAAGATAGTAAATGAAAGTAGAGAAAGACCTATTCAATCTGCCCGCCCATACCATTTACTGTCTCTTCATGTCCCTTAGAAATCCTATGATAGAAACAGAGAAAATGAGGGCAGACAGAGCCCTTCCATACATCTCAACATTATACCAAGACAAAATCTTTTTTTAATGCATTTTCCCCTTAGGCAGAGAATGGGAAATACAATTTGATTAATCAGTCTGTTTCTTCAGTAAATGATGGATCAAGAGATGAACAAATACAAAGACAGACAGCAAAGAAGAGTGATTGTCATGAACTATTTCCCATAGGCATCTTGATGACCTGAATTGCTCAAGAGTGAAAAACAAAGCATTATTACAGCAAAGATGTGGATATCTGTGTGTATCTCATGTGTTATTCTACCTTAGCCATTTATGAATATGTGTTTCCTTAACCTGGGAATTTGTCAAAATTTTGCATCTTCGTATTTTTTTTTTTCTAGTACTATGCCTAAGACAAAATGATATAGATAGAGAGAGACATATTTATTTAGGGGTCCTTTTACTAAAGCTTAGCACATGCTAAGAGAAATTAGCATTCCCTAGATGCTAAGAAGACCATAGGTATAAAATGAACTTCTTAGCATTTAGCAAATGGAGTATGGGGTCATTCCAAGTCAAGTGGTCCAATATTGAAAATCATCCCCATTCAACCTCCTCCAAATTGAATAAAATTATGTCCTACATTGTAAGCAGATGTGGCCGCTGAGCTTATCATGGCAAGGGATCTCCCTGCCACGAAAAGTATAGCGGCTGCCCGTCCCTCTGTACTTTGCCGGCAGGAGGGATGCCCAGTCCCTCCTGCTGGAAACCACCCCATCCCCCCGTACATCAGCAGCAGGAGGGATGTCCATTCCCTTCTGCCAGAACCCCCCCCCCCCCCCATATTGTTTATTGTGAGCTTCTATACCGCTACTAACGACTGGGGAGTCAATTCAGAGCAGTTTGCATGAGCTTCTGTAAAAGGTGTTACAATACATGAGCTTATGCGAGGTGTTACAATACATGGGCTCTATACAGAGTTGAAGGGGCTTCTATAGCAGTGTTACAAGATAGATAGATATAGTAACACTGCTACAGAAGTCCCTGCAACTCTGTATAGAGCCCATGTATTGTAACATCTAGTAGAAGCTCTTTGTAACTCTGTACTGTAATACCTCTCTCTCTATATATAGTGGGACAGGATCCTGGCTAGGCCTAGTTGCCCCTATGAATCCCTGTCCCAGAGTTTGAATGAAGGCAGTGGAACCCAGCTCTCAGTGCCTCCCACAGATTACACACCGAGACTCCCCTGTTGTATAATGCAGAAAACACTTTAATGGCAAAAAACAAAACTTAAACAGGATGGTAGGTATGGCACGAGCTCCCAAGGACACTCACGTCCTTCAATAATTTTCAAAGGTAAAGTAAAGTTTCACAGCTTCCCACACTTGAACTCTAAGCACACTGTTCTCCTTTGGCTCAAAGTATGTAACTGAAGTTCAAACTCAGCACAACCAGTGCAATGGATAAAGTCCAACTTTCAAAAACAAAAATCCAGAAACTTTTCCTCTGGTCACACTAGCTGGCCTAACAAAAATTTTCCTTTTGGAAAAAAACATACACTCGGGCTCTGGCTGAAGCTCTGTTGGGTAGATTCCCCAACAGGCTGGGAGGAGATAAGCCTGTACACCACAGGTGTTGCTGCCCTTCCAAAAGACAGGCACAGGTATTATTCCTCACCCCCAAAGCACAACTCAGAAAGTGCACAAGCTGCTCCAAAAATAAAACAAAACCAAAAATGCAGCTAGTACTTTATAGTTCTTTAGGGTGGCTGGACACACCCTACAATGTCCCCCAGCACAAACAGGGAAAACATAAAAAATGAAAACTCCATTGAAAAGGAAAAATACCTGCTTGGCTTAACAGCCTACTCACAGTCCATCTGTTGTTCACTAAAGTCATGCAAAGCATAGTCCTCTTGAATCTCCATGGCATAATCCTCTGGCTGGGCTCCTGTGACTGGCTTACTATGTCGTTCAGCAAGCTCCTCCATTTCCCAGTGAGCAGGGTCTGCGGAGAAAGTGCTTTGTGCTGGTTCCTGTTCAACTGGAAGGACTGGCTTTCTTCCCAGCCTACATTAAGCTGCCTGTTCCACCTATTTCTCTCTCTTATCTGATGAGGAAAGCTCAGGAAATGGAAGCTTTGGTATCCAGCCATGCCCCCTCCTAGCAGGGACAGGCAAGCTCTGAATGTCAGCCTGAGCTCTGGGCACTCTTAAAGGGGCGGGCTCCTTTCTAAAGCTGTGTACAGGATCTCTAAACACTTCAGGATGTTTACTAGATCTGATAACAGGGTTTTTAATGGGGCTTGCAGGATATTCCTCCCTGTTTCTGGTAAGCTATCCGGATTCCTGTCACTATATATATATATATATATATTGACAGAAATTCCCCCACTAGACTCATCCGTCCCCCATCTCCCTCCACCCAGACAACCCCAGCCCCCTTCGAACCCCCCCCCCCTATCTTAAATCATTGGCTGGCCGGAGGCATCCTTCCTGCCTCCAGCCAACTGGCCCGCATTCTCAAGAAAGGTGGGCCTGCCCCTTCCCAGTGCATCATGAGATGCACCGGGGAGGGGCCTTAAGCCCTGATTGGCCCAGGCGCTTAAGGCTCCTCTCTGGTCCAATTGGAATTTTAGCCCAATTCACAGTACATTCTGGGATGCACTGGGAGTAGCCTAAGATTCCAATTGGCTAGATCCATAAGCCACCCCCTAAGGGAGGTCTGGCGGGGGAATGCCCGCAATGTATGATGTATGGTGGGGGAGGTTCCAGCAGGATGGACTGGGCATCCCTCCTACTGGTGATGTACAGGGGAGTGGGGGGGGTATCTGTAAGGAGGGTTTGGGCATCTCTCCTGCTGGTAGTCTTCGCGGGGGAGATCCCTTGCCGTGATAAGCTTAGCGGCAACCTGATTTTCTAACCGGCGCCTGCAACATGGACGTCAATTAGAGAATTGCGTTCTTATGCGAGCTTAGGCACAATTCTCTATAGAACACCCTTGTTCAATTCTATAAAGCTGCTTAGGCGGCTTCAAAAACTGGGCATCCTATACAGAATCTGTGTCTTAGCACCCTGAGCCATGGTAGAAACTTCTACCATGGCTTGGCTTAGTAAAAGAGGGCCTTAATACCTACTTTGACTTCTCATTGCTCCTGACCTGTATTTCAGTTCAAATCATAACTGTACCAGCAATGATGGCACATGTCATGTAGATAGGATTTGCATTAAGATACTTTGCATCCGATTGGAAGCAAATATATAATTACACAAATAAATTATATTCGTGATTTATACAAATAACTAGTCTTTAAGCTCGTTACATTAACAGGTGCTAGAATAGATGTGTGTGTCTGTCTGTCTTTCTTTCTTTCTCTTTCCTTGGCCGCTTTCTGTCTGTCATTCTTTTTTCTGTCTCTTTCTTTACTTGGCTGTCCACCACCACTCCTTGCCTGCTCCCCTTGTCTAGCTGTAGCCCTTCTCCCTTCCTTGTATCTCCCCCGTGTCCAGCAGCATCCCTTCCCTGCTCCCCCTGTCCAGCAGCAGCCCTTCTCCCTTCGTTTTACCTCCCCCCTGTCCAGCAGCACCCCTTTCAGCAGGGAATTTTTACCAGCATGGGACACCTCGCAGCACCGGCACGATACCCTCCAGCCGTTCCTTTAGGCACCAGCTATCAGGAGTGAAACTGCCACCACCGCTCAAATCATTGCATGCGCCACCAGCCAGTGCAAACCGGCGCACACACCTCAAGCCACCATGCGCCACAAATAGAATACGGCCATGGAAGGACACAGCACGCTGTCAGGTATCATGGTCTCCTAAATGCACATGTGCGCTTAGGGTTTTATTATAGAGGATGACCATTTTTTGGGGTGCAAATATCTGAACTATACATTGTCCAATTTAAAAAAATTTATTATATTAATTGAAAGAGCATCCTTTTTGCTACAAAAGCCATTCTGTTTCCTATTTGACCCAGCCTTACTTTGGCCAGAAGTTAGGTGTCAAATGTATGCATTATTCACATGCATATACATGCAGTGGTTAAAAAAAAGGGCATCTTTGGCATCCTATGGTATAAACTGCAAATGAGCTAGAGGTATGAAATTGTATGGTGCAGCTAAACCTGTTGGGTTTGCCATGCTAACTCAGGTTATGACATCCACTGCTTACACATACTCTTGTAAATAGCCCATCAAAATGGACACTAAAGTTGACAATTATTGGTGGATTGGAAATGTCTCTGAAATCTCCTCAGAACACAATGATGCTTTAATTAACTTTTTGCATCCACAAGGCCCTGCTCAATCCTTTCACTGGCCCATTAAAAAAGGTGGAAGGGCATAACCAAAAAAAAGTCTAAGTCCCCTTTTGGCCTAGGTCCTAAATGTTGAAAGTAGAAGCAGGGAAAATGTCCATTTTCAAAAAAAAAAAAAAAAAAAACGTCCAAAATGAGGGGTTTTTTTTGAGAATGGCCTACCTCTATGTTCAGCTATTTAAACGCTCCCTCCTGCCCAGATGGTATTGGGGGGTGGGAGTTTTAATGGGGCAGGAGGGGTTAGGCTCCCTCCTGCCTGTATTGGTTATGGGGAGTTGATCGCAGCAAGAGAGATTGGGCATCTCTCCTGCCGTTATGGCATCCCCCACCCCCCTAAACCACGGCACTTCGTGGTGAGGATCGCAGCAAGGGAGATGCCTCATCTCCCCTGCTGCAATCTTCATCCCAAAGTGCTGCGGTTCGGGGGGGGGGGGGGCGATCTCCATCGTGGCAAGGGAGATGAGCCATCTCTCCTGCCATGATCATTGCGGTGAGGGGTGGGCAGGTTGCCAGGGCAGCTGAGCTGATCTCAGCAGCCAAGATCAGCTCAGCGGCCCCTTTTTCAGCACTTATATATGTTTTGACTTAAGTCAAAACGTATAAGTGCCAACTAGGCATTGCTGTACGACTATATCTAGATTAGCCCACCTCCTGCCCTTTCCCCTCCTCTAAAAATGCCTCTTTCACTCTATGCGTTTAGAGGCAGGGGAAAGGCCTAAGCTGGTTTTAGAAAACCAACTTTGATTATTGGTACTTGGACAAGATCCTGAAGGGCATAGAAAAAGTAGACAGGGACAGATTTTTCAAATTATGGGGAACCACAAGTACAAGGGGGCACTCGGAGAAATTGAAAGGGGACAGGTTTAGGACAAACACCAGGAAGTTCTTCTTCACCCAGAGGGTGGTGGATACATGGAACGCATTTCCGGAGGCTGTGATAGGCAGAAACACGTTACAGGGCTTCAAAGAAGGTTTGGATAGGTTTCTAGAGGACAAAGGGATTGAGGGGTACAGATAGGAGTAGAGGCAGGTTATAGGGATAGGAGTAAGAGGTAAATTATAGAAATAGTCAGGGATCACTGCTCAGGCAATAGGCCTGAAGGGCCGCCGCGGGAGCGGACCGTTGGGTGAGATGGACCTCTGGTCTGCCTCAGCGCAGGCAACTTCTTATGTTCTTAACTGGCTTTTTGATCGTCCAAGTACTGATTTAGGCCACTTTTTAGATGTTTTGATTATGAGCCCCATACTGGGTGGGTTTCAGAGGAACATATTTTTATGGTTCTTGAAGCCCCAATGACAACCTCAACAGGAAGGCAATACAGCTATTCACAAACTGTGTTGTCCAATATTAAATAACAAATTCAAGGCATTGTACTCATACTAGCTGCATAAAGTGATTGTGTAGCACAATTTGTCTCTGAAATTGCTACTCTTTCCTCATCATACTGTCTTTTGATCACATTAATTTTTCATCCTAATAAAAAAATCACGGTTATTAGAAAGCAACAAATTTCTAATTCAAAGTTTCATTAATCCAGTGCCTGTCTACACCTAAGTGCAGTTTGAAATTTTGGTGTATTTTCAGACCTATTTTAAGCTATTAGGAATAGCGGATCAAAAATGTGGCTTGGTGAGTTTTATAGTCAAAAAATTGCTCTTTCAAATGGCGCAAGAAAGAAAGAGATTGATGGATGTACAGTTCTGATATATAACATTAAATATAGGTAAAAATTTGCATAAAATGTATTTCAACAATCTTAATAAAGATCTATTTCATAAAAGAAAAGTATAGTGTGCCTAGAAATTTATGGGACAATATCTGGCTATAATCTATTCTAGTTCCTAAAATCTGAGCTCTAATGTGCTTTCTGTTCAGGAGCTATTTTGCGTCAAATATTTCATGACAAATTTTCTCATCAACCTTGTATTCCCCCAGGGATACACCAAAGCATGCACCAATGATCTGAGAGATATATTTGGATTCAGCACAAAAAGTTCTAGAAATATGACTTTTAGCTTTGTCAAGCAACTATCCTTTCCACAACTTGAACCAAAAGTTGACATTTTTTCACTATCTTCCATGGAATGAAAAAAGTGACCCTAATAACAAGGCCACTGACTTTGGAATAAGTTGGAGATTCTGCTGTAAGACTTCACATATATTTCATTGCATGTCCTATTGTACTTCCAGTAAAAAATATATCAGCTTCTGAGATGGTCAAGTGGGGAGGCGTAGACCACTTGACATGGAATGGTCCTATGCTAAACTTTAGTAAAAGGTTCCTTTAGTTTGAATAAAAACAGAGAAACCTAAGGTGATGATGACACAATAGATAAGGATTATTCTTGTGTATTATTTATATCTTGGAAGTACAGTATTAATTTTAAATGTTTCATTTGTCCTATTTCTCTTCTCTCTCTAGGGCAGATGTGTCAAATTCAATCACATAAGTGGCTGAAATCTAAAACATAGGCTAAGTGGCTAGGATTACAACCGCTCCAACCCCACGCCGGCTCTGTGATGTAAACAAAATAAATTAAAAAAGATTTTTCCTCTCTTTTAGGTCCTAGTTCACGCTTGCTGTCTAACACCAACTCTGGCAGGATACACATTTCAAATCTGACATATTTTATGTTTAAACTGTTTTTATTAACAAGAACAAATCATACACCAACATAGTTATAAAGCCAGACAAGAATTAAAGAAATTTAATCACAAAACAGAAAATAAAATTATTTTTTCTACCTTTTGTTGTCTGGTCATTATTCAAGTCATGTTGGTCCCAGACTCTGTCTACCTCCCGCAGAGTTAAACTAGCCTGCCAGCAAACTCTACTAAGCAGTTTGGATCAAACCATAACTAGCTGTTAACTGGCTGCTTGCAGGAAGATTCTAATTCTGCATTTTTAAACAGGCTTTTCCAGCGGTACCATAATACCAACCCATAGATCCACCATTAGTATGCCAAAGATTCTTAATGGGTTTACTAATTGAGAAGTTTTCAAAACAATAGTGGCAAGTAGAGCAATCCCATTTTTTTTAAAAAAAATCTGCTTTGCAATTACAGGAACATTGCAAACAGCACGCACCTCTCCAGGTCATTATTGTGCGTGTTAATCTGAAAACTAAAAAGCTCCTATTTGCTGTCAGAAATGCTGATAGCTGTGAGGGATATGAAGGTTGCTTCCCGCAGGGATGTATCTTCATCTTCAAGGCAACCTACTGAGGATCACCGGCCGGCTGTAGTGAGCCTCGCAGACTGTGGCCTCCACGCCATGTTCCCTCTGCCACGGTCCAGCCCCCTCCTCTGACGTGCAGGATCGTGGCAAAGGGAACGTGCTACGGAGGCTGACAGCAGCCTGCGCGGTTCGCTACAGCCAACCGGCGATCCTCAGCAGGCTGCTTTGAAGAGGAGGCTGGGATGGAGGGAGGACCAGGCGAAACCAGAGGAAGGCGCTTGTGAAGAGCAGTTGCAGCAGTGAGAGGAGTAGAAAGTGTAGTTATGCCGGCGGGCCAGCTTCAGTAGAAATGTGCAATTGTCTAGCAGGCCTAAATTTATTACACCGCGGGCCAGAATTTGACATGTCTGCTCTAGGGTATGCATAGTTAACACCCAATTTTGTATAGGCCATCTGAGTCAGAAAATGGATGTTTAGGTTGGCATACAAAACCAATATAAAAGATTGCTGAACTTGGAGACTCTTATAAAATACAGAAATCACTGCAGAATACACACATCCATCTTATAGCACACAAAGTGCCTGATTCTCTAATCGTATATCCCGATTATAGGCGGTGGTAGGCATCCTACCATTATCTGGCAGCCAATTGGGATGCACATTTTCTTAAAAAAAAAAAAAAAAAACCTCAGTTGAGGAAGGACATCGACATTGTAGGCATCTGTCGAGGATCTACAGAGACATATAAAGACATTTAAGCATGCCAAAGGCGATGAACAGGCATGGTTTTGCCTGGAAATGGCCTTGGGTATGTTTAAGCATCCCTATGTATCCCTGTAGACCCATGATAGATGCTTGAAAATGCTGGCCTACATTTCACAATCCTAAAAGTAGACGCTATAGCTGGCTGAGCTGAGCGTGGCACAGGAATTCTCGATCAGCTTAGCCGGCAAGATTTCCCAAAACCATAGGGATGCCTGTGCTCCGATCAGCTGATGGCAAGGGATCCTCAGCAAAGATAGGCAGCTGAGCCTCCTATCTTTGCGATCAGGTAGGCATGATCCTCTAACCGGCACCAGTTGACATGGGCACCAGTTAGAGAAACGAGGGTTAAGGCATTGGTGCCTCAAGGTAGAAGTGATTCTGTATGGGATGCCAGTGTGTGACTGACATGTGATTCTCAGCTGCTTCTTAGGTGTCCTATACAGTGGGTGTATGTGGTGCAGTGGTTAGAGCTACAGCCTTGGCACCCTGAGGTTGTGGGCTCAAATCCTGCACTGCTCCTTGTGACCCTGAGCAAGTCACTTAATCCCCATTGCCCCAGTTACATTAGATAGGGTGGGAGTCTGCTGGGACAGTTAGGGAATAATGCTTGAGTACCTGAATAATTTGTAATCCACATAGAATTGTAGGATATGCAGAATATATATTTTTTTTTAAAGAATCAGGACCAAAATGCATACACAAAGACAGCAGCATCACTCTGGAGTTTGAAAATTGTAGCGTTGCTGTCCCTTGGACATGGCAACAATATAGGCCCTGGCATGCTTCCCCAAATATAATGGTCAGAATGGCAAAACAGGTAAATAGAATTTAGTTCTCATTCAGGCTTGGCTGAGAATCAAAGCAAACTGTATTCTTGTGTACAATAAACAAAAGCAAAGTTTCTTCTGCTAACCTGGTCTGGCCAAACTCAGAGTACTCACTCCATGTCCCAGGTAAGTTCAAATTAGAGAATGACATGGTGACAAAATACATCACCGTTCCCGTCCCCGCGGATAACCACGGAAAATAATTCCATGTCATTTTCTAGTGTCTATTTCAACATCGGTCCTTCTACACCAGCATTCTTCAAAGCAAAGCTTGCGGGTCAGTGGTTGTGCCCAATTATACTCTGATTCTTCCCTCTCTCCTTAAAGAATGACATGAAGATGGTTTCCTGCGGTTATCCGCGGGGACGGGGACGGTGATGAATTTTGTCACCATGTCATTCTCTAGTTCAAATCATTTCCAACCAAAGAAAAAAAACATGAAACAGTAAATACTATCATTTAGTTCTTTAAAAACAAAACAAAATGGTGTTTCAATCCAAACACTAAGAAATCTCCAATCTCTCATAAGAATATAAGAACATAAGCAGTGCCTCTGCCGGGTCAGACCAGAGGTCCATCCCGCCCAGCAGTCCGCCCCCGCGGCAGCCCAACAGGTCATGACCTGCCTTAATCACCAGAAGGGGCCCCCTTGCCCCCTAGGTTTCTCATCGAAGTCCTATCTTCCCATCAATGTCCTAACCCTCCGGCCTTGCACCTGCACTACCTGGTGAGCTGTCTATACTTATGCAACACCCCAGCACCTCCCTCAGTACCCCACGATCCCCTTTTCCCTCAGGAATCTGTCCAATCCCTGTTTGAATCCCTGTACTGTACTCTGCTGGATCACTTCCTCCGGGAGCGCATTCCATTTGTCCACGACCCTTTGGGTGAAGAAAAACTTCCTTGCATTTGATTTGAACCTATCTCCTTTCAGTTTCTCTGAGTGCCCCCTCGTACCTGTCGTCCCTTTTAGTCTGAAGAACCTGTCCCTGTCCACCCTCTCTATGCCCCTAAGTATTTTGAAAGTCTCTATCATATCCCCCCTGAGCCTCCTCTTTTCCAGAGAGAAGAGCCCCAGTTTATCCAGCCTCTCAGCATATGGGCAGTTTTCCAGCCCTCTTACCAGTTTCGTTGCCCTCCTTTGGACTCTCTCAAGAACTGCCATGTCCTTCTTGAGGTGCGGCGACCAATATTGAACGCAGTATTCCAGATGTGGGCGCACCATCGCTCGATACAGCGGCATGATGACTTCCCGCGTCCTGGTTGATATGCCCCTCTTGATGATGCCCAGCATCCTGTTGGCTTTCTTCGAGGCTGCTGCACACTGTGCGGATGGTTTCATGGATGGATCCACTAGCACACCCAAGTCTCTCTCAAGTCCGGTGTCTTCCAGCAATCTCCCCCCCATTTTATACTCGAACAACGGGTTCTTTTTCCCTATGTGCATGACCTTGCATTTATCTACGTTAAAGCGCATTTGCCATTTGTTTGCCCAGTCCTCCAGCTTATCGAGGTCCCTTTGCAGTTCCTCACACTCCTCCCTGGTCCTAACTCTGGCGCAGAGCTTGGTATCATCTGCAAATTTTATAACCTCACACTTTGCCTCCGTTTCCAGGTCATTGATAAATATGTTGAAGAGTAGCGGCCCCAGCACCGATCCCTGCGGCACACCACTCGTGACTCCCCGCCAGTCAGAATATTGGCCCTTTACTCCGACCCTCTGTAGTCTACCTGACAGCCAGTGCTTGATCCATCTGTGTACATCCCCGCCCACCCCGTGGTTCCACAGCTTCCTAAGCAGCCTTTCATGTGGCACCTTGTCAAAGGCCTTTTGAAAATCGAGGTAAATGATGTCTATGGGTTCCCCTTTGTCCACCTGACTGCTTATTCCCTCAAAGAAGTACAGAAGGTTTGTCAGGCACGACCTTCCCTTACAGAATCCGTGCTGGCTTGTCCGCAGTAGGCCATTTTTCTCGATGTGCTCGCAAATGCTGTCCTTGATCATTGCTTCCACCATCTTCCCTATAACTGAAGTCAGGCTCACCGGCCTGTAGTTCCCGGGGTCACCTCTCGATCCCTTCTTAAAGATAGGTGTGACATTCGCCAGTTTCCAGTCCTCTGGTACCTCTCCAGTTTTCAAGGATAGGTTGCAAACATGCTGGATTGCGCCCGCTATTTCCTGACTTAGTTCCATTAGAACCCTTGGGTGGATCCCGTCCGGTCCCGGTGATTTGCCGCTTTTCAGTCTGTCAATCTGCTTGAGGACATCCTCCCGACTTACCTCTATATGCCCCAATCTTTTGGCCTGCTCCCCACTCATGAGCTCCTCTGAGTCTGGTATATTGGACGTGTCCTCACTCGTGAAGACCGACGAGAAGAACGTGTTCAACCTCTCAGCTACCTCTTTATTCTCCTTAATCACTCCCTTCCTATCCCCTCGTCCAATGGCCCCACCTCCTCTCTCACTGGTTGCTTCCCCTTTACGTAACTGAAGAATGCCTTGAAGTTTTTCGCCTCCCTGGCCAGCCCCTCCTCGTATTTCCCTTTTGCTTTTCTAATCTCTCGGTGGCATTCCTTTTGGCATTTCCTGTGCTCCTGGTGATTTTCCTCCGTTGGATCCCTTTTCCATTTCCGGAAGGACACTTTCTTGTCACTGATTACCTTCTTTACTTCATGTGTCATCCAAACCGGGTCTTTTGACCGCTTGTTCTTGCGGCCTTTCCTGAAACTGGGGATGTACAGTTTTTGCGCTTCCTGCAGTGTGTCCCTGAGAAGGGTCCAGGCGCTCCCTACAGTCTCCATCCTAAAGCCGTTCCTGAGCTTCCTCCCCACCATTTTCCTCATAGCAACATAATTCCCTTTCCTGAAGTTGAGCGCAGTCGTTGCGGTCCTCCCCACTATGGGTGACCCCCTTTCTAATGTGAATCTGATCACGTTGTGATCACTGTTGCCTAGTGTTCCTCCCACTTCTACCCCTCTTGCAGGCCCCCCTAATCCGTTAAGGATGAGGTCAAGAGTAGCATCCCCTCGCGTCGGTTCCTTGACTAGTTGCTCCATGAAGCAGTCCCTCACAGCTTCTACGAATCCTGCTTCCCTCGTGGAGTTGGAGTGTCCCGTACTCCAGTCTATCCCCGGGTAGTTGAAGTCCCCCATCACTGTTACACTTCCAGTCCTGCATTCCTGTCTCAGTTCTGCTTCCAAGTCTTGTCCTATTGTTTCTGACGCACCAGGCGGGCGATAATACAGCCCCAGCTTTATGTCTGCACTCTTCTTTCCCGGCAATTTGACCCATAGCGATTCTAGCTCCTCTGCCTTTGTTGCCATATCGATCCCAATCGAGTAGATATAGTCCTTTATATACAGCGCTATGCCTCCCCCCTTCTTGTGGGTCCTGTCCCTCCTGTAGAGCTTGTACCCTGGCAGCGCCACATCCCATTGATTTTCCTCTGTCCACCAGGTTTCTGTAATTCCTATTATATCCAGGTCCTCCCCCTTGGCCATGACTTCCAGTTCACCCATCTTAGCCATGAGGCTTCTTGCATTTGCGTATAAGCACTGTAGGTCCCGGTGTTTGTCCTCCACCTCTGCCTTTACCTGGGCCGCCTTCCCTTGGGTCTCGGGCCATTTTCCCGCTCCCGGTGCCTCTGCTGTGCCCTCCGCCTTTACCCTCGCAACTCTCTTCCTCCCCATGTCCCCTCCACCCCACCTCCCCGCTTTTCCCTGGGGAGTACCAGCCCCCTCCTGTGCTATCGTCCCCTGGGCCTTGGTTTGTTCCCCCTTGCCTTGTGTCTCCCCTTTGCCCTGTGGCTCCACCTTATTGCCTTCTGTTTGCACCCTGGTGCCATCTTGTCCTCCTGAATCCCCTGTTTTCCCCTTCCCCTTAGACTTCTCCCAGCAAGTTGCTGTTACCTGGTGTTTCCCTCGCTGTCTGATCGCGAGTTCCATCGGACCCCCGTCCTCCTCCCTGCAGTCAGCCCATTCAGCATCTTTTCTTGATACTGCTGTCCGAAGCGTCATCAGGTCAGCTGTTGGCTTTCCCCCTCTCTGTAGTTTAAAGCCCTCTCAATCTCCTTCTTCCTTCCCAGGACCCTGAACTGGTCTGTTAGCGCAGGCATGCTGAAATTCCTCCGGCTCACATCATTTGTTCCGACGTGGACAATTACTGCTGTCTCCTCCGTTTCGGCTCCGTCCAAGATCCTCTCGATTCTGTCGGCAATGTCCTTTGTCCTGGCTCCAGGGAGACATGTCACCAGCCGGTCCTCTCGACCTCCGGCTACGTGACTGTCCACCTCCCTCAGGATCAAGTCTCCCACAACAATTGCAGTCTTTCCCTTCCTTAAGAGCCTCCTCTGCCTCAGGTCCGTGTCCATGGTGAATCTGGGCGCTCCTCCCTCGGGGTCCTTGGCCTCCTCTGCCCTCCTGGCCTCTCCACTAGGTCCATCCTCCGGTGGGTCCTGGCTCTCGTCTGATGACACCTGTCTGAGTTGCTGCTGGTTCTGCTCCTCGACCCTCCTGTAGCTCTCCTCGATGAATCTCTCAAGGTCCCTCACCTGATCTTCAATGGAGCTGTTTCTGTCTGGATCCTCAGACACCTGGCATGGCTCCTCTGAAGCGTGCAGCCCCTCCAGGTCCTGAACCCTGGCCTGCAATCTCGCGACCTCATACTTCAGGCCTTCCAGCTCCCGGCATCGACCGCATATGTACTCCCGCCTTCCCGAGGGGAGGTAGTCGTACATATGGCACCCCATGCAGTATACTGGAAAGCTCTGGTGTATTCCGGCTGCCTCCATTTCCATCTTATCCGCTCCGCTCTCCGGTCTCCCTCAGCTCTCTGCTCTGCTCCTTTGGTCCGTCTATTTGCTCTCCGCTCTCTCGTCTGCCTGTTCTGCTCTCTCCTCTCTGCTCTCTCCTCTGGCTCTCACCACTCTGGTCTCCTCTGATCTGTTGGTGTCCTCACTCCCTCGCTCTCCCTCCGCCTGTTGCTGCTGTGTCCTCTCTCCCTCTGCCTGGTGCTGCTGTGTCCCCTCTCCCACTCTCACTCTCCGCCTGCTGCTGCTGTGTCCTCTCTCCCTCTGCCTGATGCTGCTGTGTCCCCTCTCCCACTCTCACTCTCCGCCTGCTGCTGCTGTGTCCTCTCTCCCTCTGCCTGCTGCTGCTGTGACCTCTCACCCACACTCACTCTCTGCCTCTGGTTGTGTGCTCACCTCACACCCACACTCACTCTCTGCCTCTGGTTGTGTGCTGACCTTGGTGTAGTGCCCTGGCCCTTCTCAAGGCCCTTCGCAAAGGCGCTCTCGCTAAGGCGAGCGCCTTTGCCGCTTGCCTTCGCCGCGCGCCAAACGGCCGCGTGCCGTTGGCTCCGCCCCTTTTAAGGCGGAGCTCCGAGGTCCGACGTCGGAGGGGTGGGCGGAGCTACCTCTCGCCGCTACCCCTCGCTCTGCACTCTCCCTGTGCCCTCCTGGCTCTCCTCCTCTCCTAACCCCTGCCTTCCAAGTCTCTCTCTTGCCTCTCTCCCTCTGTGGCTGCTTGCAGGCAAGCTGGACTGTTTGGCGTTGGCTCCGCCCCTTTTAAGGCGGAGCTTCGAGGTCCGACGTCGGAGAGGTGGGCGGAGCTACCTCTCGCCGCTACCCCTCGCTCTGCACTCTCCCTGTGCCCTCCTGGCTCTCCTCCTCTCCTAACCCCTGCCTTCCAAGTCTCTCTCTTGCCTCTCTCCCTCTGTGGCTGCTTGCAGGCAAGCTGGACTGTTTGGTGTTGGCTCCGCCCCTTTTAAGGCGGAGCTCTGAGGTCCGACGTCGGAGGGGTGGGCGGAGCTACCTCTCGCCGCTACCCCTCGCTCTGCACTCTCCCTGTGCCCTCCTGGCTCTCCTCCTCTCTTAACCCCTGCCTTCCAAGTCTCTCTCTTGCCTCTCTCCCTCTGTGGCTGCTTGCAGGCAAGCTGGACTCTCAATGCTAAAGGAGAGAGAGATTGGTGGGTCTGCCAAAATAGGTACTTTGTAGCAACAAAATGCAGAACCTCAAATCCCACCTCAATGATGTTGGGCAAATCCAGCCCCCAATCTCTGTGTCTCAGTACAATAAAGAAAATAAACTTTTCAGGCAAACACAGTTCGTAAGTCTGCTTAACTCTAGCAGTGCTTTTACCTGCAGCGTCTTTGACTCCCATTGGCATTGCTCCAGAATGTCTCCTGTGAGATTTTCAGACCAACTTTCCAGGGGTGCCTGAGCAAGAGCACCATGACTTTCCTCCTGCATTCTTACAAACGACTCCCACTGGTGACGAGCTGTTTCCAGCTCCTTCTTCCACTCTTCCCTCTGCTGTTCGCTTATCTGCTATAAGTCCCCCCTCAAGCACCTAAATTTTATTTCTGGGTCTCTGTAATCTGCAGAGTCTCTTCCGGGGAATTACCTTGTGTCCCAATCAATTATGTGTTTCCTGTAGAGCCAAATCCTTTTTAACCCCTTTTTGTGTGAGGGAGCTGGACACATTCCAACTTTGCATGCCAAATGTGTTCACAAATCATTTGGGTAATATGTTTTCCAGGTTGGATCTTGTAATCAGTAAATCCCTGATTGACCAATACTACAGCCAAATTACCCCAAAAATCAGGGTCCACGACTCCTGCGGCCACATCTAAAGAATGTTCTAAGGCCAAGCATGATCGGAGGGCTATCCTAAGATAGGAACCTGGCATCTACCACTCTTCTATCACTCTATGCCAGGGGTGTCAAAGTCTCTCCTCGAGGGCCGCAATACAGTCGGGTTTTCAGGATTTTCCCAATGACTATGCATGAGATCTATTTGCATGCACTGCTTTAATTGTATGCTAATAGATCTCATGCATATTCATTGGGGAAATCCTGAAAACCCAACTGGATTGCAGCCCTCAAGGAGGGACTTTGACACCCCTGCTCTATGCCCTTATTCTACCTTTAAAAAATAGCCCTATGCCATCAATCTCCCCTTTTCTATATATTCCTTTCACTCTTGCCACCCACCCTCCCTCCCCTTTCCAATTACCCTATTTTTCGCTCCATAAGACGCCCCCTGACCATAAGATGCACCCTAGATTTAGAGGAGGAAAACAAGAAAAAATACATTCTGAACAAAATTCTCCCTGCCAGGCTCTGCATTCTGTCCCCCCTCCCTGCCAGGCTGTGTACCCTGTTCCCCCCCCCCTCTGGTGGTCTAGTGGTAGGCCGGGGGCAGGGCACAGAGCAAGCAGGTCTAGTGGCAGGCAGACCTAGTGGCCTAGTGACAGGCAGGCAGGCAAGCCTAGTGGCCTAGTGACAGGTAGGCAGGCTTAGTGGCCTAGTGACAAGCAGGCAGGCCTAGTGGCAGGCAGGCCCCATACCCCCCAGTACCTTAAATCATCCCTCCCATACCACATGCTCCCCCAGTACCATAAATAATCCCCCACTTACCCCCAGTACCTTTTTTAATCATCCCCCCGTACCTTTAATCATTCCCTCTCGGTACCTTTTTTAATTCTTCCCATCTTTCCCAGCCAGCAGCACACAGGTCAGAAGCATAGAGATCAGGAGCAAGTCCTCCGCACTCCTGCCTGGGCCCGCACTGTTCTCCGAATGGCTGCAATCAGTTCTCGCGAGTCCCGTGAGAGCTGACTGCAGCCATTCTGAGATCAGCGCAGGCCCAGGCAGGAGCATGGAGGGCTTGCTCTTGATCTCTGCGCTTCTGGCCGGGAAATTTGCTAGACCACCAGGTACGACGGCAGCGAGCGAGCGGGCGGGTAGGATTAAAGTTGCAGGAGTTTTTTTTTTTATTTTTTTAAATATGCAGCGGCGGTGGGAGGGGGTTTAAAATATGCAGTGGTGGGGTGGTAGTTAAAAATATGCAATGGTGGCAGCAGGTTTTTTAAAAAATATACAGCAGCAGGAGCAGCGGGCTTAAATTTGTATCTTCGCTTCATAAGACACACTTATTTTCTACCCCCTTTTTGGAGGGTGAAAAAGGGCATCTTATGGAGCAAAACATACGGTAACCCGCGCACAGAATTTTATCATGCGCTAAACTTGCACTACGCAGCTAGAACTAATGCCAGCTCAATGTATTAGCATCTAGCGCGTGCGGCAATTTAGCGTGTACTATGCGTGCGCTAAAACCACTATCGCAGCTTAGTAAAAGGAGCCCACTGTCTTAAAACATTCCAATCAGTCCTGGTTTCAGATCTTGATATCTTTACCTGAATGGGACCTAGCCCCCCTAGGATTACCATTTCTTGGAAATCATTATTTCCTTGCATGAAAAACTTGGAAAATTGCCCTCTAAGTCAGAATGAATTTGATGGATTGATTCATGACAAACTGTTCAACAAAATCTGGAACTATAGCAAATATGTGGTCAAATAAAAAGTTCAAATTAGCTTCATCATATATTTATCTATAAGATCCTGCTGAAAACTAATATTTTCAGTGAATATTGTACATATTTTTTTGAAAGAGAAGATGAGTCAAAACAAGTGCAGTTCATTTGATCCAAGTCACATTTATCACTGTTTTTTAAACTCTAGATGATTCTCTTCTGCAGTTTCCTTGACAACCAACCAAAGGGTACCATTTTAAAGCAATAAGATTGAAAACAACTGTGCAAAAATGAAATCATTATTTTTTCTTGACAAGCATTATAATGCCAAAGGAGTTTGTGTTCTGTTTTTCACATGATATTAAACTGCAGGAACCCAAACATAAAATATTTCCGGAAGTGTCAAAAAGCTGCTACAAGACTAGAACTAAAAAAAGCAAAAAGTAGGATGATGCTTGCTATCCAAACTTGCAATGTAATAATCCAACTGTGATTTTAAGATACTTATAAATTAATTGAAAATTTTCTATGAGGCAATTAGGAATAATGAGAGAAGCACAGCTTTGAGTGGCAAGTGCATGACAGCATTATGAATGTGAAAAACAAGATCATGACATTTTGTTCCGACACTGATAAAATGCCCTCACATGTTTTTAGTCTCACCTCAATTCTTCCAATTTTCTGGTCAGTACAGCAATGGATAGATAGAAACATAAAAACATGATGGCAGATAAAGGCAAAATGGCTCATCTAGTCTGCCCATCCACAGCAACCATTATCGCTTTCTCTCTCTGAAAGATCCCACGTGCCTATCCCAGACCCTCTTGAATTCAGACACAGTCTCTGTTTACACCACCTCTTCTGGGGACTGTTCCATGCATCTATCACCCTTTCCGTAAAAAAAGTATTTCCTCAGATTACTCCAGAGTCTATCACCTCTTAACCTCATGCTACACCCTCTCATTGCAGAGTTTTCTTTCAAATGAAAGAAACTCAACTAATGCACATTTATATTATGTAGGTATTTAAACTACTCTATCATATCTCCCCTCTCCTGCCTTTCCTCCAATGTATACAGATTGAGATCGTTAAGTCTGTTCCCATACACCTTATCACAAAGACCACACACCATTTTAGTAGCTTTCCTCTGGACCGACTCCATCCTTTTTATATTTTTTTGAAAGTGCAGCCTCCTGAATTGTACACAATATTCTAAATGAGGTCACACCAGAGTCTTATACAGAGGCATAAATATCTCCTTTTTCCTAATGGCCATACATCTTCCTTATGCAATCTAGCATCCTTCTAGCTTTCGCCGTCACCTTTTCAACCTGTTTGCCACCTTAAGATCATCACAAACAATCACTCCCAAATCCCGCTCTTCCGTTGTGCACATAAGTTCTTCACCCTCTAAACTGTACCATTCCCTCTGATTTTTGCAGCCCAAATGCATGACCTTGCATTTCTTAGCATTAAATTTTAGCTGCCAAATTTCAGACCATTCTTCAACCTTCGCCAGGTCTTTCTACATGTTATTCACACCATTCAGCATGTCTACTCTACTGCAGATTTTGGTATCATTCGCAAAGAGGCAAATTTACCCAACCCTTCAGCAATATCATTTTTTAAAATATTAAGAACAGGCCCAAGAACAGAACCTTTAGGCAGACCACTGGTAACATCCCTTTCCTCAGAGTGATCTCCATTGATCATTACCCTCTATCGCCTTCCACTCAACCAGTTCCTGACCCAGCCCATCACTTTGGGACCCATCCCAAGGGCACTCAGTTTATTTATTAGACGTCTGTGTAGGCTGTAGTATTGGTCTGTGTGGAACACTGTCAAAGGCTTTTCTAAAACCTAAATACACCACATCTAGTACGCATCCTCTATCCAATTCTCTGGTCACCCAGTCAAAGAAATTGATCAGATTTGTCTGACAAGACCTACCTCTAGTGAAGCTATGTTGCCTCTACTCCTTTAAGCCACAGGATTCCAGAAACTTGACCATTCTCTGTTTTAAAAGTGTTTCCATTAATTTGCTTACCACAGAAGTCAGACTTACCGGCCTGTAATTCCCTACTTCTTTCTTACTTCCATTTTTATGGAGAGGGACCACATCCACCCTTCTCCAGTCTGCTGGTACCACTCCCATCTCTAGAGACTCATTGAAAAGGTCAGTCAGCTTTGAATCTCTGAAATACTACTACTATTAAGTATTTCTATATCACTACCTGACGTACGCAGCACTGGAAAGTGTCACAGAGGAGATAGTCCCTGCTCGAAGGAGCTTACAATCTAAACAGACAAGACAGACAAACAAGATGCCATGGATACAGTTAGGGGAGATGGTTAATCTGCAGGCTAGGGTGGTGGGCAGTATGGAGGAGGATTATGGTTTGAAGACTACATCAAAAAGATAGGTTTTCAATCTGCCTTTAAGGGGCATAGTGGACAAACTCAGGTAATAATAATAATAATAACTTTATTCTTGTATACCGCATTTCCATGGAAGTTCTATGCAGTTAACTGATGAAGAGACTGTACATTTACAGCGAAGTTACATTTTTGGCGACGCTACATTTACAGTGAAGTTATTTTTACAGCTAGGCTACATTTGCAGTGAAGTTACATTTGTTGTAAGTTACATACAGCGATATTACATACAGCAGTGTTACATACGGCGGTGATACATACTGCAGTGTTCGATAAGGCAGAGCAGAGGCATTTAGTATGGGGAGTAACGAAGACGGGATAATTAGATGGATTGAGTGATCCATTTTGTTAAGTCATTTATTGGCTAACAAGATCGGAGGAGTCGAAGAATCTGGAGGTAAGTCGAATTCAGAGGAGGAGGCAAGGAAGAGGGGGGGGGAGAAGTTAGAGGAATTTGTCAAAAAGGTAGGTTTTGATTGACTTCCTGAACATTTGATAGGGGGGGGGGATTGGAGATGAGGGTTGTGAGGCATTTGTTCCATTTGCCTGCTTGGAATGCTAGGGATCTGTCGAGGAATTTCTTGTAGAGGCAGCCCTTCAGGGAAGGAAAGGAAAACAGGTAGGTGTTTCGTGTACGGGAGGGGCCTGCAATTTCAAGGTGCTCAGATAGGTAGATTGGTGAAGAGCCTGCTAAGGTTTTGAAGCAGAGGCAGGCAAATTTGAAGATGATCCTTGCCTCCACCGGCAGCCAGTGGAGTTTAGTGTAATAGGGGCTTACGTGGTCATATTTTTAGAGGCTGAAGATGAGGCGGACGGCAGCATTTTGAACTATTCTTAAACATTTGATGGTGTTTTTATAGGATCCCAGGTATATGATGTTACAATAGTCCAGTATGTTTAAGATTAATGATTGGACCAGAAGACGAAAGGAGAGGTGGTCGAAGTGGCGTTTAATGGTGCGAAGTTTCCAGAGCAGTGGTTGTTAACCTGGGTTCGACCGAACCTCAGGGTTCGGTGAGTCAGTCTCGCAGGTTCGGCGGAGGTCAAAACACACCTCCGACTCATATAGCGCTTCTGTCACGTTCAATCATCTATCAGTTATTCAGTGATTTTGATCAAGACTGATCGTGTACTCGGTTTCTTGATCTATCAATCTGTAACTAACGCCTTATATATATCAATCAATTCCTGATCAAAATTTGTGATTTAACTGATAGATGATTGAACGTGACCGAAGTGCTTATGATTCGTGATGATACGCCCCGCTTGTCCATAATTGGCTGCAGGTGATCATGCAACATCGCTTGGCCTATCTGTGCTGCAGGGGATTTGATGCGCACAGTAGTCGAATTGTAACTGTTGTGATGGTACGTCGTGTGATACCTATCTTAATATTTTAATCCCTTACTATGTCGAGCAAAATACGAAAGTGGTCGGATGAATATGTACAATATGGATTCACATGTATAACGGAACGTGATGGGAGTCAGCGTCCTAATTGCATGATTTGCAATGCCAAGTTGAGTAATTCTAGTCTAGCTCCAGCAAAACTAAGGGAACACTTCCTTAAGCTGCATGGAGATGGAAAATACAAGAACACAACGCTCGCTGAATTCAAGGTGAAGAGAGCAAGATTCGATGAAAAGGCTACTCTGCCTGTTCTCGGCTTTGTACCATTAACAAACCGATCCTCACAGCATCGTACGAAGTTGCTTACCTGATCGCAAAGCAGGGCAAACCACACACCATTGGTGAAACACTCATAAAACCAGCTGTGTTGAAGATGGCGAATATCATGCTGGGAAAAGCGGCTGAAGTTCAGTTATCTGAAATTCCTCTTTCAAATGACATCATCAGCAACAGAATAGAGGACATGAGCAAAGACATCTTGGCTCAATTAGTTGCAGATCTGATTTCAAGCCCGGCAAAATTCAGCCTTCAACTCGACGAGACCACAGACGTTTCCAATCTAAGCCAGCTTGCAGTATTCGTGCGCTATGTGAAAGACGACTTGATAAAGGAAGATTTTTTATTTTGTAAGCCTTTTACAACAACAACTAAGGCAACTGATGTGAAGAAACTTGTGGATGACTTCTTCAAAGACAACAATCTTTCATGGGATATGGTTTCTGCAGTTTGTTCGGACGGAGCTCCAGCCATGCTCGGAAGAAAGTCCAGTTTTGGTGCGCTAGTGAATGCCGATGCACCACACATCATTGTTACGCATTGCATTCTGCACAGGCATGCGTTGGCAACAAAAACCTTGCCTCCAAAACTGGCAGAAGTTTTAAAAATTGTTGTGGAATGCGTGAACTATGTGCGAAATAATGCTCTGAAGCACCGCATCTTCAAGGAGCTGTGTAAAGAAATGGGATCTGAATTCGAGGTACTTCTGTACCATTCTAACGTTCGGTGGTTATCCCAGGGACAGGTGCTGAATCGTGTTTTTGCCATGCGTGTGGAATTAGCTCTGTTTTTGCAAGAGCAGCAACATTGTAATGCAGATTGCTTCAAAAATTCTGAGTTCATTCTCATTTTAGCGTACATGGCTGATATCTTTGCAGCTCTCAATCATCTCAATAAGCAGATGCAGGGTGGTGGAGTCAACATCATCGAAGTGGAAGAAAACCTGAAAGCTTTTCAAAAAAAGCTACCATTATGGAAATGACGAACAGAAAATGATAACTTCGCAAACTTTCCCCTGCTAAACAACTGTGTAAGTAAGATCGAAGATGTATCTGGAATCGGAGACATTTCTGTACCCACGGAACTGAAGCAAACTATTGCCATGCACTTAGATGAGCTTGCAAAGTCTCTCGACAGATACTTCCCTACAAGAGAGTCATATCCAGCATGGGTGAGACAGCCGTTCACGTTTAGTATTGAGACAACAGATGTCAATGAAATCATTGAAATTCAGCAGAGCCAGGTTCAACAGCAACTTTTCAGAACAACAACGCTCTCAATGTTTTGGTGTCAACAATTGGTAACGTACCCTGTTATTGCTAAGAAAGCTCTGGAAATTTTCATACCGTTTGTTACAACATATCTTTGCGAGCAATCCTTTTCGAGGATGCTGGACATAAAAACGAAGAAAAGGAACAGACTGTTGCGAAAATGACATGAGAGTGGCACTTGCCAAGGTAAAGCCGCGCATTTCTGAACTGGTCTCTGAGAGGCTACAGCAGAAGTCACACTGATTTGCAGTAAATTTCATTATTAAGTTATTATTATTCGAAATATAGGAGAACTTTTTTGTTTTCAAAATTGATATTATTTTTTCCCTCACTGTATACCTATGTTTTGAATTTGTAAAAATCATATTTTATTTTTCCAATAAAGAAGGGTTCGGTGAACACGCATATGAAACTGGTGGGGTTCAGTACCTCCAACAAGGTTAAGAACCACTGTTCCAGAGGGAGCAGAAACGGTTTTTGACCTGGGCACTGGTATGATCTTCGAAGGTCAAGCATCTGTCTAGGAGGACTCCAAGGATTTTTATGGTGGGGTTGATTGGGTTGTCTAGGCCGTTCAATTTCAGGGAAGTGTTTGTTAGTTTATGGGTGGAACATGCCAGGAAAATTTTGGTTTTTTCGGTGTTCAACTTTAATCTGAATTGTGAGGTCCATAGTTCTAATTTTGTGAGGACAGAAGAGGTGAGTTGTTCCGTCTGTTGTGTGAATGAAGCAAGGAGAATGATAATGGTGATGTCATCTGCGTATATGAATGATTTTAGGTTTAAGTCGGCTAGTGTCCGTGCCAGGGGGGCCAAGTAAATGTTGAAAAGGGAGGGGGATAGAGGGGAGCCTTGTGGGACTCTGCAGGGATTTCGCCAGTGATGGGAGAAGGTTCCATTGCTGTGGACCTGGTAAGTACGGTTAGTTAGGAAGCTTGAGAACCAATTTAGTACTTGGCCGGTGATGCCGATGGTAGTTTATTCCAGGCCTAGGGGGTAGCTAGATGAAAGGAACAAAGTCTGAAATTGGCAGTGGAGGAGAAGGGTACAGCTAAGAGCAGCTGATCTGAGGAACGGAGAGAGAAGAGAGGAGAGATATTGAGGGGCAGCAGAATGAACACACTTGTAAACCTGGACCTCTTTAATGTTGTTCTTCATAGTGATAATTGTATTGCTAAGAATGTCCACACCAATCTATACACCCTTAGGCTTAAGCCCCATAATTCTAGAAAGTTGCAATTCCAAATTTCACACTAGCATGCAGATTTGTGCATGCAATATAGAGAATAAAGTTACGAGGGGGGTGCTGAAAAGTTCTCAGCTCAACCAAGAAGAGGTGGAAATGGTTCAATCAATGATTTGAAACAATGTCAAAACATAGAATTTCATTTCTGCAAATTGGCACTTAATGAAATAAGATAACACTCTTTTCAACTGTGGTGGCAAAATACCGCTCAGAATTTAGGAAGCTGGTTGGTTGGGCTGAGAATATTTCAGCACCCTTTCGTAGTTGTACGCATAACTTAGGGTTCATTTTTACTAAAGCTTACTTCTGAATTCTATATATGGTGCTTTGAGTTGTGCGCACCCAAATAGCATGCCCAATTTAATTGAATAATGAGCTAATTAGTGCCAGTTGGCTTCTTTACAAGCAATTATCAGTGTTAATGGTATTTATTCAAATTTATTTGTGTAGATTTAGGCATGGTATCCACACATAAATTTTACATATGGCACCAAAAAGGGAATGCAGAAATGGGAGGTTCTTGGGCAGATTGGGGCAGTCCTCACATTTACATGTGTAATTATAGAATAAAGGGCATCTGTACCTAACTGTAAGTGCAAAGATGTGCACCATATATCCATGGGTGCAAATGGTCATGCCTAAAGTTAGGCGTAGCTCCCAAGCATAAGGTCTATTCTATAAACCTTGCCTAACTTTAGGCGCCATTTATAGAATAGTGCTTAGGCAAATTTTTTTTCAGTGCTGATTTTTTAGGAACAAAATTTAGAATTCAGTTCTTTGTGTGCAATAACAGACATTAATGTGTGCTAAATGCTGTTCATCCTATTTTATAACTATGGGCCATGTCACACTTAGGGGCAAATTCATCAAGAGGCACTTACCGATTTATCATGTACTAACAATTAGTGCATGCTAAATGCTAAGATGCCCATTACATTGTGTTTTATACAGGGGTTTTTTTTGTTTTTATTTTATGATTACGGTTTTTTTTCTGTAATCCACTTAGGTATAAGCGGAATATACGTTTTTTAAATTAAAAAAATAAATCATCGTTAGCATGTGGTAACGCAGTTAGTGTGCTTTAAATTGGTTAGTGCCCCTTGATGAATTCCCCCCCTTAGCATACAATAATGTCCATTAGCACATGCTAAGCTTTAGTAAAAGGGCCCCTTAATGACTTAGGCCCCTTTATAATCAAGCCGCGTTAGGGATTTTTATTGCCGGTCGCTGCAGTTAAAGCTCTGATGCTTATAGAATTCCTATGAGTGTTGGAGCTTTTACCGCAGTTGCTGGCGATATAAAAACCCTAATGGGGCAATAAAAGAGGGCCTTAACTAGCTGCCAATTGGCCTTAACAACCAAATATTAGTATAATTGTTGTTAATTGGTGCTAGTTGGCATTTATATATATAACTGCCTTTAGTTGGTATTTTATAAGTTGTATACTCAAACAACTTCAAAAGGAACATGGACTTAGGATGGACATGGGCAAGTCTAGGGTATGTCAGGCAGTCATGCGCATGAGTTGTAGAATGTCAAAATTTATATGCCTGCGCCTACAGTCCGGCACGGACATTTATGCCAGCCATTTATCAAGTATAAGTGCTCGGGCCTAAAGTTTGCTGCGTAAATGTGGATTTATGCTGCTATCCTATAATTGCAGAAGCGCTCATAGCTGCTGTTATAGAATTTGCACTTAAAGCGCATCATCCTAGCACCTAACTTTAAGCATTGTACAGTATAGAGAATTACCTTCATTTTGCATAGGACGCTGAGGTCGGAGTTTAGGCATAAAGGACAGGATGTTAACAGTTCCAAATGTGATCCCTATTGTATAATATTTATAAAGATGTCTGCAATTACATGTGAATTTGCCAGCACATATAGTGGGAAGCACTGATTTCACAAGCCTACACATTAGGAAAATGAACATATCATTTAAAAGCCTGTACATGTAAGCACTAGTGGTCAAAAATATACCGCCATCATTCTATAACAGGTCACCTGAATTTAAGCACATTTATGCACTTAAATTTATAAAATATTGTCACTGAGTCACATAGGTATAAACTTACCCCCGTCCCCCTATGATATTCAGCTAGCATCAGGCTGCAAAGTGACTGCCCAACACCAGTGATCAGATTGGATATTCAATTAGAGAATGACACGAGGACAAATTTTTCTCCGTCCCCACGGGAATTCAATTTCCTGTCCCGTCCTCGCAAGTTCTGTCCTTGACCCTGTTCCTGCCCCATTCCTGCAAGCTCTATCTTAAGCGTATAAACCTCAAATACTTTTAAAGTATTTGAGGCTTGTGCAGATGATACAGAACTTGCAGGAATGGGGCAGGGACAAGAACAGAATTCGCGGGGACAGGACGGGAAATTGAGTTCCTGCGGGGACAGGGAAAATTTGTCTCCATGTCATTCTCTATGTTCAATGCTGGGCACAGCGATCACTATGGAATATCTGTTTTCTTTTTTTTTTAAGTTCAGAAAAATTTTATTAAATTTCAGTAACAAGTATGAAAATACACATGGCATTATTCTGAGAATATACAAAACAGATTAATAAAGAAACATACGCCACAATGCCTCTGTAATAACATAATGTGTAAATAGAAAGAAATATGAGAAAAAGCTGAAGGGAAGGGAAAGAAAGTAAGAAAAATAAATATAAAAAGGAAATAAGCAAAACATGAAGACCTGAAAATAATACTAAAAGGAACTGGTAACACCCGTATGTCATATTTCTTCCAGTCCAAAGTACAAACCATCCACAATAATCTTGACACCATCACCTGCACAAACCCCCACCAGTATACCCCCCAACCTAACCCCAATACTCCATCCTCTAACACCCTATCCCAATTTCACATGGCCACCCAAGCTGAAGTTCTCGAAACCCTGAGAGAACTCAAGCCCTCCAGTACCATCCTCGACCCTTGCCCATCCAGCCTCCTACTATTCACAGAAGACGTTGTTGCAGAATCTATCCTCCCCATCATAATTCCTCTCCACTGGGACAGTACCACTCAGCTGGAAGTCGGCTATTATCAAACCCACACTCAAGAAACCCACCCTAGACCCCAATGAACCCGGCAACTACTGACCAGTCTCCAACCTCCCATTTGTCTCCAAACTCCTAGAACGAATAGTGCTCTGCTGCTTACATCCTTTCATAGAAGAACAAGGGACCCTGTCTCCTACACAATCTGACTTCCGAAAAGGCCACAGCACAGAGTCCGTACTCCTCGATATCATAGACACCCTACTGGTCCTACTTGACCTCAGCACTGCCTTTGACACTGTTGATCATCACCTCCTCTTAACCAGACTCTGTGACCTCAGAATCAAGGACTCAGCACTCCAGTGGTTCACCTCCTTCCTTCACCAAAGAACCCAAACAGTCCTACTAGGGCCGACCAAATCTAACCCCAAACCTATCAAATACGGTGTTATCCTTCTATCCCCCTCCTTTTTAACCTCTACATCAGACCTGTCCTAGATATAGCACAGAAGTACAACATCAAAATTCACAGTTACGCCAATGACATCCAGCTGCTCCTCCCACTAGGCCAGGGGTAGGCAATTCCGGTCCTCGACAGCCGGAGCTAGGTCAGGTTTTCAGGATATCCACAATGAATATGTATGAGATGGATTTGCAAGCACTGCCTCCTTGAGATGCAAATCTATCTCATGCATATTTATTGTGGATATCCTGAAAACCTGACCTGGCTCTGGCTCTCGAGGACTGGAATTGCCTACTCCTGCACTAGGCGAAAACCAATCATCCCAAATTGATAACCTCCAACTCTGCCTCTCTAACATGAAAACTTGGATGTCAAACAACAAACTACAGCTGAATGCCTCCAAAACTGAACTCTTATGGATTAGGGAAAAAGTACCAAATACATACGCCCAACTCTATCATGGGACTCCACCTCACTAACAGCAGCAGATCAAGTATGCAGCCTAGGAGTAACATTAGACGGCCAACTGCCCCTGTCCACCTACATATCTCAAATAGCCTCCACCTCCTTCTACTACCTCCACTAGCTGAGAAGAATCAAACCTTACATTTCCCAACCTGACCTAGCCCAACTCCTCTATGCCTATGTTCTCTCCAGGATGGATTACTGTAACTCCCTATTTAATGGAATAGCCAAAAAAGATTTCAAATGCCTCCAGCGCATACAATCCGCCTCCTATACAACCTCAACTACCATGACCCTATCTCCCCAGCCATCCACGCAGACCACTGGCTCCCAATCAACCAACGATGTGCTTTCAAGGCCCTGGTGTTAGCACATAAAAGAATCTACGCCACCACCCCAGCATACATAGGATCCAAGCTAACTCTGTACATCCCCACCTGCCTCCTCCGCTCTGAAATGGAGAAGCACCTATTTATCCCCCCAGGAAGGTCTCTCCTGTCAGAAACCGCCCACAAACGCTCCTACAGCCACTTCATCCCCCATCTCTGGAACCAACTCCCTCTGCAAATCAGACTACAGAACTCTCTGATGACCTTCCGAAAAGCAGTAAAGACCCTCCTCTTCAACTGAAATTCTAACTGCAAACTACCCCTTGACCCCCTTATATTTCCCCTTCTTTCTGCACTCTCATGTACTTAAGTTGCTGTATAGTCTTTGAACTGTCCAAAATGAACTTAAATTGCTGTATAGTTTTGTACTGTCCAAAATGTTTTCCATTGTGAACGTTGGCTTGAAACCCGTTCTAAGCTACTGGGATAGAAATCGAAATAAGTAAATAAATATAATTATTGTACAATGTTACTAATTCTAATATTACAAAGCCCTGTCTAAACCTTGCAGTTTCATAATTTTCACAAGTAATCACAGTTCAAGAAACCCAAGGTTGTGTAGTAGAGTAGGGCATTTTAGCAAATTCTAACAACGGGGCCTGCAGTAGTTAGAACTTTTTCAATGAGTGGGACCTTTCTGCTGTAATGTGCTCAAATTTAACTGTCATGCAGACTGTGTTCCATCACTCGGCGTACTCCACCACCTCCAAGTTTTTCCAATTTGAAAGAATGAGCTTTATTGCTTTAAGGATTAGAATATGCATAATGTTGTCTGAGTCCTTTGATAGTGACAATGAAGATCTATGTCCACCTGCAATAATGATGTATGTCAAGGGGGAAGTCACCTGGAGTAGAGAACAGATGTCATCCAACACCTTGTTCCAGAAGATCGTAAGCAGTGGGCAATCAAATAGCATGTGGCGAAGCGTACCTCTTGAGTAACAGCAGGACCAACAGTTGTCGCTCTTGTTGGGACTGAGTTTGGATAACCTACTGGGGGGGTCCAGTAGGCCCTGTGCAGTAGGAAAAAAAATGTTTGGAGGAAAGACGCAGCCCTACACACGGAGGCTGTACGGTGTCAATCAGTGGTTTAGAATGGAGCAGGCTCTGTATGACATGTTTAAGTTGAATTCATTGATATTGCTGAGTGGAGGACAGTCCAGTGCTACTACATAAACTATCAAATGGAATCCATCCAGTTGCATCATGTAGATGTTTTATCTGCCAAATGCCAGCATTTTGCCAATGTTTCCAATCAATCATATTTTTTTCTATTCTGATCAAATCATTTCTCCATATAGGAAAATGTAATGTGTCAAGCCAGGGGCAATCAAATAGACATTCGATTTGTTTAAAGACCATTCTCATAGTCAACAAAATGTGATCCTTGCCCAGATCAGTACTGGGCGTTTCCATGAAAGGTAAGCACTGCAAAAAGTAAGGATGATATCGATCCTTTTCAAAAGGTAGCCATATATTATTGATCGATGAGAGAGAGTCATAAAGTATCCATCGAGAACCCTGCTGGAGTAGAAAGGTGCCGGAGTAGTCAAAATAGTCAGGGAAGTTAACTCCACCGTCCTTCTTACAGCGTTTCAGTTTTTTAAGTGCAATCCGGGGGTACTGTTATTCCACAAATACTGAGATAAAGTGGCATCAATTTTTTTATACAAAGATGAGCACAATAACATAGGCAACATGCTTAAAGTGTATAGAATCTTGGGAGTTAGAACCATTTTGATGGACTCCAAGCACCCCCACCATGATAGATTTGGAATATGGAATATCTGTTTTCATTTTTGGCCATGGCAACTTAACTGGTTAAGCCGATAGCTGGTTAAGCACTAACCAGTTAAGTGCATAACAATTAAAGATAGCCACTATTTATGCAGCCTATTTTAGGCCCCTCTTTTAGTTAGCCGGGGTAGAGGTTTCTATCGCAGCTTGGAGTGCTAAATGCTCTGACACTGCTCTGGCACTTATAGGAATTCTTAGAGCGTCGGAGCATTTAGCACTGCAGGCCTCAGTAGGGACCTCTACTGTGGCTTAGTAAAAGGGGAGAGGGGATTAATCACTGAACATATCTGTTTTGGTGCAGAATATCTGCGTCTAACCAGCCATGTTGTGTGATTTAGCTGGTTAGAGGCTAGCCACAAACCTTGGATATCTAGCAGGAGATAATCAGTTATATCCAACTGAATGTCCACAGTTAGGCACTAAAGCACTATTTAACCAATCAGGAGCCATACCTGGCAGGTTAAATAGCTTTGAATATCAACCAGTTACATGTGTAAATGGCAGCCATGTGTTTAGTACTATTCTATAATTTTAGCACACAGATGGCAAGCATGTAAGTGCAAGGGTATTCAGATGGGAGGAGGTATTTAAGCATTTAAATATCACATGTAGACGCTTGCACTTATGCCAGCCATAGTTGCAGAAGCCTAAATGTAGGCACCCCAATGCTGATTTTCATTGGTATTCTCCATTTACTTATGGAATAGGCTCCTATCCCTCTCAAATTGTGGCACCTGGTAATACACGTGCCCCATTAACACCAATTTTCATGACCTCTTATTAATAGTGGTAATAACTATACAGGTGAGAGCTGTATTACAGACAATTATACATATAAGTGCAACCAGTTAAGGAGTAAAGCCTCTGAAGGGAAATGTTTACATGGAAAAGGTGACAGTCATTACCAGAGGGCTAAGCACAATTAGCTCTGTAATTACTTCTTTCAAGCCCTAGCCGAAACAAGCATTGGAGGAGGTGCAAAAGCCAATGACAATTTTTTTTCTAAAATATACATATAGAGCCATTATAAAATAGGGAATGCACATAAAACATATCTCCTCTGTACAAGCAGATGGCTGTTTTGTTTGGACATGATTTCTAAATTCTAAAAAAAGAACCAAAACAAAGCAACATCTCCTTTGAATCTATGCATTCTGGGGCATATGCACATTTGAATATCAGTGTTCTGATATTGCCATTTATACTTGTACTAGTCTTCAAGCCCATTACATTAACGGGTGCTAAAATAGATGTGTGTGTCTGTATTTCTTTCTTTCTTTTTCTCTCTCCTTGGCCGCTTTCTGTCTGTCTCTCTCTTTCATCGGCTGTCCACCTCTACCCCTTGCCTGCTCCCCCTGTCCAGCAGCAGCCCTTCTCCCTTCGTTTTACCTCCCCCCTATCCAGCATCACCTCTTCCATGCTCCCCCTGTCCCTCTTCCCTGTTTCCTCTGTCCAGCAGCACTCTTTACCTGCTCCCCGTCCCTTTTCCCTGCTTCCCCTGCAGCTGGCTTTCTGGTATCTTTGAACCACTGATGCTCTTCTTCAAAGCAGCCTGCTGAGCATCGCGGCCGCCTCTAGCGAACCATACAGGCTGCTCTGCACCTCGGTAGCACGTTCCCTCTGATGCAATCGCATACATCAGAGGGAACGTGCTACCGAGGTGCAAAGCAGCCTGCGAGGCTCCTTTCAGTTGGCCGCGATCCTTAGCAGGCTGCTTTGAAGAGGAGCAGCGCTGTCGGCAGCGGTTGGTGAGTGAGAGCGGGAGGGGAGAATCACCGGCGTGTTCCCTGCCTCCATGTTCCAAAATGGAATTTGGCACAGAGGGACACAGCACGGCAGCAGCTATCACAAAGAGGATGCAATCTATGCATGAAAATATTAAATATATCCATGAATGCAGGATGTGTGGAATGAAATGTGTGTATATTATGCACATGGGACTGAATTCTATAAATAGTTCTGAAAAACTGATGCTGATTAAAAAACACAATAAGGGCTAGATTCACGAACCTACTCGATCGGGCCCGATCTTGGCAGGTCTGATGAATTCACGAAGCCCCAATATGCAGATGCCACCATCTGCCTTCCCGGATCACTCAATAGCGATCCCAGCGCATGTGCAGACCATCTGCACATGCGCTGGACCTCAGGGCTGGCATAGATTTTTAAAAAAATTAAAAATAGGCGATCGTTTCATTGGAGCCCGTGGTTTTAACCCGCTTAAGCCCGCAGGTTAAAACCACGGGCTTGCAGTGTGGGGAAGGGAGGAGGCAGGCAGCGTGTTCGGGGCAGGCAGACAGTGTGCTCAAGGCAGGCAGGCAGGCACGTTCGGGGCTGCAAGATAGGGGCTGACAGGGCAGAGAGCAGGGCGGCAGAAGGGAGGGTAGCCGGAAAGGGCTTCAGCAACTGGTCCTTAGCAGTCGCTTTTTTTTGATCGGCCAGCCCAGTCGGTGTTGTAGAGTTTTGTTTAGTGAATCACGTCCCTGCCTACTTTGCATGCCGTTGCCCTCATTTGCATGCATGGATCGGAGGATAGTTGGCAGAGAGGTAAGTGAATCGGGCCGGGGTCGCTAAGGGGTTGCAAACCAATCTGTAAAGGATTGGATTGCTTTGTGAATCTAGCCCTAAGTGTTATTCTATAAACAGCAGTCAAAGTTTGATGCTGCTTATAGAATAGTGTATTTACATCAATCCTCACACCTAAATTATTCTATAACAGCATGCATAAATTTCAGGAATTCCCCGATCCACCTATGGCCATGCCCCCTTTCTGGAGCTGTGCATAAAATTTACACATGGATCCAGGTTCAAAAATATACATATATAATTTTTAATTGATTCTAATTAGCACCAATATTGTTAGAGGCTAATTATTGGTGCTTAATGGCTTATTATTCAGTTAATTGCACGCGCAATTGGGTGTGCGCCAAAATAGCATACACAATTTTTAGCATCATTTATAAGATTTTGGGGATGATGGGTACATGTTTTGGAATGTATCTGCATCTGTCAAGAATGTATCTTGAGGGTGTAGGGGATGTGTGTGCATGGATAGGTTGTAGTTTTAGGCATGTAAGCTTCCCTCCCCCTTACATTTTCCCTTGCTCTCTGCACTTCACTTCTTCCTCCCTCCCCATCAAACTTTTTTCTCTTTTTTTTTCTTTTACACTGTCCCTTATATCCCTTCCCATTGTGCTCCCCAATGCCCTCTCTTCTCTCCATTCCCCATCTTTTCTCTCCTTCTTTCAGCGTTGCTCTGCTCCTCCACCAATATTGCGGTTCTCCTCCTCACGTTGGTCTGATGGGGATTTGATCTTCATTGCCAAAAGTACTCCATTCTTCACCACACCCAAGGCCCCTCACCCTTTGTTGAGAGCTGGGTTCCTGCTGCTCTGTTCCTTCTTAGGTATTCGGGAACTGACTTCCCTACCACCCTACTGCTTTCTACTGTATTAAGAGAACAGAATGTCTGTACATATTACTACATCCTTCTTACACCCCCACTCCTCTCCCACACACACTGCCCCACACATACACAAACACTTCACATACCACACAAACACCCCCTACCCCTCTCCTTTAACCTTTACTCCATGTTTTTCTTTAAATAAAATGTTTCTTTGTTTTTCTTTTTCACTATTGCTTTATGCCTTTAGTCATTAAAACCTACAGTTCACATAAGGAGATTTAAAAATAGGAACTGTCGCTTAAAGTGTTTTTAATAAAAATGATCTGCATATTTAAAAAAATAGTGTAGGCGAATGTTTTACAATACAGTTGAAAAACTATAATACTGTATGTATCCACTGCATGCTATTGAATTACACAGTACAGCAGAGGGGAACTGAAAAAGCAGTATAGTAAGTACAGAAAAAAAATATATGGGGGTTATCTTTTTCTTGATGGCTGTCTGCAATTTTAGCACATTTTTAAAACTCCAGACAAAACGTCAGAAAACATAAATGTTTCCCCTTGATTACATAGCAAAGTCCAATGCTGCTTTTATTTCAGCCACAGTCACTGAATATGAATGATACTTGATATTATTAGCTCACCTGTAAGTAGCATCTTCTTTATTGTAGATGCTGAAATGGAAAAAAATTAGGGGAACGAGACAAGATGGTGTCTAACTCCTAATGCATAATTCTCAGCTCTGCTACACCTGACACTTTATTTCTTTGGTCTTTGAATGTGATGTGGAGTAATGGTGAAGTAGAAAAGTAAGATATATGTTTTTTTTCTTTATGAAGATCTGCGGGCAGTCCATTGGACCCTGATAGGTGCATATATGGAGCAAGGGAAAGATATGGCAGGTGCAGTTTATGACATCTTTGTGAGTCCTTTTTCTTCACTTTCACAGCTGCAGGATTGAAGTCCAGACTTCTGCAAAGGATCTCTGTCATAGTAGAGATAAAAATGAGGTTTCTGTAGTAACCTCAGCAAGTGAAAGAAATATAAGTTGATGTCCCCGGAGAAATAATGGATCAACAACACATAATAATAATAATAACTAATAATAATAATAATAACTTTATTTTTGTATACCGCAGTACCAGAATAGTTCAAAGCGGTTTACATGACAAGAGACTGTACATCGACAGCGAAGTTACAAATAAGTCAATCAATCAATATAGCTTAGCAAGTTAGCAGCAGCCAAGAAGGAGATAGCGAGATTATAAACAAGTCAATCAGCGTAGCTTAGGAAGTCGGGTGCAGGTAGGTAGGATGTACAAGGCATAGTTAAAGATAGAGTTACAAGGAGGGCGGGAGTCAGAGATATTTGTCAAAGAGATAAGTTTTGATTGATTTCCTGAAAGTTTGGTAGGAGGGAGAATTAGAGATGAGAGTGGATAGACATGTGTTCCATTTGCCTGCCTGGAACGCCAGGGATCTGTCAAGCAATCTCTTGTAGATGCAGCACTTTAGGGACGGGAAGGCAAACAAGTGGGCGTTACGTGTGCGGATGGGGCCAGAATGGACAAAGTGATCTGACAGGTAGTAAGTGATCTGACATAGCAAGTTACTTTAGACTTTTGGGTAAGTGTCACACTTAGAAGATGAGTGTATATGAAAAAAATTCATTCTGAAATATGTTATTAGGAATACGACATGTGTATGAATGTTAATAAATATAAATAATAAATGTAAAAGTTCATATTACTATGGATATGTTTCTTGTGGGTCTAGAATTGGAGTCATTATATTCTGCAAAACAAAAAAGATTGTGGAATAGGTCAGATGTACATGCTTGTAGATTAATAAGTATCCAAAAAACTTGAAAACAATAATCTTAAAAACAATTCACTAAGGATGTATACAATCACAAGTGACCCACAAGATAAAAACCAAGTAATGTGTAAAATACAGATAACCTAACATGGGCTGGATTTTGGCAAACTAAAAATGCCTTCCTCAGGGGTTTTATAGGGTTCTTCGCTGTCTTAAATATAAAAACATAAAAATCACAAAAAATCCAAATCGTTAAGAGGCTACACAAGCCTCCAATGTAATTTGCTGAAATGATTTTATGTTTGATGCACAGTTTTATTTTCAGATTCAAAGAGTGGCTAGTATTGCAAATGTATATGTGAGTTTTTTTGAGGACACACATTTGTCAACCTCAGCATAGTATCAGCATGTTTATGTGAGATTTTGATTTATCAATGATGTGTTTTGTTTTGTTTTTTAGAAGAACACCAGATACATTTGGTGTGATTATAACATTAGCTGAACTGATGTCACCTGCTGGTAATATTTATTGGTTGGTGGTGTGGGTAAAATGGGGGAGGGGAGGGCAGAGGGTGAGGGGAATATATGAGGTGATGTCAAAGGTCTGCAGAACAAGGATTAACAAGTTTATAAGAAAGGGTTAATAGACAGAGCTTGTAAGAAAGAAAAAGGATTAAGGTTTCTATGGTGATGGGGTGGAGCAGTCATGGGATTGGTTGGATGTTGTGGCAGGCTGGAGTGAGTTCTGTGAGGAAAGGGAATAGTAGAGTAGTCTCTGCAGGAAAAAATTATCCCTCCCTCCCTCGTGTGCTGGTGTGTGTTTTGTTTCAGTATTTGGGGGAGGGGGTGTTACAGGTTATATATGGATTTGGGTGGGTTTGGTTGAGCTTATGGGGTTGGGGGGAGATGGTCGCAACTTTGGGCGGGGTGGAAAATGGGGTTTGGCCCAGTTGGATAAGAACATAAGAATTGCCGCTGCTGGGTCAGACCAGTGGTCCATTGTGCCCAGCACTCCGCTTACGTGGCGGCCCTTAGGTCAAAGACCAGTGCCCTAACTGAGACTAGCCTTACCCGCGTACGTTCTGGTTCAGTAAGAACTTGTCTAACCGTGCCGAGTGGTGTCTACAATGTAGGCACTGCTAGGCATCGTTTATAAACTTCGTCCCTCATTGTTTACAGAACAGACATCAGTTTGGGACCCTGAAATGGCATATTGTTGACAAATGTTGTCTTTAAAATGGGGAGGTGATTGAGAGCTTTGCTTGGCCTATAGAGAACAATATTGGATTTTTGAATAACAAACAGTCCATCCTGTAGGTCTTAATGAAACTGTGGAATGGAACTCCATAATTTAGCATTTAACTTTTCAACATCATTTAAGTATGCACATTTTAGAACTGTTACATGGGCTCATGGGCATTTTTCAGTTAATTCTCACGGGCAATGCAAAGAAGAAAAATCCAACGAAGTCTGCAGACGGCAAACAGCAAGCAGACAACAAAACAAAAACTGCAGACCAATATGTACAAGATGCAGGCAATGTTTATTATACCAATATTTGAATGCAGTAAAAATACCACCTTATTACCAACCAAGGGACCCGACACGGTCGGATAACACGCCTTCTTCAGGGGTCCATGGTGGATAAGGTATGAAACAAACCGCCTGTGTAAAAAGGTATAAAACAAACGCCTGTGTAAACTTGAATCCTCAAACTGAGTATGCGTTGTAAGGAATGGCTCCTGATTGGTTAAATAGTGCTTTAGTGCCTAACTGTGGTTGGTAATAAGGTGGTATTTTTACTGCATTCAAATATTGGTATAATAAACATTGCCTGCATCTTGTACATATTGGTCTGCAGTTTTTGTTTTGTTGTTTGCTTTCAGTTAATTCTCACAGCATTATGGCATTCTATTTATAGAAAGTATCCCTCCTTTTACAAAACCGTAGCATGGTTTTTAGTGCCAGCCGAGGTGGTAACAGCTCCGACATTCATAGGAATTCTATGAGCTTTGGAGCTGTTACTGCTGTGGCTGGCGCTAAAAACATTGCTACGGTTTTGTAAAAGGGGAGGGGTATATTTTTTGTATATTCATAGACAGTAACTATTACATTGTTTTTTTTGTCAGTATTCAGTCAATAAAGTTTAACATGCTAATTGTTATAACATCATTTCTAGGAAATGTTTGTCTTGCTGGGAGCCAAAGAACATTGTCACGCTGTTTTGGATAAAACCTTCAATTCAGCAATTAACAGTGGCCTAGGGTTTTGTAGATTATCATTCATGTATTTCTCAAATAATGTATAATCACAAGCACAAGTATTTTATTATCAATTTTGTAATTTACTTTTTTTTTTCCAGTATCATTTCAATGAGACATTCATAAACACATATTTTCATTTACTGACCTTAGAGCAAGCACAGAGCTTTTAATGGAAACTTTTGAATAAAGCTCGGTTTGAAACTTTTTCATGCCAATTTTGATTTTAAATTGACGGGGCATGTACAGTTTGGTTTTCTTTGGTTTAAAAAAAATAAAAAGCATTGCTGACAGTCTTTACACAGATGTGTTCTTTATCAGTAAGTGGGTTACAAATTTTGATGTTATCTTTCTTATATTGTTCTAGAAATGTCTCACTCTCTCCTTGTATTTACATGATGGTATAGATCAGTGGTCTCAAACTCAAATCCTTAGTGGGGCCACATTTTGGATTTGTAGGTACTTGGAGGGCCGCAGAAAAAATAGTTAATGTCTTATTAAAGAAGTGACAACATTGCATGAGGTAAAACTCTTTATAGTTTACTAGCTGATGCCCCGGCGTTACACGGGTATTTAATTATAGCAATAACACTGTAAATGGATTCAAATAAAGATACTTTATAGTGGTGAATGAAGTTATTTTTTAACAGCTTTATAAAAAGTACAATATTCAAATTATAATGTGAAATATTTGACAAAATGAATACAATACAACTAACACAAAACTTGATTATAAACAACAATTTTAGTTTCACCTCCAGGAGCAAGAACATATAAATTCTTGGGTGAACCCACCCTTGAGCAAGCAACATAGAGTTGTCCATGGGAAAAACAGGGGGATCTTAAATCCACTCCACAGTATGTAATAGTCTGTCCCTGTGATTTGTTGATTGTGATAGAGAATGCAAGTCTCACTGGAATTTGCAATCTCGTAAACTGAAAAGGAAGATCTGTTGGAATAAGTGGCATCCAAAAGTTTCAGTATTGATTTAAACAACTCAATATGTGGAAACTCAGGTTGAAAAGAAACTCCATGCAGTTTTTTCCCGGTTCAGAATGGAACCAGTGTTCCTAGTTCAGCATATGTGAGTACTCATGTAATGTAATAACATTATGAACTGGGGTGCATGAAGGGAACAGTTACAAACACAGTTAGAACATACAAACTGTATATGTATGGTGTCCGTGGTAGAATAGAAACGATGTCCCTAGTGGTTATAGTGTCATAGAAAGTGTTTTATAGTTGGAATTAGTGAGAATGGCAGCTTTTTACATCCTTTCCAATGACATGAATGGGTGAAATCAGATTTTATGTTTGTAGCTCCGCCCACATGTACAGGTGGGCCGCGAGACCCCCAGAACATATCACCCCAGGTAGTGAGGGATCTGCATACCAAGTTTCGTTCAAATCGGTCAAGCCGGTTTTGAATTACTTTGAGAATGGCAGCTTTTTACATTTTTTCCATTGACATGAATGGGTGAAATCTGATTTTATGTTTGTAGCTCCACCCACGTGTGCAGGAGGGCCGCGAGACCCCCAGAACATATCACTCCAGGTAGTTGGAATTACTGTGAGAATGGCAACTTTTTACATTTTTTCCATTGACATGAATGGGTGAAATCTGATGTTCTGTTTGTAGCTCCGCCCACATGTGCAGGTGGGCCGCGAGACCCCCAGAACATATCATCCCAGGTAGTGAAGGATATGCATACCAAGTTTCATTCAAATCAGTCAAGCTGTTTTTGCGTGATCGCGGCACATACACACATACACACATACATACCTCCGATTTTATATATATAGATAAATTTTTCCTTTAACAGTTAAAGGAAAGATTTATCAACTATAAAGAGTTTTACCTTATGCAAAATTGTCATTAACTATTTTTTCTGCGGCCCTCCAAGTACCCTATTTTTTCTGCAGCCCTCACATTTAAAGTTTAATATCTTTCCTGTCTCAAAATTGACACATTTCAATCACTATATTGAAAATAAAATAATTTTCCCTACCTTTGTTGTCTGGTGACTTTATTTTTCTGTGCATTTAACTATGTTTCCAGGGTCTTCTTGTCCTTTGACTGGTTTTCTCTCTGTCTTCACTTTCTGCCTTGCATCCATCTTTGGCATTAACTTAATATTCAATTTTTCTGCTTTCTTTTCAAAATCTACGTTTCCATGTCTTACCTTCCCTTCTATCTCTCTTCTTCTGTCCCTATTTCCATGGTCTGACATCTCTTTCTTTCCTTTCTTTCCCTCCCTCCTTCCTTCCTTCCTTTCCCCTGGTTTGGCATCTGTCTCCTTCCCTCCCCCAACTTTTTATTTCTTTCACCTTGCCCCCTACTTTCTTTCTCTCTCTATCCATGCCCCCATTCTTTCTATATATCTGTCTGTCTGTCTTTCTCTCTCCATGCCCCTTTCTGTCTGTGTCCCATTTCCCTTCTTTCTTTCTGTCTCCCTGTCCCCCCTTTTTTTCTTTACTTCTCCCTGCCCTCCCCCAAGCTACCACCATTGGGGAACAGGCCGCCACTGCTGCAATTGGGGAACAGGCTGCCGCCACCACAATGGGAGAACAGGCCAGCGCCGAGGTCTTAACTCTTCCTGTTTATCTTCCCCAGCGTGGGCCAACCAATTAACGCCACCCGACTTCAATTCTAACGTCGGGGAGGAACTTCCGGGCCAGCCAGGCAGCGATTGGCTGGCCCGGAACTTCCTCCCCGACATTAGAATTAACGTCGGGTGGCGAGAATTGGTCGGCTCCAAGCTGGGGAAGATAAGCAGGGAGAGTTAAGACCTTGGCACTGGCCTGTTCCCCGATTGTAGCGGCGGCAGTCTGTTCCCCGATTGCGGCGGTGGTGCCCTGTTCCCCGATTGCGGTGGCTTGGGGGAGGGCAGTGGGAAGGGAAGCAGATTGGGGACCCCTGCTTTAGGCGAGGACAGATTGCGGGCCGCAAAATAGTCCCTGGGGGGCCGCATGCGGCCCACAGGCCGCGTGTTTGAGACCGCTGGTATAGATTGTCATGTTCTCTTTAGCAATTGCTTCAGTTAAGAACTCTCTTGGCAAATGTGACTACATTAACAGATAGCTAAACCTTAGCCTCAATGCACACGTAGAGGTTCGCTGATTGGATGAAAGTGGATTTGATGTCTGAAATGAGAAATGTCCCGATTGGTCAGTCTGCAGGAAGTGTTGTTTGTGTTCTTTTTGAAAGAATGCTGGTGGTTCGATCCTTGAGCACCATTTTTTTTTTCAGTGCAGGACTTTTAGCAATAGCCTCCCTCTGACACACTGTCGGGGGGTGCAACATTATTCTGGATGGCTGTGTATATATTTCTCATTTTGAGACTGGCAATCAGGATTGGAGAGCAATGATTGTATATTTGGACGATTTGTTCCTGCTGTTGGAGGATGGCCAATTTCTGAACCTGGAGACTACAATATAAAATAAGTGGAGTGCTTTCCTGACTTATGATGTTAGTTATCTATCCCTGCCTTTATGTTCTTTGAGCAGTAGAAGGGTGCTTTACAACTGAGGACTTTTTTCTCCACGTTTAAAATAGTGGCTAATAGTGGCCATTTGGCTTATTGCAGTAGTGGTGTTGGATGAAACGTCCACGTCTCCATTTTCAAAGCTCAGATTTGAAATAGTTTTCTCTGCAGTTCATCTAAATCACAAGGGGGCCTGTTGGGTGCAAGTTTTGGAAGGGGTTTGAGCGACATCAGAAAAGAGTCGAGGCTAGCACGAGCAGCAAGTGGAAGGTGCTGCTCGTGCCACTGAACATTTCAAGAGGTACACAGGGTGCACTCAAGCATCAAGGAAGAGTGGGAGCACATGGTATGGCGATGCCGGTTGCCACCGCTCCAGATGCCAACCTTCTTCACTACGCCACTATGTGAAGTTCATTGCACTGACCACTAGGCTGCTTCTATGCTCTGCTGGGATGTCTATGTGGCCAGTTTATTTTGTGCATTTTTCTCTAGGTCATTTTTATTTCTTGGAAATGCAATCTAAAGAAATACATATTGTCTACAAAATCATCTGGAAAATAGCAAAACATCTATAATTGGACTTGGATGCCATATTGAATCTGCTCCTCCACATAGACTAAATTTGATAAGATGGTTTTATAAAACTGATTTGAATTACTTGGAGTGACCGGCAAATGCTAGATTTTAATACCATTTTGGAATTCTTTTATTATGGAATTTTATGATTGAATATTTTATAGTTTAGTGGAAATAAATGGTTTTACTTTTCTCTAGTTGTTTTTATTTATTTATTTATTTGATTTTAACTTGTTTATTGAATTTTGTCACTAGAAATACAATATAAAAGACTAGCTGATGCCCCGGCGTTGCACGGGTATTTAATTATAGCAATAACACAGTAAATGGATTGAAATAAAGAAACTTTATAGTGGTGAATGAAATTATTTTTTTACAGCTTTATAAAAAGTACAATAATCAAATTATAATGTGAAATATTTGACAAAATGAATACAATACAACTAACACAAAACTTGATTATAAACAACAATTTTAGTTTCACCTCCAGGAGCAAGAACATATAAATTCTTGGGTGAACACACCCTTGAGCAAGCAACATAGAGTTGTCCATGGGAAAAACAGGGGGATCTTAAATCCACTCCACAGTATGTAATAATCTGTCCCTGTGATTTGTTGATTGTGATAGAGAATGCAAGTCTCACTGGAATTTGCAATCTCTTAAACTGAAAAGGAAGATCTGTTGGAATAAGTGGCATCCAAAAGTTTCAGTATTGATTTAAACAACTCAATATGTGGAAACTCAGGTTGAAAAGAAACTCCATGCAGTTTGTTCCCGGTTCAGAATGGAACCTGTGTTCCTAGTTCAGGATATGTGAGTACTCATGTAATGTAATAACATTATGAACTGGGGTGCATGAAGGAAACAGTTACAAACACAGTTAGAACATACAAACTCTATATGTATGGTGTCCGTGGTAGAATAGAAACGATGTCCCTAGTGGTTATAGTGTCATAGAAAGTGTTTTATAGTTGGAATTACTGTGAGAATGGCAGCTTTTTTATGTTATTGGAAAACAGACCCAACCCACCCCCTATAAGGTCCCACAAAGGAATAAACACTCATACCAACCAACGCAGATCAGGCAACCAGACATGCAAACCCCTTCCATACTCTCCATACCTCCCATCCAGTCACACCATCCCCCCCTCCCCACCCACCCCACGCCGGAGAACCAGAGGTAGCTGCAGGAACACCCTCCAAAGAGCCAGGTAAGCCAGAATCTCAGGGTTAAAAGAACATTTAAAATAACAAAGTTCGAACCGTGCCAGCTCAATCATCTGAGTCAGCCAGCTATCCAAGGGGACATGTTCCACCTTCACCCAATATTGTAAGATCGTTCGTTTAACCGTCAGTACAGTCATGTAGATGAAGCGCCTTTGTGGCACCGTGAAACCCTGCTCCTCCAACAGAGACTGGTCCCCGAGGAGCAATGTCTTGTAATCCCACTCAACTGATCGCTGCAAGACCAACTGCAACTGTGCAAAAGAAAAATTCCAGATAGATAAGCCAGGACACTCCAAGAAGGAATGGATGAGCGTCCTCGGAGCCCCTGAGCACCTAGTGCACATCGGGTCTTCCCATAATCCCATGCCCGCCCCTCGCTCTCGAGTAATGTAAGCCCTGTGGAGGATTTTAAATTGAGTTTCCTGCCAAGCCGCAGACTTCACAAAAGCATGCAAAGTGTAAAAAAGATCGAGAAACGTATCATGGGTATATTGAGCGGCAAGATCATAAGAGGTGGGCTGTTATTATTGGGAATGACCTGTGCTTGGTGGTTTCTCTTGTTCTTCTGTTGAGGATTGTTCTGCCTCTGTATTGCCAGCATGTATCTGCAATTTTGTATTGCACTTGTGTTCTGTATTATTGGATTTTTGCCTGTTTCTATTGTGGTCTCTTGAATAAAAATGATGTCCAAAAAAAAATAAAAAAAAAGAATGGCAGCTTTTTACATTTTCTCCATTGACATGAATGGGTGAAATCCGATTTTATGTTTGTAACTCCACCCACGTGTGCAGGTGGGCCGCGAGACCCCCAGAACATATCACCCCAGGTAGTGAGGGATCTGCATACCAAGTTTTGTTCAAATCGGTCAAGCCGGTTTTGAATTACTGTGAGAATGGCAGCTTTTTACATTTTTTCCATAGACATGAATGGGTGAAATCCAATTTTATGTTTGTAGCTCCGCCCACGTGTGCAGGTGGGCCGCGAGACCCCAAGAACATATCACCCCAGGTAGTGAGGGATCTGCATACCAAGTTTGGTTCAAATCGGTCAAGCCGTTTTTGAATTACTGTGAGAATGGCAGCTTTTTACATTTTTTCCATTGACATGAATGGGTGAAATGTGAATTTCTGTTTGTAGCTCCGTCCACGTGTGCAGGTGGGCCGCGAGACCCCCCAGAACATATCACCCCAGGTAGTGAGGGATCTGCATACCAAGTTTCGTTCAAATCGGTCAAGCCGTTTTTGAATTACTGTGAGAATGGCAGCTTTTTACATTTTTTCCATTGACATGAATGGGTGAAATCTGATTTTCTGTTTGTAGCTCCGCCCATGTGTGCTGGTGGGCCGCGAGACCTCCAGAAAATATCACCCCAGATAGTGAGGGATCTGCATACCAATGTTGGTTCAAATCGGTCAAGCCGTTTTTGAATTACTGTGAGAATGGCAGCTTTTTACATTTTTTCCATTGACATGAATGGGTGAAATCTTATATTCTGTTTGTAGCTTCGCCCACGTGTGCAAGTGGGTCGCGAGACCCCCAGAACATATCACCCCAGGTAGTGAGGGATCAGCATACCAAGTTTCGTACAAATCGGTATAGCCGTTTTTGAATTACTGTGAGAATGGCAGCTTTTTACATTTTTTCCATTGACATGAATGGGTGAAATCTGATTTTCTGTTTGTAGCTCCGCCCACGTGTGCTGGTGGGCCGCGAGACCCCCAGAACATATCATCCCAGGTAGTGAGGGATCAGCATACTGTTTTGTTCAAATCGGTCAATCCGTTTTTGCGTGATCGCGGCACATACACACACACATACATACACACATACATACCTCCGATTTTATATATATAGATTAGAAGAATAAAAAAAAGTATAATGCTACAAAACTATGGGTCTTGAATTTCCTTGGCCTTGGAGAACCTGAGTTTCCAAGTTTATTAAAAATTTGTTATACCACCTTATCAAAAATTGTAAGATGTCGCCTTTGCATGGACTGTTGTTTTGTTTCAGGATCATAGTGGTGTAACCATGTTTCATCAACAGTAACTAGTTGTTCCAAAAAGTTGGCACCAGCTCACTGAAAATGCTGCAAAATCAATTTACATAGTAGATGACAGCAGATAAAGACCCGAATGGTCCATCCAGTCTGCCCAACCTGATTCAATTTAAATTTTTAAATTTTTTTTCTTAGCTATTTCTGGGCAAGAATCCAAAGCTCTACCCAGTACTGTGCTTGAGTTCCAACTGCCGAAATCGCCGTTAAAACCTACTCCAGCCCATCTACAACCTCCCAGCCACTGAAGCCCTCCCCAGCACATCCCCCACCAAACGTGTCCACTCAATGTCATTTCATGTCAGCATTCAATCATTTGGGCACCCACTTGGCTGACAGCTTCTACATACCCAGCTGCTCGTGGATTATGCACCCAACACATTCTCTAGATATCTGTAATGTCTGAGCAATTGTTTTAGCTTATATTTGATGATGTGCCAAAATTAGGTCATGGACATGGTCAACAATTGAGGCCTCCCAGACCTTGCTGCAACTTCAATCTCAAAATCTGAAAATTTGCACACCACTTCCTCACTGTAGAGTATGATGGGCAATTGTCACTCAAGCCCGAATTCTGTAAATGGCGCCTACCTGCAGGCGCCCAATTCAGAAACACCTAGCTAGTTAGGCGTCAGTTTAAATTGAAAAATTAGGGTAGTTAAGATTTTTAATTGCCAATAATTGGCATTTAGATGCTAATCATGGAAACACGATTCAGTAACATGGTGTCTCTGAAATTTTAGGCGCTGTCTAAAAATTTAAGCACTATGTATGTTAGGCGGGGGCGTGGTTTGGAGTTAGGCGCCATGTTACTGAATCGCTACCATTCAGTGGTCTTAGACGCTCAGATGACTGCTTAATATTTAGTCATGGGTAAAGTCGGCCTAAATGTTAAGTGCCCCCAAAATAGGCACTGAGCAGCATTTCATGATAGTGAAATATTTTATTTTCTTACTTCAAAAACTGTGTTTTTCTATTAATTCAGCATTTATAGATATAGGTATTTTTTTTCACATCTTTTTTCTTTTCAAATTTTTATAAGGAGTTTTACATACCTGCAGGTTTTTCTACTGCTCTGTTCCCTAGAGCAGTGTTCTTCAACCACTGGTCCATAGACCAGTGCCGGTCCACAGAAATTTCCTGCCGGTCCACAGGGCCAGCATGTGCATCAGGCCCAAAACAGTGTTCTTCAACCGCTGGTCCATGGTGCAATCGATGCGGCGTTATCTTCGAGCCAGCTCCCTCTTCCTAACTGATTCAGTGCACAAAGCCACGGACAGTGGCTCCTACGGGCATCCTGCGCCTGAACCGGAAGCCTTCTCTCTGACGTTGCAACGTCAGAGGGAAGGCTTCCAGATGAGACACGGGACATGCAAGGTGCAATTAGTATTATTATGGGGGCGGGGTCTGGGGTGGAGATTGAGTAGAGATGGGCGGGGTCTGGCCCACGACTTAGCCCAGTGTTTTTCAACCGCCTGTCCACAGACCGATGCTGGTCCACAGAATAATTATTTTATTTCTGCCTGTCCATAGGTGTAAAAAGGTTGAAAAACACTGCCCTAGAGCACATGTTGCATTGTAGATGGAGACTTCAGCTTTGGCTTAAGGTTATCAATACAGCAAATGAAGTGTCAATAATCTCTTGAATGATACACCTCATTTCCAACTCTCAGGGAAAAAGTACCAAAGAGAACACTTATGTTTGTTGTTGGTTCCGCAGAGAAAATGGCCATTTTGGGTCACACTACCCTGACATCATCAATATGCACCCAGGTGGGACAGGCACAAGGCATAAGTTGAGCCACAGTAACTTGCTTTTATAGGTTGCAACTGTTAGATATCTGTTGACCAAAAAGTGGATTGTAAGCCCACCGGGACAGAAAGGGAAAAATGTTTGAGTACCTGAATAAGTTCATGTAAAGTGTAAACCATTCTGAGCTCCCTGGGGAGAGAAGTATAGAAAATTGAACAAATAAATAAATACAAATGGGGAGAAAAGACATTTAATTTTATCCATAGTCCTAAGGCACTTGAAATGGGAGAAATTTTTTTCTTGAAGTTCCCCAGCAAATGCCTACTACATATCCAAGATAAAGTCTTGTTTCTTAAAGGGAATAAAATGTAACCTGTGTGGTTTCAGTTTTTCAAATAAAAGGGGTAAAATGTAGCGCTCATTATTAAGTAAGGAGAAAGGAGGGATGGGGGTTTTCCCTCCGCCCCCTTTTTTTTCTCAAGCTGATTGCTTATTTAATTTTTTTTCCTAAACTAATGAAGGCTTTGCTCTCATTTCTTGTGGGCTAGATGGATTTGCTTAGTTTATTTAAACTGTGTGTACTTTCTTTTTTTCCTTTCAATATTTGTTCATGAATCCATATCCTTACTTTGTGAATGTAACATTGTAAAAATATATCAATAATAAAAAAAGAGAAATACCTCAACCTCTCATTCTTTCTCCTCACCTCTCCAACTATTATTGTATCTTTCTTCTTTCCCCATCTTCCCATGGCAAGCCTTCAGCTTGCTTAGCGTTACCAGACATCCGGGAAAACCTGGACATGACCTCTTTTTTCAGAGGACTGTCCGGGGGCTTGGAGGGATTTCCAAAACCTGGACGTTTGTCTGGGTTTTAGAAGTCCCAGACCTCAGGGCCATGTCTGGAGGGCATTTGTGCTTGCGTATTCGTCAATATGATGACTTCATACACGTGCACATGTGCGTAACATCATCGAGTCAACATCCACACATGCACAGATGCGGTCCCGAGTTCGGGGAGGTTCATGGGGTGGAACGGGCGGAGTTGGAGGCAGAATGGGGTGGGACTGGGGGGCGGAAGGGGCAGGACCATGTGTCCTCTTTTTTCATAGAGGAAATCTGGCAACCCTAAACTTGCTTTTCCCACCCCCATGGCATATTCATCCTTTTACTCTGCCCCCAAATTCCTCTCATAGCACATTCACCTCTTTATTCTGCCCCAATCCCCCAGTACATGATTGACCCCTTATTCTGCCCCCATTGCACACTCACCCTTTTTCTGGCCCCCTTATCATTGTCAGCCACTGCATTAGCTCACTCTTCCCCTCCCCCGATGAGCTCCCACAACAAGTAGGAAATGGCCCACTGAAAAGTAGGTCACTTCATCCTCCTGTGCTTTACTTAGATCTGTTTATGTGAACTACAGTTCACTCCCTCCTTTTCGTGCCAGAAGCTTAGCGCTGGAGGGGAAGAGTGAGCAGAGCCGCTGCTGTTTGTGCCTTTGCTGAATTCTGCATGTCCCGTGAGGGTGAGGAATTCTGTGGAAATTCTGCGTACACAGAATTCCACTAGGAGTAAAATAATGAGTACTCAGAAGAGGGATTACATTTACGTATCATTCATCACAGGAGAAATCCCTACCGCATGCATTAGCACTGAAGAAACAATTAGACCCTCTGAAAACATGTTTAATTTCTACCCTTTTCGCCTGATGTTGCCGACTGAATTGCAAGCTTTTTGTTTCATAGCACAGTATTACAGTAATTATCCATTTAATTATTACTTATACATGTACATAGTTTTACAGTAAAATGATTTCCCTCTCTTTCTGTGTTGGCTTTAAATAAAGGGTGCATGCTTGCTGATAGAATTGTGATAAAACAAGAGCTTAAATGTTACTAAGTGCATCGGTAGTAAGCAAATCCCGGTGTTTATATAAACCATATTGTTTGCCAAGTACAGCTTATCAATTTCATTGCATTACAGTTTCACTGTGAATCTGTGACATCTTATAAAGCACTAAAGAGGCTATCAAATGGCACAGAAAGCATCGCAGGGTCAGTCCTTGCAGATTAAACTGCAACAGTACATAACACATCTGAATGGAATGTATTGCGTGGGGAAGGTAAGAATTTGCATTACGGTGCTGGTTTTTTCTAAATTGCTATTGAACTGTACGCTAAAGTGCTTTCTCTAATTGAAGAACATCTTGAATCAGGCTGATCTCTTTCTTTCATATAGGAATGTTAGATGACAATCTGATTCCTCATGGAATCTAAGGCAAATTAGGTGTAGGCAGGAGGTGGCTGGGGATGCCTAGATTTATAATAAACATTAGAGGAAAGCAAAATAAGAAATTATATATTGTCCGTGGAATGCTGCAGGAAAAATCTGATAGTATGAACCAATTGAGAAGGGGCCTCTATTTCAAATTAGGGGCAATAAGTAAATTGTTGACCTTTTTGAAGGAAATATAAAAGGACACACCAGCTCATACATGGTGACTTCCATCTCCTAAGAACATAATAAAACAAGAACAGGCCATACTGAATCTGAGCAATGGTTCATGTAGCCCAGTATCCAGTTTTCAAAAGAAAATAAGAACAGACCATACTGGATATAACCAATGGTCCATTTAGCCCAGGATCCAGTTTCTAAAAGTGACCAATCCAGGAGACAAATATCTGGCAGAAACCCAAATAATAGCAACAAAAAGAGACAAATGAGCAACCCTAAAAAGTGCAAGGTGAAAGGAGTTGTCCGAGCACAGGGTTGGGACCCAGTAAAGCCTGCGTACTGCTTCTTGTGCAATCTATCTTGATGAACATCACAAGTAGCAAGCACCCCAAGCCAACCATGCTTGAACTATAGAGAATCTATAAATAAACATAAAGAAAGGAGGACTTGGTTCAGGGAAATATATTTCTTTTTTATGATTTAAGGTAGGATATTAGGTTCTCAAGAAGAAGAGATTTAAAGGATAGAACCAAAGACACTTATCTGAAGATGTTCACCATAGAAAGATCTTTAGCTGGATCTCAACAACAAAAAAGTCTTGGAAAGAGAAGACAAGGGGGAAAAATAAAGATGTGACTGATCAATTAAACTAACAACAAAAGTCCAACAGAACAAGAAACCCACGGGTTCAAAACAGCAAAGAAACAAGTGGGAACGGACAATGAGCACTCCAATGGAGATCACTTGATGTAGAACCGCTCCGACAGCGTTTCAGCGTTTTGGTTTCTCCTGTATGATCGTTTGATCTAGTTTTGTTTTATCCATGAACTACAGCTGCACAGTGACCCCTGATGCAGGCGGTTTTAGACGCCTAAACACAGTGCTGTGTCGGGTCCATAGCTTTTATATGTGTCTTTGATTGCAATAAATAAGTTTGTTCTACATCAAATGATCTCCATTGGAGTGCTCATTGTCCATTCCCACTTTTTTCTGTGCTGATCAATTAAACTGACGTGCATATTTCAGAGAAAGATAGAAGAGACATAAAAAGAGAAAGTTACAGAGAGAAATAGAGAAGAATATTAAAGAAAAATAAATACTTGTCTGGTTATGAATTTTGAATCCTCAAGAAAGCAGTATAAACTTTAGAATCTGTGAAGATAAAACATTTTAAAAAATTTATGGTGTCCAACGTTTTAATTGAAATAGTTCAAATGAATAGTTTTAAGTTTGATGTAAAGAATTCCTGAAACACTAGGGGTCACTCGAAGAAATTGAAAGGGGACAGGTTTAGAACAAATGCTAGGAAGTTCTTTTTTACCCAGAGGGTGGTGGACACATGGAACAAGCTTCCGGAGGAGGTGATAAGCCAGAACTCTGTACAGGGGTTCAAGAAAGGTTTGGATAGGTTCCTGGAGGACAAGGGGATAGAGGGGTACAGATAGAACTTGAGGTAGGTTGTAGAGGTGTTCAGAAACCACTTCACAGGTCGTGGACCTGATGGGCCGCCGCGGGTGCGGACCGCTGGGCGAGATGGACCTCTGGTCTGACCCAGTGGAGGCAACTTCTTATGTTCTTATGTTCTTAAGTGCTTATCTGTTACGGAGGTGAAGCTCACAGGGTATTGAAGTTCTATGACTGAAAAAAAAATGTTAAAATTTAAGCACTTATAATTATAAGACTTTATGTGAAATTATACATTGCAAATTAAATGATACTTTATTATGTGGATTTGATAACAACTTTAACTTCTAATTATTAATAATATAATAAAACTAATTCTCTTTAATGTAAAAATTCCTAACTGGTGTTGAGTTTAACTTGGGAAACATTCATACCACAAACTGTGACATAAGTAAAATAATTTATTTTATCATAATTTCATCAATCTACCTTTAGTCCTCTCTTCTATTACACTGCGCTAGCAGTTTTTAGCGCAGAGAGCCTCGCTGAATGCCCGCACTGCTCCCGATGCTCATAGGAACTCTATGAGCGTCGGGAGCAGCGTGGGCCATTCAGCACGGCTCCCCATGCTAGAAAACTGCTAGTGCAGTTTAATAGAGGAGGCCCTAGGTGGTTTATAACTAGAAGAAAGTTTTGGCAGAAAGATCAAGAATTAATAAGCTCTATAGTAATTAGAAGTTTCAAAATGAGGATGAAGGAATCTTCTGTAAGGAATAGCAAGTAAGCATATAGGGAAATGTCAAGAGATTGAGTCAACAGAAGACCATAAGAATTGCCACTGCTGGGTCAGACCAGTGGTCCATCGTGCCCAGCAGTCCGCTCACGCGACAGCCCTTAGGTCAAGACAGTGCCCTAATTGAGTCTAACCTTACCTGCATACGTTCTGGTTCAGCAGGAACTTGTCTAACTTTGTCTTGAATCCCTGGAGGGTGTTTTCCCTTATAACAGCTTCCGGAAAAGTGTTCCAGTTTTCTACCACTCTCTGGGTGAAGAAGAACTTCCTTACGTTTGTATGGAACCTATCCCATTTTAACTTTAGAGAGTGTCCTCTAGTATCTCTAGAGTCTGCTTTAGAGTAAGAAGAGAATAACCACTAACATCAGGAGGCATTCCAAGGAGCCTCAAGGAAAAGATCCTGCTCCTTTGATGCATGTACCTTAAGCAAAACAAGATTAAAATATTGTTTAGCAGTGGCATCACCTTCCAGAAGATACAGTAACAAACAGACAAGCAGGAAGAAGATACAACTGTGACTTGTACGAGGGGATACTGAAAAGTTCTCAGTCCAACAAACTTCTTAAATTCTGAGTGTTATTTTGCCACTGTAGTTGAAAAGAGAGTTATTTTATTTTGCAATGTGCCAATTTGCAGAATCCTAATTCTATGTTTTGAAATTGTTTCAGGTCATTGATTGAACCATGTCAACAAAAAGTGTCAAATTTTCAAGTGTGGAACTCCAAGCTGTCACGAAGTTCCTACTCTTGCAGATGAAAACGCCAAAGGAAATTCATGTATGATGCAAACATTGAGTGACTTGCCCAGGGTCACAAGGAGCAGCATGGGTTTGAACTCACAATTTCAGGATGGTGAGGCTATAGCTTTAACCACTGTGCCACACACTCCCCTTGTAGAAGATGTTGATGTAGTGGAAGAGTATTCTATTTTGTCAATGGGGGCAGGGGAAGTTCCATGAACAGGGCTTCTAAAATAACCACATAGCATGAATTAATTCATACATTCACATGATTTCATCTGCACCAACCCTGCCCCCCCTTTTTTTTACAAAACTATAGCATGGTTTTTACCACCAGCCACAGTGGTAAGAGCTCCAATGCCCATAAAATTCCTATGAGCATCAGAGTTGTTACCACTGTGGCCAGCGCTATAAACCATGCTACAGTTTTGTAAAAGGGGGCTATAGATTTGTTAAGGCATATCAACAATCAAATACCTACTATTGAATGCATCACACTACTATTTGACATATTGGACTGTTCTTTTTTTTTGTTTGTTTCTGTCATTGAACTCATCCCTCAGTTATTTGCTGAATAAGATCCTGATCTATTCTGCTATTTAGTTAAGCCGCTGATGTGCCAGCCCAAATGATTTGACTCTGCATGCCTCCATTTTAGGAATCGTGAAGGAGGCATTTTCAATATTTGGGGGAAAAGTCCAAAAATCCAGTAGAGAGAATAGAAGCATAGAAACATAGAAAATGACAGCAGAAAAGGGCCACGGCCCATCAAGTCTGCCCACTCTAATGACCCACCCCCTAACTTCCTCCATGAAGAGATCCTACATGCCTATCCCATTTTTTCTTAAAATCTGGCACGCTGCTGGCCTCAATTACCTGTAGTGGAAGATCATTCCAGTGATCAACCACCCTTTCGGTGATGAAGTATTTCCTGGTGTCGCCATGAAATTTCCCACCCCTGATTTTTAACGGATGCCCTCTTGTTGCCATAGGTCCTATGAGAGAAAAGATATCTTCTTCCACCTCGATACAGCCCATGACATATTTGAACATCTCAATCATGTCTCCCCTCTCTCTGTGTTCCTCGAGTGAGTATAGTTGCAACTTACCCAGTCATTCCTCATACGGAAGATCCTTGAGTCTTGAGACCATCCTGGTGGCCATTCGCTGAACCGACTCAACTCTCAGCACATCTTTTTGGTAATGTAGCCTCCAGAATTGTACACAAAATTCCAGGTGAGGTCTCACCATGGATCTGTACAACAGCATTATGACTTCGGGCTTTCGGTTGACAAAAGTTCTACGGATACAACCCATGATTTCTCTAGCCTTGGATGAAGCTTTCTCCACTTGATTGGCAGCCTTCATGTCTTCACTAATGATCACTCCCAAGTCTCGTTCTGCTGCAGTCCTTGCTAAGGTCTCTCTCACCGTTTAGGGTATAAATTCTGCATGGATTTCTGCTGCCAAGGTGCATGACATTACATTTTTTGGCACTGAAACTTAGTTGCCAAGTTTTTGACCAATGTTCCAGTAAGAGTAGGTCCTGCATCATACTGTCGGGCACTGTGCTTTTGCCTACTATGTTGCATAGTTTGGCGTCATCGGAGATTAATGTAATTTTACCTCGAAGCCCCTCAGCCAAGTCTCTTATGAAGATGTTAAATAGGATCAGGCCCAGGACCAAGCCCTGCGGCACTCCACTGATCACCTCCAACGTTTCAGAGAGGGTATCGTTCACCACCACCCTCTGAAGTCTACTTCCAAGCCAGTCCTTAACCCATGCAGTTAATGTTTCACCTAATCCCTTCGAACTCATCTTGCTCAATAACCTGCGGTGTGGGACGCTATCAAACGCTTTACTGAAATCCAAGTACATGACGTCCAGGGACTCCCCCATATCCAGCTTTCTTGTTACCCAGTCAAAGAAGCTGATTAGATTGGATTGGCAGGATCTTCCCTTTGTAAATCCATGTTGGTGGGGATCTCTTAGATTCTCCTCATTCAGGATCATATCCAATTTGTGTTTGATTAGCGTTTCCATGAGTTTACTCACTATTGATGTGAGATTCACCGGTCTGTAATTTGCAGCCTCCGTCCTGCATCCCTTTTTGTGGAGTGGAATGACGTTAGCCATTTTCCAATCCAACGAGACTCTTCCTGTACACAGGGAAAGATTGAAGAGCGCGGATAACGGTTCTGCTAGGACGTCACTCAACTCCCTAAGCACCCTGGGGTGTAGTTTGTCTGGTCCCATGGCTTTGTTCACTTTGAGTCTTAATAGCTCATAGTAGACACTGCTGGGCATAAACTCAAAATTTCGAAATGGGTCTTCCGAGCTTACCCTTGTCTGCAACTGTGGGCCAGGACCCGCCGCCTCACAGGTGAAGACTGAGCAGAAGTACACATTTAATAGTTCGGCTTTATCGGAATCCGATTCTACATAATTCCCGTCTGGTTTCCTAAGGCGTACTATCCCATCTGTGTTTCTTTTTCTGTCACTAATATACCTGAAGAAGGATTTATCGCCCTTCTTAATGTTCTTTGCTAGATTCTCTTCCATTTGGAGTTTGGCCTCTTTGACTGCTGTTTTGACAGCCTTAGACTTGGCCAGATAGTCTTCCTTAGTCTCCCGTTTTCCTGATTGTTTGCAGGAGATAAATGCTCTTTTCTTCTTTTTTTATGAGGTCTGAGATCTCTGCAGAGAACCACTGAGGTTTATTGTTTATTCGCCGTTTTTATATAGCGGTTGGTTGCTTCGTGTAGGGTTAATTTCAGAGTTGACCACATTACCTCTACATTATCTGTTTCGACTTGGTTTTACAGCGCCCGATGGACGAAATCTCCCATGCTTTTGAAGTTAGTGCCCTTAAAGTTGAGTACCTTTGTTGATGTGCTTGATCTGGTGAAACTTTTCCTGAGGTTAAACCATACCATGTTGTGGTCACTGGAGGCCAACGTATTGCCTACCGAAACCTCTGTGACACTTTCTCAGTTGGTGAGTATCAGGTCCAGTATCGCCTGATCCCTAGTGAGCTCTGATACCATTTGTTTGAGTCGTGCTCCCTTTATGGAGGTTAATAGCCTTCTGCTGCCGCTGGTCGTAGCAGAAAGTTTGTTCCAATCTGCATCAGACATATTGAAGTCCCCTAACAATACTGTGTCTCCATGCAAAGTGATGTTTTCTATGTCTTCGATTAATTCTATATTCATGTATTCCTGTTGTCTTGGAGGTCTGTATACTACGTCAAGATACAGGCATTTGTCATTCCCCCTGACCAAGTTCACCCAGAGGGATTCCCCGGTATACTTGACATCTGCGATTCTGGTAACTTTGATGTCCTATTTTGCCCTCTCTGTCTCGACGAAGTAAGTTGAATCCCGGTATAGCCATATCCCACCCATGGGAGTCCGTGAACCAAGTCTCGGATATCGCCACCAAATCTAGGTCGGTGTTCCTCATTTCCATCTCCAATTCCAGAATTTTATTGCCTAAACTGTAGGCATTAACGTACATAGCCCTCCATACCTTATGTTTGCTAGGTCTCTGCGGAGATTTTCCCGCCTGAGTTAGTTTGACTCCTATAGTACTGTTTGCAATGTGTTTACTTACCTCACACTCAGAAATGGAGTGGCAACTTACCTCACCAGGATGGTTACTTACCACGCCAGTACATGAGTGGGTACCCTCCCCCAACTTACCTAGTTTAAAGCCCTACGAAACAGAAAAATGTCTGTCTTTATGTTTTGAAAATAACCATTTCCTAGATGTGTTTGTCCTCAGTGTGTTCTATCTTTTTGAGCTATTTTCAAAAAAATAAAAGGGTTCAAATGAAAAACACACAAAATACAGTCATAGGGACATAGGAAGGGCCAGCATTCTTAGCAGACTGGCCACACAGATATCCCAGCAAGGTAGTAGGGTACCCTAGGGGGCACTGCAGTGAACTTCATATAAAAGGTCCTAAGCAAGTCTCATCTTAACTCCCTTACATTGTATGGAGAGCCCTCCAAAACTCACCCACAACCTACTGTACCCAACTATATACCTCTCCAATAGCCTTTATACTTGTAGGCCTCCTTTGTGTCGGTATAGTAGGTTTTGTGGGCTCACATTTTCTACCACAAGTGTACTAGTTAAAGTGAGATATGGGCCAGGGTCTCTTCTCTGCAATCCACTGCTCCAGAGATTTGCTCTTCTCTGGCTCTGGCTCTTTTCTGCTAGGCTGCTCCAGAGATTTGCTTGCTGGTCATAACATCTGAAGCTGTCATATGGGCTGATATGTACTGTTTCATTCACATATTTTTGAACAGTTTAGTGTCATCTGCAAATTTAATCACCTCACTCATCGTTCCAATTTCCAGATCATTTATAAATAAGTAAAATAGCAGTCCCAGTACACACCCCTGCGGCAATCCACTGTTTACTCTCCTCCATTCAGAAAAATGACCATTTAACCTTATCCGATAACAAGTTCCTAATTCACAACTGAACTTTGCCACCTATCCCATGACACTTTAATTTTCTCAGGAGCCTCTCATGAGGAACTTTATCAAAAGCTCAATGAAAATCTAGATACACTATATCAACCAGCTCACCTTTATCCACATGTTTATTCACACCTTCAAAGATCTCCCTTGGCTGAACCCATGCTGACTCTGTCTCATTACATCATGTTTGTCTACGTGTTCCACAATTTTATTTTTTATACTCCTTTCTACCATTTTGCCTGGCACTGAAGTGAGGCTTACCTGTCTGTAATTTCCCACATCTCCCCTGGAGCCCTTTTTAAAAATTGGCGTAACATTGGCCACCCTCCAATCTTCAGGTACTACAGACAATTTTAGAGACAGGTTTGATTGTATTTGATTGACTAACCAGAGAATAATTGCTCGGCACAATGCTAGATAAGGGCTGTAATTGAACACATTTGATTTACTGAAAATATGGTTATAAGCCTGGACCAACGTGACTACACCTATTTTTATTGCCTGGCAGCTTTCTCTTCCCTCTTTGGGATTCCAAGTCAATTTTAGTTGGCTTCTTCTGCAGTTCAGTGCAATGAATCTTCATTTGCAATTACCCATTGTTATTTTTAGTGTTATAAAGCCACAAGTCATCTCACATTTGTCAAAGCAGCAGTCCTTGGACAGGGGCCACATATTACAACTCCTTCTCACACCATTGTAGCAGAATGTGTTAAACCGTGACAGAATTTTCTTATGCTTTCTGTGGAATCTAGCGCAGAGCTGCCGGGAGCTTTTCCAGAGGTATACAAAGCAGTGTTCAGCACTTTTTTTTTGCCTCTCCTTGTCAGCCTATTTGTGTCTTCTAGCCAGCATCTGACTATGTAGCTAAATGGCCTAGTGATTCTGACACAGTTTCAGGAGGTGAGGTGGTATGAGAGCTATCCTTCCTTCCTCAAGTAGCTTAACTCCTTCTCCTTTCATTTTCTTTCTATCCCCAGACATGTTCTTCCTTTACCCATTCTATTTTCTATGGAGTCAATATTCAGATTTCGGGAGTCAGCCGGGATGACTCCTATGGTTGGCAGTCAGCTCAGATATTCAATGCCAGGCCATTTCTAGTGACTGTCATTGAATATCTAGGTGTTTTTGGCTGGTTTAAATTTAACCGGCCAAGCCAGCCCTGGCTGGTTAGGCTTAAAATGGTCAAAGATATTCCAGCTATTTTGGCAGCCTAATTTGGCAACCAAATTTAGCCGACAATGCTCTGAGTATTGTCAGCTAGACAGTTCAGTGCCATTTAACCAACCAGACAGTATCAAAGGCAGCAGACAGATCGAGAAGGATGAGGATAGAGTAGAGGCCTTTGGATCTGGCCAAGAACATGTCATTGGAAACTTTAGTAACGGCAGTTTACATGCAATGCAGTGGGCAAAAGCCTGAATGAAGCGATTCAGAATAACATGTGATGAGAGAAAGTCCAGGCAATGGCGATGAACAGCATATTGAAGTAACTTGGATAAGAAGTGGAGGAGGGAGATGGGGTGATAGTTGGAGGGACATGTGGGGTCCAGTGAGGGTTTCTTGAGAAGATGTGTGACAATTGCATGTTTGAAGGCATCAGGGACAGTTACTGTAGAGAGCGATAGGTTGAAGATATGACAGATAGGAGAAATGACAGAGGATGAGATAGCACCGTAGATGAGTGGGAATCAGATCAGAGGTAGTGGGTTTGGACTATCAAGGCAATGGACAGGTAACCCCGCTACCATGGGAGTTGCAGTTCCAGAAGGGATAAGGATGGGGGGAGGTAGGGAGATTCAATGGAGGGATTTCCTTGGCTTCCAGGGGTAGGGGGGGGGGAGAGTGGGCATCCTGAAAGGAGCACATTCACATAAGTCTTGGCCAATATTCAGCTGGGACCCATATAAGCTCCAGTGGCTTCCACCCTGGGAATTAGCCTTGGATATTCAGTTCTGGTGGCTGGATAAGGCCTAGCATTAAATATCCAGGACTAACACTGACTGAATATTGACCAGGTCACCTACATCATAGAGATGGACATTCATGTGCAACAAGATGGAAAATATCAATGACATATTCTATGCCTCACAATCCTCCTAATGATAGGCTAATGCTAGAACAAGCATGTCTCTAATGAAAACAATGTTAAAGACTATGGACCTCAAGTGCCCGCGGTTATTTGCCGTTAGAACCAGTCTTAGCTAATAACCTATATGCAGGCTATCATCGGTCCAAAATGTCGCTTTTTGATTTCTAATTTTTAATTTTTAAATTTTATTTGTTATATATAAACTCTTACTCTTATTCTTTAAATATATTGCCTCTATGGGCACCTCCAAAGACAGCTTGTATAATTTTTTACTTTCACTTCTATTGGAGACTCTTACAATCTTCTATGTAATACTTAGCTTGGGGATAGTTTTCTACCCGTTTCGCTCTAACGTTGTATAAAGTGCTTCTTCAGGAAACTGGTATTTTGCAATTACAGATACTACATTACATTTCAGTGCACAAATGGTGCCATTCTTTAAAACCACACACAGCTTTTTGGAATGCCCATGCCCCTGCCATACCATGCCTCCTTTTCAGGAAGATGCAAGTGCAAATCCAAATAATGCCAATTAAGTGCTATTATTGATTGTAAAAGCCTATTCATTCATTGTTGATAGCTCATTGACTAATTTAGATGCACACACATCTTTGATCTGCACCTAGAGATAGCGCACCCTCCTTCAAAAGAGTGTACTCTCAATGACTGCTCCCATGGCAAAAAAAAAAAATAATAATAATAATGGCTAAATGAAAGCCAATGAAATAAAACATCCTCAGAAATGATGAGAAATGACATGACATAGCACTTTTCTGAGTGTTCATCAAAACTTACATACGTATTTTCCCTTCACTAAGCTAAACACAGTGCCAGGAATCCCTCATTTCACTTTGGATAATACAAACCTTGTGGAACATGGTGCCTGCTTTTTGCCACATCGAGGGTCCGCACATAGCAGACATGATTTAGATTGTTATCTACCCATGGAAATCATTTTGAAAATCACCTTCTTCAAGTACAACAGCTTAATGTTGATGATTCATACTGTATATGCACTTGGACCATGCCTGAATCATTTGGATGCAAAGAAATCAATTAGGCTGTACGATCTGATAGAAAAAGATGATTATAACAGAATGTTATGCAGCGTGTCATCTTAAAGAGCCAGAGAGAATAAAAAAATTTAAATACTCATTCATAGCATTAATGATCCTACATGCCCATTATAAAGTTTGTGCAACATATACTAACTCAATCCACCTCAACCAGACACAGAAGAACCCACACAATATTCACACATCCACCTACCAAAAATGTCAAACAAAGAAAAATTTATGACAACTTATTGGCATCCAAAGCAGCAAAACTGGACCGACAACTCACCAGTCTGATGACTTCGACCACAGACTACAAAACCTTCAAAAAAGAAACAAAAACTCTACTTTTCAAAAAAATACATAAAACCAATATAACTCAACCAAACATGTTCCAATCTCCTTCTACAATACCAACTAGAGTAGAGGTAGGTCATAGGGATAGTCAGGGACCACTGCTCAGGCAATGGGCCTGATGGGCCGCCGCGGGAGCGGACCGCTGGGCGAGATGGACCTCTGGTCTGCCTCAGCGGAGGCAACTTCTTATGTTCTTATGTTCTTACCCATCAGCAAACCAGGAAATGTTCAATCTATTCCCTAAATATTTATTATATCTTAACAATATATACTTCTTAATATCTTAATCAATTCTTATGTAATCTGCCTTGAACCGCAAGGTAAAGGCGGAATAAAAATCACTAATGTAATATAATGTAATGGATACACTTAAAATCTTTTCTCTGTCCTAGCTTGCTTATTCCTCATTATTGTAAATATCCCTAGAGCTGCTGGTTTGATAATGTGTGATGCTACATCTCTTAGCAACCATTGCTATATCATTATGTTGCTAAGTAACCAGATATTAGATATAAAACACACTGCTTCTCAATTTTTGGTTAGAATATATTGGTTGAGAAAACATGTTGAAACATTTCCAGTATTCTTGTATTTGTAGTATGGCTTTGATCAACATAGTACCCCAAGTTCCAAATGAGGTGCTATCAATGATTGCTGAGGTAACACTATCAACATTTTTTCCTACAGCTAATCACATTTTCTGGGACTGCAGAATCTATAATATTTTATGAGCTGTTGCTACATACTTCAAGTCAATTTAATTTGTTCTTTGAATGTTCTTAACACTTCTTCAATCAAGTTTTGCCCTGAATGTTTTCTGCAATGTTCTATTACTGCTGAAAAATGTCCAAATCATAAATCCACCCTAATCCCATCCAAAATACACCCCAACACATACCCTTTGAGATTTAAATAAACTGCAGACAAACAGCATAGAAAACTCAAAAAATGTGTTTCAATAATGGCAATTTGGACAGTTTAGCAAACAAAACTTCCCATTGCCCCAGGTACGTTAGATAGATTGTGAGCCCACCAGGACAGAGAGGGAAAACTGAGTACCTGAATAAATACATGTAAACCGTTCTGAGTTCCCCTGGGAGAACGGTATAGAAAATTGAATTAAAAAAAAAATAAAAATGGCACTTTATGCAATTTTTAAATATTTTTTTCTCTTTTGAAAATAAGCCTTTAGTATATCTAGATTTTCAGAAAGCATTTGACAAAATGGAGTGAAGGAGTAGCCTAATTGTTATAGCAAGCAAAGAAAAGGGATAAACACTAGTGAAGACTGTTGAAGAAGGGATAAGGTGAGACAGGAAGAAGTCAAAGAAAACATAAAACATAGTAATGTAGAATAAAACAAGGAAAGAAATTTGTCAACAGACTGTGTAGAAAATATTTATTTTATTTTTAAAAAAAGAACATATATAAAAAGTGCACATTTTATTAACCCCCCCACCTTTTTTTTTTTTTTAAACCGTAGAGCAGTTTTTAGCGACAGCATTGATGGCATAGGAATGTTCATAGGAATTCTATGAGCATCAGAGCTGTTACCCCACAACTAGTGCTGAAAATACTAGCTTGGGTTTGTAAAAAGAAGGTATATTTGGACTATTCTATGCATATCAAGCAAGATAACTATGTAGGTAATTTTCAAGCATTTCCCTCTTTTCCTGTAAAAGGTCACCTAAATTTGAGCACCTTTTGCAAGCTTAAATGTATAAAATATGACCATTCAATGTGGCTAAGTGTTTCTCATCCAAGTAAATAGCAGTAGGGTACCTATTGTTATTCTATTATTTCATGTTAATAAATTGGCTTAACAGGTAAGGGGAACATTCACAGGGGAGGGGCAGGAGCGAGACGTGGGTAATGCCAATACTCATGTATAACTTACAGTATATGTAAATCACATACCTAAATGTCACATTTAGGTGCTAATAGGGATGTAGCCACAGCGACCTGTTGTAAATGGACACACATATTCTGGCACATTGATTCAGGTTTACATGTGTAATTTGTTTGTCCTAATAGAATAGACTCACTACCCTTGGAATATTGGCCAATCTGATATACACACTGTTTCACTTGCAGGAAAAAGTTGAATTCCTGGGGACAAGAGTAGGGAGGAGGCAGGCATGTGAAAATGCAAATGGAAATTGTATTTCTAAATTCCTACCTGTACTTTTTCCTATCAATTCAACCCTCACAAACTGCAATGCAAAGCTGATGGGTCGGTATTTCAAAGAGAAATTTCATGAAGACTTTACCTTTCAAAATGATTCATCCCTCACAGTATGCAAGTGCAAAGTTGATGGATAGGTATTGTATTTCCAGTAGGTATTTCAAAGGGAAATTCCATGAGGATTTTGCCTTTCAACAGGCCCATGGGGGCCTGAAAATTGGGGAGGGGATGTGTATTAGTGTTAGAATTGATGGATGATTGTCTGTTTTTCTACATATAGAGCCTTTTCTATTAAACTGCGCTAGCAGTTTGTAGCGCGATAAGCTGCGTTGAATAGCCCGCGCTGCTCCCGATACTCATAGAGTTCCTATTAGCGTCGGGAGCAGCGCGGCTCTCTGTGCTAAAAACTGCTAGCACAGTTTAATAGAAGAGGGGGATAGTTTTTGATCTCTGTACCCTGGCAATGTGAATGAGGGGGGGGGATCAGTTAGGGGGTAAATATTCTGATGCTTGTTGATTATGACTTGTTTCTGTTTTTCATGAAAAAAAGTTTCTCAATACAAATTTATTGATAAAAAATATATTTATATTGTACATATAAAGAAGGCTTGTTTTACTATATTGCACTACCACTTAAGAACACTCTAATACTGTTAAAAAGCCCTATTAGTACACTAGTTATTTAGCCCCTTACATTAACGGGTGCTAGCAGCCCTTCATCCTTACTTTTTTCTCCCCTCTGTCTAGTAGCACCCCTTCACTACTCCCCCTGTTCAGCAGTAGCCCTTCTCTATTGGTTTTACCTCCCCCCCGTCCAGCAGCACCTCTTCCCTGCTCCCCCTGTCCAGCAGTAGTGCTTCTCCCTAACTTTTACCTCCCCCCTGTTCAACAGCACCCGTTCCCTGCTCCCCATGTCCAGCAGTAGCCATTATCCTTCCTTTTACCTTCCCCCTGTCCAGCAGCACCATTTGTTCCAAATTCCAGCGGTCTCTCCCTATCATCGGGTCCTCTCCTCCTCATCCTGTTGCCGGGGTGGCTGCAGTGGCGCCTTATGTGGAGCTATCTCCGATGCTCACACTCTTTCCCTGTCCTCCTGCTCCAGGGTGCTTGATTCCACCTCCCCCCCCCCCCCGAAACAGATATTAGAGTTGATTGCACGACTGTGTGCGGCAGTCCTTCGCTTCCTGTTTGTCTCTGTGGGCTACGTTTTTTTTTTTTTTATGTAGGCCGGCAGTGTTTATTTTTTTTTCATTGAGGCTGGCTTCCAACTGCCACTGAAACCGCCGCATGCGCCGCAAATAGAATACAGCCACAGAGGCACACATCACAGTGGCAGGGATCATGGCATTGTAAGTGTGCATGCGCACTTAGGGTTTTATTATAGAGGATAAGTCTCGTAACATAAAAAGCAGCTTGTGATAAATAATAGACTTGAATATGGGTTAATTGCTGTAATGTGGTAACCCATTTTAGTAAACCAAACCCTTAGTTCATGCAAATATGTTACAGACTTTTCCAAGCAGCACTATTAAATTCTCTGATCTTGCTGTAGAATTTAGCAATAAGCTGTTGCATGCAGCAGGAATCTAAATAGCACGGATAATGAAAAATAGGGATCCCAGAATAGATTCCTGTAAAATTCCATTTTCCAGCTTAAGCACGAGATACCCTGCACTGTGATTCTCTACCTCTGCATCTTAATAACTAACATGTTTTTAATTAAATTACATATTTTTTGTTCTAGTCCCAACTGCACAGTTTTGCTTATTAGCCTTTTATTGCATACTGTTGCTGGCCTTGAAAATAATGAAGATAAACCATATCTATTCTATCTCTTGCATTTAGCTTTGAGAAAATAACTCAAATGTGTATTTTAGGTTTCTATTTAATGATTTGTTGATCTTAAAGCCATGATGCTTTTCTGTGGTATCATCATTATGATGACAGTGGACTATTCATTTTATTCTTAATGATGAGTAAAATAGTGTTGTAGCTGTTTTAGTCTACTTTTAAAATGTAATATGTAGCTATACTATTACCTACTATATGAATGTCATTGACAAGCTATCCTTATAGAACAAATTTTTGATGAAGTAGAAAAATGATTTTCTTGTATTATTCTTTGTTTCTGTTTATTATTATTTTTTAATTCATTACAGTTTATCAATCTCTTGTATTGGAAAACATTTATAGACCATGAATTGGGGATGTAAAGACCTCAAGTGCTCACAGCATGTCCGATTTTAAGAAAAAAGGGCAGTTCTGACAGACTAGTTCTTAAAATCGGACATGCTGTGAGCACTTGAGGTCTTTGTATCCCCAATTCATGGTCTATAAATGTTTTCCAACACAAGAGATTGATAAACTGTAATGAATTAAAAAATAAGAGTATAATAAAAAGAAACAAAGAATAATACAAGAAAAACATTTCTCTAATTCATCAAAACTTTGGTCTTTAAGGGTAGCTTATATATGTAGACATACAACAAAACATATATGAAATAAGATTCTGCACACTCGGTGCTGCCATTTCACGGATTCTGTGGCTAGTTGCAGGGGACCTGACTACTGTGAGGTGGGTCCCTCAGTGATCACCCCACGCCTGGAGAATACCCTGGTATCTGAGTGCCAGCTAGAAAAAAAATGCATGGCCTATACCTCTGAAAATGTAGGCAGAACTGTTCAAAGTTATTTGCCTTCTTGGCGGTCAATGTGCATTAACAATACTCGGGGAAACTATGAGGCACCATTCCTCATTCACTGTCTATTCATTCCACACCCTCTACAAAACAGTCATCATTAACTTGGAAAATCTGTAGCAAGAATAGGTGCATATTTTCTTTTTTAGAACACTAACTTAACCAGGTATATTCATGAAAAGGGTCAGTTCTATAAAGCGTGCTAAAGGTTAGGCACCAAAATACAATGCCCTGAACCTGAACTCTATAATGGTATCTGAGCAGTTGCTGAAGTGGCATTGCATATTTTAGTCATCTGCCTTGACTTCTCTGAAAAAAAGCTGAATATAAATGCTAATTAAAATTTTCTCTGCATACAGTGTGTTTTCTGTAGTTTAATTATGTGGTTACCGTTATGTATTATTAATAAGATTACTCATATTGTGTATATACTGTATGAAAAATGAATGGAAGAAATTATATTATTGTTTATTGAAATCTTCTATACCAGGGGTATCCAACCTGCGGCCCAGTGAAATATTTTGTGCGGCTCCGGTCGAGGGCTCCTCTGCTGCCCCCGGTTGTTTACCGTCTTGCCGGCTCCCTCCTCTGTCTTGCTGCAGCGTTTGCACATTTGTGCAACCCCAGAAATATTTTTTTCAACTAATGCGGCCCAGGGAAGCCAAAAGGTTTGACACCCCTGTTCTATACGGATACTAATGACTGGGGAGTCAATTCAGAACAGTTTACATGAGCTTTTGTATAGGTCTTAGTGTATTGTATAGCGTAAAAGTTAGTGTATTGTATAAGTCAGCATTTACGAGCTATCATTTAAGTGTGACCATTTACTGTATGCCATGTCAATAACAGGCATTAATGTGTGTCTACATATAGCATTTTGGTACACAAATGCCTTGAAAACTCTTTTTTTTACTCTAACCTTTGACCTGCCCATGCCTCTCCCATGGCCATGCCGCTTTTAGGTTGCCCACTATGGGGTTTAGGTGCCCAACATTATAGAATAGCATGCAGCCAGATGTATGCACAAATCTTAATTGGTGCTAATTAATGGCAGTAATTGGTTGTTAGCATCCAATTATTGATGGTTAAGAGCTCATTAGCCAATTAATTTGTAGATGCATCTTGGAAGCATGCACAAATCTTGGCACCACATCAAGCATCTTGGGGATAGAGTGTGCACATATAGGCTAGTATTCTAAACATTTCTTACTGATGTTCAAGTGTACTCACTCTGCAGCTCCTCAGTATCTCTCCTATACTCCCCTCCGGGAACTCCGCTTGTCAGACAAATTCCTCCTCTCTGTAACCTTCTCTACCGCCAATTTCCGTCTCTGTCCCTTCTACCATGCTGCATGATAATTAGATTGTAAGCTCTTCTGAGAAGAGACCATCTCTTGCATGTAGATTGTACAACACTGTGTGTGCCTAGTAGTGCTATAGAAATAATAAATTGTTGTTGATTTCCACTTTTATCCACAAATTCTATAAAGTGCCCAAAAAAGTACATGTGCAAATATGGACATGTTCCCAAATCATAGGCAGCGGAACACTTTTTTGTTTTGGGGAGCCTAAAAGCTCTGTCCTAGACACCACCTGCCTCAGACCCCACCCAAGCTCCAATCCTGACCCCACTCCCATAATAATATTACTACTTGTAATGTCACTTCTTCCATTCATTCTTCTTATATTAATTTACTAGTATTTAAACCCGTTACATTAACGGATGCTAGAGTAGATGTCTGTCTGTCTGGTTTGTTTTTTTTTCTTTGTCTCTCTCTCTCTTCTTAGATGCTGTCTGGCTGTCTTTCTTTCTGTCTCTATCTCCCTGGCCCCCTTCCTATGTCCATAGAATCCCATCCTATGTCCTTAGTGCCCTCAGTGCCTCTGTCCTGTGTCCTTAGTGCCCTCAGTGCCTCCTATGTCCTTAGTGCCCTCAGTGCCTCCTTCCTAAATCCCCCTAACTGCCTTCCAGACTTTGTCCCACCCCTATCCTCCGAAGCCAGCCTGATTGCCTGCCTCCCTCCCATCCCTCATTGCAGTATAACCCTTCAGAAGCATGTTTCCATCTTCCCCCCCCCCACTACCGCTGTACAGCCAAACCCACTGACCTCCCATTGCGAGTTTGACCGATGGGCCTTATGGCTTCGGCAGCATCTGCAGCGCTCTGGGCACACTGCTTCGTGGCCTTCTGCTGTCCTGTTTCCTCTGCCGCATCTCTGATGATGTCATCATGGACGTAGCAGAGGAAATCGGGGCGGTGAAGGGCCACGAAGCAGTGTGTTTGTAGTGCTGTGGATGCTGCTGGAGGCGGGAGGTTTGTGGTCGTCTCACGGTGGGAGGGTCAGATGAGAGGGTCAACGGAGTTTTGGGTGCGGCGGTAGGGGGGCGACGATGATGAACTGGCTTACTAGAAAAGCAAAGCCCGATGTTCTTTCGCCGACCATTACAATTGGGGTCTCTGCAGCCATGACTCCCTTAGTTCTTTGTTGGAGGTATTTTAAAATTTAAAGCTGCTGCGGCAGCTCCTCTCATGATCCCCACATGTGTTGGGGCTCGTGAGAGGAGCCGCCGCAGCGGCATTGAACTTAAAAAATAACTTAGGCCAGAACATTACCTTGGGGTCTGCGAGTGTGGTGCCGTTTTTCCTTCCAAGCTAATAGAACCCTAAGAGCGCATGTGCACTCCTGCATGCCATGGACATACTGATCACGGAACACGCAGATAGGAGTGCGCATGCGCGCTTAGCGTTTTATTATAGTAGATTCATTTAATTTTATATACCGCTTTCCAAGGGGTGTTCAAAACGGCTAAATGAATTTATTCAGGTACTCAAGCATTTTTCCCTATCTGTCATGATGGGCTCACAATCTATCTAATGTACCTGGGGCAGTGGAGGACCAGGCGACCTACTCAGGGTCACAGGGGACAATGTGGGCTTGAATCTACAACCACATATGAGTAATCTTAATAACAACTAATGTTTAAGCCCGTTACATTAACGGGTGCTAGAGTAGATGTCTGTCCGTCTGGTTGTATTTTTTCATCTCTCTTTCCTTGCACGCTGCCTGTCTGTCATTTTTTCTGTCTGTGTCTCTCCCTATGTCCTTAGTGCCTCCTTCCCAAGTCCTTAGTACCCTTCCTACGTCCTTAGTGCGCCCAGTACCTCCTTCCTGTGTCCATAATGCCCCCAGTGCCTCCTTCCCATGTCCTTAGAACATAAGAACATAAGAACATAAGCAGTGCCTCCGCTGGGTCAGACCACAGGTCCATCTTGCCCAGCAGTCCGCTCCCGCAGCGGCCCGAACAGGTCACGGCCTGTCTGAGACACCAGAAGGGGCCCCCTTGCCACCTTGGTTTCCCATTGAGTTTTATCTTCCCATCGAAGTCCTAACCCTCCGGTCTTGCACATGCACGACCTGGTTGGCTTTCTATACTACTTATTACTTGGTTTGCTTTCTATACCTGTGTTACATCCCAGCACCTCTCTCAGTATCCCACGATCCCCCTATCCCTCAGGAATCCGTCCAATCCCTGTTTGAATCCCTGTACCGTACTCTGCCTGATCACTTCCTCCGGTAGCGCATTCCAAGTGTCCACGACCCTTTCGGTGAAGAAAAACTTCCTTGCATTTGTTCTGAACCTATCTCCCTTCAGTTTCTCCGAATGCCCCCTCGTGCCTGTTGACCCCTTCAGCCTGAAGAATCTGTCCCTATCCACCCTCTCTATGCCCCTCATGATCTTGAAGGTCTCTATCATATCTCCCCTGAGCCTCCTTTTTTCCAGAGAGAAGAGCCCCAGCCTATCCAACCTCTCGGCGTATGGGCAGTGTTCCAGCCCTCTTACCAGTTTCGTTGCTCTCCTTTGGACTCTCTCAAGCACTGCCATGTCCTTCTTGAGGTACGGCGACCAATATTGAACGCAGTATTCCAGATGTGGACGCACCATAGCTCTATACAATGGCATGATGACTTCCCGCGTCCTGGTTGTTATGCCCCTCTTTATGATGCCCAGCATCCTGTTGGCTTTTTTCGAGGCTGCTGCGCACTATGCAGATGGCTTCAGTGATGCATCTACCAGCACACCCAAGTCTCTCTCAAGACTGCTGTCTCCCAATAATGCCCCCCCCAATTTGTATTTGAACAACGGGTTCTTTTTACCTATATGCATGACCTTGCATTTTTCCACGTTAAAGCGCATTTGCCATTTGTTTGCCCAGTCTTCCAGCTTGTCCAGGTCCCTTTGCAGGTCCTCACACTCCTCCCTAGACCTAACTCTGCCGCACAGTTTGGTATCGTCTGCAAATTTTATAACCTCGCACTTTGCCTCTTTTTCCAGGTCATTGATAAATATGTTGAAGAGTAACTGCCCCAGCACCGATCCCTGTGGCACACCGCTTGTGACTCCCCGCCAGTCAGAGTATTGTCCCTTTACTCCGACCCTCTGCAGTCTACCCGACAACCAGTGCTCGATCCATCTGTGCACATCCCCTCCCACCCCGTGGTTCCACAGTTTCCTAAGCAGCCTTTCATGTGGCACCTTGTCGAAAGCCTTTTGAAAATCAAGGTAAGTGCCCCCAATGCCTCCGTACTGTGTCCTTAGTGCCCCAGTGCCTGCGTACTGTGTCCTTAGTGCCCCAGTGCCAGCGTACTGTGTCCTTAATGCCCCCAGTGCCTCCTTCCTATGTCCTTAGTGTTCCCAGTGCCTGCTTTCCGTGTCCTTAATGCCCCCAGTGCCTCTGTCCTGCTTAGTGCCCTCAGTGCCCATTTCTATGTCCTTAGTGCCCCCAGTGCCTCCTTCCTATGTCCCCATCATTATGTTCAAGACTTTGTCCCACCCCCACCACCCGATGCCAGCCTGCCTGCCTGCCTCCCATCCCCCTGAGTAGTTCGGGTAGAGGAGTGATGGCATCACGGTAGGGGAGATGAGGCATCTCTCCTGCCACGATCATTGCTGTAGGGGGTAGGCAGGTTGCTGGGGCCGCTGAGCTGATCGCAGCAGCCACGATCAGCTCAGTGGCCCCTTATTCGGCACTTAGACCTGTTTTGACTTTGTCTAAGTCAAAACGTATAAGTGCCGACTAGGCAACCTGCCTAAGATTTTGGTTATACCTGCTTCACGCCTAGGTCTAGGTCGGCCCACCGCCCGCCCACTGCCCGCCCTTTCCCCTCCTCTAAAAACGCCTCTTTTCTCTCTGTGCATTTAGAGGCAGGGAAAAGGCCTAAGCTGGTTTTAGATACGTCTAAAACCAGCTTTGATTATGGGTACTTGGACGATCAGGCTTTTTGATCATCCAAGTAGCCATTTAGGCCACTTTTTAGACATTTTTTTTTTTTATTATGAATCCCTTAGCGTTTTATTATAGTAGATACATAATGGTAACCACATAGTAAATGAATGAAATAATAGCAGATAAAGATCTGAATGGTCCATCCAGTCTGCCCATTAGTTATACCCATTAAAAATACAAGATTAAATTAACTTGTCTCTTCTTTGATATTTCTGGGTCATAACCTGTAAAGTTCAACTGGTATTGTCCTAGGTTCCAAATGCTGAAGTTGCCGTCAAAGCTCACTCCAGCCTATTCAACCATCCTGATGGCCAGTAACATTCTCATGTTCCAAGTTAGTGATGTTTCCAACGATGCCCTCCCCAGTCAAGTCCTACACCAAATCATCACATATGGGACACAGACCATGCAAGTCTGTCCAGTACCAGCCTTAGCTCTTTAATTTACATTCTTTGTTTTCTAATTAGAAATCCTCTAAGTTTATCCCACACTTTTTTTGAATTCCATCACCGTTTTCCTCTCCACCACATCCTTCGGGAGGGCATTCCCGGCATCTACCACCCTCTCCGTGAAAAATGATTTCCTAACATTGCTCCTGAGTCTTCCTCCCCACAACCTCAAATTATGTCCTCTAGTTTTACCATTTTCTCTTCTCTGGAATTTAAATGTGTGTATCATATCTCCCCTTTCCCTCCTCTCCTCCAAAGTATACATATTTAGGTCTTCCAGTTTTTTCTCATACTTCTTTTGGTTCAAACCCCTTACCATTTTTGTCGCTTTCCTGTGAACCGCTTCAAGTCTTTTTATATCCTTCACCAGATACGGCCTCCAAAACTGAACACAATACTCCAAGTTCGACCTCACCAATGACCTTTACAGGGGCATCAACACCTCCCTTCTTCTGCTAGTTAATCCTCTTTCTATACAAACTAGCATCCCTCTGTATGCAGAGAAAATTTTAATTATCATTTACATTCTGCTTTTTTCAGAAAGGTCAAGGCAGATGACTTTAAAATATACAATGTCACCTCAGTAACTGCTACACAAAACTCCCCTTCAGTGCCAAAGAAGTACATCAAGAAGTAATACAAAACCCTGCAAAGACCATAAAAATAGCAATATTGGGTCCCCACCAGAATCAAATTTGTCCCCATCCGTCTACACAGTTAATTTCTTCTGTCCCCACCCGTCCCTATAAACCTCAGATATAGTTACTATATTTCATTTAATTATGCTACTGAATTAGAGGTTCTAGTAGAGAACAAATTACAAATAAGCAAAGACACTTTATTAATTTGGAAATATTACTTGATTGGTTTGTTTCCTACTCTCAAGATAGATCTACGCAAGTGAAAAACAATGGATGTACTTCTACAAAATTGATTATAGATAGGGGGGTATTTCAAGTTTCTGTGCTGTCTACGCTTTTGTTCAATCTCTATCTGGCATTGTTGGGTAATATATTTCACAAGTTAGGTATTAGTAATTGTCTGTATGCAGATGATATACGATATTTCTTTCCTATGTCAGATTGACAAAGTGAGTTGAAGGATAAAGTGACATTATATTTATGTGCAATTAATGATTTAATGATGTGCCATAGACCAGTTCTGAATCTTGTAAAAACTAAGGGCTCCTTTTACAAAGCCGCGCTAGGACCTTAACGCACGGATTAGCACGCACTAAATTGCTGCATGCGCTAGGCGCTACCGCCTCCTTAGGAGCCTAGATTTCCAGCTAGCGCACGCTATAGGGTGTGCTAATCCGGTACGTGCGTTAAAAATGCTAGAGCAGCTTTGTAAAAGGAGCCCTAAGTTGATATTGGTAGGAAGGGATAAAGATCCATTATAGCCAGATGTTGTTAAGGTACTGTATATAGCATGGTGCTTACAGTGCGAAAGAAAATGAAAGTTTTAGGGTTTTGGATAGATTCTCTTTTATCCATGAAAGATCAGGTTTCAGATGTGGCTTTTGAGTAGAATAAAACCAATGCTGTCCCCCATATGATTTTCAGCTTGTAATTCAGAGTGTTGTATTGCAAAGGCTGGATTATTGTAATGCACTGCAGGACGCTCGTCACTTTGCCCGATTTCAAGCACTTGTACACAAGCATTTTAGCGGATGCATTTTCAATACACCACGCTAATTGATATCATTCTTGGAGGCTCTTAAGACTCCTAAGGCAGGCCTGTTTGGCTGAAATATGTACATGTCGAGTCATTGAGTCGTTGGACGAATCATTGTGTCATTGGAAGAATAAAGATTTTGTTAAACTATCAGATGAGTTGGAGGACATTTTATTTGTGCACATCATTCTGTTTTGGACAATTCCATTCTGTCTTTTACATATTTGTATTTGTGGTTTTGTTTTCCCCTGTTTTGTTCCTCCTCCTCCTCTGCATTTGGGTATGTCATCATCCAAATGTATATCTTTGCAAATAGTTCAGAACACTACAGCGCGTTTAATCTTTGGTGACAGTAAATTTCACCATGTGACACCTTTACTACAAAAATTGCATTGGCTACCTTTTATATCTTGAACAGTATTTAAGGTGTTGGGTGGTATCGTTCACATGCTGTGAAATTATAACAGCCCTGTTGATCCATAAGATTGGAGAACATGATGTGCTTATCTGTTGATGAGTTACAGCAAATGAAGTATGCTAGAGCAATGGCTATTTCAGTGACAGGGGTGAAGCTTTGGAATAAGCTGGTTGGACAATTGAGAGTGAATAATAACAGTCTTTTAAAAAAATATTTAAAACATCTCTTTTTATACAAGCTTTTTAATTAGTTAAAATGCAGTGACTGAAAGAATTAAGTGAATAATGAAACTGTTATCTGTACAGTATATTGTTTTGCTTTATACTGGGGGGGGGGGGGGGGTTGTGTGTGTTTTTACCTTATAATTATGTCTGGGGTTTTTTGTTTGTTTATTTGTTTTTAATCTGCTTAAGTGACCAGAAATCCTTTTTACTAAGCATGGCAGGCAGCATCAGTGTCCCTAAGCCATAGATCCTAGTACCTCAGTGGCTCAAGGATGCTGCCAGGGCTGTTTTTAAAAAATTGATCAGTCCAAAAAACAACTTGATAAATATAGGATTACTTTTTATGTGCAGTTGCTCTGAATATCTCCGGTGCCCATATATTTCCAGATCTGCCTCCACTCTATCCCAAACCACCCTGGCAATAACTGGACAATGTTGTAGTGGTCACACTGTTTAGAGAAGCAGTGTAGTTAAGTGTCATTGAATATCTGGGGACAACCCACTCAGCCTTGTTTAAGTGGACAGGAACCTCTACTGCTCCCTTTAAACAAATCCAATATATTTATTTTTTTTAAAAACTTATATTCTGCTTATACTTAAGTGGTTTATAAAAAATTATAAGATAAAACCACCAAAAAACAGTATAAAACATAATAAAACAATATACAGATAACATTTCCATTAACAATTTCATTCCTTCAGTCACTGCTTCTTAACCACTTAAAAAGCTTCTATAAAAAGAGATGTTTATAATAATTTTTTAAAACTCTGAAAGTTATTATTCATTCTCAATTGTCCAACCAGATTATTCCGAAGCTTAACCCCTGCCACAGAATTAGCCATAGCTCTGGTACTAGCATACCCAAAATGCTGTAACTCATCAACAGATAAGCGCATCATGTACTCCAATCTTAAGGATTGACGGGACTGATGTAATATCATAGCATGTGAAAGATATCACTGTATCCCTTGGTGAATTGCATAAAAAATCAATACCAACACCTTAAATGCTACTTAAGATTTAAAAAAGTTGTCAATGCAAGTTTCATAGTAAAGGTGTCACATGCTCAAATTTACTGCCACCAAAGATTAACCTGCCCTTTTACTAAGCCAAGGTAGAGGTTTCTACCACAGCCCAGGGCGCTAAACTAAACTAAACTAAAACTTAGCATTATATACCGGGTCTTCAACCAGAGGAAGCTCAACGCGGTTAACAATAAGTTAAAAAAATATGCTAAAATACAAGTGGATTAATTTTCAAAGTGTTTAGCAAATAGAAAAGTTTTTAAAGATTTACGAAAAGATTGGAAAGAGCTAGGACACCTCAAAATTAAAGGAAGTTCAATCCATAATTGGGGGAATTTAAAAGCCAAATAATTCTTGACTCCTTTAATTCCATTCCTAGAAGATAGGGAACGTTTAAATCGTTGAGTGCTTATCTGATGCACATAGAATTCCTATGAACGCTGGAGCATTAAGGGGTAAATTCTCTATTAGTACATCTAACTTCGGCGTGCTTTAGACGTCCGGCAAACGCAAGTGTCAATCAAACGGTACTTAGGCGTGCGGTAGACGTCCCTACAACCTCTTGGCGCAAGATAGACGCAGGTTTCTGAAACGTCATTAAGACGTCTCCATTGGACCCGTGATAGACTTCGGTACGATGTTTTTTGTTTGTTTTTTTTAAATTATACTTTTTTTATACTCTTTATTATCAGTCATTCAGCATTGTAAGTATAAGATGATGAAAAGGATAACCAAAACACAGTATACCATTTTGTAAACTATATATTAGTTGATCTGGCAATATCAGTGAGGTAGGGAATGGCAGACAGAGAACACTTCTGTGTTGTATCTTTTTCCTCTAGGATATCAGAATTGTACAGTTTACCATTAATACAAGGAAAAAAAATATGTTATGTTTCAAAGGAGAACTAGAAGATGAAACGTACCGAGTGGGTGTTGAACTTTCATTATCAGTACGGAAGGTGGGAACCGGTAGATGTATGCTACACAGAAAGTTGTACAGGAATGTCATACTCACCTCCTATTAGAAGTGGAAAAGATAGGACTTTGAACACCATATAGACTTCTTATAAACTTCGTTTAAGTTCCACAAAGACTGGCAGGAAAGGCACCTTAAGTCATCCAATAAGCTTTCTCTCGATTTCCCAGAGACATTATTTCAGAGAGGATAGTTTAGAAGTGATATCTTGCTCGAAAGAACACTCTCCTGGTCTTAAAACATTGCTACAATCAGCTCATTCTTCACAACAAAGGTAAATCCCATAACTTACACTGGCCCAACTTAGAAACAGAATCAAAACACAGATCAGACCTGAATGTGGCTTCTAGTTCACAGGAAGAGGAAGTAGCCAGCAACACAATGCTGACCTCATTGTGACATCATCAAGGTGCACCTGGAAGGTAGATATGCCACAAGTAAAAGACCAGCCGGGAGTTGAACTCACAACCTACGGATGATCGATATAGTGCTTTTATTCACTGACCTACACCTGTGTCTCTGGTTACCCTGTCATAGCATACCTTAGTGATGTGCTAAAGTATACTCTACTTAGCTATCATATCACAGTCAGTTGAGGCAAAAGAATGGTAGCTCAATGGTGTAAAGCACTGCTTTCACTGACCCGAAATCCATATTCTCAAGTATGGTTGAATACATAGTCCAAAAGTGCTGTTTTGATCACACGCAAATTCAACTTCTCTAATGTTTTGTATCTGGTATTGCTAATGTGCTGTTTCAGATGAAAATGAGATGTGATTGGTTTGTATCTTGTAATTTTATTCAAATGAGTATTGTGTCAGCTGAAGGAGTTGAGGGTGTTAAAACCGGACTGTACTACTGAATGAATCTATTCCGTTTAGGCGCTTAACATTCGGCGTCCTATATGCTACAATAATGGCATTCCTTTGGTAAGTAATCACAACATCCTTAAATGGTTTAAGATTTTTATTGTAGAATATCATGTCATTTCATTGACACTCAAAAGTCCAGAAAAGCGGTGTGAAATTGTAACATCATGCAACTGCAGTTCATCGAGATGGATCACAGCTACACCGGTATACAGAGTAAGCCACTCCTAGGTCCAAATCAACTCCCAGCCTACAGGAGGAAAGGGTACAATGTCAGTGCCTGTGAAATATTAAGATTTCCTCATGGTAGGGTAAGGCAGGATGTAGGAAAAGGAAGACAGATTCAGAGATGTAGAATGTTCTTCGGTGCACTAGAAGAAAGGAAAGTAAGGAGGTCAGAGAATAAAGGCCAGAGGTTTCTGCCATAGAAGCAAGGGAAATAAAAGCCGTCCTCCTTGTTACAGAGTCCATATGTGAGCTAAGAACCTACACACACTGGTTGGAATGTTGAAGGTTAGTAGAAGTGAGCACAAATGTCTCATACCTATCAATGCACAAGTATCAGGAATACGTCGCAGGATCTGCCCGTATCACAGGAACAGCTTCACGATGAGATGCTAGCCACAGGAGGAGGAGGAGATCAGCTGGGCCCGAACACCTGCAAAGAGGGGAAGCATGTTAATACATTGGAAAAGTCCCCCACCTCAAACTGTCACAATACCTACAGTTACCCTATAGCTTCAGTTGAACTTGAAATACCAGCATGGAGAAGGGAGGGGGGGGGGTGCTATAGTCTTATGCTACACAGAAACTTGTAGACCAATACCATCATTAACTCCTACAAGGTGTGGAAAGCTGAGCAGCATATAGGCTTCTGATAGCCATAGTTTTAACATTTTAGCAGTATAGGTCATCCAATCGGCTTTCTCTGAGCTTCCACTATAGATGTCATTTATACCTAAAACTAAGGGGGTGTTCAGTCAACACACATGCTAACCTAACACCAGCATGTGTCGATATACGATTTGTTGTTGGTAAAACAACAAAAAACCAAGAGGTCCTAAACTGCTAGCTCTTACCAGGCCATCAAGAAGCACATTACGATGCCCTTGTATGGTGACGATGAAAGTCTTGGACATCCAACCTGCAACAAGAGTATGAAAGCTATTAGCTATTTGACATGTGGGCAATTCATCATAAAGCCTGCTAATGGAATGATATACAGGAGCAACATAGTGAATGAGGCCAAAAACAAAGATAGCTATATTTAATTCTTACCTATTATTCTACCTATAATACTTGAGCTGCTACCAATAACTTCTTGCTTTGCTAGTCAGGGACATCTGAACTTTAACTGCTGCCTAGAGAAAGAGGCATCATCACATTCACTCACATGAGACAGAGACAGACAGAGAGAGAGAAGCTGTTTGGGGTTCACATAAATATACTCACCATTATCCCAAGAAATGGGCTCTTATTAGGTTGTCCCTGACCACCTGCCCTCTCCTACGCTTTTCTTGCTCAGGTAGAGGCCTGCGTCTAGCTTGGATGTCCTCGTCATCGTCACTGTCTTGGACCGGCTCAGGAGGGTCTGGCATCCGTCTTCTCAGCGCTAGGTTATGTAGCATGCAGCAGGCAACAAACATCCTGGACACCTTGTCGGGCCTGTACAGCAGTTGCCCTCCTGAGCGGTGTAGACATCTAAAGCGGGACTTGAGCAACCCAAACACACGTTCCACGATGGTCCTTGTGGTGTTCAGGGCCCGGTTATATCGCTCCTTCTCTGGCTGTTGGGGACGCACAATTGGGGTCATCAACCACATCCTCAGGGGATAGGCACAATCACCTGCAAGGAGAAACAATATTAGAAAAGGGGCACATATCTGTTGTCCATTGTTCTGCATCATCCTCCAAAGTTAGCCATGACCCTGTGGTAAAATGAGAGAAAGGCGGTTAATGTAGCAAAGCTTTATCTGCAGTAGTACGTTAACTCACCAACCAGCCATCCACCGTGGATTTCATCCCTCTGGAACCTGCCACCTAGGCCGGAGTGGGCCAGGATATAAGCATCATGGCAGGACCCTGGGAAGCTGGCACACACATCCGTCACCTCCATGGTAGCACTACAGACCACCTGCATGTTCATGGAATGATATGTCCTCCGGTTCCTAAATTGCCTTTCAATTTCAGCAGGTGGTCTGAGTGCTACATGTGTGCAGTCTATAGCTCCCAGGACAGAGGGGAAACGTGCCAGTTGAGCAAAACCCCTCATTGTGCGTCGCCGCTCTGCCTCACTCATCGGAAACTGGATATACATAGCAATACGCCTTAAAAAGACTTCCAAAAACTTATTGATTATCCTGGATACAGACGGTTGACTGATGCCAGCCCCAGCTCCCAGGGGCCTTTGGAAAGTTCCTGTAGCCAAAAACCCCAGGGCTGTATTTACTTGTACATAAACTGGAAGGGAATGTCCCCTAAGAGTGGTGCGCTCCAAATCCACCTGCAGTTGCTCACAGAGATGAACTATGGTCTCCCGATTAAATCTAAAGAGACCAATACACCGCTCATCTGTCATATCAAGGAAGTTTGCCCTGGGCCTATATACCCTGGGGGCCTGGCGTCAGCGTCGGCCTGGGCCTCTGCCTCTATCCTGGCCACGCCCCAGGGCCACAGCCGGACCTCTTCCTCTACCTCTAAGCTGCCCACGCCCCGGGGCCGGGGCCGGGGCCAGACCCCTTCCTCTGCGCAGCAATCTATCAAGGGCCACCACACGTAAGACAAACTCAAAGTCGTCAGCCATCTCTCAAACCAACACCAGACCAAAGACACCAACTGACAAGTACACAACAAAAGGGAGAAGATGGGGGAAAGGAGAAACAATAAGATCACAGTACAAAGTCACAATATCACAAATCATGCACCAGAAGCTCGAACGCACGGGAGTCTAAAAGAGACAAAATAATGGTTTTTTAAAGCTCCTTATATACTTTTGACGCCGATGTATTGTCTGACGTCATAGAAGCCATTAGAATTTTGAAATCTGTTTGCACGTTCATTGGGTGTGCATAGATCAAATACACCTGTAGATACTTGCAATGATTACCCCTTGTCAAAGCTTGTACCTAAAGCCATTTCTGGAGACTCCCATTCCCAAATCCCCAACATAGCTCAGTGCTTAAAAGCACTGCATGTATCTTCCAAAGGTCAGGGGTTCAAGTCCTGACTAAGGTTACCAAAGACATAATATTATTTTGTTTTTCCACCCACCCAAACATGCATAGCTAAGCTAAAATATGTGAACCTCCTACTTCCCAATCTTCATTTATTTCATTTATAACTTGTCATTGTGTTTGGGGGAGGTGAAGTTTCATTAGGTATACATGGTAAGCTTCTAAGCGTTCTGCTATACTTTTTTGTATAACAGCATATCGGCGTGGTTTAGGATGTAATCAACAGTGTTGATGTAGCGCGGAGCGGCCACTGCAAGCACGCCCAAGCGGCACAAAAACATCATCGCGTTTTTTTGCGTTGTGATGTCATAGAATCACCCGTTCTTCATACGCAGTTATTTCTCCTAAAATGGCTGCCAGGAGACAGACAAACTTCAGCACTGAAGACTCCAGGCTGCTGGCCAGGCTCTTTTTGGTCCATGAGCACCACTATTTTAGAGTGGTAGGCCATCGCAGTTCATACCTGCAGTTCAGGAACTCCTGGACCCGCCTGACCCGGCGGTATAACAGAAGAGCCTCATTTCCCAGGGAAGTAAGTATTCCAAGTCAGGCCCTCACAAATAATCATGTAATGATGATGGAAACCTGTCTCAATCAAATTGGTCATGTTATTGTGGGTAAATCTTGATTCCTTTTAAAAACTACAATTGTGCATAATAAATCTTTTACATTGAATACTGAAATTAAAGCACATCCCAAAGGAGCAGTAGTAGGATTTCAAATGCCAAATTCAGCTCCTAGAAGGCATCTATTCCATTCACAACATGTACACAACTAATTTTTGGGTCACGAGCTTCGCATTTGTAATAGAAACATCTTGAAATCAACTTTGCCAAAGGAAAACAAATATATTAAAGTGCTGCTATGTCATTTCAAATACCTACAACATTCCTGTATCAATCTGCTGGTCTAGGGAGATAGTGGCATGACGTTTAAAGTGACAGCGTCAGTACCCTGACATCAGGGGTTTCAAGCCACGCTGCTCCTTCTGACCAAACTATTTTATTGCCCCTGCTGCATGATTGTAAGCTCACCAGGACATGCTGTAATGTGGGGCAGTGCTGATAGGCTACAGCCTCAGCACCCTGGGGTTGTGAGCTCAATCCCACACTCCTCCTTGTGATGCTGGCCATGTCACCTCAAACCCCCCCCCCCCCCCACTGTCCCAGGTACAGTAGAGAGATAGCGATGCCTCCAGCATAGAAAGGGGAAAATGCTGGAGTACGTGAATACATTCATGTAAAACATGTGGCAGAAGGGGGTGGAGGCAGGCAGCAAAGCGGATAGGGGCTCTTGGAGGGCAGCATACTCCATTTTTATGTGCTTATAGAGGTCAATACTTAAGTAAACATGTTATGCCACAGTGCTAGAAGGCACTCATCATATCCCTCCCTCTCTGTTCTTTCTCTCTCTCTCTCTATTATCCAGGTTGAGGATCTCAGGAAAAGGGGGCGGCTGCTGAGGCGCCAGGAGCGGGCCTTCCTTGAGGGGGTGATGGAGGAATTGCGCGCTGAAGCCGGTGAGTAATGAGTCCAGCGTGTGTTTCTTTGTGATCAGCCTACCAGAATAAATAGATGAAAATGCTTGAGTAGCTGTAAACCATTCTTAATCATAAAATCTGCAGTAAAGCTGCTATTGTGATATCATGTGATATCACTTACTTACGCTACATTTTGATGTTTACAGTGGAGTAGGTGCTTTGCATCCTGTTATTAGCATTTGAAGAAAATAACGTAGTAAAGAATGTCATGTTCAAAGTGTTGTGGACATATCTGACTGTATCCTATTTCTCTCTTGTCAAGCAGCAGCGCAGGCACCCCCTCAGGAGGCACCGCAACTAATGGAGGGAGCCCCACCCTGGTCCTCTGTGGAGGAGGAGGAGGAAGAGGAGAGGGAAGAGGAGGAGGAGGAGGAGGCCTGGCAGCCCTCAGGACCACCCACACCGCCTGCCCCACCACTGTCCCCTGGACCTCCACCGCCTGCCCCACCACTGCCCCCTGGACTGCCTGCCCCACCACTGCCCCCTGGACCCCCACCGCCTGCCCCACCACTACCTCCAGGACTACCACCACCATCCCCTGTTGGACCTTCCCCTTCCCCCACCCATAGCCCTTCCCCTCACTCTCCTGCCCTTCCTGTTCCCATCCCACCCCCTTTCCTTGCTGTTCCCCCCACCAGGAGCAGCCCGACCAGCCTCAGGAGGGGGCGGTCAGGGAGATAGAGCCCTACTCTGCCCTCTTGGAAGAGGTGCAGGTATTGAGAGGGTGTGTTGAGAGGATGGAACATGCCCTCTTGCGGCTGGTAGCCGAAAGAGGGCATGGTGCCAGCAGCCATACACCCTCTCAATAACTGCACCTCTTCCGCCCCCCTCGCCTGAGATAGCTCAAGCTGCTCTTGGGGGGCACCCACCCTCTTTCCCTGCGTTATGTGTTATATATAAATAGTTATATTTTTCAAAAGTTTAAATTTTTTAAAGTTTTATACTTGAATTAAAAATTTTTTTATAGTTTAAACTTTCCTGTGTGGTTTTAACCTTGTAGCATCAGCAGTTTAGTGGACAGAGTCCAAGGTAGATAGGGGTTCAGGAGGGACTGCTGAATGGGCCCTTTTCAATATAACAACAAGGTGACATATAGAAAGTTTGACAATCTTTATTGGGGTCTGTCATTCATTCTATTACCTGCTAGCCACTCTGATGTCAAATCATTGCAGAATCTAGGAAAGCAGCAAGTGAATGCAAGGGTATATGCAACTGTAGGTAGATGACGACATCTCAGCTATGATGTGCAAAGTAAGCCAGTCCCTGTTCCAAAGTAAATGGCTACATAAGGAAGAGAATATAAGTCACTGTGGTAGATTTGTTGTTGAGGAATAGGGTTACTGCTAGTAAGAGTTGGCTCCACCCCAGGAGAATCCAAATGAGACATGTGGGTTTTTCTTCCTTTCACGGAAGGTGATGGAAGTAAAGGCCAGATACCTCAATCTATCCTCCTGGTTCTTGAGCTGCACTATTTTGGTTAAGCAGGTGTGGAAACCACAAAGATGTTCACAGCTGCACTGCTCTCAGTAATACAAAACTCCATCTGACAATACTGCAGTTGCCTGTCTAAGACACCTGAAAACAGAAAAGAGGAGAAGCTGGTTTACACAAGGTTCACAAACAGGGGGTTCAACCCCAAAGGTCCATATCTGTCCTCCCTTCCCTGAAGCAATGTGTTAACCTCATTTATGTTGAGCTGCTTAGATGACACCGTGGTATAGTTGTTAAAGCAATAGCCTTAACTCGCTAATGGTGTGGGTTAATATCACCTGTAATCCTCCACTGCTACTGTTTAGAACTCATGTGAGGGAATAGACTAACTGAAAACAAAAAGTTTGTGTGCATATAACAGCAGGAATGCGTGCCATGGTGTTCTATGAGGCCAACATTATCAATTTACTATTGTTCCTGAAAGTCATCAAGGATACCTGTGTGAAGAGAACAATAGAAGTGTGAAACATGTTAGCTTTGTAAACATTTATTTCACTCATCAGAAGAGTGACTCAAGTGAAGAATAGTAGAGTAAGCAAATAAAGGTTACCATATATCATTCTCACCTACAACTGTTTGGCTAGGTTCAAGCTGGTGTGCTGAGCTGCTCGTCTGGTCTCTCTCTGGCAAACACATAGGTGATGAGCAGAGTTAACCTGAAATGAAGAATAGAGAGAAACTGTTAACAAAGACCTATGTCTCCAAAATTAAACACTGAAGTTGTGGCAGAACACACACCTAGAAGTAACAGAGGTGATAACATAGCTTTAGACTCCTTATTAAAAATGGCAGCCATTAGGCACTCATTAGGAGTTTTCCACCTGAACCATGTACACTGATTGGATGTCCACTGAATGGCAGTGTTTCCCCCCCCCCCAACACACCCGACCTATTCTTATCAATGAGTTAGTACACAGAACCATTCCTCACCTGATTTTAACTTGCCTGTAATTTGATTCTACAAAGAATTAACTTTAACTCTATGAGTAAACCCTCTCAGATGTATAAACACATCCATTTTACTTACATATCCATTTTTCTACCAGCAAAATATCTACCAGCATGGTCTTTATCAGTCTTCTCAGTCATTTTTGTCAGCCCTGTGGAATGGAGAGTAGGAGATATCAGAAATAAAATAACTATTATAAACAATAGCACACAATGAAAGCCCATAAAGAGAAGTCAGTTTTTGCTGGTTGGTTTCTTTAGTTCTATCATAAGGACACCTAAGTAGCTTACAAAATATCATTCTCACCTGGACTTACTATCTGAGCTGCTTCTAGAAAAGATAAAACAACATATTAGAATGACATGTAGCTTGTTAATGGCTCTGTGGAATAGAGAGAAATGGGAGGCAGAGATAGGAAAAAAAATGTAAAAGACTAAGACAGAGTAAAGTCTCAAACATCTGCATAAGCAATAGGACAGAATAGAAAGGAAACACTGCTCACCTGGACCTTCTTATACCCATGCACGCCTATGTAGCGTCTGACGTCAGCATGGTGGGAAAACTTTCTCTATGCCTATTGGGTGCCGTTCGGGTGCGGTTCCTTGGCCCGCTTCCTAACCACGCCCATCACACCTCATTGGGTGTTCTATGGGGGGGGTGTTTGAACGTGTTCTACAAGTAGCCTGAAAAGATGGCTACACCTTGCAACATGGCTCCAAAGCGAAAATCGAATTTCTTGCATGGAGAGTTGCAGGCCCAAGTGGCCCAAGTCGGGGCCAACTATGATTCCCTCTTTGGGAGGGAAGCTGATAGGATTGGGATAGAAGGCCAGCATGCTATCTGGAGAAGAATCTGCAGTGACATAGATGCTGTACACCATCAGGGCCGTGATATAGAGGCTCTGAAAAAACGGTGGCGTGCCCTGCGGAGAGAGGTCCGGCGGAAGCAGGAACGGATTGATGCGCAGAGTCCTTGCGGCAACCTCCAACTGACTGTCCTGGAGAGTGAGGTAATGGACATAGTGGGTCCTGGAATAGCTCCTGTTGTGGGAGCCATTGATATTTCCCTGGGGCACCAAGGTAAAATCACTTTACATAGAAGCCATTGACTTGTTGGTGTTTTAACTCATATTTTATATCTTTCTAAACTACAATAGTACTATACAACCAATGCAATTCATAGTAATATAATAAAAGCCATTGCCTGTTTTGATACTCTTGGAAGCCTAACATGTGGAATAAGTTGCTAATGTTCTATATGTTAGCCTGCATAATACTTTGTAAATGACCAGATGTACAGTATTGTGACCTGTGATGCAATTCAAATGATGTTCTCAGATGTTACCGCTTTCAACTAATACCAATGTGTATTTTCTTGTCTTTTTGCAGAGGCGTCCCATCCTCCTTCTGCTGCTGATAGGGATGAAGGGGATGAGGAGGAGGAGGAGGAGGAAGCAGTGCCTGGCACATCATACGCCACCCCTCCTCCTCAGAACAGTGATACGCAAGCTGCACCGGCGCCCCCCCCCCCCTTCATCCCCACGATGACAACAGGGCAGTAGAGGAGGGGGAAGAGTTGGAGGGGAAAGAAGAGGTGGATGAGGTTGGAGCCCTGGGAGAGGAAGATTTCCATCAGGGTGATGAGCTGGAGGCCCCCCCTGATGAGCTCCACTGTCAATTGGTGGAGGTGGGTGACCACATCCACCAGAGGCAAACTTTGCTCATCAGGGAGGTGGCTGAGATAAAAGAAGCCACACATGTCATGAACCAGCACCTGGCCTCCCTGGTGGCCGAGCAGTCTGCAACACGTGCCCTGCAGGCTGCAATGCTGGAAGAGCAGGCAGGGACACGCTGGGCTCTGGAGGACATGTGTGGCATTCTTTCACACCTTCTCCCCCAGCTCATCATCCAGACTGCCTCCCATGGGGATCCTGGAGCTCAAACCACCTCCCAGACCTCCTCCAGCCAGGCTCCCACCAGGCAGGGTTCCCACCCCCCCCCACGGCCACCCGTGGCCGGGGTCGAGGCCGTGGCCGGGGAAAGGGAAAAGGAAAGGACCCCCATTAGGACCCACTATGTCCTCTGAACACTCCCAGGCCAGTCATGCCGCATGGACCCTGGGACTCCGCTGGACCTCCTCTGCATGTACACGCCACAGCCTCTATATCACGGTTCAGTCACTGCAGATCTTTCATCCAGATAGCCTCCTGGCCTGAGTGCCAATCTTCATCAGCTTCAACTCCCATCGAGGGCATCATAGTTGGATAATAACTATTACACCCTTCCAAGGATCTGTAGCTCTCCAGGAGCCATGTTGCTACCTTCATTCACCACTCCAATTGTAAGCAGTGCAACCTGTGCCATCTGTTGGCAGCCTGGACATTTGCCTGACTTCATCTTTGTCACAGGAAATGAAAGACTTCTTCCTTTGAACCAGGAAGTATTTAATTTTGAATTGCACACAGCACAGCGGGTTCTCTGAAGAAGCCTCCTTGGCAAAATGCGTCAGAACCCTGTCGGACCATCGCAAACCTATTTTCAACTTACCATGGCTCGGACATCCTAAGCAGTGATGAGAGCACATTAACCAGGTGATCCACAAATGTCATCTTGCTGTCAGAGGAAAGGTTTCCTCTCATCACTGCTTAGGATGTCCGAGCCATGGTAAGTTGAAAATAGGTTTGCCTGGAAAGGGAAATGTGCACCTTACAAATGGCAAAGTCCACCATGTAGACCCTGTTATAAGAGCTAATAGGAAAAAACTAGGACCTTATTAAAATGAGCAAAGGTGGGAGTCGAACCGGGGAGTTTCAGAGGTCAGAGCTTAGAACAGGAGCATTACCGTGTTGAGCTAGAAATGCTTTCTTGTGCTTACAGCAGTTTTGATTTGCTTGTACCGCTTCTTATAGGCAGTTAATTCTGCTAGGAGACAAAACACTGCAGTTGTATATTATTGTTTCTTCACCATTTCAGAAATGTATACTTTACCATGATAAAAACTAACAAAGTATGCCATGTTTAAAAGGAGAAATATAAGATGAGTTGAACTCAAATTCTTAGCATGGAAGGGGGAAAAGTTTATTTTTCTGCTACACAGCAAAGTTGTACAGTAATGTTATATTCAACTCCTATAAGAAGTGGAAAGCATCATCAAGGTGCACCTGGAAGGCAGATATGCCACAAGTAAAATACAGGCTGGGATTTGAACTCTCAAAGCCCGGAAGATTGGTAGAGTGCCTTTCCTCACTGACCTACAGCACCTTTTGCTCCAATGTCTCTGGCTCCCTTGTCATATCATATCTTAGTGAAGTGCTAAGGGAAAAGGAGTTTAGCTATAATGTCATAGTAGGCTGAGACAAAAGAGTGGTAGCTCAATGGTTAAAAGCGCTGCTTTCACTGAGTCCCAAACCCATATTCCCAAGTGTGCTTGAATGCATGTGAGGTGGAGCTCCATTTTTCTCACACGCTAATCTTCATTCTAAGCACTGTACTAATGGATATATGACTGTAAGTAAACTGTTCCGTTTAGGCGTCATACCCGGAAAAGTGGTGTTTTTTTGCCCTTACCGATCAGCGTCATTTGTGCTGCAATTCTTTAATACATATTTGATATTTGTTTTCTACTTGAAAACCTTCCAAATCTTTAGGCATTCCTTTGCTTAAACTTATTTGAGTTCATCCTGATATGATAGCAAATGAGCATAGACAGCTCAGTCAAGTATGATATGAAAGGGTGGTGAGATGGACCTAAGTAGAAGCAGCTGTAGCTCTATATGTTAGGAGCCAGCCTGTGCTCCTAACATCCAGAGGTTGTGAGTTCTACACCCAGCACATCTTTTAATTGTGGCATACTACTTTGAAGGTGCAGATTGATGAGGTCACAATGAGGTCAGTTTTGTGCAACTGAAGACCTCCATTTTGCAATGAGGGAAGCTGAATGTTAAGGTGTGTATCTGTTTATTCTCTTTTTAAGTGCTGATAATGTGTGCTGTTTTTTCTTTGCTTTCAAAAGAGAGCCGATTGCAGTACTGTTTGTTGAGAAAAAAAAGGGGGTTGTAAAAGCCATGTGTAAATTATATTATTGTTCGGGCAGAAATGTGGTTTGTTATCCATGCAATATAATGTGTTCCATTGACATTATATTTATTAGGACAGAGAAAAGATGAAAATTACCTATTCAAACTCACTGTTGGAATTATTGATGAAAAAACACAGCGAATGTCTGCCTCGCGTCTAACAAAGAGCCGCAATTACGAAAGTTGAAATGGCATTGAAATCCAAGTTAGACCAGGGTTTCTTATGTCTACATAATACATGATATTTAGACGCAGGCGTTCGCTCAGGTAGCGCCTATCTAGCGTCCCCATTTGGCACGCCCATGGAACGCCCATGTCCAGAGCTGGAGACGGGACTATGCTTTCTGTAGACGTCAGTCCGTCAACTACCTCTTAGGGATGACTATGTGTCGTTTATTTCCCAATTAACATTAATTAAGACCCTTAACTCCGTAATTATTCACTTACATCGGACGTCCAAAGCACGCCTAAGTTAAACGCAGTAATAGAGAATTTACCCCTAAGTGCTCCGGGCCTCAGTAGAAACCTCTATTGCAGTTTAGTAAAAGGGAGTCTAAATGCACTGAATGTTCTAAACCAGCAGTTATCAACCCCATAAAATATAAGTGGGAAATGTATTAAAAACATGCTGGTCAGAAAATGCTGATTACCATATGGGAAAGTGTATGGAACTTGATATCCAAATTCATAGGCACAGGAATGCTTTTTGTTTGGGGGTCCCTGAAAGCTCTGCCCCAGACCCCACCCAATATTCGCCCTGCCCCATAATAGTATTAATTGTAATACCATTTTTTCTAATCATTTTTTCATATATACATACAATATAATCTTATTTCAACATATAATGGTTAACCACAAAATTTAAAAAAAAAACACAAAGCACACTGTATGCAGAGAAGTTTCAAGTTTCAAGTTTATTCAAGTATTTGATTAAACGCTTATCCTATGGTACAAAGCGTTATACAATTAAAATAAATTTTTAGGATTACAGAAGGACAGACAACTTAACTAATTGACAAACGTGGCTATTTAAGCCTTAGAGATACAAGGTAAGGAGGGGAGAATTATAATATTTTAGAAGAAAGGATACATAAAAGGAGAACACAATAGGGAGGGATAAGATTAAGAATTGCTGGATTTGAATTGAATAGTCAGTTAAAGGCGTCTTTAAAAAGAAAACATTTTAAACTACCTTTAAATTTTTGCTGATTTTGTTCAGCTCCTAAATATATAGGAAGGGAGTTCCAAATCATTGGGGCGGTCACTGAGAAGATTAAACTATGCCGAGTACCTATTATCCTCAAGGATGGAACATTAAGTGTGTGCTGAGAAGTTGATCTAATGGCTCTCGGGGGGTTGTAGGGGATCAAGAGTCTGTCATTGAATGCTGGGGCGTGGGTTTGTATCGTTTTGAAAGTTAAAAGGGCGATTTTATATGTTATCCTGTGTGTGACAGGCAAACAGTGAGCTTTTTGTAATAGTGGAGTGACATGATCGTATTTATTGGAGCCAGTTATAAGCTTAATAGCTGTGTTTTGGATTAGTTGTAAACGTTTTATATCTTTTAAGCATATCCCTTTTGTAGTCCATTTTAGATATTACAAGAGAATGAATTAACACTGTAAGGGATATTGCATCAAGAAGAGGAACCAATGATCTAATCATCCTTAGCTTATAAAAGCAATTTTTAACCAAAGCACTAATTTGCGAGCGAAATGAAAGTTTATTATCTATGATAACACCTAAAATTTTTATAGATGTAGTTGGTTTAAGTAGAATACTATCTATAGAAACTGGGGTGGTTAATTGTAATCCTTCTTTCCATGGAAAAAGCATAGTATTAGTTTTAGTAATGCTTAATTATCAATTATATTTAGGGTTTTTCAAAGATGCCAAGGCAGATGACTTTAAAATATGCAATGTCACCTCAGTAACAACCAGGGCTATGGAGTCGGAGTTGAGGAGTCAGAGACAATTTTGGGTACCTTAATGCCTCCTTCCTATGTCCTAAGTACCCCCAGTGCCTCCTTTCAATGTCCTTAGTGCCTCCTTCCTATGTCCTTAGTGCCCCCTCCTGAAGCCACGCTTAAGCCTGCCTGCCCCCAAGTTGACCCGCCACCACTTCCTCATCCCACCCTCTCCCAGCCACTCACCGCATGCTACCAGCCACATTAAATTACAGCCCCAGAGTCGCAATTGCAGTTAGGGAAGGGCCAGCATGTGCAGCAATTGGCTGGCCTGGACCTTCTCTCCGACGTCAGAATTGGTGTCGGGGGAAGGGTTGTGGGCCGGTGGCGTGCAATCACCCCCTTCCTGCAATTGCGCCCTTCCCTTCCAGCAATTGCAGCACCGGGGCTGTTATTTAATGTAGTGGCAGGCGGGCGGCAAGAAACCCTGGGTTATGGCTAATGCCTGCCCTGGAACCAAAGAGCAATTTTTGGGGAGGCCACGGCCCCTGTGGCCTCCCCCGTTCCGACGCCTATGTCCACATTTGTGTGATTACAATCAAAGCAATTTGCATGTTATATACAGGTGCTTATTTTGTACCTGGGGTAATGAAGGGTTAAGTGACTTGCCCAGAGTCACATTGAAATATAGTGAGAATTAACCCGGTTTCCTAGGGTTTCAGCCCCCTGACCAGTGTTCCCGCTAAGCTGCGCTGGCGTGCGCTGGCGCACAAAATATTACCTTGCAGCGCACAAGTTTCTCGTCACAGCGCACACACCACCACGCTGCCAACATTCAAACCTAGCACGCAAAATTACCGGGGCGACGTCAGGAGAAGCGTTCCAATTTGGCAGCGGGGGAAGCTCCTGTGCTTCTCTCCAACGTCCGGCTAACGCGTTGTGCGGAGAAGCCAGCCCGACACACCGAGCAATGTCCGTGACGTGGGCCAATGGGAGAGAGGCCGGAAGAGGTGGTTGTAAACAGTTGCAGTGTGGATGGGAAGGGTTGGGAATGAAGTGGGGGATTGCCCTGAACCTGGATCGGGTGCACTCTGTTTTCTGTTGTTGCTCTTCTATGTTCTTGTTGTGCTGTTGTGTTAAGGTGCCTTATTTGTCTTTTTTTTCTTGACTTTATGTTTCTCTCTCTCTCTTCTCTATCTCCTCTCCTCTTTCTCTCTCTACGCCCTGTAGGTGCACCACGTCACACACTCTCCACCAGTACTGCTGCCCTGCACAGTCGCTTCTCTCCATGCAGCTAGCTTCCCCCGCCAGGCATACAGAGGGCAGGTAAGCGCTAGATCCAGCCAGCTCTGCATCCCACCCACCCATCCATTCATTTACTTCACCACTACGCAGCATCTCATACTGGCACCGGATCCCAAGCAGTGCAATATAATCAGGCCTCCAAATGCATATGAAGGGAAGCAAAAGGAAAAGATCTTACATTTCAGACAACCAGCGAGGGGTTCTTTATCATCCATTGCATGAGAAATTGTAAAGCTCGCACTGCATAACAGCCCAAGGCATGTCAGTTTATATGTGGGGACTAAACAACACAAATGGGACTTGGGGCCTGTTACCCACACAGATGAGATTCAAGGCTTGTTACCTGCAAAGTTGGGACTCAGAGCCTCTTACCTGTGCAGATGAAGCCTGTGACCATATGGGAGCCACAATTTGTGCAGTCCTAGCCTTTCTTAACAGGAGGTACTTGCTGTACAGAATGATTACCACATTCTCAGCTCTGTATGCCCTCCTTTTGCACTCTTTATCCACTTGATGTTTGTAAAGAGCAAATAACCATTTCCGTTTCTTCATACACCCCCCCCCCAGGTCCATTTTGTGTTGCCATAGAAAGAGAAACAGAAATGGGGTCATGATACTACTGCATGTTCATGGTGTCTCTTATTTTCAGCATCCAAATCTCTAACACAGTCCATTCACCCACCTATAAGTAGCGCCTATATATCTGTCTACCCACCAGCTCGGAATCGCAGCCGGCATGCTGCAGCTGAAGGACTCGGAGAGCAGCCCCACGGCCCTTCTGCCAACTGAGGCCAATAGCATGGAGGTGCCCTTTACTCCCCCGCCCCCCCCCCCAGCTCCACCCTACGGTCCTTAAACATTCGCGACCCGACCCTGAAGGAGTACTTCCTGTTCCGGCTGCTACTGCTCTCTGCCGCCAGCCTCCTGCTCATCTCAACCGGTGCCGGTGTCCGCTGGAGGTAAGGGTTTGGAGGTGGGCCGCGAGGGAACAGAAGCCAGTTCTTGGGGTGGACTCACTCGCTAAACGAGTCAATGCTCGTTTTGCGAGTTAAAGTTTGCTCGAGTGTTTTGCTCGTCTTGCAAAACACTCGCAAACCGAGGTTTGACTCTATTTGTAAGTGCCATGTGGCCCACAGTACATGCAATATGTAGCACACGCTACGCTTCAGTAAAAAGACTCATAAATGAATTCTTTGCTTCAGTATTTACTGAGGAGGATGTATGGGAGCTACTGACACAGAAATGGAATTTAATGGTGCACAAAATATTACATCGCAGCGCACAAGTTTCTCGTCACAGCGCACACACGCGTCGCAAAGGTAAGGGGAGGCTGGGGGAGGAATCGGACGTCGGGGTGGGGGTGCTACAAAACTGAGGCCGCACGAGCGCCATTGTTTATCTATACATGCATGAAGCAAGTTCTTTTCAAGTTTCGATCGTTTGAAGCGTGTGCATAAACTTTCTTTTGTGATCTTCCATAGATTCAGTCAAATAATTTTTACATCCATTCGAAAATGTCGAAGCGTAAAGAGAATGAAGAGTTTGGTAGCAGCACAAAGAAAAAGCGCAGCCAATTTAAGAAGGAATGGCTGACCGAGTTTTTGGTTGACACCACGTTGCCGCACGCGAGTGGACGGAAAACAGTGGCGATGAAAGAAATATTTGAATATAGCGACACGGACAACACATTAATTTGCTCCCTATGCCGAAAAGCAGGTGTTAACGGAGAATGGAGCACAGGGAAGACTTGGTCTGAGTGGAAAATTGATTATTTAAAGCATCATCTGAATCATAATTCTCATTTAGAAGCGGTTCAAAAGCTTCACAATCAAAGCCGAGGTTTTCTAATGAATTTCTTGAAAGAAACTCCCGATAGTCGGAACAACAGAATCGAATACGCACAGAGATATAAATCAAGTCCAGAGGAAGTTAACATTTTAATTGATAATATATTGCTAGCGGTAAAGTTGAATTTGTCCATGCTATCCGTCCAGGAAATTCACAATCACATGGCTAAATACGTAAAAATACCTGATAGCTGGAGAAGCAAAAACTATGCTTTCGAGTTCCTTGACTGCATAAATGCCATTGTTAAACGGGAAACATTTACAGAAATCCGGAGGTCTCCTTTTCATACCCTAATAATTGATGAAAGTACTGATATTTCTGTTTCGAAAATGCTCATAATATACATTAAATTTAGAAGAAGTGGCAGCAACATTCATGAGACAGTTTTTGCTGGCATCAAACATCTAACTGCTTGTGACAGCACAGCTATAGTTGATGCTATAAAGCAGTTTTATAGTGAGAACGATTTAGATTTCAGTCGTATGGTCATGTTCACGTCCGATGGAGCATCAGTCATGCTTGGGAAGCATAATGGTGTAGCTGCAAAGTTACGTCAATCAGTTCCTCATCTTCTAGAGCAACACTGTGTAGCTCACCGCGAAGATCTAGGCATAGACGATGCATGGAAAACGATCCCATTCATGAAAGAGATCGAAACTCTAATACGCACCGTGTATACGATTTTCAGTAGATCGAGCGTACGAAAAGCCAAACTGGAGGATATTGCTAATGCTGCAGACTCAGATGTCATTTCATTTAAAGCTATACATGATGTTAGGTGGCTGTCTCGGCACTTTGCTGTAAGTGCAGTGGTTAGAAATTATGACATCCTGTTAGAATATTGTCAAGAACAGGTGGAAGAAGACAATGATCCCGTGCACAAATACTGCCTGACTAAATTGAGTAATCTGGAATTTAAAGTTGCGCTATTTATTCTCTGCGATGTTCTTGAGGAGCTTGGATCACTGTGTAAGCTTCTTCAGAAGAGTTGTTTGGCACCTTTGGATGCATTCCAGTTCACTAAAGCCAAATTAAGGAAACTCAGATCTCAATATCTGGGAGAAAAACCACATTTCAATGAAAATGTTGAAACTCTCATTTCATCTTGTAATTCTGTAATTAAAACAGATCATATTCTTACATTTATTACACAAACTTGTGATCATATGGACAAAAGATTTCCTGACAATGAATTAGAGGACTGGCGTGTTTTCGACAAAGACTGTATCTCAAATCCGTCCAACTTAGAGGAATTTACATTTGGAAACGAACAATTTTCACGATTATCTAACCGTTATTTTCTGTTAATGAACAAAGATGATGAACATTGTTTCAAAAGGCAGCTTATTTCAGAATATTCGGAGTTCAAATATATTATTGCTGAAAAAGTAAAAGCAGGAGCTATACAAACGCTTCAGGAAATGTACAATTTTGCTCAGCAGCATAAACAGTTCAGTGGACTAAATGCTCTATTAGACGTGTGTGGCACCTTTCAGGCTTCAAGTGCCGATTGTGAGAGAGGATTTAGCTTGATGAATGCTATAAAGACAAAGACTCGTAATAAGTTAAGAGTAGAACATTTGGAATGCCTAATTAGAATCAAACTTTATTTAGCCACAGGAAATAATGTAAACATAGACAGTGTTTACAATTTTTGGAAATCAGAAAAAGGCAGAAGAGAACAATCTTAATAAAGAATTTTGGAGCCTAAAAGCCTATGGAGAACTTCCAGAACATGCTAAAATCAATGAAACGGACACATTTGGCCCCGGTGATGACGATGAAATCCAGTTTGATGATATTGGGGATGATGATGAAGATATTGATGATATCTAACTTGAGTGAAGAATTGATTCCATTCCAGTTTCACAACAATTATTCTACAACATATTGAGTGAACTCTTCTCACTGAAGGCAAACTTTGTGCCCAATAAAATGGTTTTCAATATTTTGTTTTAATGTATTTATACTTTTGTGTAGAAGCTGGAATTGATAGATTGTCTAGAAATTGAAAGCATCAAACGTATTGTCTTCTGGACTGTTTTTAATTTACAGTTTACACATATGGATGTAACAGACATAACTACCGTATTTTCACGCATATAACGCGTGCGTTATACGCGTTTTTACCTACCGCGCATATCCCTCGCGCGTTATATGCGTGAGCGCGGTATACAAAAGTTTTAAACCATAGTTCCCACCCCGCCCGACGCCCGATTCACCCCCCCCAGCAGGACCGCTCGCACCCCCACCCCGAACGACCGCTCGCACGCGCTCCCACCCGCACCCGCATCCACGATCGGAACAAGAGGGAGCCCAAGCCCTCTTGCCCGGCCGACTCCCCGACGTTCGATACATCCCCCCCCCCGGCAGGACCACTCGCACCCCCACCCCGAACGACCGCTCGCACGCGCTCCCACCCGCACCCGCATCCACGATCGGAGCAAGAGGGAGCCCAAGCCCTCTTGCCCGGCCGACTCCCCGATGTCCGATACATCCCCCCCCCCGGCAGGACCACTCGCACCCCCACCCCGAAGGACCGCCGACTTCCCGACAATATCGGGCCAGAAGGGAGCCCAAACCCTCCTGGCCACGGCGACCCCCTAACCCCACCCCGCACTACATTACGGGCAGGAGGGATCCCAGGCCCTCCTGCCCTCGACGCAAACCCCCCTCCCCCCCAACGACCGCCCCCCCCAAGAACCTCCGACCGCCCCCCAGCCGACCCGCGATCCCCCTGGCGACCCCCACGACCCCCCCACCCCCCTTCCCCGTACCTTTGGTAGTTGGCCGGACAGACGGGAGCCAAACCCGCCTGTCCGGCAGGCAGCCAACGAAGGAATGAGGCCGGATTGGCCCATCCATCCTAAAGCTCCGCCTACTGGTGGGGCCTAAGGCGCGTGGGCCAATCAGAATAGGCCCTGGAGCCTTAGGTCCCACCTGGGGGCGTGGCCTGAGGCACATGGGCCCAACCCGACCATGTGCCTCAGGCCGCGCCCCCAGGTGGGACCTAAGGCTCCAGGGCCTATTCTGATTGGCCCACGCGCCTTAGGCCACACCAGTAGGCGGAGCTTTAGGATGGATGGGCCAATCCGGCCTCATTCCTTCGTTGGCTGCCTGCCGGACAGGCGGGTTTGGCTCCCGTCTGTCCGGCCAACTACCAAAGGTACGGGGAAGGGGGGTGGGGGGGTCGTGGGGGTCGCCAGGGGGGTCGCGGGTCGGCTGGGGGAGCGGTCGGAGGTTCTTGGGGGGGGCGGTCGTTGGGGGGGAGGGGGGTTTGCGTCGAGGGCAGGAGGGCCTGGGATCCCTCCTGCCCGTAATGTAGTGCGGGGTGGGGTTAGGGGGTCGCCGTGGTCAGGAGGGTTTGGGCTCCCTTCTGGCCCAACTACCAAAGGTACGGGGAAGGGGGGTGGGGGGGTAGTGGGGGTCGCCAGGGGGGGTCGCGGGTCGGCTGGGGGGGCGGTCGGAGGTTCTGGGGGGGGGCGGTCGTTGGGGGGGGGGGGGTTTGCGTCGAGGGCAGGAGGGCCTGGGATCCCTCCTGCCCGTAATGTAGTGCGGGGTGGGGTTAGGGGGTCGCCGTGGCCAGGAGGATTTGGGCTCCCTTCTGGCCCGATATTGTTGGGGAGTCGGCGGTCCTTCGGGGGGAGGGATGTATCGGACGTCGGGGGGGGCATCAGGCTTTCAGGATGGGGACAGACCTTCAAGGGGGGAGAGTGCACGGAAGTCAGGGGGGGTGAACGGAGAGTCGGAAAGTCAGGGCGGGCGAAAGGAGCGTCGGGCAGCATGCGCGGTATACCCGTGAGCGCGGTATACCAAAGTTTTTGTACATATCATCGTGATTTCTGCACGCTATACCCGTGTGCGCGTTTTATACGGGTGCGCGTTATTTGCGTGAAAATACGGTACATTTGTTGTAAAACATTTATTAAGATATCATTTCATCCCTACAATTTCTGTAGACTGTTTTAAAATAAATTTGAGTTTTTCTGGTAAAAAAAAAAAAATAAATAAATAAAGAATTTTGTACTTTCAAGAATTAATGCGTTGTTTTGTGTTCTTAAAAATATTATTTAACGTTATTTAATTTAGCGTGTAGGCCTAAAATTCCTTTGAATACCTCGTCCTCATGTATCAGCAACTTTGACAACATATTTATTTGGCTCATAACTTGCTGGCGCCCGATATTTTTAGCTCACAGTGAAAAAAGTTTGCTCACAACACCCGCCCGCTTAGAGGGAACACTGCCCCTGACCTAATCACTATGCTACTCCTCTACTTTCATTGGCTTCTCTCACATCAGGCAGCAACCTGGGATAAAGAATTTAAAGGTCTGTCTCTTATCGGCATTTTAGAAAGTTGCTAAAGTCCTATTTATTTGTAAAATTTGTTGATATTTAATAATTGTATTTTGCTTTTTCTTTTATTATTAACTGCATAGAACTTGAAGATACTACAGTATATAAATAAATATTTATGTTATGAGCAGACTTAGACCTTGATATTCAGTGATAGCTCATGTTCAGGCACTGATATTGATTATCTAGGGCACATGTATCAAACACAAGGCCCGCGGGCCGAATCCAGCTCGCATAGCCTTTTTATGCGGCCCGTGGCAATGTTCCCGATCTTCCCCTTCTGAGCCCAGCGGGTACTCCCCTCCACGCAGTTTCGACAACGATAACGCCACACTGGAAAGTCCGCCAGCCTTGGCAGCGACTCGGCAGTGCTATTCGTGGCTCCCCCTCCTGCCCTCCATCTGCCACGGTATCTTAATAAAAAATCCGGCCCACGACTTAGCCTGCGTTTTAGATTTCAGCCCCTTATGTGATTTGAGTTTGACAGGGCTACATAAATTTAAAGAAGCTGCCTGGGCTTATATGACCCTGGTTGAATATCAGCCAGGACATGTATAAGCTGCACTCTGCTCTTCTGTATTGAAGTGGGAGCCACATGATTACTAGGGAGCAAATGCCGGCCTCTAAACTAGGTAATTATCCTTTTAAGTGTTCAAATTCTTCATACAAATTATATAAAAGTACTTTATGGATAAATAAGGAATGAAAAGCAATGGCAATAGGGCTTCGAAAGGGCTGAAACCCATGAGAGAGAAGGCAAAACAGCTGGAAACCAAACTAGCATATGAGCTGAACTCTTGAAGAAAGAGTTGCCTAATTATGGTTCTAATTTAAAAACAGCACAGGTGCCCAGATGGCATGTGTTTACATATTCTAGCTGAAATTTGCGGTATAGAAGAAAAATGTATGGTATGGTATATCCCTGCCAGTTTTGAAAATGATCCCACAGAATTTATGCACATAGATTTACACCTGTTCTGTGGCATGCACACATTTCCCAGGTCATTATTTATTTATTTTTTTAAAAATGTATAAACTGCTAAAATCTAAATGGTGCACATGAAAACATTCACAATATTGAAACAGACAAAATGTCCCAAAAATAAACCAAATCTGATGTTGATATTACTACATCAAATTACAACTGCCATATTAAACATCTCTCAGCCCTAAAGGACATACATAGCCCCAATTAGGTTGCTGACCTCTCTTTAAACATCACATGAAGGCATCAACAAAAAAATTGGGTTTTCATCTGTTTCTTGAACCTCATACGATCTTTATACTGTCTCAAAACCCAGGAAATAAATTCCAAAGTTTTACACCAAGAAAACATGAAGTTCTTCGATCTTTCATAATGGATTCTTTCTTCCTTGTCATTAATCAACTGCATCTCGCCCTTTGATCTCCGCTTATGTACTGGTTGACAATTTTCCCAAAGATTTTGGAAACATGCCGGAGCAGACAAATATAACACTTGGTGCATAGTCGAGAGCACTTTGTGGCATATTCGCTGTTGGATTGGAAGCCAAATCAAAGATTTCAAAACCGGAGTGCAGTGGAGTAGCTAGGGTATGTGGCACCCGAGGCCCATCATTTTTTACACCCCCCCATGTAAAAAAATATTTTTTGTAATGACCATGAAACGGAATAAATGGTCAGAATAGAAACAGGCAGTGAAAATTTTCTTATATTCCAAACATAACATAACATAAATTATGTCTGAATTGTCATGACATCAAAAGTACATATGGAGTAGTTGCAGGTGATGCTTGGGACAGTTCTGATTGTGTTAGTTTGGTTTTATGTGTTTTTTGAATAGAAGGGTTTTTATTTCTTTTTGAAGGTTTTGCAGTCTGTGGTCGATGTCAATTGGTTGTAGAGTTGGGGGTCGAGTGTTGCAGTTCGAATGGCTAGGAAGTTGTCGAACAGTTTTTTTCTTTTGACGTTTTTGGTTGGAGGGTGTGTGAATGGTGCGTGAGTTCTCCTATGTCTGTTTGAAGTGGATTGAATTATTTAGCTGAAGAAATTACCGTAGTTACCCCCTCATCCCACAAACATTAATTCTCTTCCCTTTTTGTTCCCATTATAAAAAACACTGATAAGTTCCTAGAAAAAAAATACATTAAAATAAGAAGTGAAAACAAAGGCCCCTACAGATGAGAACATAACATAAGAATAGCCTAACTGGGTCAGACCAATGGTCCATCATGCCCAGTAGCCCATTCTCATGGTAGCCAATCCAGGACACTAATACCTGGTCAAAACCCAAAGAGTAGCAACATTCCATGCTACCGATCCAAGGCAAGCAGACACTTCCCCCTTGTCTTAATAACAGATTATGGACTTTTCCTCCAGGAATTTGTCCAAATCTTTCTTAAAACCAGCTACACTATCTGCTTTTACCATAACTTCTGGCCACTTCATTTTTAAGTTTAGATCTTTCCTTTCAAACAGAGACCTTGCTAGATGTCAAATACAGCACAAGATAACTTCACATGGACTTAGCTGTGCAGGAAATATGAATCTCCTCATACACCCACCATATAGTGCAAAAATGTGCAAAGGTCTGGTTTTTTCTTTCGATCACTACATAACCTAATGCCACACAAGCAGCGCTGTTACAAACATATTCTGTAGGTCAAAGAGGCTCATTGGCTCCCTGTCAATTACAGAATTACTTATAAATTATGTTTAATTATCTTTAAAACTCTAGCCAACAAAACCCCAGCATTTTTATATCGTTTTCTTGTTCCTTATTCTACAAAAAGAATATTACGTTCTAGTGAACAAAATCTGTTATCTGTCCCTTCGTTAAAAATTATCAATACAAGGAGACAATTTATTTTTTCATGTACTGCACCACAGACATGGAACGCTCTTCCTATTTTCTTACGAGAGGAAAAAGAACTTGGAAAATTTAAAACTGAACTCAAAACTTTCCTTTTTAAAGATGCTTTTACATTATAATTTTAGTTTTAGTATTACATTTTCTATTTGAAACCTGTGTTAATTTTTCCCTTATGTGTTTTCCATCAATATTTCTTCTTTACTTTATGAATTGTATTTCTTCCCTTCCTTCCCGGTTATCAATGTTAATAATCATGAGTTCTTACCCATTATTTAATAATTGTATGTACTGTATTGTTTGTTCTTTTTTTATATTTACTAATTGTTAAATTTAAAGTGTACATCGCTTAGAATATTTGATTAAGCGATTTATCAAATCATCTAATAAACTTGAAACTTGAAACTTGTCAATGCTAAGGATAACAAAGTTTCCTTCCTTGGACAAGAAGGAGATACTGATAAACCATTGGAAGAGATCCCAAAACAACACCCAAAGACCCAGTCAGTGTGTGAACCAGTTGAGTGGAGTGGACTAACTGGGGGGTGGAAATGGGCCCGGAGTTTGCTCAGCAGAATTTCCCAGACCACCTCTTCCTCTCAACACATTGACACGCTGCCACCACCACCACTAGGAACACCACTAGGAACACCTCACTGGGTAGGCCAGCTATGCTATAAACTTTATAAAACACATTATTATATTTTCTTATAAAGCACATATTTTAACTGAACTCTCTGGCATCCTCAGCCTTTCCATTCACAAAAATAGAAGGAAGAAAAGTTCCCATTTCCTGCTGTCTCATGTCCCCGGCCTATACAATATTTTTTTTCTGCAGACCCTTCAAAAGTCTGACCAAATCCTCATTTCACTTGCATTATAAACTACTGAGGATGCCATCTCTCCCCAATCCCAGGTCCTAAAGTCTAAGACAGTAGCGCAAACTAATGCTGCCAGATTCAGGAAAAAAAATTTCGATTCGATTCAGCCTATTGAATTGGTTTTTCAATTCGATTTTCCTGCCCAGTTGGGTGATTTTTTTCAAAATTCCTGGTGGGTTTTATAGCTTTTTCACCTCCTTTGGCTTCTCCTAACCACACTGGCGCTGTGGTGTAAATAAAATAAAGAAACAAAAAGTACTTTTCCTCTCTCTGTTAAATCCTAGCTCATGTTTGCAGTCCAACACCAGCTCTGGCAGGATACACATTTCAAATCTGACATATTATAATCACAGAAAATAAAATTAATTTTTCTACCTTTTGTTGTCTGGTTATATTTCAAATCTTGTTGGTCCAAGGCTCTGGTTTTCTTCTGATAACTTGCTTGCCAGGGTCTCCTTCTTTCTTCTTTCTGCATGCTAACCATCCATCTGCCAACTCTGTCCTCCCTTTCCATTTCCCTTCCCTCCCCAGGAAGTCTGGTATCTTTCCTTTTTTTCATCTCCCTCCACAGATCTACCTTTTCTTAACTACCCTTTCATCCGGCATCTCTCCCTCCTTCCCCACCACCCCAGAGTCCACCATCTCTCCCTTTCTTTTCCCAATTACCCTCCTATCCAGTATCTCTATCCCTCCTCCACACCATCCCTTGTGTCCAATTTCTCTCCCTTTCTGTTCCATCCCTCCCTAAATCCCATGGTCCATCATCTCTCTCCCTCTCCTCTATTTCTTCCCCCCCCCCAAAGTTTGGCATATGCACGTCTCTTTGAACACCCCCTTCCCTCCGTGTACTTCTAAACCAGGGTCCCCCCCAAAGGGCTGTCCCCCCTTAAAGGTCTGCCTGCACCCCCCTTGAAGGCCTGTCCCACCCCCTTGTAGGCCTGTCCCCCCTTGAAGGCTTGTCCCCCCCATTTGAAGGCATGCCTGCCTGTCCCCCCCTTGTAGGCCTGTCCCCCCTTGAAGTCCTGTCCCCCCCTCCTTGAAGGCCTGCCTGCCTGTCCCCCCCTTGAAGGCCTGTCCCCCCCTTGTAGGCCTGTCCCCCCCTTGAAGGCCTGCCTGTCCCCCCTTGAAGGCCTGTCCCCCCTTGAAGGCCTGCACCCCCTTGAAGGTCTGCACCCCCCCGAAGGTCTGCACCCCCCCGAAAGCCTGTCCCCCCTTGAAGGCCTGCACCCCCTTGAAGGTCTGCACCCCCCCAAAGGCCTGCACCCCCCGAAGGCCTTTCCCCCCCTTGAAGGCCTGTCCCACCCCCTTGTAGGCCTGTCCCCCCCTTGTAGGCCTGTCCCCCCCTTGAAGGCCTGCCTGCCTGTCCCCCCCTTGAAGGTCTGTTCCCCCCCTTGAAGGCCTGCACCCCCTTGAAGGTCTGCACCCCCCCCAAAGGCCTGCACCCCCTTGAAGGCCTGTCTCACCCCCTTGTAGGCCTGTCCCACCCCCTTGTAGGCCTGTCCCCCCTTGAAAGCCTGCCTGTCCCTCCCCTTGAAGGCCTGTCCCTCCTCCTAGAAGGCCTGCACCCCTTGAAGGTCTGAACCCCCCCGAAGGCCTGTCCCCCCCCTTGAAGGCCTGCCTCCCCCCTTGCAGGCCTGCCTGTCCCCCCTTGAAGGCCTGCCTGCCTGCCTGTCACCCCCCTTGAAAGCCTGCCTGCCTGCCCGCCCGCCCCACCCTGAAGGCCTGATGCCCCGACCCACCCCGAAGGACCGCTTGCCCCCCTGGCCTCCCTGCACCATCTATGAAGCAGCCGCAGCAGAATCGCAACATCAGCGATCCCTGCGCTGCTTAGGCGCTGCTTCCTGTGCTGCGGTCCCGCCCCTCCTCTGACATGAGAGGAGGGGCGGGACTGCAGCGCAGGAAACAGTGCCCAAGCAGCTCAGGGATTGCTGACATCACGATTCTGCTGCGGGCTGCTTCACAGGTGGTGCAGGAAGGTCAGTGGGGTGAGCGGTCCTTCGGGGGTGGGGGGGGACTGAACGGCAAGGCCGGAGCACCCCCTCAGGGCTGGCACCCGGGGCGGACTGCCCCTCCCGCTCCCCCCTTGGTACGCCACTGCCGGAGTGATATCTTCTATCTTAGAATTGCCTATTATCAATCTTGCTGCAGTAACAAACTAGGCATTCAGCACTCATTACTCTCATCCCTGCTTAACTAAGTGGAACACAATATCATATGACTCAGGTTGTCAACAAATGTGGAATTTCTTATTGGCCGCAGCCATAATGCCCAATACACAACCAACTCATGTACACCAATCAATTTAACATGAAATACTAAACATTGAAACAGAACATATCATTTCGCATGGATCACCCATTACATACAACCATACCACCAACATGTTATTAAGTTGCACAGCATATCGAGCTCTGTCAGCTCACATTTGTGGGGTGCCGTCCAAGCCTCCCACTCCTCGCCCTGACCCCACCCGTTCAAGGATGGGTCCTGTCCATATGCTGCAGTTTCGAGTGAATGCCATGGCTTGGCCTCCCCACCGTCCAAGCAGGGAGACATGACCTTTGCCACAACAGATGGTATTTTCTCTGTTAAACATATGCTGTGCATGTGACCCTTATATGGTACCCTCCATTACCCGCGATAGCGACCCCTCGCTTATCACGGGTTCCCCACTAAGTATTATGGCTGTGGTCTGTCGGTAATAAAAGAGCTTCTATGCCATCCTGCAGTGTGCTAATGAAGATGTCGAGACCGATGTCGGACAGGTGGACCCCGTCAGGTCGATAAACGCCTGTACAGCTATCCTCTAACAGCTCATGCGGCAGAGACAACCTCCCCAATTATCGCCATGAACCTACTCATCCATTTGTTGATCTTCTTTCTGGTTCTCTCCACCGCTTGGTGGGATCTGTCCCCTTTCCAGACTAATCTGGGCACAATGTGGGGCCAAACCAATGTAGTGCCATGGAGTATGCTAGCTAGGTACATGCAATCACGCTGCATTTTCTTAACTAAGAGGACACTGTTAATGGATGTAATGTCGTTGCCCCCTAGATGGATAATGATGCTCTTTGGCTGAGGGCGAGACCGTGGTGTCCATAAGATAGATGGCAACCACTGCTCCCACAACATTCCCCTCTCCCCTAGCCAAGTCACCATCGCCTCGGATGTTGGTAGACCTAGATTCTCTCCTACCGGTCTCACTACTGTTCTTCTCTGTGCCCGGTGAATGAAGGAGTGCTCTCATATCCAAATATGATTCAGTCCTGCGTGGATACCTGGAAGGCATACATGTGAATAAGTTAGCTTGTAACATTGGGCCTGATGTACCTCCGGAATGCATTAGATTTCCAGTTTTGCTCATTCTGTATAAACACTGGGAGTGCAATTTCATAAAAGTCTATTTCACCCTGCTTGTAATAGCTGTATACAAAGACATTGCAGCAATCAATACAAGCAAGATTTGTGACTTGCTTATTTGAGATTAAAGAAAGGCTCTGTAGGAAGAACTTTCTGGAACAGGAAAGACTGAGGTAAGAGAACAACATGAAATTAATAGGTCTACTTTAACAGAGTGAAAGACAGAGAGTTAGGTCACATCTGTTAATCACAACTCCTCAACAGCTCTGGGATTACTTGCATTGAATCTCTCTCCTAAGGTGAAAAGAGGTCACAGAACAGGTGGTGAAACATGGAACTTGATCCAAAACGACCAGCGTAGCATATTGCTTAAACTACATTTAAAAAAAAGCAAAACCACTGACTGTTTGTGTGAAACCAGAAAACTAAAAAGGTGTACTAAAAAAGGTAAAATGTTGGGCGAGTGGTTGTGTTGAATCCCAAGGCTTTAAGAGTGGACACCGGATTCTGCAAACGGTGCCGTGATTTTCAGTCACCTACAAAAGCAGCACCGATCGCGGGCCAATCACTCAACGACGCCGTTTGCAAATCACGGCGCTGGCAACGTAGGGCCAGGGTTTTAAAGGCCTCTATTACATATGAATCGCATCTACAGAGGCATCTAATGGCATCTAAGCTCACTTCTGGCGGAAACTATGCCTACTGTGACCTTAAGCCAGGAGTAGAGAACTCCGGTCCTCAAGAGCCGTATTCCAGTTGGGTTTTCAGGATTTAACCAATGAATATGCACGAGATCTATGTGCATGCACTTCTTTTAATGCATATTCATTGCAGAAATCCTGAAAACCCGACTGGAATACGGCTCTCGAGGACCGGAGTTCCTTACCCCTGCCTTAAGCGCTGCTAGGTGCCTCTGTAGATGTGGTGCCACTCCCACCCCTGCCCACACCCCACCCCTAACCCTAAAGCTATAATATTTCAGTCAATAAACTCTTTTTTTTTAACCTTTGTTGTCTGGAAAAAAAAAATGTTCCCGTCAATTGGTTCCTGTTTCTCTTTTTTTCTGCTTTCCTGTCTTCTGCAAATTCTTCTTCAAGTGGTTGCTGTCCATTGGCTCCTCCCACCATGGTCCAGCATGTCTCCCTCGCTCTTTTTTTTCTTCCTACTATCCAGCTCTCTTCTGTCCCTGGATCCATCTCCCTCTTTTCCCTCTCCACTCCTGCATAGCTTTTCTTTCACCTCTCAATTGCATGTTAAGCAGAGGTGGTGGTTTTGCAGGGTTTATAAGCTGAGAGTTTTTTTCTCTTTTCCTTTTAGTCCCCTTACGTATTGAGGTCTTTTACCAGGGTCAGTAAATAATATGATTTCATTTATGCTGATTGTACTGTTTCCTGACTGATTATACTGGTATAGTGTTTCTGTTAAAGTGTTTTTGTTTGAAATTGTGCTATAAATAAAAAACATTAAAAATAAAATAATATGATACAGTATTATTTGGCATGTCTATGAGAGTTAAGAGCCAAATATCTTCCAAAAATAATAAACTCTTACTTATTTTAACAGGAGTCATCATACAACAAATAAAAAATTGGAATAAATTAAACTACAGTTTTTGGTGGAATTCAGTGTGTCATATTTATAAATTGGAAAGCGCATTAGCTATTCAGATAGGGAATTTTAATAAATTTCAAGATGTGTGGGGGCCATTAACAAATTATTGCAATGAATAGGTATTAATTTCCCTTATTTGTACAAATGAAAGGATGGGGTGGGGGGGAGGGGGTGGTATTGAAGGGATGGGATGGAAAGGGATAATTTTATGTAATATGAAGAATTGTAGTATTTCAAGTGATGTATTTAAGTCAAAATGATGTTACTTTTTGATGCACTTGATGTAAGTTATAAAAATGAATAAAGAATTAAAAAAAAACAACAATAATAAATTTACATGTATATTTGATTCACAACAGAATCATTTTTCGTTCTAAAGGGAAGCTTTCTCAAAAAAATATTATTCCTATTACAAATAGGGGTGACCTTATCAGGGCTCCTTTTACTAAGGTGCACTAGTGTTTTTAGCATGCGCTACATTGCTGCGTGCGCTAACCCCACGCTATGCGCCAAAAACTAATGCCAGCTCAATGGAGGCGTTAGCATCTAGCGTGCACGGCATTGCAGTGCGTGCTAAGCGCAAGCTAAAACCACTAGTGCAGCTTAGTAAAAGGAGCCCTCAGTCATTAACACCCATGAACTGATCTATTTTTCAGGGTAAAAAGTAAGTAAATTAACCAAATGAAATGTATGGAAATATATCTAATAAGAAATCATTCCAGATAGTTTGAAAAACCAAACTGCTCTGTCCTTGGACTTGTTTCCTTTTTATCCTGTCTTTTTTATGTATTTTGCAGGTCTGTTTTGGTCTATTTCAAGAATCTCTTCATCTCCATTTTTTTATTTTAGGTAGCATTTCCGTGACCCAGGGCTTCTGTGATATAATTTATTCTCTTTGATGGTGCATTGGAGGTAGAAAGATAGTTTTCTGGCATTCAGAACAATCCATTGCTATCACTGACAGAAGTGTGGAAAGGAATCTTTTGCCACATCCCAATATTTCTTAGCTAACAGACTATCTCTTCAAACACCTGTAGTCATCCCTTGCCAAGACTTCAATCTTTTCATTCCCAGTTGCTGTTCCATGCTAATTAGTGCCTCAAATGTGTTCTCTTCTTTTTTTTTTTTTTCTATATCTGGCATTTATGTGCACATCCCTGAGCACTCTGCCCGTCCACTGCAACTACTATCTTCTGCTCTCCCTGAGAGATCCCATGCTTTCTTGAATTCAAACACAGTCTTTGTCTCTACCGCCTCTACCAGGAGACTATTCTACACATCTACCAGCCTTTCTGTAAAAAAAGTATTTCCTTAGATTACTCCTGAGCTTATCACCTTTTAACTTTATCCTGTGCCCCCTCATTCTAGAGCTTCCTTTCAAATGAAAGAGACTCGCCTCATGCACATTTATGCTACATAGGTATTTAAACATCTCTGTCATATTTCTCCTCTTTCGCCTTTCCTCCAAAGTAAACTTATTGAGATCTTTAAGTCTGTACCCAGTATGTATATATCACGAAGACCACTACCATTTTAGTAGCCTTCCTCTGGACAAACTTCAACCTATTTATATCTTTTTGAAGGTGTGGTGGAATTGTACACAATATTCTAAATGTGGTCTTACCAGAGTCTTACATAGGGGCATCAATAGCTTTTTCCTACAGGTCATACTTCTCCCTATGCACCCAAGCATCCTTCCAGCTTTTGCCGTCGACTTTTCAACCTGTTTGGCCACCTTAAGATCATCACATACTATTACACACAAATCCCGCTCCTCTTCTGTACACAAAAGTTCTTCACCTCCTAAACTGTACCGCTTCCTCAGATTTTTGCAGCTCAAATGCATTTCTTAGCACTAATCTTAGTTACCAAATTTTATTTTTTTTATAATCTTTATTCATTTTTAATACTTTCATTAAGTGAATACAAGGAAAAGAATACATTTTACATTTTATACATCACCTAAAGTCTTTACAATATATAGTGAGATCAACATATTTCCCCCGTAAAAATTATTATATATAAAGTTATTGATAAAGTAAATTCAAATTGAAGTGGAGTTGCCAAATTTTAGACATTCCTCAAGCTTCACTAGTTCCTTCCTCATGTTATCCACTTAATCAGGGGTGTCTATTCTATTGTAAATTTTGGTATCATCCACAAAGAGACAAATCTTACTTGACAGTCCTTTAGCAATATCACTTACAAAAATGTTAAAAAGAGCAGGCCCAAGAACTGAACCTAAAGGCACACCACTGGTAACATCCCTTTCTCAAGTTGGATTTGTATGTAACTCACAACTTGTAGATTTTAAGATTCTTGCTGCTTACCTCTGCTCCCAGCTGACATAAAGGCCAACCATCCAAGTTTATAAAAATTTGTTATACCGCCTTATCAAATATTTCAAGGTGGTTGTAGAATAAAAACAAGGGGGAAACGAATAGTAACAAAGAAACAGCATCATCAATTAAGACGACAGACAAATAAGATCAAAGGACTTACTGAAACGAGAGGAAAAAGGGAGAACTACAATATAAATAAAGAAAAGAGAGAAACACAGGAAAATACAAAAGGGCAGGGTAACAATTAGCAGTCCAGCTGAAGTGGACTGAAATTAAGTTTATAAAATCCTTAAAAGGACAGTCAAACTTGGAAAACATCTTTAAAAAGGAACATATGAAGGAAGGATTTGAATTTCTCCATAGATGGTGTCTCTCTTAAGGAGTTAGGCATCGAGTTCCAAAGGGAAGGAGCAACAACTGAAAAAATGGGATTTCTTCTGGTATTGATGTGTCTAAGTGATGGGACTACTAATAAATTTTGATTGGAGGGTGCGTGGTGAAGAATAAGGGATCAGAGGTTTGTTGATAAATTCTGGCGGTCCTGTTTTTCTTGTTTTAAATGTCAGCAGTAATGTTTTATAAGTGATACAATGATCGATAGGAAGCCAATGGGCTTTAATCAGGAAGGGAGTGACATGGTCAAATTTCTTGGCCTTAAATATGATTTCAACGGCAATATTCTGGATTATCTGTAGATGTCTGATCTCTTTTTTTTTTTTTTTGTAATTCCATGATATAAAGCATGAGATGACCAGGGAATGAATAAGAATATTTAAAGCAGAATAGTCAAAGAAGTTATCAAGAGAACGGATCATCCAGAGGCGATGAAAACATTTATGAACTACTGTGCTCTAAGGTACACCATGCACAACCACACACAGTTCTTAATGTGGCCATGCATCATTCCTGAATCTGCTGCAGGAGAAGTGTAGGAGTCTATGCCACTGGAAATACTGCTCAGTGAAATCAAATGAAGCTATGACCACATTCTTAAGTATGAGTCGTACTTAAGTCAGGCATTTATAACTCGAGATTGCCTGTATATATTTATGCAGCAGCAAGAACCATCACTTATTTGTTAAGACTGATGTTTCACTGGCCTTACTTAAATGGATTTTCTGGAGAGCACTGTTAAAACTATCTAGGCATTGTTTAGAACTTGTGATTAATTGTGGACTCCGTTTCTTGGTTACTTCCCTGTAGGGAAAAATAGTTTCTATAGTTTAAGGGAGTACATACTGCACTGCAGTAATTCAGATAGCAAACACTGTTACAACCCTGTACAAACATCTGTGCCAGAGAGGGACCCTAGGCATCACAAAAATTTCACACATCTTTATTGTTTGTCTTTTAAATCACTTGGGAATTTTCATTATTACATATGGATGAATTTGCACGCTGGGACAGATGCCTGAAAAATCTGAGCAGATCCATCAATTAGATCACGGTTTCCATTTGTCAGCATCCAAGTGCATGCTACAATGACAGATTACTCTCAAATCTCTTGTAAGAACGTTTCTGAAAACCACGTTTGTGGCTTTTCACCAGATGAAAAAGACAACCATTAATTTCCAAAATATTCTTCCATTTACGAACATATAAATAAGCTGCAAACTAGCTGCAGTAGTAAGTAAACAAAACTTAGTTCATACTTTCCATCCAACAGATAAATCAGTAAGCAAATATAAGACATGAGTCATCTGGTATCCTGAGCCATCCTAGCTTTTAATATGAAATAAACATATAAAATAAGGATCTTAATAATATATAAGCTAAAAAAAAAGAACCAGTGACATAAATGCAAGCTCTTGTGGAAATTCAGCATTCAAATGTAATGCTACCCATGTTATATTAAAATGTTTAAATCAAATTATGGAATGCTTTATGTTGAAGGTGAAGAACAGCCTGGCAGGTATCAGCCACTCTGAAATTAGAACTTCATTTTAGGCTGCAAAAATTTCATTCCTTATATGTGTGCTTTGTTGATGGGTACATAGCTCTTGAAACAATGGAAATAAGCTATAATTTCAATATTCTTTAAATATGTTGCAATAATATAAATCCAATTGACCCATCCTCAAATAGACATACTGATAGGGGCGGTCCTATAATGAAGCAAATTGAGGTGGTGGCCTCAGGCAGCATGCTTGAGGGAGCGGCATCTTGCTGCCAGCCAGGCTACATGCTGGTCGGCTCTCTCTGCTGCTTCCCATTCCATCCCCTCCTCCCTCCCCCCACATCTACCTTTCATTTGTTGAAAAAGTTGCCGGGCGGTGGTAGCGATTCACAGAGCTACCCTGTGCTGGTCTAGGAGTCTTCTTTTCACTGCAGCCCACTCTCTCTGACAACTTCCTGTTTATGCTGGGGCAGGCAGCAGCAGAGGGAAGACTCCAGGTCCGGCAGCAGGATTGCTCTGTGAATCGCTACTCCTGCCAGCAACTTTTACAACAAATTAAAGGTAGATGTGTGTGGGGGGGGGGGATGGAAAAAAATGCTGATTGAGGGAAGAAGGGTGAAAAGATTAAATGCTGGGAAGGGGTGCAGCAAAGAGATCAGACCAGCAGGTAGGCTGGCCATCTGCAATTTGCTGCTCTCTCAACAGTGCCGCCTGATGACAGGTAGGCTTCCTCATCGTCACTTAACCATGATTCCATGATATATAACATTTTCAGCTAACGAATGATTATTATGTCTCTTACTAGATGAAATTTGATTTTTTAAAGATTGGAAGAGCAGACAGATTGGAAAGTGTCTAAGCAGGCAATAGATTTCAAAATCTGATCACTGAAGTTTGGCCTGTGGTAACTTTTATTGGTAGGAGGACGCCGTCCCCAGATAACTGGGATGGGTTGCTCTGCCATTGGGCTGACTACCAAAAGGAGGGCAGGATGGAGTTGGTCCAATGAGATTAGGAGTAAAATTGTACAAAGTAGCAACATGGATCCTAAAGAAAGGCACCCTCAGTCTGCATATGAAGGAGCGCACTAATGTTCCTTAGTGTGCTCCTTTGGTGAACACTGGAGGCATAAGATGCAAAGAGCTTTAAAATTAAGGAGACTACTGGGTCAGTTTCCAGTGGGCAGGGTCAGAAGTGAACAGGAAAGCCAAGAGAAGCCAAAAAGAAAAAAACAGCAGGACTGTCAGCCAGTGGCGTACCTAGGGTATGTGGCACCCGGGGCCCATCATTTTTTGACACCCCCCCCATGTAAAAAAATATTTTTTTGTAATGACCATGAAACGGAATAAATGGTCAGAATAGAAACAGGCAGTGAAAATTTTCTTATATTCCAAACATAACATAACATAAATTATGTCTGAATTGTCATGACATCAGAAGTACATATGGAGTAGTTGCAGGTGATGCTTGGGACAGTTCTGATTGTGTTAGTTCGGTTTTATGTGTTTTTTGAATAGAAGGGTTTTTATTTCTTTTTTGATGGTTTTGTAGTCTGTGGTCGAGGTCAATAGGTTGTAGAGTTGGGGGTCGAGTGTTGCAGCTCGATTGGCTAGGAGGTTGTCGAACAGTTTTTTTCTTTTGACGTTTTTGGTTGGAGGGTGTGTGAATGGTGCGTGAGTTCTCCTATGTCTGGTTGAGGTGGATTGAATTATTTAGCTGAAGAAATTAGTTACCCCCTCATCCCACACACATTAATTCTCTTCCATTTTTGTTCCCATTATAAAAAACACTGATAAGTTCCCAGAAAAAAAATACATTAAAATAAGAAGTGAAAACAAAGGCCCCTACAGATGAGAACATAACATAAGAATAGCCTAACTGGGTCAGACCAATGGTCCATCATGCCCAGTAGCCCATTCTCATGGTAGCCAATCCAGGACACTAATACCTGGTCAAAACCCAAAGAGTAGCAACATTCCATGCTACCGATCCAGGGCAAGCAGACACTTCCCCCATGTCTTAATAACAGATTATGGACTTTTCCTCCAGGAATTTGTCCAAATCTTTCTTAAAAACAGCTACACTATCTGCTTTTACCATAACTTCTGGCCACTTCATTTTTAAGTTTAGATCTTTCCTTTCAAACAGAGACCTTGCTAGATGTCAAATACAGCACAAGGTAACTTCACATGGACTTAGCTGTGCAGGAAATGTGAATCTCCTCATACACCCACCATATAGTGTAAAAATGTGCAAAGGTCTGTTTTTTTCTTTCGATCACTATATAGCCTAATGCCACACAAGCAGCGCTGTTACAAACATATTCTGTAGGTCAATGCTAAGGATAACAAAGTTTCCTTCCTTGGACCAGAAGGAGATACTGATAAACCACTGGAAGAGATCCCAAAACAACACCCATTCAGTGTGTGAACCAGTTGAGTGGAGTGGACTAACTGGGGGGTGGAAATGGGCCCGGAGTTTGCACAGCAGAATTTCCCAGACCACCTCTTCCTCTCAACACATTGACACGCTGCTGCTGCCGCCACCACCACCACTAGGAACACCTCACTGGGTAGGCCAGCTATGCTATAAACTTTATAAAACACATTATTATATTTTCTTATAAAGCACATATTTTAACTGAACTCTCTGACATCCTCAGCCTTTCCATTCACAAAAATAGAAGGAAGAAAAGTTCCCATTTCCTGCTGTCTCATGTCCCCGGCCTATACAATATTTTTTTTCTGCAGACCCTTCAAAAGTCTGACCAAATCCTCGTTTCACTTGCATTATAAAGTACTGAGGATGCCATCTCTCCCCAATCCCAGGTCCTAAAGTCTAAGACAGTAGCGCAAACTAATGCTGCCAGATTCAGGAAAAAAAATTTTGATTCGATTCAGCCTATTGAATTGGTTTTTCAATTCGATTTTCCTGCCCAGTTGGGTGATTTTTTTTTTTAAACTCCTGGTGGGTTTTATAGCTTTTTCACCCCCTTTGGCTTCTCCTAATCACACTGGCGCTGTGGTGTAAATAAAATAAAGAAACAAAAAGGACTTTTCCTCTCTCTGTTAAATCCTAGCTCACGTTTGCAGTCCAACACCAGCTCTGGCAGGATACACATTTCAAATCTGACATATTATAATCACAGAAAATAAAATTAATTTTTCTACCTTTTGTTGTCTGGTTATATTTCAAATTTTGTTGGTCCAAGGCTCTGGTTTTCTTCTGATAACTTGCTTGCCAGGGTCTCCTTCTTTCTTCTTTCTTCATGCTAACCATCCATCTGCCAACTCTGTCCTCCCTTTCCATTTCCCTTCCCTCCCCAGGAAGTCTGGTATCTTTCCTTTTTTTCATCTCCCTCCACAGATCCACCTTTTCTTAACTACCCTTTCATCCGGCATCTCTCCCTCCTTCCCCACCACCCGAGTCCACCATCTCTCCCTTTCTTTTCCCAATTACCCTCCTATCCAGTATCTCTATCCCTCCTCCACACCATCCCTTGTGTCCAATTTCTCTCCCTTTCTGTTCCTTCCCTCCCTAAATCCCATGGTCCATCATCTCTATTTTCAGACCCATTATTTCTTCCTCCCCCCCAAAGTTTGTCATATGCACGTCTCTTTGAACACCCCCTTCCCTCCATGTACTTCTAAACCAGGGTCCCCCCAAAGGCCTGTCCCCCCTTAAAGGTCTGCCTGTCCCCCCTTGAAGGCCTGCACCCCCCTTGAAGGCCTGTCCCACCTCCTTGAAGGCCTGTCCCCCCCCTTGTAGGCCTATCCCCCCCTTGAAGGCCTGCCTGCCTGTCCCCACCTTGAAGGCCTGTCCCCCCCTTGAAGGTCTGCACCCCCCCCGAAGGCCTGCACCCCCCCGAAGGCCTGTCCTCCCCCCTTGTAGGCCTGTCCCCCCCCTTGTAGGCCTGCCTTCCTGTCCCCCCCTTGAAGGCCTGTCCCCCCCCCTTGAAGATCTGCACCCCCCCCGAAGGCCTGCACCCCCCTGAAGGCCTGTCCCCCCTTGAAGGTCTGCACCCCCCGAAGGCCTGAACCCCCCTGAAGACCTGAACCCCCCTTGAAGGCCTGTCCCACCCCCTTGTAGGCCTGTCCCCCCCTTGTAGGCCTGTCCCCCCCTTGAAGGCCTGTCCCCCCCTTGAAGGCCTGCACCCCCCCCGAAGGCCTGCACCCCCCCAAGGCCTGTTCCCCCCTTGAAGGCCTGTCCCACCCCCTTGTAGGCTTATCCCACCCCCTTGTAGACCTGTCTCCCCCTTGAAGGCCTGCCTGCCCCCCCTTGAAGGCCTGTCCCTCCCCCTTGAAGGTCTGCACACACCCCCAAAGGCCTGTCCCCCCCTTGAAGGTCTGCCTGCCCCCCCCCTTGAAGGCCTGTCCCCCCTTGAAGGCCTTCCTGCCTGTCTGTCACCCCCCTCCTCCTTGAAAGCCTGCCTGCCTGCCCGCCCGCCCCACCCCGAAGGACCGCTCGCCCCTGGCCTCCCCGCACCACTATGAAGCAGCACTACCTATGCTCCCGGCCTTGCCGTTCAGTCCCCCACCACCACCCCCGAAGGACCGCTCGCCCCACTGACCTTCCTGCACCACCTATGAAGCAGCCGCAGCAGGATCCCGACGTCAGCGATCTCTGCGCTGCTTAGGCGCTGCTTCCTGCGCCGCGTTCCCGCCCCTCCTCTGACGTCAGAGGAGGGGCGGGACCGCGGCGCAGGAAGCAGCGCCCAAGCAGCTCAGGTATCGCTGAAGTCGCGATCCTGCTGCGGGCTGCTTCACAGGTGGTGCAGGAAGGTCAGTGGGGCGAGCGGTCCTTCGGGGGTGGGGGGTAATGAACGGCAAGGCCGGGAACACCCCCTCATGGCTGGCACCCGGGGCGGATCTCCCCTCTCGCCCCCCCTTAGTACGCCACTGCTGTCAGCAACAGGTAACACAAAGATAAACAGATAACAGATAACAGTTGAAAATTAAAAGGCAATAAGCCAGTTCGAAAACTAAAAGATGATGTACAAACAAATACCGGAAAACACAATACCAAAAAAAAGACAATTCATAAGAACATAAGAATTGCCGCTGCTGGGTCAGACCAGTGGTCCATCATGCCCAGCAGTCCGCTCATGCGGCGGCCCTCTGGTCAAAGACCAGCGCCCTAACTGAGACTAGCCATATCAGCGCATGTTCTTGTTTAACAGGAACTTGTCTAAGTTTGTCTTGAATCCCTGGAGGATTCTGTGGGATGATTTTGCAGGCAAAGTCTGAGGTAAGAGGAGGTGGGGGTTTAAGTCTCTGAAATTTAAGGCTTCCTACAAAGTCCTGGCGGGTAGATGGGAATAACATGTGGATTTACAAGAAAGAATATTAGAAAAGGTAAGAGCCTAATCTTTTGTTATTATGGTGTGTTAAACTGAGCTTTTATTTTGCTTTCTTTCTCATTTTGATCCTTGTTGTTTGAGCATCATATATCTCCTTTGTGTTTTTGCAGAAAAACAGGCTCAAGCATATATGGTGAGAAACATGGTTCTTTGAGTTGTCTGGCAGGATCTATTGCTTTGTTGTAAACATGGATGACCTGGGCCTAAAAGGAGTGGTGCATGAGGCTCTGCTGTCATTTACTGTGCTACTGAAGCTACTACCCACTAAGAAACTGCTGCCATAGGCAGCTGGTCAGTCTTGCCTAATAGTTGGGGCAGCCCTTATCCTACCCCAATTTTGAATGCTCAGGGAAGGGGGGGTCTCCAACTCATCTCTTGCCTCAGGCTGCAGATTGCCTTGAGCCGCCCCTGCATACTGAGATAATCATTGTTGTTTTCAGACTTTTAATTTTCAGAAAAAAAAAATCTTGCTTCTGTCACTGCAGTTGATTATGGGTTAACCTCCTGTGCTATCCTTGTTTTTCCTTTGCTGAAATTAAAATTATGCTTCTCTCTTGTTTTGTTCTTTTTCTGAAGCAGGAGGATGGATTCTTCAATGGATTTTCACATTGATAAAGAAAAGGAGAAAATACGCGGCAGCAAAACAGAGGTAATAAGATGGTGAGGACTTGTGGTCGTCTAAAATGAAAATTAATGATTGTGCCAGGAAATTCTTACTTGGCAGGTAATGAGTCGTTATAAAGAGTCCATGAAGAGTGCAAAAACAGCTTCAGTAGGAAGAAAGAATTGATTCACATTTGTCACTTTTAATTTTGAGAAGCTTTTATTCATTATCTCCCATGAAAAAATAAATAAATTGTTTAATGCTATCAGCCACATTTGAGAACTATTAAAGTGGAGGAAGTAACTAAAAAAAAGAGAGATGTAAGATGTTGGCAGAGTGATCTGCTGTGAACTGGAGAGGGAAAGTGAGAGAATGTTTAAATTTCTGGTTATAATAAATAGCTTTCCTTATTATTATTCATCAATAATGCTGAAAAAGAAAAAGGAAGGGTTTCATGCTTGAATCTTAAAGCTAGATTCAGGGGTGGGTTGCCCTATTGGGGGATTAGGTATTTTCCAGCGAGCTGTTGATATAAACAAACTACTGTAGCATGTCTTCTCCAAGTGGGTTTGCAGTATAGACATATCTCCCTGCCCTGTGCCTTTAAGGGGGCAGACTCAGAGAGGAATTACTGTGGCTGCAGTGTGTTTAAATCAGTTGCGTGCATGGTTCACACAAGATTGACGCTATGCTGTGGAGCAATAGCAGCCAGAGCCTGGAGGAACAGAGAGTACATTATGAAGGTTAAATGGGAAGGGAGAGATAGAAAGAGAAAGGGAGGGGAAATGATGGGCTGAAGACAGAATCCTCATGTCTAAGCAGAATTTGGCCACGCTGTACAACTAGCTAGAATTATAACTGGTAAAACATGATATCTTGAATTAAAAATTGGACTTGCTTGGGCTAGAAAAAGACAATGGGGCTCATTTTCAAAAAAGAAAGATGTCTAAAACGTAGACTATAGGGGCACCAAACTCTTCCAATTCATTATTTCTGAAACCTGTTTTCTAGAAGGAGATCTATGCTGTTCATCCTTGGTTTGTCTAAGTCTCAAGGTGCCATGTTAGAAGTGTGGTATGGATGGGATTAGGGTGGGCTTATGTCTTGGCCATTTTTCTGCCATAATCAAACATTTTAGAATACGTCCTGGACACAATTTTGATGTTTGAGGCTAGACCTGTTTTAATAATGAGTAAGTGCCAAAAAGTTACCCAATCTGACCAGATTACTACTGGAAGGATATAAGGCTGACCCTCTCACCCCCAAAGATGCTGATGAAACAGTATATTGCAGCCTATATTATGGCTAGTCCGAGTAGAGCAGCAAGCAGGTCTCTGGAGTAACCTGATAGTCAGTGCAGTAGACTGCAGAGAAGACTTAGGCCCATATTCCGCTCTAACTACAATATTTGTGTTGGAAGGTGTGAGCTCTCCAAAACCTACTATACCTAAATAGATGCCATCTGCAGGCATAAGGGCTATTGGTGTGGTGTACAGTTGAGTCCAGTAGGTATTTGGTGGATTTTGGAGGGCTCACCATAAGGGGGTTATAGTGAGATGTGTACTTGGGACCTTTTATGTGAAATTCACTGCAGTGCCCCCTGAGGTGTCCCACTGCTCTGCTCGGATGTCTGTGTGGTCAGTCTACTACAAAGGCTGGCCCCTACTATATCCCAATGGCTTATTTTGTGTGGCTTTCTTTTGGATGTGTGTATGGAGTTTTATTATTTTATTTTTTTATTTTCATGTTTCCAAAAGATAGACACATGTCTGAAAAATAGCAATTCAAGGATTTTAGAATCAGAAACTACATAGTGCATAACTGCAAACTGTAAGTTGAAATTTTATTTTAACTACCTATTTTTAAGATTCTAAAGTTCATTAAAACTAAAGTTCATCATCAATTTCCTCTGGATCAAGCCTCCGAAGAAATTCACATAGAAGTGCAAAGTACAGTCATTTGTTTCTCTATTACTGGAAGCCATTGATTTCCCAGGCCTTGTCTGAATTTACAACTTTTAATAAGGTCCTTTTCTCAAACCTGTTGACATAAAGCCTTTAATCCTACCAACCAACTGGTAGAATTGATGATCCACAGAGCTTTTAAGACTGTAGTGCCTCCCAGTGAAATTTGCCTAAGGAGTCTCTGACACATAATATATGCTTTGGCTCAGCAGATTGAGAGATCACAGTGGTATGTGGGAGAGGAAACTATAATCCCCACCAACCAAAGTATAAGAGATCAAACACCTATATAACAGTACTTAAAAGATCACTTCAATGCCATTCAAAAGCTACCCCAGACCACCCTTTGGAACTATAGGACTGGTAAATGCCAGATCAGCTGCTAAGAAATCCTTAGTGATCCATGATGCCATCTATGAACAGCAACTTGACATTTTAGGAATAAGTGAAACCTGGCTATATGAAAGTGGGGGCTTACTACTAGCTGAACTATGCCCAACAAGTTTCAACAGCTAACATCAACCAAGACAAGCAAGATGGGGTGGAGGTATAGCAGTCCTGATTTGGGATACAATCAGAGTGTGCAGATTCACCATTCCTCAGCTAAATGAATCAAATTATCTTTTAATCCCGCCAGAAGAAGAGAAACCAATCTGGCTGTTCATGGCTTACCGAGCACCTCAAAACAACATGTCATCTTTGTAAGAACTCTTTGGTCTGATTATACAAGTGACCCTGAATTACCCTGGGATGGTGATCATGGGAGATTTCAATCTACACATCAAAACCCCAGATACAACCACAGCTGTCTTCCTGGACACAATGACAGCACTAGGATTAACACACGTGATAAATTCTACAACCCATGAAAAGGGCCACATACTACACTTGGTAATCTACAAAGGGGTTGACATCCCAGAATACTGGAATAACAGAATTAAAATAACACCCCTAACATGGACAGAACATTTTCTAATTAAGTTTTCCCTAAGTGCCCACTTGAAACAAATGAAATCTCCAAGAGTTTGGAAGGAGATCATAGTGAAACAGTAAGACAATATTAAAGACAAAATGGAATAGAAAAGCATGAGAGTGAACTAATCTTCTGATGATTCTGGTTGAAATAAAATAAAAATACATACCTATGGGAATGATAGGAATTCATGCGCACAGGCATTTCTTTGTTAGATTTGTATTTCTCCATAATGATCATGTTACCTTTGCTAGAAGACTATGACATAGATACACATCAACCGGCTCACCTTTATCAATATGTTTATTCACACCTTCAAAGATGTCGAACAAGTTGACATTAATGTTCTGTTACCTTTTAGTAATGCGGATTTAGATTGGTTTTTATTAAAAACAATGCTTAATACTGTAGAACAATGGGTATAGACTCACAAATTGAAAATAAATATAGAAAAACACCTAAGAGCTCCTTTAAAAAGCCGCGCTAGTGGTTTTAGTACACGCACCGGACTAGCACGTGCTATAGTGCGCGCTAGCTGAAAATCTACTGCCGGCTCAAAAGGAGGCGGTAGCGGCTAGCGCGTGCTATTCCGCGTGTTAAGGCCCTAGCGCGGCTTTGTAAAAGGAGCCCTATGTTTCTCTGGCTGGGTTCTCAGGATCTAGCCAGATCAGATCATCTGTCAGTTATAGGTCAGAACAATTATGTCTTTGAGATGCAAACTAGAGTTTTGGGAATTCAATTAGATAATTTATGGACTATGGAACATCAGGTTAAATTGGTTAGTAGGAAAGCTTCTGACCTTTTAAGTAAATTGCAGGCAGCACGTAAATATTTTGATACAGCGCTGTTTGCAATTATGGTTCAATTACTTACATAATCACTTAATATGGAGAGATATATATTAGTCCTCTGTAATAATTATATAATCAGAATAACTTCTAAAATCACAGCTCTAAATAGTGTAAAATATAATGATTATAATTGTGAAAACCTCAGACCCTGAACCCGTGACTGGTGGTAACACCAAACTGAGGTTCATTGGGGGACCATCATCGTTTTCACTGTCCCCTTAACCATCCAAAAATATATATAACAAGCCCCAAGCTGATATGCTGAGCCAATAACAGGTATGAGATTCATGATTTAGTGATATTATCAGTTTCATTAAGTACGTTGTTGGTTCCCGTTTTGATTGGTTTTAAATGTTTATAATTTTTCCAAGTTTTCCAAGTTTCCAAGTTTATTAAATAATTTGATTAATCGCCTTCTCTACATTCAAGGCGATGTACAAAATAATACAAATAATTATAAACATAGGTAAAATATTGTATAAATAAACAATGTTACAAAAACAAACACAATTTAAAATAAAAATTAAGTTGTTACGTATTATATTGAAACAACGGGAAAGTTCATTAATGGTTACATTCTATATTAAATTCAAAATACAAAGGTAAAAACATGGGGGGGGGGAAGAAAGACAGTAAAAAAAGTGGATAAAAAATAATAAAAGATCATTATTCACTAAAAGCATCGTTAAAAAGGAAACTTTTGAGCTTAATCTTAAATTTTCCAAGGTTCTTTTCTTCTCTTATATGTATTGGGAGATCATTCCAGGACTGAGGAGCTGTCACATTCACATTGACTTACTTCACCATTTTTTGATTTAACAGTGTCCTTCCCTGAAGAAGACTTGAAACTCGAGTCGGGGGGACAGGGATTATACAATGGAGTAGAAAAGTGGTTTTTCTAATTAGCGCAGGCACCAGTCACTTTACACACCGCTGAGGCTCAATAACGAGTGGATACCATCCATTTCAGATAAGTTTTTTTCTTTTTCTTTTGCTTGTTATATATATTTTTGGATGGTTAAGGGGACAGTGAAAACGATGATGGTCCCCCAATGAACCTCAGTTTGGTGTTACCACCAGTCACGGGTTCAGGGTCTGAGGTTTTCACAATTATAATCATTATATTTTATACCATTTACAGCTGTGATTTTAGAAGTTATTCAATTACTTACATAACAACACAACTTTATTCTTCTCTACCGCCATAATCAAAACAATTTCTAGGCGGTTTACACAGAAGAAGGCTGGACAATCAGCGAAATACAAATAGTTAAAATACAACAATTTTCTTAGTATATTCAATGTAAAGTTTTGTTAACAATAGTATCCACATTTAGGAAATGAATTTATCAAACAACGCTGACTTAATTACTTATACTTTCTTTGATGGATTATTGTAATGTAATGGGATGTGCAGAGGAACTGTCGTAGAGACTACAGACAGTACAGAATACTGCAGTTAGGGTGATCTTTTTGATCTCTAAATATGACAGAATTACATCATATGTTATTAAATTACATTGGTTGTCAATACAAGCAAGGATGCATTTTAAGTTTGAGTGACGGTCTTCAATATTTTAAATGGTCAAGGACCATCATATCTTCTGGAATTAGTCCCCTTATTAGCAGGTAGATCAGCACATGCTTTAAAGAAGTAGTTTTACCTTCAATTTCCCTCTCTAAAACAAATTATGATCATTTATGCAATGAAATTAATATTTTTATTAGCAGCCACCTCTAATCAAGAATGATTTACCATTTTTAATTAGATCAGAAGTTCATTGTATGGTTTTTAGGAAGCTTTTTAAATCATTTTGTGTTGAATATGTGCCTTTCTAAACATTTCCTTAATCCCAGGCTCCTGCCTCTGTTTAAACTGTTTATTGTGCCATCAAGACTTATCATTGTCATGGTTCCCGTAATGTTCCCAGATCTTTTACACAGTGGTGATATTTGGTCTGAACTATCTCCTTTGACCCTCTCTCCCCTCCCCCCCATTCTATGCTTTAATACATGTCACTTTCAGGATCAGAACGATCAAAAATCCCAAGATACAAATCAAGGGAGGTGGGATAGTACTGATAGATAAAGTAATATTTATATTTTTTATTTCATTTTATAAGTATAAATATATGATTATATGAGGCCTCAGTGCAATAGTCAAAGCTATGTGGCTCTGGCGAATCAGTGCTCTAGGCTTAACAATTTAAGGGAGACTATTTTTCAAATGCCACCGTACACCATCATAGGCCTACAAACGTGTACAAATCATATTAATAACGTGTAAATCAATAAACTTTCTCTGTCTCTCCTCTTCTCTCAGGCATTAATAAAAGCTGACTCAATATACAATGCATTGTAATGCAATATGAGTTCTTTTACATCACTATTACCGATCATATTGGTTTCATGAGAAGTAAGAAAAACAAAAGGCATTAGTAAGGATTACAAAATGTACTCATTACTTCTCCTAGCTAACCACTCCTTCCTAATAAATTTTCAGAAATAGGAAACTCAGGAACCTCAGATAATTTGTTTTGAGCCTAACTTCCAGTGGAAGTAAATTTCAACTGATAGCAGTCTGATAGGAGATTGTTAAAGAATGCATTCATTTGTTTAATTCATGTCACCAAAGGGAAGTGTAATGTCAGCCAAGTTTGATAATACAACCACTTCTCAGGTATGGGAAGATTAAGGAAATGACTCATGTTTCTTTGTTTTCAGACAGACTTCTTGGGTCACCAGGCCGCCCAGTGGTTTAAAGTATTAAGTGGATTTACTAAAAAGAAATTAAAAAATGGTTTAAGAGATATTTGGAGCATTGAGATTAAGCATGAAATTACTGCATCTCAATGGCCATGAATTTGGTCTTGGAGGATGAAATGTACAGTTTCGGCATCTATGAGACAAGCTTGGTTTTTTTGTTAAATAGAGCGTTATGGACCCCTGTTAGGTTGCAAAAATTAGATAGTTCATTGTCTAATAGATGTTGGCACTGCCATCTAGAAGCAGGAACTTTAGATCATTTACTGTTTCATTGCCCATTTATTATGAATTTTTGGAAATCAATTTGGGACCAAATTAATAATTTATTAGATAACCCAGTGGCATTATCCTACGATACTGTGCTATTTGGTATGGAATTGAGAGCAAAAAGTCAGATTTCTGTGAACAACAATAAATTATTACTTATAATGACTGGTGTTGCCATTCAGCAAATTACATATAATTGGAAGGATTGGAGGAGATTAAATTATAATTTTTGGTGGAACTCTTTATGCCATATCTATAAAATGGAAAGATTTATTGCATTACAACGGGGATATTTTAAGAAATTTCAGGATGTGTAGAAACCATTAACAAAATATTGTAAAGATTAATTGAATTTGTTTCCCTTATATTTATCAGTTTAAGGGGTGGGGAGGGGGATATTTTATTATTGCATATTTTATATGATAATGGAATATAAGGTTGGGAGGGATGGGAAAGGGGAAGGGATAAAATTTGTGTAATGTACCAATGATTGATTTAAGTGATGTATTTATTATTAATGTGTATGATTATATTTAACACTTAATGAAATTTTGAAAATGAATAAATAATTAAAAAAAAAAAAATAAATGACTCATGTAGTATGGTACTAACTTGTAAATAATTTGAAATACAAATGTACATATATTAAATACAAATGTATGAATGAGCTTCTATTGAATACCAATGTAGCCTTGTCTTAAATGAGGTTACCATATCCTATTTGCCTGATTTACAGATCAAATGGCGCCTTTCGGAAAGAAATTAAGACCACTCTATTCAATAGATTTATTTCCCAGCCAGACAATGCCCCCCCATCCTAAAACCTTTCTCTTTACATTGATACTACACTCTTCACAAATGTATTCTGCTCTTCTCTTGACTATTCAGTGTCTTCCTCACCACCTCTATTCTATAATTCGCTGACCATACAGCCCCTTTGATGTAAAATGCTTAAGACTATACTGTAACCTATTTGTAACCTGTAAACACTGATTACTCAGTGACTTCCTACCTGTTCTCACCTTGTAATTCGCTGATTGTACAGCTCTCTTTCACTGTAAACTGCCTAGAAGTCGCAAGATTATGGCGGTATAGAAAAAATAAAGTTATTATTATTATTAATAATATTCAGTAAACTTTAGTCTCTTTAGTAATCTGCCTCAACAACCAGCCTATAAAATGTTAAAAATAAACCAACTGAGATATGGCAAAGTCCTGTATTAATGTCTTAAATTGTTCAAATATAAACTATTTCCAGACTTAACAAAGAATCATCAGTTTGAGAAAAGCTTTCTCTGCCAAAATATTGATTTGAGATTTCATCATTAAGGGCTCCTTTTACGAAGGTGTGCTAGAGGTTTTAGTTCATGCACCGGATTAGCGCATGTTAGCCAAAAATCTACCGCCTGCTCAAAAGGAGGCGGTAGCGGCTAGCATGTGCGGCAATTTAGCGCACGCTATTCCGTGTGTTAAGGCCCTAGCGCAACTTTGTAAAAGGAGCCCTAAGTCTGACTCTTTAGTGATGCCAATATTCTTAGCTTGGATTTCAAAGTTATAGAGGAGACTAAATTTCAATGTAAAATTGTATACCAGATTTTCTTATTACAATAGACAGCTCTGAACTAAAGATTCAACATTTCCTAATTCTTGGAGAACAGATTGCAATCTACTATAATAAAATGCTAAGCACGCATGCGCACTCTTACCTGCGTGTTCCCTGATCTGTATGTCCATGGCAGGTAAGAGTATGCATGCGCGCTTAGGGTTCTATTCTAACGACCGGCAGCAGGTAACACACCGCGACTCCCCCCCACCCCAGCGCCGACCCATCCCCCTGAGCAGCATGTTTCCATTTAACCCCCCCACCCCCGATGCCAGCCTGCCTGCCTCCCATTCCCCTAAACAGCATGTTTCTATTTGACCCCCATGCCAGCCTGCCTGCCTGCCTCCCATCCCCCTGAGCAGCATGTTTCCATTTAACACCCCCCCGGCGCTGACCCTCTCTCCTTGGATGCTGCCTGTCTTTCTGTCATTTTTTCTGTCTGTGTCTCTCCCTATGTCCTTAGTGCCCCTAGTGCTTCCTTCCCATGTCCTTAGAAACACAGAAACATAGAAACATAGAAATAGACGGCAGATAAGGGCCCACGGCCCATCTAGTCTGCCCACCTTAATGTCCCTCCCCTACCTTTGCCCTGTGAAGAGATCCCATGTGCCGATCCCATTTGGCCTTAAAATCAGGCACGCTGCTGGCCTCAATCACCTGTAGTGGAAGACTATTCCAGCGATCAACCACTCTTTCAGTGAAAAAGAATTTCCTGGTGTCACCTCGTAGTTTCCCACCCCTGATTTTCAACGGATGCCCTCTTGTTGTCGTGGGACCCTTGAAAAAGAAGATATCTTCCTCCGCCTCGATGCGGCCCGTAAGATACTTGAACGTCTCGATCATGTCCCCCCTCTCTCTGCGCTCCTCGAGCGAGTATAGCTGTAATTTGTCAAGCCGTTTTTCGTATGGTAGATCCTTGAGTCCCGAGACCATCTTGGTGGCCATTCTTTGCACCGACTCCAGTCTCAGCACATCCTTGCGATAATGCGGCCTCCAGAATTGCACACAGTATTCCAGGTGGGGCCTCACCATGGATCTATACAATGGCATAATGACTTCCGCCTTACGACTGACGAAACCCCTTGGTATGCAGCCCATGATTTGTCTTGCCTTGGACGAAGCCTGCTCCACTTGATTGGCAGACTTCATGTCCTCACTGACGATTACCCCCAAGTCTCGTTCTGCTACCGTTTTTGCTAGGATCTCGCCATTAAGGGTATAAGACTTGCATGGATTCTGGCTGCCCAGGTGCATAACTTTGCATTTTTTGGCATTGAAGTTGAGTTGCCATGTCCTAGACCATCGCTCCAGTAGGAGTAGGTCGTGCATCATGTTGTCGGGCACTGAATCTTCGTCTGTTGTGCATTTGCCCACTACATTACTCAGTTTGGCGTCATCGGCGAATAATGTTATTTTACCTCGAAGCCCTTCTGCCAAGTCTCTTATAAAGATGTTGAATAGGATTGGGCCCAAGACTGAGCCCTGTGGTACTCCACTAATCACCTCCGTCATTTCGGAGGGGGTGCCGTTCACCACCACCCTTTGGAGCCTACCTCCAAGCCAGCTCCCAACCCATTTCGTCAATGTGTTACCTAATCCTATAGAACTCATCTTGCTCAGTAACCTGCGGTGTGGTACACTATCGAATGCTTTGCTAAAGTCCAGGTACACGATGTCCAGGGACTCCCCAATATCCAGCTTCCCCGTTACCCAGTCAAAGAAGCTGATCAGGTTGGATTGGCAGGATCTCCCCTTAGTAAATCCATGTTGTCGGGGATCCCGTAGATTCTCTTCATCCAGGATCTTATCTAATTGGTGTTTGATTAGAGTTTCCATTAGTTTGCTCACTATCGATGTTAGACTCACTGGTCTGTAGTTTGCTGTCTCCATCTTTGAGCCTTTCTTGTGGAGTGGAATGACATTAGCCGTCCTCCAGTCCAACGGGACGCTGCCTGTACTAAGGGAGAGGTTGAAGAGCGCGGACAGTGGCTCCGCCAAGACATCACTCAGCTCCCTAAGCACCCTGGGGTGCAGGTTGTCCGGCCCCATTGCTTTATTAACCTTGAGCTTTGACAGCTCACCGTAGACACTGCTGGGCGTAAACTCAAAGTTACTAAACGGATCAACTGAGCCAACCCTTGTCTGTAGCTGAGGGCCGAGCCTTGGCGCTTCTCGGGTGAAGACTGAGCAGAAGTATTCATTTAATAGTTGGGCTTTTTCCGAATCCTTTTCCACATAGTCTCCGTCTGGTTTCCTAAGACGTACAATCCTGCCTGAGTTTTTTCTTCTATCACTGATATACCTGAAGAAGGATTTATCTCCCTTCTGGATGTTCTTTGCTAGAGACTCCTCCATGAGGAATTTAGCCTCCCTGACTGCTGTTTTGACGGCTTTTGATTTGGCCAGGTAGTCTGCTCTAGAGTCCTGCTTCCCTGATTGTTTGTAAGAGATGAATGCTTTTTTCTTCTCCTTGATCAGGTCTGAAATCTCCGCAGTAAACCACTGTGGCTTATTGTTCCTTCGCCGTTTACTTACTGATTTTACATAGCGGTTTGTTGCTTCTTGTATGGTTGCTTTCAAAGTCGACCACATGTCTTCCACGTTATCAGTTTCTTCTTGGCTTTGTAGCGCCTGGTGAACGAAGTCTCCCATTTCTTTGAAATTTGTGTCCTTGAATTTGAGGACTTTGGTTAGTGTAGTAGATTTAGTGAAACCTTTCCTGATATTGAACCATACCATGTTGTGGTCACTGGAGGCCAATGTGTCGCCCACCGAGACCTCTGTGACACTTTCTCCATTGGTAAGTATCAGGTCCAGTATTGCCTGATCCCTTGTCGGTTCCAACACCAGTTGCCTGAGGCTTGCTCCTTTCATAGAGTTTAATAGCCTCCTGCTGCTGCCGGAAGCAGAGGTAAGTGTAACCCAATCCACATCAGGCATGTTGAAGTCACCTAGCAATACTGTGTCCCCACGCATGGTGATATTTTCTATATCTTCGATTATTTCCATATCCAGGTCATCCTGTTGTCTTAGTACCCCTTCCTACATCCTTAGTGCCCCCAGTACCACCTTCCTGTGTCTATAATACCCCAAGTGCCTCCTTCCCATGTCCTTAGTGCCCCCAGTGCCTCCTTCCTGTGTCCTTAGTGCCCCCAGTGCCTCTGTCCTGCTTAGTGCCCTCAGTGCATCCTATGTCCTTAGTGCCCTCAGTGCCCCTTTCTATGTCCTTAGTGCCCCCAGTGCCTCCTTCCTATGTCCCCATCACTACCTTCCTGACTTTGTCCCCCCACCCCCCAATGCCAGCCTGCCTGCCTGCCTCCCATCCCCCTGAGCAGCATGTTTCCATTTAACCCCCCCCCCCACCCCTGATGCCAGCCTGCCTGCCTCCCATTTCCCTAAACAGCATGTTTCTATTTGACCCCCCATGCCAGCCTTCCTGCCTGCCTCCCATCCCCCTGAGCAGCATGTTTCCATTTAACACACACACCCCCCGGCGCCGACCCTACCGGGCATACCTGAAACCCCCATTGACCCTCCCAGCCGACCCTCCCACCGCGAGATGAACACAAACCTCCCGGCTCCAGCAGCATCCGAGGCACAGTAAACATGCTGCTTTGCGGCCTTCTACTGGCCTGATTTCCTCTGCCGCATTCCTGATGACATCATCAGAGGCACGGCAGAGGAAATTAGGGAAGTAGAAGGACGCAAAGCAGCATGTTTACTGTGCCTCGGATGCTGCTGAAGCCAGGAGGTTTGTTGGCCGTCTAGCGGTGGGAGGGTTGGCTGGGAGGGTCAACGGGAGTTTCAGGTATGCCCGGTAGGGTCGGCGCTGGGGGGGGGGGTGTTAAATGGAAACATGCTGCTCAGGGGGATGGGAGGCAGGCAGGAAGGCTGGCATGGGGGGGTCAAATAGAAACATGCTGTTTAGGGGAATGGGAGGCAGGCAGGCTGGCATCAATGGAAGCAGGACATACAAATCAATCTTATGCACATTCATTGTGGAAATTTGAAAACCCAACTGGGTTGTGGCTCTTGAGGACCATGGTTGCCAACTCCTGCTCTACATAAGAACATAGAAATAGCCTTACTGGCTCTGAGCAATGGTCCATCTAGTCCAGTATCCCATTTTCACGGTGACCTAGCCAGGTCACAAGTACCTGACAAAAACCCAAATAGTAGCAGCATCAATCCAGGACAAGCCACCAATCCAGGACAAGCAGTGGCTTCCTTCATGTCTGGCAAAATGGTGAAAACAATTATAAAAAATAAAATTGTGGAACACATAGACAAATATGATTTAATGTGACAGTGTCAGCATGGGTTCAGCCAAGGGAGATCTTGTTTCACCAATTTGCTTGACTTCTTTGAAGGTGTGAATAAACATGTGGATAAAGGTGAGCCAGTTGATGGCTCAGTAGCAACCTGATTCTCCAACCGGCGCCTGTGAAATGGATGTCAGTTAGAGAATCGTGTTATTAGGTGGGCTTAGGTGTCTGTCCGTGAGGACAGATGCAATTCTCTGTAGGACGCCCATGTGCAATTCTCAAAAGCGGCTTCTGAGACTGGGCATCCTATACAGAATCCGACCCCTATTACTCGACCCTCAGTAGTATGATGTAACTCTACTCCTATTGCCTTACATACTACTGCTGAAATGCACATTCATCTACTTATTGTATAATATATCTCCTGTCATCTCTTAGCTTCCCTATAATAGCCACAGTGTCACTACAATTCTTTGATCACTCTTAACAGTTTGTTGTTTGGAATGGTTGGAATGGCAACTCCTGTCTCCATTGAGATTGTGTCACGTCTTGAGTATCAAGCTACCTAGGTTATATAAGGACAATAGAATTTTACTGGACACTTGGGAGACATTAAAATTTATTAATAATTTAACATCTATTCCAATTCATAAATCCACTTGTCAGTCCCTTTGGCTGAACTCCAAGATCCAAATCGGCGGGTTTAAGACTATCTAGAAACACTGGATGAAGGCGGGTATACAGACTCTAGATGATGTAATTTCTGATGGAAAGCTGCTTGATTTTTTATGATTGCAACAAACATTTGGTATTGCTAAAACTCAAAGTTAGGTGATTGCAGTTGAAGCAGGCCATTCAGAAGGGGGTTCCCTGATTGGAAAAATCTTAAAAATCAGTATAGTTTGCCAATCCTCTGCTTCCAGATGGATTTTCTGGGTCACCAGGCCACTCTGGTATAAATTAATATCTGGATTGTTGAATAAGAAACCAAAAACTGGTCTTCGTGACATTTGGAACAGTGAGATAAAGCATCTGATTACTGTGTCTCAATGGCCACAAAAACAAACTAGTGCACAAATTATCGTGTCAATTAACAAAACTTTAACTAGCCACCAAAATAATGGGCTTTAGGCAAGCCGTAACGCATGAATTCCTCAGAGTGCCACACGATTTTAACGTATGGTAGCTGTCCTCATAGGAATCTTTATATTATGCGATTTTTTCATATTATATTTACTTTTTTTTCAAGTTATAAAGTGCTTGTGCTTAATATTGTAGTAGCAAATATATCTATTACTTAGCTTTTTCATAAATGAACTGGGTCTGGCTCAATCCCCACCGACGCGTTTCATTATTTCATCAGGGTCGGGGAAGGAGAACACTGTAAAGAGCAAAGCATTATATTAGCTTCGGATTATCAAACCCAGCAAAAAAGATTTTTTAAAAAAAGATTTTTTTAAAATTTGCTACAAAGCTTACCAGAGCAGTATGTTATCTTAGCAAAATGCTAAATCCTTAGTTTGCGAGCCGGAAGTGAAAACCCGCCGGTAAAATGGAGGCTATTAACTTCAAATTCTAGGTCATGTGACTCAAAACTGGCCAATGAAAAACACACAATCGACCCTTTAACTTAAACACCCCACCTGTCAATTGACAAAGTCATATGCTTGCTGTAAGCCAATCGCTGGTTAGATTTAAGCCATGAGGATACATGGTATTAAGCTTAAACATCCATCGCAATTCCTTAATGTTTAAGTTATGTTCATAATTTCCTCCCTCCCACCCGACATGAACTGTATCAATGATACGCCATTTGAGATCGATGATTTTATGCTTCATTAATGACCAATGGCGAACCAATGGAGCAGACTCAACTCCAGTGTTAACACGAATGTGTTCATTGAGCCGAATGTGCATAGGTCGACTAGTGCGCCCTATATATATTTTAGGGCAAGGGCACATGATCATATAAATCACATGATCAGTTTTACAGTTAGTTCTTGTTTTAGCTGTATAAACCTGGCCAGTAACTGGATGAGACCAAGTTTCACCTACCAATGCATATTGGCACCATTGACATTGGTCACATCTATAGTGACCATTCTTTACAGGGGTTTCATTTTGTTTATATTTGTATGGCCAATGAGTTCACCCAAATTTTTTGTTCTTTTAAAGGCAAAAATGGGAGGGCCATATGTATTCCCCATGATCAATTTAATGATATGCCAATGCTTAAGAACAATGTTCTTGATGTCATAAGCCAGGTGGGAGAATTGTTGAACGCATACCAACAAATTGTCATCTTCTGATTTTTGTTTGTATTGCAAAAGCAGATGTCTGTGCGCGTATTTAGCACGCGTGTATGCTTGTCGTATGATATGTTTTGGATATCCACGTTGTTGAAACCAATTCTTCAATATCCGTGCTTGGATCTTATATTCAGCAGTGGAATGACAAAGTCTCCTCAAACGTAGAAATTGACTATGAGGTAAGCTGTTTTTAAGCTGTTGAGGGTGGAAACTGTGGTAACGGAGAAGACTATTACGATCAGTGGGTTTACGAAAAATTGTTGTCAATAGTAACCCATGAGATTTAAAAATAATCATGTCTAAAAAAGGTATCTCCTGATGATTAATGGTGGCAGAGAATTGAATATTTGGGTCTACTTGATTTAACCACACAAGAAAATTGTTAAAAGTGTGGACATTGGAATTCCAGATGCAAAAAATGTCATCCAGAAATCGTCTCCAGACAGTGATATTTTGGATCCAAGGGGAGGTGTAAATATGTTGTTCCTCCAATTGAGCCATATACAGAGTTGCGACAGCGGGAGCTAGGGAGGCCCCCATAGCTATGCCATGGGTCTGCAAATAAAACTCTCCTTTACACCAAAAATAGCTCTGAGTGAGTACCAATGTTGCCAATTCCATCAAAAAGGCAGAAGAGATTCGCTGACAATAAGTTTGATTTATAAATATTTGTTGAAGCAAATTTAATGCACCTCGTATGGGGATCATGGTATATAATGCCTTAATGTCCAGCGTTATCAAGAGACCATCAGTTTGAGACTGAGGAATAGAATTCAAAATATTAATCATGTGAGTACTATCCTTGACATGAGATCGAATCTTCAAGACCTCTTGTTGTAAAAATAGGTCTAAAAATTTTGAGAGAGGCTCTAACACAGAATGAGTCATAGAAACGATAGGACGCCCAGGAGGGTGAAAAATAGATTTATGAATCTTTGGTAAAAATCTTATTCGAGGAGTATTATAGAATGGAGGACAAAGAAAAGCTGCTTCTTTAGCTGTTATCATTTTTTTCTTTAAAGCATGAGAAACTATATCAGATATATATATTTTCAGATCAACAACAGGATCCTTCAGCAATTTTTTGTAAAACTGATTATCATCTACGTGCTTGGCTAGCTCTGCTAGATAATCCGTGCATGATTGTAGTACAATAGCACCACCCTTATCTGCCCGGGAAATTACAATGTCCTGATTAATACGTAATTCTTTCAAAGCACGCCTTTTTCGTTTGGTGAGATTGTCAGGCGGACAAATAAAATTTTCTTCTAGTATTTCCACATCATGAAGCACTAAATCCATCCAAGTGGTTAAATTTGGGTGGAGAGGCAGGGGAGGATGCCAGCCTGATTTACGTGTTATCAAAGATGAATCAATAGTAAGTTCTTTGTCCAAAAAATAATGCTGGGTGTGAAGTTTCCGTAGAAATTTGTAAAGAGCCAATCGGGTCTCAAAGGGATCATATAGCTTAGTTGGAACGAATCCTAACCCCAATTCCAATAATGAGAGACAATCAGGGGTAATTACAGTGCCAGTTATATTAATTATGGCTGAAAGTTCTTTTGGGACCTGGTTTGTGGTCCCTGGTAGCCTTGAGGATGAAATACTACCCTTTTTCCCCGATTGCCGCGATATTTCTGGCGGCCCCGACTTCCTTGTGGATAGTAGTTTTTTGGGGCTGAAGTAGATCCAGAACTATCACTTCCCGAAATGGAGGAGGAGGAACTCTGATCATCCGGGTAAGATTGTTGAGGTCGAGACCCGTTGTTTGATTTGAACATCCACAAATAAACCTTATTGGTGGAATAATCTCTTTCATCACGTTTGTATTTTTTTATCTTTGTTTGCTTGATCTTGTTCTTATACGTTTCTTGAGAAATCCGTTGATCCTCCTCTTGTTTCATGAATTCCGTTTCAGAGATACCAGAACTTCTAATATTTGATAACGTTTGATCAATATTGTCTTTAAGCTCGGTTTCCAATTTAGTTGTGTGCTCTATAATTAATAGCATGAGATCCATACTGCATTTGTTCAAAATCGCACACCATTTATTCACAAATTCAGAATCATACGCAAATAATGTCGGAGCTTTTTGTATGCGTAGACCTCTAGGGATCATTGATGAAGTAACATATTGAGCAAGAGTATTAGCATGTAACTCTGCTCTGGTTAATCTCTGATACAATGTTTCTAATTCAGTCCAAGACGAGGAAGAGGTGTTTTCTTGAATAGTTTCATATAGAACTGGTCTATTGGTTAATATCATTCTTTGTTCCTCCGAGAAACTAAACGTTTTTTGATTTGTAGTGTTTTGTACATGTGCCATGCTATTGAAACTCAAAAACAAACTAGTGCACAAATTATCGTGTCAATTAACAAAACTTTAACTAGCCACCAAAATAATGGGCTTTAGGCAAGCCGTAACGCATGAATTCCTCAGAGTGCCACACGATTTTAACGTATGGTAGCTGTCCTCATAGGAATCTTTATATTATGCGATTTTTTCATATTATATTTACTTTTTTTTCAAGTTATAAAGTGCTTGTGCTTAATATTGTAGTAGCAAATATATCTATTACTTAGCTTTTTCATAAATGAACTGGGTCTGGCTCAATCCCCACCGACGCGTTTCATTATTTCATCAGGGTCGGGGAAGGAGAACACTGTAAAGAGCAAAGCATTATATTAGCTTCGGATTATCAAACCCAGCAAAAAAGATTTTTTAAAAAAAGATTTTTTTAAAATTTGCTACAAAGCTTACCAGAGCAGTATGTTATCTTAGCAAAATGCTAAATCCTTAGTTTGCGAGCTGGAAGTGAAAACCCACCGGTAAAATGGAGGCTATTAACTTCAAATTCTAGGTCATGTGACTCAAAACTGGCCAATGAAAAACACACAATCGACCCTTTAACTTAAACACCCCACCTGTCAATTGACAAAGTCATATGCTTGCTGTAAGCCAATCGCCGGTTAGATTTAAGCCATGAGGATACATGGTATTAAGCTTAAACATCCATCGCAATTCCTTAATGTTTAAGTTATGTTCATAATTTCCTCCCTCCCACCCGACATGAACTGTATCAATGATATGCCATTTGAGATCGATGATTTTATGCTTCATTAATGACCAATGGCGAACCAATGGAGCAGACTCAACTCCAGTGTTAACACGTGACTTGTGTTCATTGAGCCGAATGTGCATAGGTCGACTAGTGCGCCCTATATATGCGTTGGTATGCGTTCAACAATTCTCCCACCTGGCTTATGACATCAAGAACATTGTTCTTAAGCATTGGCATATCATTAAATTGATCATGGGGAATACATATGGCCCTCCCATTTTTGCCTTTAAAAGAACAAAAAATTTGGGTGAACTCATTGGCCATTACAAATATAAACAAAATGAAACCCCTGTAAAGAATGGTCACTATAGATGTGACCAATGTCAATGGTGCCAATATGCATTGGTAGGTGAAACTTGGTCTCATCCAGTTACTGGCCAGGTTTATACAGCTAAAACAAGAACTAACTGTAAAACTGATCATGTGATTTATATGATCATGTGCCCTTGCCCTAAAATATATATAGGGCGCACTAGTCGACCTATGCACATTCGGCTCAATGAACACAAGTCACGTGTTAACACTGGAGTTGAGTCTGCTCCATTGGTTCGCCATTGGTCATTAATGAAGCATAAAATCATCGATCTCAAATGGCATATCATTGATACAGTTCATGTCGGGTGGGAGGGAGGAAATTATGAACATAACTTAAACATTAAGGAATTGCGATGGATGTTTAAGCTTAATACCATGTATCCTCATGGCTTAAATCTAACCAGCGATTGGCTTACAGCAAGCATATGACTTTGTCAATTGACAGGTGGGGTGTTTAAGTTAAAGGGTCGATTGTGTGTTTTTCATTGGCCAGTTTTGAGTCACATGACCTAGAATTTGAAGTTAATAGCCTCCATTTTACCGGCGGGTTTTCACTTCCGGCTCGCAAACTAAGGATTTAGCATTTTGCTAAGATAACATACTGCTCTGGTAAGCTTTGTAGCAAATTTTAAAAAAATCTTTTTTTAAAAAATCTTTTTTGCTGGGTTTGATAATCCGAAGCTAATATAATGCTTTGCTCTTTACAGTGTTCTCCTTCCCCGACCCTGATGAAATAATGAAACGCGTCGGTGGGGATTGAGCCAGACCCAGTTCATTTATGAAAAAGCTAAGTAATAGATATATTTGCTACTACAATATTAAGCACAAGCACTTTATAACTTGAAAAAAAAGTAAATATAATATGAAAAAATCGCATAATATAAAGATTCCTATGAGGACAGCTACCATACGTTAAAATCGTGTGGCACTCTGAGGAATTCATGCGTTACGGCTTGCCTAAAGCCCATTATTTTGGTGGCTAGTTAAAGTTTTGTCAATGGCCACAAAGCTGGACTTGGAGGATGAGATGTACAGTGTCTGCATCCAGGGCAGGATTAACCAATAGGCCAAGTAGGCACGTGCATAGGGCCCGAAATGGTCAGGGGGGCCCGATGAAGGAGGGCATCAACATTGTTTTTTCCAAATGGTGATGGGCCCCTCCAGCATCGATCGGCAACGCAGGCCCCACCCCGAGCGGCAACGCGGCCCCCCCCATCGACGGAAAGTAACGCGGTAAGAAAGGCAACAGGAACTGTAATTGTGCAAGCGGTGCTGCTTGCCCAAAGCTTCCCTCTGCGCAGCTTCCTGTTTCCGCCTGGGCGCATGGTGCGGTGGGGCGGGGCAGGGGGCCCAGTGTACTTGTGTGCCTAGGGGCCCTCGACAAATTAATCCTGCCCTGTCTGCATCTATGAGACAAACTTGGTTTTTCTTATTACATAGAACATTTTGGACTCCGGTTAGATTACAGAAATTAGATAGTTCCAAGTCTAATAGATGCTGGCACTGTCATCTTGAACCTGGGACGTTAGGTCATCTATAATACTATTGTCCCTTGATATTTCAATTTTGGAGATCCATTTGGGGTCAGGTGAACAAACTACTAGAAAATCCAGTGGCACTAACATATGACACTGTGCTATTTGACACTTTAATGAGAGCTAAAAGTCAAATATCATCTCACAATAACAAATTTCTCTTTATTATGACAGGGGTTGCCATACAACTTATTTTAAGGAATTGGACAAACTGGGATCGGTTAAACTATACCTTTTGGTGGGAGTCTTTGTGTCACGTCTTTAAAATGGAACGTATTATGGCTATACAACAGGGGCATTATAAGAAGTTTCTGGATATTTGGGAGCCATTGACAAAATTTTGCAAAGAGTGATTGTTGATTTTGCTCCTTGATCATGCACGTCCAGGGTGGGTGGAAGAGGGGGGGTTGGAAAATATTTTTAATTTTTAAATTTGAGTGCAATTTTTGAATATGAAAATGGGGGGGGGGGAGTGATATATGTATATGTTATTGATTACAATTTTTTTTTTAATCATTTTTATTATGAGACAACAAGAGAAACAAGCAGAACACAGAAGAAAAATAAGCTAACAATGGCAATCAGGAGAAGAGAATAACAAGCAGCACCAAGAAAAGAATATGCAACATGACACTGCAGAACTGGCCAAGAAACAAAGGCTGCCAATTTTGATTGAATTTAGGTGTTATTATAGTGTAATATGATTTTATAATATTGTTGCACTTATTTTTGGCTTCAGAATGAATAAAGATATTTAAACATTTTGCTGCTTGGGTATCTCCTGTAAGCTGCCTTGAACCTAGTTAGGCATAGAGCAACTCAGAAATCGCTGGTTAGATTAGATTAGATATTATAAACTAATACATATAAATGAGGACCATTTGTATGAGATTTATCAAACTTAGGAAACATAAAACCTAAAGGTTCCATAGAACATTTTAGGAAATAAAATCATATCCAATGTTATGTACATGAGATCATTTTCCAGGGGGACGAAACACTAGGATACAACCCAATGTTCGCAGCAGCATGGTAACTGAAATTTCACATAAGTTCTAATTTCATACAATTATAGAAATTGATCAGGAAAACAACAGAAAACAACATTTATAAACAATTGGAAGACACAGCCCCACCACCACCACCACCACCAGTGTTCCATAGATTTTATAAATCAAGCGATATATGTCTAGAACTATTTAATCTTTAATCATTTGTATGACATTCAATAATACAAAAGAATTCCAGTCTCGCTAATCCAATCATTCAACAATTCAGAGCTATTGCAAAGATATTTAGGGCTCCTTTTACAAAAGCACACTAGGGGCTTAACGCGAGAATTGAGCACGCTAAAATGCCACGTGCGCTAGCTGCTACCACCTCTTTCTGAGCAGGCGGTAGATTTTTGGCTTGCGCGCGCTAATCCGGTGCGTGCGGTAAAACCCTTAGTGTACCTTCGTAAAAGGAGCCCTTAATGTTTATACTAAATGAGGAAATAGGAGACAACATGCTGGTATCAAGAATAAAGATCCTTCCTTATGTTAAATTCAATATAATTTAGTATCTCTACCTACACTGACAAAGTTTTTATGATATCTATTCCCTATTATTACCTTTATGTTACTGTATATGGCAAAGCAACAGAAAAATCAAGCAACTGACGTGTTTGATAAGGAGTCGCAAAATAGTGGCATTTATAATACCTATCATTACTTATTCGTACTGAAATATGACAGGCATTCCACAGATGTTCCTTCATATTGCTTCCCTCTCAAACCCATTAAATAAAACAATAAGATCAACTTTATATTAACAATCTCAATAAACTATCAGATAATAAAAATATATTACAAGTCAGTACTCCTGCTGCTTTTCTCTAACCCCTTCCTCTGCTGTGAGGGCTATCTGATCAGGCCATCACAAGAGTGACTGGGAAAAACAGAAAAGCACGTTGGTCAAACCCCTCACTTCCTAACCCTACTATATCCAACAGCCATTCAGAAGTTCATGGTCAAGATAGCCCTGCAACACAAATGCCACCAGTTCTACAGGCAGGTACACCAACCCCAGACCTGGTTGGGGTGTGCAGTTTGTTAGCAACCATTTGGTTCATTCACATTACGTACCTTAAACATTTTAGGCGATCATTCTCTAAGTGAGTTCCTCTCTTTAGGTGACTCAGGGCCACATTTTATTTTTATTATTTTATTTATTCAATTTTCCATACTGTTTTCCCAGGGGAGCTCAAAATGGTTTACATGAATTTATTCAGGTACTCAAGCATTTTTCCCTCTCTATCAGGGGAGGGAAATTTCAGGGTGATGTTAGGAAGTACTTCTTCACCGAAAGGGTGGTCGATCATTGGAAAGAGCTGCCTCAGCGGGTGATTGAGGCCAGCAGCGTGCTAGATTTCAAGAGAAAATGGGATATTCAAGTGGGATCTCTAGGAGAGTAAGAATCAGGGAGTGGGTCATTGGTATGGGCAGACTCGATGGGCTATGGCCCTTTTCTGCCGTCAATTTCTATGTTTCTATGTTTCTATGTTTCTATATCTCAGCAGGCTCACAAACTATCTAATGTACCTGAGGGCACAGGGGGAATTTAAGTGAGTTGCGCAGGGTCACAAGGAGCAGCAGGGGATTTGAACCCATAATCTCAGGGTGCTGAGGCTGTAGCTTTAACCACTGTACCACAGAACATAGGTGCCTAAGACCCACTGACATGCCTAACATTTAGCTGCGCACAGTAATATCAGCCCTGAAGCTGGCATAAGTAAAGGTGACTAAATGCAGCAGGGCTGCTTGTAATTTACAGTATTCTGCAAATTACCAGTGGAACTGGGAGCCCTACCTAAATGTGTCCATCCCTCTTACAGATATGTTCTATATACACCCCTTCTTTTACAAAGGTGCGCTAAGTTTTTTAGCGCACGCTAAACATGCGCTAAATGCTAATGCGTGCATGTTATCCTATGGAAGCGTTAGTGGTTAGCGCATGCATTGATTTAGCATGCGTTAAATCCGCAATAAAATCCTTAGAGCTCCTTTTACTTTAGCACTGGGATAGTAAAGAGTCATATTTGGACTGTATCTGGGAAATTTGGAGTTTTTTCTTTTGAACTATGAGTGCAATTTGGGGTTTTTGAAAACTGAAGTCCAATTGGAATAAAGTGTTTTGAGTTGGAAGCAAACTGGCTGTTGTTGTTTTTTTTTTACTTGATTTATTTACTTGATAAATAAATAGAAAAAATTTTTTTCTACCTTTGTCTTCTCTGGTTTCTGCTCTCCTCATCTTCTTGTCACTCTCTTCCTTTCATCTTCTGTTCTTCTGTGCCACTTCCAGAAACTGTATGCCTCCCCCTTCCATCTTTCCCTTCACCCCATTGGTCTGGCATCCACCTTCTTCCATTCCCTTCTCCAATGGTCTTGCATTTCTCTCCTCTCCTTTTCCTTTCCCTCTGCCACACCCACACCCCCATGGTCTGGCATTTCACTCTCTTCTCTCCCTTCCCTCAATTCCATCAGCATCAGCCCCCTTTCTTTCCCTCCAACCCAATTCCATCCAGTATCCTTCCCCCTTTCCCTGCACCCCAATTCCATCAGCATCTGCCCCCTTTCTTTCCCTCCAATTAAGAACTGATAATCCGCTCGGTCAGCGCCGTGTGCTCTGGGCTCTCTTGGCCATTCCCACTTGAGCGCAGCCCGGCCTGGTGACGCACGGTGACAGGCTTTATTCCAATTGGCCTTCAGTTTCCAAAACCTCAAATTGCACTCATGGTTCAAAAGAAAAACTTCAAATTTCCAAGATACAGTCCAAAAATGACTCTTTACTATTCCAGTGCTAAAGTTAATAGGTTTCAAAAATACTTTCATGCAGTTTATAGTTCTCTTATGCACAATGATTTCTGGCAGCGTTTAGACTGGTTCTTGCCTCTGAGCTCCTTGGCTGCGAAGCTCAGGGCAGATGGGATCTCCTCCCACAGTGACCGCTGGTTGTGGTCCCTCCTAACATAGGACCCATAATCCAGTCTTATGAAAAAAAAAAAATAAACAACCCAAAAAGGAAAAATCTCTCCAAACTATTGCCACAGCTGTGCAGCACTAACTGCCACAGCCCAAGAAAACTCTGGTTGGAGTGAAGGGCCACTACTCGGACTGGAGGAGGGTCTTGAGCGGAGTTCCGCGGGGGTCGGTACTCGGACCGCTGCTGTTCAATATATTTATCAACAACCTAGAAACGGGGACGAAATATGAAGTTATAAAATTTGTGGCTGACACTAAACTCTGTAGCAGGGTTAGAACTGTGGAAGAATGTAAGGATCTACAAAGGGGCCTGAACAAACTGGAGGAGTGGGCGAATAATGGCAAATGAACTTCAATGTAGGGAAATGCAAGGTCATGCATATAGGGAAAAAGAACCCAATGTTCAGCTACCAAATGGGGGGATTAGTACTAGAGGCAAGTAACTTTGAAAAGGACTTGGGTGTGCTGGTGGACAAAACAATGAAGTCAACAGCACAATGCGCAGCAGCCTCAAAGAAAGCAAACAGAATGTTGGGTATTATTAAGAAGGGTATTACAACCAGAACGAAGGAAATCATCATGCCGCTGTATCGTGCGATGGTGCGCCCGCATCTGGAGTACTGTGTCCAATATTGGTCACCGTACGTTAAGAAGGACATGGCGATACTTGAGGGTTCAGAGAAGAGCGACAAAAATGATAAAAGATATGGAAAACCTAGACAGACAGGTTAGAAAGGCTGGGGCTCTTCACCCTGGAGAAGCGGAGACTCAGAGGAGACATGATAGAGACTTACAAGATCATGAAGGGCATAGAGAAAGTGGAAAAGGACAGATTCTTCAGCCTATTGGGCACTCTGAGAAATTGAAAGGGGACAGGTTTAGAACCAATGCTAGGAAATGTTTCTTCACTCAGAGGGTGGTAGACACCTGGAATGCACTTCCGGAGGATGTGATAGGACAAAGAGGGACTGGACAAGTTCCTGAAAGATACGGGGATTGAGGGATAGAGATAGAGGTAGAGATAGAGATAGGATTATGGATGGGTATAGGTAGAAGAAAAATGGGGATTGAAAGGTTTTAAACAAAGGATCACTTACAGGTCATGGGCATGATGGGCCACCGCGGGAGCAGACTGCTGGGCGTGATGGACCCCTGGACTGACCCAGCGGAGGCAACTTCTTATGTTCTTATGGTTCCTGCTCAAGATGGATGCAAGGAACCGTCACAAGCCGCAAAGCATCTTGGAACACTTCAAATTTCCAAGATACAGTCCAAAAATGACTCTTTACTATTCCAGTGCTAAAGTCAATGGGTTTAAAAAATACTTTCATGCAATTTATAGTTCAGTGTCTCTTATGCACAATGATTTCTGGCAGCGTTTAGACTGGTTCTTGCCTCTGAGCTCCTTGGCTGCGAAGCTCAGGGCAGATGGGACCTCATCCCACAATGACCGCTGGCTGTGGTCCCTCCTAACATAGGACCCATAATCCAGTCTTATGAAAAAAAAAAGAAATTAGCCAAAAATGACCCAATGTCATTGAGAAAAAGGTTGAAATATCTGAAAACACACAGAAAAAAATGTTTGTGCACATCTCTAAATCTCAGAGGTAAGAAAATCTCCATTTTCTTTTATTTTTGCAACTTGTTACATGGGTGCAAAAACATCTGTCCAACATCTCTAGAGAATTTATGTTAGTCTAATGAAATGTGCAATACTATAACCTGCAGAAAATTCACTATCATATTACTTAATGTTTTCCTTGTCATATCAAACCTCTTTCAACCTTTCATTAAAAGGAATAATATAATGTTTACTCCACTTTGCAAAAAAAAAAAAAAAAAAGTACCATAATATAAAAGGCATCAGTACTATATTATTTGACAATTTTATAATTTCATTAAGTGAAAATCTGTTGTCCTGGCAACTAAAATCTAAGGATAATGTAAAGAAAACCACACAGAGGGCTAAACGAAGTTATGGAAACAAAGTAAGTTGTTTAAAGTGTGTTTGTTTTTGTTAATAAGTGGGTTCCAGTCCTTACCCTGGTTTTTGAATTCTGAAACATTAAAACTCATGATATAATTGAGTATCTATGATGAAGCTCTCATTGATAAAGTTGACTCGACTTCTGAGGATTTATTGTGTTTTATTTATTGAGATTTATTAATAGCCTTTAAGATGAGATTTGCCCAACATGGCATATAGCAGGAATAGCGTGGCATGAAACTTGCAATTTTATCAATAGCTAAACAATAGCAAAATAATCCAATATAAGCATAATTACAATCAGTGAGGCAAACAGAATCTTAATTGGAATAATGTGATGCAGTGTCAGAAATATACAGTGTTATACACATTATAACAGCACAAGAGAAATATCATATAACAGAGGTATGATAAATGTCGGCAGAGTACAAATGATGCATCATAATAGGTAGCATAGAGGAGCATTCATATAACACAGATATGATATATATGATGTCGGCACAATACAAATGAAATCCCTCAATAAGCAATGTATTAGAACATTCATATAACATAGAAAAGATAAAGAACATTGGTTTAAAGTTTTTTTAAGGTCGTGTGAATATCTTCTAAGGTCCATGATCAAAATTCTAGTTATATTTATTTATTTATTTATTTATTACAATTACTTAGAAGTCAGTATACTGTACATCCTCAGAAACAATACTACTTTCACGCTGTTGACTCTTTGTGAAGCAACCAACTTCAGAGGATTTTCCATCATGCAACAATGAACTATTTTACTGTACAGATGTGCAAGGGCATTCATGGAAAATAGAGATGTGATTACTTAGCAAAATTCCACTGTTATTTCCAAAGCAATTTTAAGTAAATGCATTAGAGCATGCAGAATTTTCAAATCAATTTACACTTTGAAATATGGGTAGCGGGATAAATCAAGTAGACTTTATTTTAAAAAAGGCAGATTTTACATAAGACATCAAGGTCTGAAAAGCAATGTCAGAGTGTTCAGTTTCCTGGGTATTTCACAGAAGACTCACTCAGCATGTAAAATAATATAAGGACTTACAGGTATGTGATTAGATATCTATTTTGCAGTACAGCTATCAGAAACACACACACACACACACACACAAACAACAAGCTAAAAAAGCATGACAACCCTCAGCATTTTGAATCTGTAAATATTGGTTTTGTAACCTATGCTTAAGTGCCAGATTTTAAAAAACTGAACATTCAGGCAGAATCAATTAAGAAGCTGAGCTAAATAATTGGAAGGAGGACATTCAATGGGACACTGTGTTACCGGGGTACAAATAATATCACAATGATAAAGTAGATAAAATTGGATGGGGGCTGTTCTATATGTTAAACAATGATGAATCACCTGGGCCAGATAGTATATATTTCAAGGTATTGAAAGAAGTCAAGCATGAGATTGCTGATCTGATGTCAGTGATCTGTAACCTGTCGTTAAAATTGTGTGTAGATTGGAGGGTGGCCATTGTTACCCTGATTATTTTAAAGGGTTCCGGGGAGATCTGGTAGTCTTGAAAAAGACCTCTAGGAATGTACTGAAAGAAGTACTGACAGCCAAACTTCTAAAGAAACTTGTCAAAGTTTGGCTGTCAGTACGTTCCTAAAGGCCTTTTTCAAGACTACCTGAAATAGAGATACCACTGTACTACCCTGTTATCAGTTTGGCATGTCCCCTGAGGAAGGCAGTGTTCTGCTGAAACCAGGATCCTAGTTGGAACTTCCCATAGGAACTTTCAACAAAATTCCTTGTGTTGTATTGTGACATTGGCTTTGCCTTTCAACATGGCTTAATAGAATAACATTAGCATGGGTTCAGCTAAGGAAGATTTTTGCCTCACCAATTTGCTTAATTTCATTGACAGTATGGATAAAAGTGAGCTGGTTGGTGTAGTGTATCTAGATTTTTAGAAAGCTTTTAATAAAGTTTCTCATGAGAGACTTCTGAGAAAATGAAAGTCATGGGATAGGAGGCAATGTTCTGTTCTGGATTAGGAATTGGTTATTTAACAGAAAACAGAAGGTTTGGTTAAATGGTGGAGGGTAAAAAGTAGAGTGCCGGAGGAATCTGTATTGGAACTGTTGCTATTAAACATATTTATAAATGATCTGGAAATTGGAACAGCAAGTGAGGACTATGAAAAATTGCAGAAGACCTTAGAAAAGTGGAAGACTGGGTATCCAAATGACAGATGAAATTTAGGGCTCCTTTTACAAAGGCGCGCTAGCAGTTTTAGCGCATGCTTAGTGCACGCTAAAATGCAGTGCGTGCTTTCCCCTACCGCCTCTTTTTAAGCAGGCAGTAATTTTTCAACTAGCATGCGCTAATCTTGTGCATGCGCTAAAAACACTAGCGCACCTTAGTAAAAGGATCCCTTAATGTAGACAAATGCAAAGTGACGCACATCAGGATAATCCAAATCATAGTTACCGTATGCTAGGGTCCACCTTAGGAATCAGCACCAAGAAAAAGATCTGGGTGTCATTGTAGACATAACGTTGAAATCTTCTGCCCAGTGTGTGGCTATAAGAAAAAAACAACAAACAGAATGCTAGGAATTATTAGGAAAGGAATGGTAAATAAAACCAAGAATATTATAATACCTCTGTTTCACTCCATGGTGCAATCTCACCTGATTATTACATTCAGTTCTGGTTGCTGTATCTCAAAAAAAGATATTGTGGAATTAGAAAAGGTTCAAAGAAGAGCAACCAAAATGATAAAGGAGATAGAACTCCTCTTATATAATAATAATACTAATAATAATAATAACAACAACTTTATTTTGTATACTGCAATACCAGAAGCAGTTCAGTGCAGTTTACAGAAGAAGAGACTGTACACAGACCGCGATGTTACAGAGAATATTGTCAATTACATTGGTAGAGTAGTCGGATATGCAATAAGTAGATCAGAGATACAATAAGGCAGGGAGGAATCAGAGAAATTTGGCAAAGAGATTGATTTCCTGAAGGCTTGGTAGGAGGGTATGTTAGAAATAAGAGTGGTTAGACATTTATTCCATTTGCCAGCTTGTAATGACAGTGTTCTATCAAGAAATCTCTTGTAGATACAGCCCTTCAGGGAGGGGAAGACAAACAGGTAGGTGTTACGTGTGTGGGTGGTGCCTGGAAATGTAAAATGGTGCGACAGGTAGATCGGGGATGAACCTGTTATGGTTTTGAAGCAAAGGCAGGCAAACTTGAAGATGACCATTGCCTCCATTGGCAACCAGTGTTCTGTAGAATGGGCTTACATGGTCTGACTTTTTGAGACCATAAATGAGGCGGACAGCAGTATTCTGTATGATTCTCAGACGTTTGATGGTTTTCTTATAGGATCCCAAGTATATGATATTACAGTAGTCTAAGGTGCTTAAGATTAGTGACTGAATCAGCAATCGAAAGGAGAGGAAGTCAAAATAGTGTTTGGTGGTATGGAGTTTCCAGAGCGTGCAAAAGCATTTTTTAATCTGGGCATTGGTATGGTCTTCAAATGTCAGGCATCGGTCTAGGGTGACTCCTAGGATTTTGATGGTAGAATTGATTGGGTAGGTTAGCCCGTTTAATTTCAGAGAGGTATTCGTTAGTTTGTGGTTGGGACTTGTCAGGAAAAGCTTTGTTTTTTTCTGGGTTTAATTTTAGTTTGAATTGAATGGTCCATTGTTCTACCTTGATGAGAACGGAGGAAGTAAGTTGTTCAGTCTCTTGAGTCAGTGAGGTTATGGGGATGATGATTGTAATGTCATTTGCATAAATGTATGATTTCAGTTTTAAATCGGATAGCAAATGACCCAGTGATGAGGTTGGGGGTTCTTTAGTTTGGAAAAAAGATGGTTAAGGGGGATATAATTAAGATCTACAAAATTCTGAGTGGTATAGGATGGGTAGGAGTAAATCCATTTATCACCCTTTCAAAAAGTACAAAAACCAGAGGACACTCAATGAAATTAAAGGAATACTTTTTTACCCAAAAAACAAAGGATGTGGTTACAGTGGTTAGCATAACTGGGTTTGAGAATGGTTTGGACAAGTTCCTGGAGGAAATGTCCATAGTCTGCCATAGAGACAGACATGGGGGAAGCTACTGCATGTCCTTATTCAGTAGTAGAGAATGACACGGTGGCGGTATACCCGCGGCCACCGCGTTTAGCCACGGGTAACCCGCCGAAACGGGGAACGAAAAATAGCAGTCGCTGCGGGGACGGGGACAAGGCCATTCACTGCCCCGTGGAGCGGTGAATGGTCTTGTCCCCGCAGTGAGGCATGAAGGATCGCGCGGTCCCCGCAGCCACCACCCGCCTGCCCAATCGATCCTAGTATTTAGCCAGCTCTCTCCCTTCTCCTCACCTTAGTTTGTAGGCTTTCTTTTTCGGCGATTCGCACGCTATCAAAGAGCCGCGCACCCGCTGCTGCTCAGTTTCGATCTTCTGCTCTGACGCAATCGGAAACAGGAAGTTGCAGCAGAGCAGAAGATTGAACACTGAGCAGTCGCGCATGCGCGGCTCTTTGGGAAAGTGTGCAGGTCGCCGAAAAAGAAAGCCTGCAAACTAAGGTGAGGAGAAGGGAGAGAGCTGACTAAACACTAGGATCAGGCGGGTGGTGGCTGTGGGGACCGTGCGATCGCTCGTGTTCCCGGCTCAAACTGGAAGGAGGGAGTGAAAGGGAAAAGGATTCTGGGCCAAGGGGATGAAGACGGAAAGAAAAACCCACAGCAGGAAAGAAAGGGAAGGACAGGCAGGTGAGCCAGATACTAGAAGCAGGGGGGGGGGGAAGAAAGAGGGAAAAAAGCTAGATGGGGTTGAAAAGAAGAGACACACTGGTATGGAAGAGGAAGATAGGGAAAATCTGGACACAGGAAGGTAGCAGAAAGAGGGGAGATTATGTGCATGGGGCATAGGGACAGAGACATAAAGGGGACATGCCATGGGGATGGTATATGGACATGGGGGGGCAATGGCAGATACATAGGGGAGATATTAGAAATGGGGAAAATAGGAGCAGAGAAGCGAGATGGTTTGTGGGGATGGGACAGGGACCGAGCTCGCAGGCTCCAGTGGCTTGCACAAATTACATTGTAACATGCCACGAAAATAAGAGGGAGGAAGGTAGATAGATAGGTCACGCGAGAGGAGCTGAAGGGTGGTAGAAAGGAACAGATGGTAAAGGAGGGAGGGAAGGGTGGTGGTGGAAAGGAATAGGACAGACATTGAAGGAGGGTGGAGATGAACAGACCCTGAAGGGAAATGTGGAAGACAGAGTGGGAAGAAGACAGATGCCAGACTATGGGGGAGCGGAGGGAAGAAGATGGGTGCTAGACCAATTGGGGGGGGGGGGTGAAGGGAGAGGCACAGTAACAGCAAATGGAAGATGCAGAGAGAAGACACACAGTGGATGGAAGGAATTGAATGAGAAGATGTGGAAAGCAGAAACCAGACAACAAAGGTAGAAAAATTTTTTTTATTTATTTATTTATTTTTTGCTTTAGGATAAAGTAGTATATTAGTTGTGTTGATAAAAATTTATAAACAAAGCCCTGCCAGCTGAACATCTCTTTCTCTAGTTCAGCAGCAGGAACTTTGATTTATAAGAAAGGAATAAGCTAAATATTACAGTACTAAGGCTTATATGGATGCAGCGGGGACGGTGATGGGGCGGTGAATGGGACGGCAGTGGCGGTGACGGGGCGGTGAAAGGGATGGTGGTGACGGTGACTGGGCGGTGAAGGGAATGGCGGTGACGGGGCGGTGCAGAGGATGGTGGGCCGGGGACGGGGCGGTGACGAGGACAGATTTTTTTCCCCGTGTCATTCTCTATTCAGTAGCATGGAATGTTGCTACTATTTGGGTTTCTGCCATGTACTGTGGCCTGGATTAGCACTGTAGGAAACAGGAAACTGGGCTAGATGGACCATTGGTTTGACCCAGTATGGCTGTTCTTATATTATTTTTTTAGTTCTAGAGAGGTATACATAATTAACTCCTCAATGGCTGGTATAAGCCCCAGGCCCAAAAGATCATCTAGTTGTCATTCTGGCTTTGGAGCAGGTGTAAATGCTGATTTCCACATTTTTAATGCATACAGTATGTTATACCCATTGTATAATCAGAAATGCACACATACTTTTAGTTCTTGCCCCAATCGTATCATCCGAATGAACACCTGCAACATGCCCCCTTCCAAACTACATGTTCCTTGGCATGCAAAATGGTTGGTGTTGATATTTTAGGCAATCTAACCCAGCAGGGGAGCTTCCAGCCTGAGTACCGTATTTTCACGCAGATAACGCGCACCCGTGTAAAATGCGCACACGGGTATAGCGCGCAGAAACCACGATTTTATGTACAAAAACTTTTGTATACCGCACTCACGGGTATACCGCGCATGCAGCCCGACTGTCCTTTCGCCCGCCCCGACTCTCCTCTGGCCACCCCAACTCTCCTTTCGCCCTCCCCGACTCTCCGTGCGCTGTCCCGACTCTCCGTTCACCCTCCCTGACTTTCCGTGCACTGCCCCGCCTCTCCGTGCGCTGTCCCGACTCTCCGTTCACCCTCCCTGACTTTCCGTGCACTGCCCCGCCTCTCCGTGCGCTGTCCCGACTCTCCGTTCACCCGCCCTGACTTTCCGTGCACTGCCCCGACTCTCCGTTCACCCGCCCTGACTTTCCGTGCACTGCCTCAGGCCGCGCCCCCAGGTGGGACCTAAGGCTCCAGGGCCTATTCTGATTGGCCAACGCGCCTTAGGCCCCACCAGTAGGCGGAGCTTTGGGACGGATGGGCCAATCCGGCCTCATTCCGTCGTTGGCTGCCTGCCGGACAGGCGGGTTTGGCTCCCGTCTGTCCGGCCAACTACCAAAGGTACGGGGAAGGGGGGTGGGGGTGTCGTGGGGGTCGGCCAGGGGGGTCACGGGTCGGCTGGGGGGGGCGGTCGGAGGTTCTTGGGGGGGGGCGGTCGTTGGAGGGAGGGGGGTTTGCGTCGAGGGCAGGAGGGCCTGGGATCTCTCCTGCCCGTAATGTAGTGCGGGGTGGGGGTAGGGGGTCGCCGTGGCCAGGAGGGTTTGGGCTCCCTCCTGGCCCGATATTGTCGGGGAGTTGGGGAGTCGGCCGGGCAAGAGGGCTTGGGCTCCCTCTTGCTCCGATCGTGGATGCGGGTGCGGGTGGGAGTGTGTGCGAGCGGTCGTTCGGGGTGGGGGTGCGAGGGGTCCTGCTGGGGGGGGTGAATCGGGCGTCGGGCGGGGTGGGAACTATGTAAAAAAAATTTTGTATACCGCACTCACACGTATAACGCGCGAGGGGTATGCGCGATAGGTAAAAACGCGTATAATGCGCGCATTATATGCGTGAAAATACGGTAAACTGTGTGTGCCTGCCTATCTGCTGATATTCAGCAGCACTGAACAGGACAGTAGCATTGGATATCAGCACTGGTTGTCCTAACTGTTAGCTATCAACCTAATTACACAGCAATCTGAATAGGTGGTTAACTTCCAGCTGGCCACTGTAATTGGATGTTGCCCAACGTTGATTATCCGGGCTCAGTTCAACCTGTGGCTGTCAGAGACTGACGGCTCCTTTTACTAAGCTACGATAGCGATTTTGACGCGCGCTTAGTGCGCGCCGAGTTGCCGCACACGCTAGGGCTTAACGCTAGCATTGAGCTGGCGTTAGTTCTAGCTGCGTAGCATGGGTTTAGCGCGCGCTAAAATCCTGCGTGCGCTAAAAACGCTATCGTAGCTTAGTAAAAGGAGCCCTGAATATGACTATTACCTCCATATTTCCATGCAGCAAGCATTTGCACATGCAAACTCTGCTGTTTATTCATATAAAAGCTGCCTATTATGAAATAGCCTCTTAAATGTCCTGTTTTCCAATGTTTCATATTTGAGGCATGTGAAGACTTGGAGAGCACAGAAAATTACTAGAGGCATTTAACCCGGTAAATAGGTATTACCTAAGTAGACTGACGTGTGTGAAAATTTCTTCCTGCACAAGGTCTACAATATTGCTTCCCCCAATATTTTTCCTGGTACATGCCCATTTTAGCAGCTGGATATTCATGTTACCCCCCCAGATGATAATCACATCAAATCATCACTCAACCAAACATAAGCATATAAATATGTAAATCCATGCTTTTTAAACCAATTAGCTTCAAGTTTTCAAGTTTTATTAGGATTTTATATACCGCCTATCAAGGTTATCTAAGCGGTTTTACAGTCAGGTACTCACGCATTTTCCCTATCTGTCCCGGTGGGCTCACAATGTATCTAACGTACCTGGGGCTATGGAGGATTAAGTGACTTGCCCAGGATCACAAGGAGCAGCGTGGGGTTTGAACCCACAACCTCAGGGTGCTGAGGCTGTAGCTTCAACCACTGCGCCACACACTCCTCCTTCTGTACCTACCATGCCTGAGACACACAGGCCTGGAAGCTATGATACAGCTTCTCGAACATTTGCAGTGCGTATGTGCAGGTGACTGCAGGGGCTAAGTGACTGTGGGAGGATTTTGGGGTTTAATAACCAGGAACAATGTGTGTGGCTGCAGGGGCCGAGTTATTGGGGTGGTTTGGGTGAGGGAGGCAGGTGGGTGTGAGGACTGAGCGTATGTGTGTGTGTTTGGAGGGGAGGAGGGCTGAACAGGAGCAGCATGTGCGCAACCTAAATCTCTGCCATCCTTAGACCTATTCCTCCCCCTCACATTCACCCTCCTAACCAGGTTCGTACCTCACTGACATCCTCAATCACCTCCTCCTCCAGACTCAATCCCCTACACACACAAACACACCACCCTGCCCATGCCTCACTTGGGGGTCCTTTAACTAAGGTGCGCTAGCCGATATAGCGTTCGCTAAATATTAGTGCACGCTAAATGCGAACACGCCCGTTATATTCTATGGACGCGTTAGCATTTTGCTAAATCGGCTAGTGCACCTTAGTAAAAGACCCCCTTAGTTATTTATTTAATTAGAATTTTTTAGCCCGTCCTCCCAAAAAAGTCCAGAACTGGTTACAAGTTTGCATACATAATATAGGTTAGCAATAAGAAAGTTGGAGTAAGGTCTTCATTAAGGATAATTCATTGTGGGGTGGGAGGGTTTGTTTCTGAGGCTTTTTCCTCCCATGGGTCCACTGTTTCTGGCCTGTGCGGTAGCTTTTCTCTTTCCCTTGCACTGTCTGTGTGAAAGTGTCAAATATTACTAGCATTTGATTTTCACTGTATCTGTGTCATGCAGGCTTCATTAAGGATAAAACATACATATTTTGAATTAGCGATAAGGTTGCAGGAGTAAGGGTTTTAAATGAGGATAAAGCAAATTTAACAATATGGGTACAGTCGTCTTACATTAGTAGGACAATTTTCAATACACAGTATGAAAGATCTAACTTATTCTTCTCCCAATCACATCACTCCCCCAGACACATCTCCCCCTCCACACTAGTCCCCTCTGTAGTCTCATTCTTTACCGATGACCATCCTATCCCTAGGCTTCTCTATGGATGACCATTCAACTCCCCTGCTTGGTCTTTTTGAGGTGTAGTTGGCAGAAGGAGAAGACATGGTCAATGGAAATTACCCCTTTTTGGACCCAAAGAGTTTACTCAATATAGGGAGTGCTCAAGTACTCACAGAGCTGGAGGCATGGTAACAGGAAGGAGAATAGTGTTTAATGTTCTAGAGCAGGGGTGTCAAACTCAATCACATTAAGGGGCCAAAATCCAAAATACAGGCTAAGTCACAGGTCAGACCCCACCCAATCTCCACCCCAGACCCCGCCCTCATAATAGTACTAATTATAACACAGTTTTTTCCATTCATGTGTCATATATACACACACAATATAATCTTATTAATACATAATGGTTAACCACAAAATTAAACTACACAAAGCACACTGTATGCTTCTCAACATTCATTCCTACCAGAACACAGATAACCCCTATGCAAATATGGGACCAAAAACTTAAAGTACTAATATATACAAAGGAAACCCTAAGATTCAAAACTCTGCATGCAATACAACCCCAGAGAAATAGAAACAAATGCATTTCTTCCTGAACGGTGCAAAATATAGACAGCAGGTTAAAATTCTCAAAATTGACATATTTCAAACACTAACTTGAAAATAAAATCATTTCCCCTACCTTTGTTGTCTCCCTCCCTCCATGATGTGCCTCCCTCCTGGCCAGCTCCCACCTGGCCATTTTATGCGGCCCGTGGTCTAATGCCCCCGGTGTAATCTTGTGGCTGGTTCCCTCCTCCTCACATCTGCAGTGTGCACAAAGCCGCTTGCAGCAGCTACTCGTGCGTTCTGCGCCTGAACTCTGATGTTGCGGCTTCATGCACACTATGGTTGTGAGGAGGAGGGAGCCAGCCACAAGATAACACCATCGGACCATGGGCCGCATAAAACAGCCAGGCGGGCCGGATTCATCCCGCGGGCCTTGAGTTTGAAACCTGTACTCTAGAACCATAGAAGACCTAGGAAAGGCTGCATCAGCATGCCAAGAGCAGATTTGCCAGGTAGAGGAAACCCCAGGGCTGGTGGCAGGATAGAACAACAAGAAACTATGATGGGGAAGAAAAAAAATTCTGAGGGCAATGGCAGCTTCAACTAAATAGGCCCAGAGGCATAGGCAGCAGATATGGCAAAAGTGGTGATGGTGGTGGGGATCATATGTAAACAAGCAAGTAACTGAATAGTGTTTACCAACACTAGGCTTAAAATCAAGCCTTACTTTTCAACTCTGAAAGCAGCTGCAACCCCATCACAGGATTTTGTGAGCCTATGACTTACATTTTGGGAACTTCTGGTACAAAAATACATGTAGTGTTTCAGAAAGTACAAACTTTAAGTCAGTCTGAAAAACATTCCCTAAGCCAGTGTCCCGCAAACTATTTTTTTAGCTCTGGCATACTAATGGAGCAAATGTTTTTTCTGTGGCACATAGAAAGAGGGCACATGGCCCCGTCCCATTCTGCCTACAACCCTGCCCTGCTCCATCCCCAGCTCCGCCCCACAGAAACCTTATTTCAGCTTCTCTGATCCTGGGGCCGAGTCTAGAAGGCCTCTGAGCATGTTCAAATCCAGGCCAAAAGCATGCCCAAATTTGGGATGTGCTGCCAAGATATACATATAAATTAATTGGTTCTTGAGCTCTTTACCATCAAATATTAGGGGCTAACCACTAATTCTTGATGTTAATTGGCACTCATTAAAATTTACATAAGCATCTGGCTTCATGCTATTCTATAAAGCATGGTGCCTAGCTCTAGTAACCAATAACTAAAAAGGAGGTGTTGTCAGGAACATTCCAAAATGTCACACACGCAGTTATAGAATACTGTCTCAGCACACCTAATCTGGGTTGCAAGCATTTATATCAGATTTCAGCAGGTGTAAGTCTGGGTCTAAAATTAGGCATGGCAACCAGCACTAAGCACTATTCTATACAGGGTGCATGCTGTTTATAGAATAGCACTTAGCTCCTGTTCTCTTGGCGCTCGTTTTTTAAATATGAACTTTGGCAGTTGCAACTGCTCTGAGAAATGCATAATGTAAATGCCATCTATCTGCTTGTTTGGACCTGGGGTTTGCACAGATGATCGAAAGGGACATACCTTCCTGTTTGATGTTTAAACCTCCTAAAAAGTTCTCTTAAAAATGGAGTTATTTTGGAGATAAATTATCAACTTGGGCTACTAATAAATTGGGTTATTCTATTATTAATCCCAGTAATTAGCAATTAGATCTCACAGAATAAAATGGGACCTGTGTTAAAATGTTACGATTTAGTAGTAAAATAACACGTCTTAACAGTAGCCCACATTAATAACTTCCCATCTTTGATCTTGGACATCCAGTTTTACAAAAAGCTGGTACTTACACATGTAACTGCCAACAATTTACACATGTGGGTTGTAAAATTGCCTTACTGACATGTAAATGTTGCACCAACATAAACAAAACTCCTAACGATTCTGCTCTTTTTTTTTAAATGTTCTTGCAAAATGGCTCTTCCAGCTCTTTGTGCTGCAAAATAAATCTTTGCTCCTGCACATCCTTGTATAAAGTTTGCAAACTTCTCTGTTACAGCATTCCTTTTGTAAACTCCCCAGGAAACCTTGAACATCCCATTCTTTTTCTGACCTAGATGTCTTCTACAAAAGCTGCCTTTAAATTTCTGTGCACATCTTTTTCACACCTATATGTACCTGGGCAGTTTTATAAGAACCAAAATGAACATGTAAAATGAAGTTCCCCATGCTCAAGTCCCTTATAAAAATATGTCCAGCAATTTCATAAACTGCCCGAGCCTTATATTTTCCATGATGCACCAAACATTGGTCTCCCATACGAATTATTTTGTGAGAACAATTGTATCCTCCTACGGTCGATCTCTCGTGTTCTCACGTATTACTAGGTTTGTGTGTTTTCTCTTTGTTTTGTTACAACACAATATTTCATTCTCTTTTAGGAAATGTATTCCTGTTTGAATAAATCAATCTGTTAAGAGCATCTATTAGGCACTCATATCCATAGGGTCCTAGTAGAAAAACATTTCTGTGTGTTTCTGCACAACGAATCTCTGATGAGATCTAAAATGCTGCGTAAAACCATAGAGCAAGGAGAAAATGGTTGCCTTAGCAACAAGGCAGACCAATTGGTTGCAAAGGCTCCCTTGAGACAACCTAATTTATGCAGCAAATAGAGCAGGTGGCTGAACAAAAATGTGCCAGATATCTTAGAAAATAAATCTATCTATATATCATATAAATGGTATATATGCTAGTAAGCTTTAGTCTTGGCACTACTTATTAAAAAACCAAAAAATAAAAATAAAAAACCCAAAGCTGCACCAGAATAAGCAGTGTGATTTATTACTGCAGTTTGAAAAAATACATTATAATCTTCATATTTAAGTACAGGTTCTAGACTTAAAAGGAAACTGCTAACCAATTTAAAAAATGGTGCTAGGGTTATTATTAATATTATTGATGAAACCCCCCATGGGGGTAGGTTTCTGAAAGCTTGTAAAGAAGTGTTTGTGAACAGTGGATTTAAAACCAGCAGCTATCTGTGTTAAAAACTAAAAAGGGGTTTCTGTCTGCCACGTATCTGACTGCAGGAGGATTGTATCAATTTAAGAAAGTTGCATGGCTGAGTGAGCAGAGAGGTTTGGTTAACAACATATGCAAATTATGCACTGAGGGATGAACATTCAAACACTTGGGTGAAATGTTATGCATTTGAAGAGATTATTTCATGAGTGGGAATAAAGGTTGTAGGCTCAAATGAATGTGGGGATATGAACTGAGCAGAGCTGAATCAGAATAGGGGAAGTGGAAATCTACTCTCCATGTGTTCAAAATAATGGGGCGGCAAGCCCAGGGAGTTGGAAATTGGTTCAAAAGATTCTAGATTCTATGAGCTAGCAATTGAATAGTCATATCTGTACATTATGCTCATTTGGGAGACACAGGGGGATTGTGAAGATCTGCAACGTGACATAATCAAGCTTGAGAAATGGGCATCGACATGGCAAATGAGGTTCAACGTAGATAAGTATAAAGTGATGCATGTCGGTAACAAAAATCTCATGCACAAATACAGGATCTCCGGGGCGGTACTTGGAGAGACCTCCCAGGAAAGAGACTTGGAAGTTCTGATCGACAAGTTGATGAAGCCATCTGCACAATGCGTGGCAGCGGCAAAAAGGGCAAACAGAATGCTAGGAATGATTAAGAAGGGGATCATGAACAGATCGGAGAGGTTTATCATGCCGCTGTACTGGGCCATGGTGCATCCTCACCTGGAGTACTGGTTGCCGTACACAAAGAAGGATACAGTATTACTCGAAAGGCTCCAGAGAAGAACGACTAAAATGGTTAAGAGGCTGGAGGAGTTGCCGTACATTGAGAGATTGGAGAAACTGGGCCTCTTCTCCCTTGAAAAGAAGAGACTGAGAGGGGACTTGATCGAAACGTTCAAAATACTGAAGGGAATAGACTTAATAGATAAAGACAAACTGTTCACCCTCTCCAAGGTAGGGAGAATGAGAGGGCACTCTCTAAAGTTGAAAGGGGATAGATTCGGTACAAACGTAAGGAAATTCTTCTTCACCCAGAGAGTGGTGGAAAACTGGAACGCTCTTCCGGAGTCTGTTATAGGAGAAAACACCTTCCAGGGTTTCAAGACAAGTTGGACAAGTTCCTGCTAAACTGGAATGTACGCAGGTGAGGCTGGACTCATTTAGAGCACTGGTCTTTCACCTGAGTGCCGCCGCGTGAGCAGACTGCTGGGCAGGATGGACCACTGGTCTGAACCAGCAGCGGCAATTCTTATGTTCTTATGGTTCCAGAATGCACAGGGAGGGAGGTTTTCTCCTGAGCCTATCACCTCGTAACTTCATCCTCTGGAGCTTCATTTCAAATGAAAGAGACTCATCTCATGCACGTTTATGCCACATAGGTATTTAAATGTATCTAAGATATTTCATATCTCCTTTTTTTCCTCCAAAGTATACATATTGAGATTTTTAAATCCATCCACATACATCTTATGATGAAGACCACTAACTATTTTAGTAGCCTTCCTCTGGATCATAACATAAGAACATAAGAATGGCCTAACTGGGTCAGACCAATAGTCCATCAAGCCCAGTAGCTCGTTTTCATGGTGGTCAATCCAGGTCACTATTACCAAAACTGAAAGAGTAGCAACATTCCATGCTACCGATTCAAGGCAAGCAGTGGCTTGCCCCATGTCTTTCTCAATAACAGACTATGGAGGGCGTGGCTTGGAGCCATTACTGCATGGACTTGTAGCTGTGAAGTTCCCACCCCCAGGCATACTTTTTGATGATTTTTCAGCTTAAAAATTGTCCCTCAACAGCAAGAAAACCATATAATGGCTACAAGACAAATATTGAAACCGGTGGGAAGGCAAAAAGATTAAAGGAAGATCCGCCCATGCCGTCCAAGACTCCTCTGCCAGCTGATGCTCTTGACATGATAGAGTTAATTGAAGAGCTACGAAGCATTAAAGCAATAATGAAGGAAAACACAAATCAGCTAGTAGTGGTAAAAGAGGAGATTGTGAATTTATCTCATAAGATTGACATGATAAATAACAGAATGCAACAGTTTGAGTCAAGAGTGGAGAAAATGGAAGCTGAGCAGGTGCAGTGTAAAAAAGATCACAGGGCTTTATTGGATATGGAAAAAATGATGGAGGAATATGAGAATAGGTCGAGGAGGAATAATGTGAGAGTGCTGGGACTTTTGGAAGGGGCAGAGGGGAAAGATGCAGTTGTGTTTCTGGAGAAATAAATACCTAAACTGCTCCCCCTTAACCTGAAGGTGTCGTTGGAAATTGAAAGGGCACATAGAATACCAGTGAGGAGATCTAACAATTCAGCTGCCCCTCGCCTGCTAATTTTTCGTGTCATCCATTTCCAGCAGGCTATGGATATTTTAAGGATAGCAAAAGAGAATAAAAACCTGAAGTACAAGGATAAAAAAAATCCTATTTGTCCCAGATTTTTCAATGGCAAAAGCGAATCTCTGGAGGCAATTCTTAGCAATGAGACCACAACTGCAGAAAATTAAGGCAAGGTATGGGCTCTTTTACCCTACAATTATGTGGGTGACTTATAATAATAAAACTGTCCAATCTGATGATCCTGCTAAATTTAAAGAAGTTTTGTTTCAACAAATGGCACCAATGTATTGAAGAATCTGAGCACAAAATGTATTTTTTATCGAACAGTATTGTGGTATTTGACTTTTGTGTGTTTTTGTATGATTTGCTTATGCAATGCCTTGAAAGTTTGGAAAATACAAGAAGAATACATTGAATTGGAAGTTAAAACTCTAACTTTCATGGTGCATGAGGACAGACAGTTTACTTTATTTGAGTTTGCCTCATGATAGGAGCAAGATTGATCTCTGCTTGGCTTCTGACCAATGGCAAAGGTTTGAGAGATCCAGTTTCCGCCCTCTAGAGAAACGTATAAGAGCAAGACTGATAGGTGTTTTACTTCTGGTGAATGAGATTGGTCTATGTTGACAAGTTTTTCCCTAGAAATGATTCAGGAGCTCCAATCAGAAGCAAGTTAAGTCCTACATTAAGTTTATCGCATCCGAGTTGGCATTGGGGCAAGGCATGGAACAGCGAGGCTGAAGGGTCATGACTGCACATGGGTGTTCCAGATCCAACACTCGAGCGGCAGGCTGCTTTTTAGTGAAAGATGCGCTGAACTAGTCGAGCACCTGCATCTCTTTTCTCCTGCAGTTGCCTGCTGTGCGTCTCCTGCTCATTCAGAATTCTTGAAAGTAGCCAGCGATTTGAGAGAGAATTGCCATTTTGGCCACACTAGTGTGACTGCATAACTAAAGAAAATACAAATTGAATGGAGCCGGATTTCATTACAGTACAAATATCTTGTTGCCCAAGTCTGGGGTTCCTGTGTCTGGAGGAGAACTGCCTGGTACTGGATATGTTAATGGGAGAGGGTACTGGATGTATATTAAGATGAGGGTGGAGATTGGGAGGGGATTGGGGTGGGAAAAGGATGGGTTTAAATTGGGGTCCTGGATGTGGATAATGAATTTATTGATTAATGGATTTATAGGGAAATTGAGAGATTATTCTTTAAGGTTCCTTGGTGTTAAAATTATTCAACGAGTTTTAAGTTATTTTCCTTAAACGTCAATGGGCTCAACCATCCAATCATGAGGGAAAAAACACTTAACTTTCTAAAACAGCAGGATGCAGATATATATTATTTCCAGGAAACACATTTAAATGCTATGGAATCAAAGAAGTTGGAAGGGGGGTGGGTAAAGCAATGTTTGCTCCTGCTGTAGATAAGAAGGCTGGAGTTGCTATTTTAGTTAATAAGAAATGCTTAGCTACTTTTAAATTTAATTTGGCTGATCCCTCAGGTAGATGTATCCATGTGGACAAGAGCTTGAGGAAAGATATGCTGGCGCTCTTTAACATCTATGCCACTAATTCAAATCTTCAACAGATGGTACTACCAATAGCTGCTTCTAATTTAGTAGAAGCTGGGGACTTTAATGCTGTCATGGATCCATTGTTGGACAAAAAAACCAAGTAAAATAATAGTCATTAAGGTTAGACAACTTGGTACAATCCTGTAGATTGAAAGATATATGGCGGATTCTTCACTTTAATGCTCGGGAATTTTCTTTCTGTTCCCATGTTCATAAATCATTATCACAAATAGATTATGTTTTTGTTTCAGATAAATTAGTACAGCAGGTCACAAAAGCCACCATAGATCCAATTATTTTGTCAGATCATGGTGGAGTTTGGATTGAATTTAAGTTTGCTGAATAAGATTGTAGTAGACCTGTGTGGAAATTTAATAATACATTGTTTGCAGATTCAAACTTTCTTGAAGAATTTCAATTAAAATGAATGAATATTTCCAAATCAATGCCTCAGAGGAAATCTCCTTAGAAACATTGTGGGATGCTTTCAAAGCTATCATGAGGGGGCAAATCATATCATATTCAGTACATATTAGGAAACAACTTAAAATGGAATTTTCTAATTTGGAACAAAATATTAAGGATTTGGAGTCACAATTGGCCTTGAAATGGGAACAAATTACTTTGCAGGCCATCTTAAAAGCTACATATAAATACAATGAGATTTCCTCTCAACTGGCTAGGAAAGAATTGTTTTCTCAACAGGCTCTGTATTATGGAAACTCAAATAAAGCGAGAAGTGTATTAGCTAATTACCTTAAAGCTAAAAAAATGAAAAGTAAAGATTGTGGCTATTAAAGATGAGAAGGGTGAAACTCATTCTCAAATCTATATATATATAAAATCGGAGGTATGAATGTGTGTATGTATGTATGTGTGTGTGTATGTGCCGCGATCACGCAAAAACGGCTTGACCGATTTGAACGAAACTTGGTATGCAGATCCCTCACTACCTGGGATGATATGTTCTGGGGGTCTCGCGGCCCACCTGCACACGTGGGCAGAGCTACAAACAGAAAATCAGATTTCACCCATTCATGTCAATGGAAAAAATGTAAAAAGCTGCCAACGCAAAAACGGCTTGCCCGATTTGAACAAAACTTGGTATGCTGATCCCTCACTACCTGGGGTGATATGTTCTGGGGGTCTCGTGGCCCACCTGCACACATGGGCGGAGCTACAAACAGAAAATCAGATTTCACCCATTCATGTCAATGGAAAAAATGTAAAAAGCTGCCAACGCAAAAACGGCTTGCCCGATTTGAACGAACCTTGGTATGCAGATCCCTCACTACCTGGGGTGATATGTTCTGGGGGTCTCGCGGCCCTCCTGCACATGTGGGCGGAGCTACAAACAGAAAATCAGATTTCACCCATTCATGTCAATGGAAAAAATGTAAAAAGCTGCCAACGCAAAAACGGCTTGCCCGATTTGAACAAAACTTGGTATGCTGATCCCTCACTACCTGGGGTGATATGTTCTGGGGGTCTCGTGGCCCACCTGCACACATGGGCGGAGCTACAAACAGAAAATCAGATTTCACCCATTCATGTCAATGGAAAAAATGTAAAAAGCTGCCAACGCAAAAACGGCTTGCCCGATTTGAACGAACCTTGGTATGCAGATCCCTCACTACCTGGGGTGATATGTTCTGGGGGTCTCGCGGCCCTCCTGCACACGTGGGCGGAGCTACAAACAGAAAATCAGATTTCACCCATTCATGTCAATGGAAAAAATGTAAAAAGCTGCCAACGCAAAAACGGCTTGCCCGATTTGAACGAAACTTGCAACACATCTTCCTTTTCAGTTTAAGAGCTTGCAAATTCCAGTGAGACTTGCATTCTCTATCACAATCAACAAATCACAGGGACAGACTATTACATACTATGGGGTGGATTTAAGATCCCCCTGTTTTTCCCATGGTCAACTCTATGTTGCTTGCTCAAGGGTGGGTTCACCCAAGAATTTATATGTTCTTGCTCCTGGAGTTGAAACTAAAAATGTTGTTTATAATCAAGTTTTGTGTTAGTTGTATTGTATTCATTTTGTCAAATATTTCACATTATAATTTGAATATTGTAGTTTTTATAAAGCTGTAAAAAAATAATTTCATTCACCACTATAAAGTATCTTTATTTGAATCCATTTACAGTGTTATTGCTATAATTAAATACCCGTGCAACGCCGGGGCATCAGCTACTTGGAAATATTTTAAAACAATTTTTGAACTTTTATAAAGCTTTATATTCTTCTGAGCCTTATTCAAATAAAGAACTAGAGGGTTTAGAGTTTTTAAAGTTAATCAAGGGAACAAAAATTCCTGAGCATATAAAAGGAAATCTTGAGGCGCCTATATCAAGCAGCTTTGAAGTCCCTTACAGTTGGATCCGCTCCAGGTGGTGAAGGGTTTACTGTAGAGTATTACAAATCATTTAAAATTACCTTATTACCTCATTTATTAAATTTATATCAGGCTCAACTGACTAAAGGTTGTATTGCAGGTACTATGGCAGAATCTTTAACTATAGTTTTGCCAAAGCCAAATAAAGATCCTACGTTGGTTTCAAATTACAGGCCTATTTCTTTGATTAATATAGATGGAAAACTTATAGCTAAATTATTGGCTTTACGCTTGTCTAAGGCTCTCCCTTATATTATTGGTAAGCACCAAATGGGGTTAGCTGCTCAAAGACATTTTTCAAATAACACCAGGCTGGCTTTCCACATGTTAAATTTGACAAAATCCATGGAAGATACGGTCTTCTCTGTATCCTTGGATGCAGAGAAGGCCTTTGATCATGTAGAGTGGACCTTCATGTATCAAGCAATGGATTGGTTTGGTATTGGTTATGGATTTATACAAATGATTCAAACCTCGTATAGTTTCATTTCTGCCAGATTATATATTAATAATACTTTTTTGGATAGTTTTCATCTGTAGAGGGGAGTTAGGCAAGGGTATCCATTATCTCCTTTACTGTTTGATATTGTTCTGGAACCCTTATTATTGGCTATACAGCAGGCAAAGGAGATTCAGGATATTCCTTATGCAGGCTGGGAATATAAAGTCTCTGCGTATGCAGATGATATTTTGCTTCATTTGAGGAATTCTGAAACTACCATTCCACATTTACTAGAGTAGATTGATAGATTTGGGAAATTTTCAGGGTATAAAATAAATTGGATTAAATCAGAGGTTATTTCGCTTAATGTACATTGTCCTAAAGGATTATTTGATACGTTCCCCTTTCTCTGGAAGGAAGAGGGTATAAAATAATTAGGAATTTGGATTTATAAAACGCTGAAAGAAATGATGAAAGTAAATGAAAAATCTTTATTGCTAAAGGTCACATAAATATGTGAGCAATGGAACCCTTTACATCTGTCTTGGTGGGGGATAGTACAAACGGTTAAGATGATGATTTTGCCTGTGGTTTGCTACCAAATGGGTATGTTGCCAGTATATTTTCAGGGGTCCTTTTACAAGAAGTTAAATAGTATTCTTACTAAATTTATATGGCTGGGGAAAGCTGCGAGAATTGCTTTAGTATCTTTACAAAAACCAATTGCGGTGGGTGGGGTAAATTTTCCCAATTTTTATAGGTACCAACAAGCCTATATAATGTGTCAGGGTATGTATTGGATCCTCCCTGAGTTCATGGAAAATCTTCCAGATTGGTTATGATTGAAATGACAGCTCCTGTCTCCGCTGAGATTATGTCACATTATATAAGGACAACAGAATTTTGTTAGACACATGGCAGACATTAAAATGTATCAACAATTTAACACCTTTCCGATTCATAAATCCACCTATGAATCCCTCTGGCTTCAAATTAGTGGGTTTAAGGTCATCTGGAAGCATTGGATGAAGGCAGGTATATGTACTTTGGATGATGTAATGTTAGATGGGAAGCTGCTTGACTTTTCACAATTGCAACAAACATTTGGTCTTGCTAGATCACAAAATTATAGATGGTTGCAGTTGAAGCAGTCCTTAAAATTTCTAAAACGTGCTGAAAACGTAGGAGGCGAAAAATTATTGGTCTAGGTCTCAACTGGCCGTGAGGTCTCCTTCCTAGGTTCCTATGTGCCCTCTCTATTTATAGTGGCATTTTTAAATTAAGGGGGAGTATTTTTAGAATGACTTAATCCAGAAAAGATAATATATTTTTTCCTTCTACCCCTTCAATCCTCAGATTGTTTCTTCTCATCCAGTTTTCATAATCTGTCATCCGCTTATCCATTTCTTGAATAACCTTGTGATCCTTTTTACAGTGCTGCTGCTCAGTCTCCACTTTCTTCATTCTGGTCTCTATCTGATCCATTCTGGTATGGTCCTTTTCCATTTTCTGTCGCAGATTTACCACTTCTTCCTTCACCGCTACCATCTGCTCTGTGACTTCCTTCAAAGCCAATCTAATATTTCTCAGCTCCTCTAATAGCTCAATCATGTCTAAAGTGTCCACAGGCAGAGGAGTCTTAGTAGGGGTGGGTTGATCTTCTTTTAGTCTTTTGCCTTCCCACCTGATTTTGAAGCTGATTCAGGCTTATATTGCTTATTAGAAGCCATTAGTTGATAAATTTACAGACTTTCTGCCTTTAAGGAGAAAAGTTGTAAGTCTGAAAACCAACAAAAGGGTGCCCATGGATGAGAGCTCAACAGCTACACAGCCATTTCCTATGTCTCCAAGTTCAGGAATTGTCTACTACTTATTTCTTTAGTGCTGCTAGATGTATGCAGCACTGTACATTAAAACATCCAATTCTGGTGGTCATATCTCAGTAGAGTTTACAATCTAATCAAACAGACAAACATGACAAGTAGAGGGTTAGGGAGTTTCTCAGACATGGGTGCTTTACAAGTGAGTTGGGGTTAGGAGTAAAAGAAGCCTTGAAAAAGAGGACTTTTAGCCTGGATTTGAATACTGCCAGGGATGAAGCTTGACATACTGACTCAGGAAGTCTGTTTCAGATGTATGGTGCAGCAAGAAAGAAAGAACATAATCTAGAGTTGGCAGTAAAGGAGAAGGGTACAGATAAAAGAGGCTTGCCCAATGAACGGAGTTTCCAGGGAGAGATATTGATGAGCTGTAGACTGAATGCACATGTAAGTGTGAGAGTAAAGTTACCTGTCACTGGCATTCTACCAGAATGAGTCTGAGCAGCTACAAGTAGGGGTTAATTTGCATAAGAGTTGTAAGTGCTACTGGGAGCTATCCATTCACCCTGAATAAGCTGTGGTACTAAAAAGGACAATTCCCAGGCAGAGAGCTGGAGAAAGCAGGAGCTCCTTCAGGAGATGGGCAGCCCTCAGAAGGAGGAATGCTGGATTTTGGTAAGCCCTTAAAGTTGCTGCTGACTGGCACTGATAGAGGGCCCAATGCAGCAGAGTAGAGTGGCCAGTCTGACCAGCCCTGACAGGGGTGACTGGTGCAACAGAGAGCACTAAAGTCTGTTGTTGGGAGAGTCTGCGGGGACCTATACTCTAGTAGAGAGGGGACTGGAAGACAAAGTAGCCAGAGGGCCAGGTAGAGCCTATAGTCCAGCAGTAGAACCAGTGAAGAACCCAAGACCCATGAGGATCCAAGAGGCCAGGGAGCAGAAGGATAGGTCATGGCCCCACAAGCAGCTAGAGGAGCTGTGGATGAGCTGGAGGAAGTACAAGGCTGATGGGGGGGAAGGATTCCGCTTATCAGCAGTGGATCATTGAGGCTGGTAGTGACCGGCATAGTGACCAGTAAATGGCACCTGTAACAGTCAGTGGATCCCTAAGAAGCAGCTTTGTAGACCCTGGGAGCATTGGCCAATGGAGGGTCAGAGAGGTTATGGAATATCCTGAAAAATGTGGAGTCCAGGGAGGACCCCTTAGTGACCAGGAGGAGAAGGGAAGACCTGGTTATATGCTTTTAGGAGTGGGAATAAATTATGTTTAACCCTGTCTATGTTTTGTTTTAGCAGAACCTGAGAAGAAACCCCTGGGGATCAGAAATATGTGATGGGTGATAACTATGCAGCCTGATCACATGATGACAGTAAGTCAATAAGAGTTTGAACTACCTGCAGAAATAGGGAGCCAATGAAGTGATTTGAGGAGAGGGTGATGTGAGCATAACAACTGGTGGAATATAAGTCATGCATCAGAATTTTTGATGGTTACATGGAAGACCTGTGAGAAGCAAGTTGCAGTAGTCTAGGCGAGAGATGAATAGAGTGTGGATAAGGATTTTGGTATTGTGCTCAGAAAGTAAAGGTCATATTTTGGTGATCTTATAGAGAAAGAAATGACAGGTTTTGTTGGTCTGTTGGATTTGTGCAGAGAAAGAGAAAGAGCAGTCAAAGATGACCTTGAAGTTGTGAGCTGATGAGACAGGGAGGATGAGAATATTATCCACTGAGACAGAGAGTGTATGTGTGGGGGTGGGGGTGGGGGGTGAGGGGAAGTTGAGATATAAACTTAGATGGAAGGATAAGTAGCTCAGACTTGGCCATGTTCAGTTTTAAGTGGTGGTGGGATATCCAGGCAGCAATGTTGGACAGGCAGACTGAGACTTGGGCCTGGATTCCTGGTGGTCTAGTGTCAAAAGCAGTGGATAGATAAAAAATAATAAGGATAGAATACAGACCTTTGGATCTGGCCAGGAACAAGTCATTGGAGACTATAGCAAGGGCAGTTTCTGTAGACTACAGGAGGTGAAATCCCGATTGGAGTGGGTCAAGAATAGCTAGAGATAACAGAAAGTCGTGGCAATGGCAGTGAACATCACATTCAAGTAGCTAGGATAAGAAGAAAAAGAGGGTGATGGGGTAATAGTTGGAAGGGCAAGTAGTGGCCAGTGAAGGGTTTTTGAGTAGTAGTGTAATTACATCATGTTTGACGACATAAGGGACAGTTGCAGTGGAAAGTGATAGACTGAGGATATGACAGATGAAAGGGATGACAGTATGAGAGATTTTGCTGAGTAGATGGGTGGGAATTGGATTAGAGAAGCAGGTAGTGAGTTTGGAGGAGAAAAGAAAGTGCAGTTTCCTCTTTAGTGATTTCAGGAAAGGAAGAAAAGGTGGAAGGGGGCCAAAGGAGAGTTGACAGCGTGGGCTGGGGGAAGGAGAGGTTGAGGTGGCTTGGTTGAAAAATCAAGGTTCATCTTGTGAACCTTATTATAGAAGTATTCAGGCATAGTCTTGGGTGGGGGGGAGTGATGGAGGGGGCTAGAGATAAGGGCATTTTGAGTAGAGAATGACGCAGGATCAAATTTTTCTTGTCTCTACAGGATCTCTCTACACTGATTCTGTCCCCATGAGCTCTGTTCCTGTCCCTGCCCCATTTCTGCAAGCTCTGTCCTCATCTGCACAAACCTCGAACACTTTAACAGGAAAGGGACAGGAATGGGACAAAGATATTGACAGTGAGGGCTGGAGCCGAGATAGTTAAATGGGTCATAGTACTTGTAGTCTAGCAAATAATTTAATTTCACATAGCTCATCTATTGGACGATATATTTAAACATCACAGTAGGTTGACTGTAGCATTTCAGTACTGACACTGAAAGTCCCATATCAGAGCTCTGTTTTTGACCCATGCTCTATTGACCCATTTGCATTTGCATTTGCGTTCCCTAGAAAGAAAATGGAGAAAGAATAAAACAACTGAGAATCTTCAAATATATAGAGATAAGGTTTCATATTATAAAATAAAGATTAATTCAGTAAAAAAACTTTTTTATTCTAAAAAAATCGAAAAAGCAAAAAACACGTCGATGCTATATAAAATCTTAAAATCAATGGACCCAAGAAACAATAAAACTAATTCTATACAAAATTCCACTTTAACAGCTCAAGAATTAGCAGACGCATTTACCCAAAAAATAAACAAAATCCGAAACACATTTTCTCATTCTTCACCGTCTGTTTTAAATAAATTAGACTCTCCTTCCATATTTATTCCAACGTCAAAATGTTCTAATTTCAAAGTTCCATCTCTTCAAGAAATTCTATCCTTATTTCAGCATATGAACCTAAAAAGTTCTCAATTCGATTTGATACCCCCATTCTACCTTAAAAAATATTTTTCACATTTCGGACCATTTATACTATCTCTTATTCAGAACAGTTTGCTTACATCTTCTGTCCCTTCACATTGGAAAATGGCTTCCATTACACCTATCATCAAAGATCATAAAGCTAGTATAAATGAAGTTTCAAACTTCCGGCCGATCGCTAATATACCATTCATAGCAAAATTAACAGAAAAGTTAATTTATAATCAGCTCTCCGATTTTATAGAGAAAACAAACGTACTACATCCGAACCAAACTGGTTTTAGAAGATTTCATAATACAGAATACTCTTTAATAGGGCTGACCACCAATATTCAATACTATTTAGACCACCACAGATCTGTTATTCTTTTCTCCCTTGATATTTCGGCAGCTTTTGATACCATTGATCATGATTTACTCTTAATTAGACTTGAGGAAATAGGAATAAATGATCAAGTACTTCAATGGTTCAAATCTTACCTCTCAAATAGAACTTCAATAGTCAGATTTAACAATGAAAATTCGAACTCATTTACCACTTCTTTTGGTATACCTCAAGGTTCAATACTTTCCCCCTTATTATTCAATATCTTTTTATCTCCGTTACTAGAAATTAGTCAGGCCTTAGGTTTTATACCATTCTCTTACGCCGATGACATACAACTAATACACCCCTTGGATCCTGGAAATTATTCAGAAATCTTAGATATAAATCAAAAATTGGAAAAAATTCAAAATTGGTTGGATACTAATAAACTTGCGTTAAATATTAATAAAACTAAATCCATTCTGTTTACATGGAAAAAAGAAATAACACTTAGTAATCCTTTTTATCTTAAGCAAATTCAAATTGAATTGGTTCCTTCAGTTAAAATCCTTGGAATAGTTCTTGATGCGAATCTGTCATACCATGATCACATTTCTCTTATAATTAAAACCTGTTTCTTTAAACTTCGTCAAATCAGATCAATCTCTAAATTCCTTACTACTTCATCCCTGAAAATTTTAATCCATTCTTTTATAATATCAAAACTCGATTACTGTAACGCTTTATTTCTAAATATTACAAACAAGGAGAAACGGAGATTACAGATTATCCAGAACACTGCAGTAAAATTAATCTATAACGCAAAAAAGTACGACCATGTTTCACCTCTTTTGAAGGATGCGCATTGGCTACCAATTGGCCATAGGATCATGTTTAAAATAATATTTCTTATTTTTAAAACTTTAGCTTTTAACGAACCGCAATTCATATCTAAGTTATTAATTCCATACAAACCAAAACGATCATTAAGATCATCAGAACAGAGTGTCCTTTCAGTTCCATCTTTAAAGGTTATTGGAACCAGAAGACTAGACATTTTTACAGTTATGGGCCCTCAGTGGTGGAATAGGTTACCACAGTATATCCGTTCTGAACCTGATTCTGTTAAATTCAAATCTCTTTTAAAGACTTTTTTATTTAAAGACGCCTATGATTTTTAACACAATTTCTGAATTCTTTTTTTTATCTTGTGCTCTGGTTTTTTATAATACCTTCCCTATTGTTCTTTCCTTTATTTTAACAACTCCCTATTATTGTAACTTTTCCCCCTTTTCCTTAAGTCATGTATGTATCGTTTATATCCTGTATTTTTGAACTATTTTGTAAGTTTCTTATATTAAAATTGTATCATGTACATCGCCTAGAATTTATAATAGGCGATTCATCAAAAACTGAATAAACTTGAAACTTGAAACTTGAAACTTGATTTGATAATTGCTGATAACTTTGGCCCACACTGCTTGAAAGGGTTCACACTGAATTAACCAATCTGATGCATAACCCTGATTATTGCATTCTAACAGTCTGCAGATGCTACTGTATATGATTTCAGTGCATGCATCCAAACCTAATTATACCTGCTATGCCTTACAATTCTGACTTAATTACATGACAACTAGATTTATTTCTTAGATTCTTACTAGACCTCAAATAGTGTTTAATAATCATTTTATATTCCAGTAACAGATAGCTTATTAAATCTAATTCAAGTGCTCACTTAGCAGAAGTTAAACTATTAGCATTTTAGGGTAAAATACTGTAAGACAGATAATATTAATTAACATATGGTATAAATATTCTAATTATTTTTCCATCTGTGCTAATTATTTTGCCACCATAACAAAACTGTGCTTTGATTTAAAATGTTCACAGAAAGAAAGCAGGAACAACCAATGACAAAACTACCTAGTCTGATCAAAAAAATCTAAAAATAGTCTACATTATAGGGTACAAAACATTTTTTTACAAAAATAATTCTCAAAAATATAAGGGGTTATAACAAACACATATAATATATCAAGTCATCTTTTAATAATTAAGTACTTAAAAAGAAAGTCAGGAGAGAATAATCAGACTTGTATGTTTTAAAGGATCATAAGGCCTCTTATAACACAAAGTTATTTCAGGTCCCAGTCTAAAGATTCAAGTCTTTTAATCATCTGAAACTCTCCTAAGGCCTTTGATCCAAACAGTGCCAAATAAAGTTACCAGCAAAAAAGAGTCATAAATTTCAAGAAAGTTTTCTAAAAATATATCAAAAAGCACGTAATGTCACATTCAGCCTCTAAATAAATTATAATCATGAGCAAGAACTTATCTTATAACGACTTCCAGCGCTGGATGAATATACACTCCCGACGCTCCTCCATTAAGCATTGCAATTTCAACAACAATGTTTATGCTCTGAGCGTTTCAATTGCCAAAATCTGCTTTAGGGTATTCCTTCCACCCACAACACTGAAACAAAATTATTGTCAATTACTACAAACCCCACATTTTCAAATTCTAAATAAACAACAATAACAGACAGACAAACAAACAACTGGGCTCACCGTTCAAAAGTCTGCAAACTGGCTTCCCATTTGAAAATGGCACCAAATCTCATCAAAATGGCACCAAATACATTTTCTCATCAATTACGCACACCACAAGAGGAACCGTTAAATACTCCCAACGTAAATTCCCTCAGGTGTTTTCAGTAAAACCGAGAGAGATGTTGAAAAGGTATTTCGTGGAAATGCTTTTAGTACTTGAAAAAAACAAGTCTGCCTTTCTCTCAAGTTTATTACCTACTAATTTAAAAATTGCAGGAACAACAAAATCTTAATCAAGATGAAGTATTTACAGATATTTAAACTATTTTGGAAACCTCTGATAGAGAGGTGGCTAAATCTTTAATATTAGTTGCTTCGGCAGCACTTTTACCAGATAAGATGTGGATCTTAAAAATGTTCTTTAAAAACAGACAGAAAGAATTTTTGGGCTTTAAGATCCAGATATTCCAAGATGTTTTTCAGGATAATCAAAAGCGAAGGCATCAGTTTTTGCTTTTGAAACCAGGAGTTACTCTTATTGGTGGAACTTTTTATTTAAGATATCCATACAAATATATAGTGAGATAATCAATGAAATATGTTTTCTTTGAACTTTCTCACCTAACTTTTTCAGTCCACAAAATGCCTTGAAGGAGTATGAAGTTTTGAGCTCATAGAAATTAATTTCTCTGTTTTGGGGCATTAGATGATCTATATTGCTTTTTCCTAGGTATCCTAGTAATTTCCTTAAATACTCTACTCTCTATAATCTTGGATCCAAATGGTGGACTTGAGAATGATTAGTCTATTATTTTCTTCTTCATTTTTTCCTTGATATGAATTAGACTATATTATTATTTTCTTTACAAGTGTTTTGCTTGATATAATCAATGAAAATTTATAAATAAATATATATATATATATATATATATAGTCCCACTATAAATACATACTGATATCATGCACAATACTTGCATACCCCCTGTCTCCATTTAGAAACTACAGAACATACAAATTATATATATTCAAATGACTTGCACCAGCAGTCCCAAACCCCAAACCAATCATATCTTACACACTCCTCCATTCACAGACTACAAACCAAATAAACTACATTCATACAAAATGCTCATACCAGCGATTCCAAACCCAAACCTGAAAACTTGTCACATGTTCCCAAAGTAACCACGCTTCAACACACATACACTCATTCAAAAATCATAATTGAAACAAACCATATTTAAAACATCCACTCAAGCGCTCCCAAAAGAAACCTCAACTCACGCCTCATCATTTGCCACACTTTCTCAAAATAACCACACTACATAGTTACCCCAAATTTTCTACATCCAACCTAACTCACTACCACTCCCCCTAATATCTTCCAACCCAAAATGTAAGCACTCCATCCCATTGATGGTAGTTGACAGATCACCATAACAACATAAACATAAACCCACTGATTACATCAACACGACAACCTAGAGAAAGTTGACAGGACCGAACTTGTAGATAACACTGGTAAATAAGATAGAACCAAAATATCTTAAGATATCAATTTCTTTTGAAGGCAAACAGAAGAGGTTGAGCTAGATTTTCATGAAGCTGAACCACATGCCGTTGTTTTAAAATATATTGACGTTCAAAGTGGACCACAGGGGAGAAAGGCAAAATACAAGTAACTCTCTCTCTCTTACTGTTGTCATTGTTGGGCCAACAATAAATGCTCCCGTTCAGCCCACCGTGCCCATTTGTAGGATACCCCTGTGCCACAAATCATTCAAATAGTACCAGAGAAGAGTGACTAAGATGGTTAAGGGGTTGGAGGAACTGCCGTACAGCGAAAGATTAGAGAAACTTGGCCTCTTCTCCCTCGAACAGAGGAGATTGAGAGGGGACATGATCAAAACATTCAAGGTACTGAAGGGAATAGACTTGGTAGATAAGGACACTCTCTAAAGTTGAAAGGTGATAGATTCCTTACAAACTTAAGGAAGTTCTTCTTCACCCAGAGAGTGGTAGAAAACTGGAATAATCTTCCGGAGTCTGTCATAAATGAAAACACCCTCCAGGGATTCAAGACAAAGTTAGACAAGTTCCTGCTGAACAAGGACATACGCTCAGGGCTAGTCTCGGTTATGCCACTGGTCTTAGGCCAGAGGGCCGCCACATGAGCGGACTGCTGGGCATGATGGACCACTGGTCTAACCCAGCAGCGGCAATTCTTATGTTCTTATGTTCTTAAATTCTTCCACTGTAGAACAAATTTTTCTCAAATGTAGAAATTGGCCTATGGTGATTATAATAATGTAATAGGGTATTTCTGTCAGTTACTTTGCAGAACACTGTATAAGAAAATCCACTCCCCATCCACATCACTCTTACATCTAAAAACGAAGCTTGTTGATTAACAAATGTAAAAGTGAATTTCCAAATTAGGATCATGTTGATTTAAACACAGAAAAAAAAAACTGTTGGACAGTGTCAGAAGAATTATGCCATAACAGAAACACATCATCAATAAAACATCTCCAAAAATAATAAAAGAATGAAAAAGTGAAGAAGTTAGAAACTGGCACTCAAAATACATACAAATTCACTACTTTAGGGGCCACTGTTGCCCCCATAACTGTCCCCTTAATTTCTAAATAATATCTATCTTGAAATATAAAACATTTTTTTAAATAACAAAATGTAACAAAGTAATTAAAAATTATGTTGGAAGATGATTTGGTGGTGGATGGGATTCTAAGATATCTTCTATGACGTTAATAACTGAATTCTGTGGGATATTGGTGTATAAAGCTTCAATATCTGCTGTTACCAGAATCAGAGGTGAAGATAACTCTTTGTATGAGTCCAACTGAGTGATAAAATCAGTCATGTCCTTAATATAAGAGGGTGCTTGGCTCATAAAAGGCCACAAAAAAGTGACAGCATATATTGGAACAGGTTCTAAGAGTGAGCTCTTGGGTAAAATAATCGGTTGTCCAGGCGGTTGCTGAAGATTTTTATACACCTTAGGTAGAACATATATAACTGATGTCACAGGGTGAGATATACTCAAGAAACAAAATTCTTTAGACGTGATAAATTATTGAGCCAAAACATCCGTCAAGACCGCATCAATTTGTGACTTCAGGGTGGGAGTAGTATCATCCTCCAGTATGGAGTAAAAAGTTGAATCCGAGAGTTGTCTTTCAATCTCCATCACATATTTATTCCGATCCATCACTACAATTGACCCACCCTTATTTGCTGGTTTAATTATAATAGAAATGTCTGCTCTTAAATCTTGAGCCCTACATTCATCCTTAGACAAGTTATATTGATGAACTAAAGGGGGAGAGAACTTTTGTATATCTCTCAATACTAGTTTTTGAAATACAGTGGTGCCTCGCATAACGGACGCCTCGCACAGCGAACGCTGCGCACAACGAACTTTATGTCTTGATCCGTACAACGAACTTCGTTTCACACAACGAAGTCGCCCGAGCTGCATCCTTCCGCGCAGGCACTGCGCTTAACTGCCCTCTCTCCGCCTGGCTCCCTCTTGCCCCCCCCGACTCCCCGACACGATCGGGGCAAGAGGGAGCTCAAGCCCTCTTGCCCCCCGACTCCCCGACACGATCGGGGCAAAAGGGAGCCCAAGCCCTCTTGCCCCGCCGATTCCCCAACTCCCCGACAATATCGGGCCAGGAGGGAGCCCAAGTCCTCCTGGCCACGGCGACCCCCTAACCCCACCCTGCACTACATTACGGGCAGGAGGGATCCCAGGCCCTCCTGCCCTCGACGCAAACCCCCCTCCCCCCAACGACCGCCCCCCCCCCAAGAACCTCCGACCGCCCTCCCAGCCGACCCGCGACCCCCCTGGCCGACCCCCACGACACCCCCAACCCCCTTCCCCGTACCTTTCTGTAGTTGGCCGGACAGACGGGAGCCAAACCCGCCTGTCCGGCAGGCAGCCATCGACGGAATGAGGCCGGATTGGCCCATCCGTCCCAAAGCTCCGCCTACTGGTGGGGCCTAAGGCGCCTGGGCCAATCAGAATAGGCCCGGGAGCCTTAGGTCCCTCCTGGGGGCGGGGCCTGAGGCACATGGGCCCAACCCAACCATGTGCCTCAGGCCCTGCCCCCAGGAGGGACCTAAGGCTCCCGGGCCTATTCTGATTGGCCCAGGCGCCTTAGGCCCCACCAGTAGGCGGAGCTTTGGGACGGATGGGCCAATCCGGCCTCATTCCGTCGATGGCTGCCTGCCGGACAGGCGGGTTTGGCTCCCGTCTGTCCGGCCAACTACAGAAAGGTACGGGGAAGGGGGATGGGGGTGTCGTGGGGGTCGGCCAGGGGGGTCGCGGGTCGGCTGGGAGGGCGGTCGGAGGTTCTTGGGGGGGGCGGTCGTTGGGGGGAGGGGGGTTTGCGTCGAGGGCAGGAGGGCCTGGGATCCCTCCTGCCCGTAATGTAGTGCAGGGTGGGGTTAGGGGGTCGCCGTGGCCAGGAGGACTTGGGCTCCCTCCTGGCCCGATATTGTCGGAGAGTTGGGGAATCGGCGGGGCAAGAGGGCTTGGGCTCCCTTTTGTCCCGATCGTGTCGGGGAGTCGGGGGGGGCAAGAGGGCTTGAGCTCCCTCTTGCCCCGATCGTGTCGGGGAGTCGGGGGGGCAAGAGGGCTTGAGCTCCCTCTTGCCCCGATCGTGTCGGGGAGTCGGGGGGCAAGAGGGCTTGAGCTCCCTCTTGCCCCGATCGTGTCGGGGGTGCCAGGGACCACACGGAGTCACCCACCGTACCACCCGATTCGGGTAAGCGCAGGTATCGGTGGGTGGCTTATTTGCGGGGGGGTGCCTTATTTTACATTTTTTTCTAAAAAGGGGGGGCTGTCTTATTTGATGGCCCTGCCTTATCGGGGAAACACGGTAGAAAAAAAAAAAAAATGAACAGTTAAGTCCCAGTTTTTGCCGCTGAGACTCTGCCCTCTCTCACTGTAAAATTAGACTCTACTTAGTCTGTCTTTAAATTTAAAAAATGTGTGTTGTTTTAAAAAACAATTATGTTTTTAGATGTATCTAAATAAAAATAATAACCAAAAATTTATCTTTTTTTATGTCATCTTAGCATATTTTATGCTGCAGAACGAATTATTTTTTTTTACATGTATTCTTATGGGAAAACGCGTTTCACATAACGAACGTTTCACATAACAAACTTGCTCCTGGAACCAATTAAGTTCGTTGTGTGAGGCACCACTGTACATCGATTGAAGAATCAATAGCACCTGGTGGCAATGAATTCAAGGGAGGATTCACACAGGATCTCGTTTCTGTGCTTGGATGATGTTTAAAAAACACTTTTAACCTTAATAGATGAAATAATCTTTTCAGATGTTCAAGCACAACAAACATGTCTGTTCGAGCAGTAGGTACAAAAGACAAAACCACTCGGGAGCACACACAACTGTGCCTCCAATAGAAATATTGTGGATAAATTAATTATGGTGTGTCCCATCTCTGTTCCAATCGAATTGTTGTAGCAGAAGTGTCCCTATCAGTACTCTATATGGTAATCCTAGGATGTCTCAATCCATTCTCCTTTTTCTGGAGCCATATGGTAAGCTTCTCTCTACTGAATATTCATGGTCAGCACTGAAATGTTAACTAGCTCTATCATGCAATAACTGGCAATATTCAATGCTATATATTACCACCTAAAGATATTCACTCAATAAATTCTGTTGCCAGAGACTTGTAAGAGCAGGTTTCCTAATACGGAGTAATTGTCATAGTAGTTTCCTGAGTTTATTCTCAGGGAACACTGAGGTCTTTTCTCCGTATTAGGAAACCTGCTCTAACTAGTCTCTGACAACGGAATTTATTGAGTGAATATCTTTAGGTGGTAAATATTTTTTAATATTCAATGCTAACCATCTAAGTTTAGTGGGCAAATCAGGCTGTATGCATAGCAGGCCTATCTTTGCCCACTATTAATTTAACCTTCCAGTGATGAATATTTACTTAGCTGGTTAAGTTAGCACCAACCAAAAAATAAAAAAGAATATTCAATGCTGGTCACCAGACATGGTCTGACATTTAATATCCAGGATCAACGTCTACTGTGGTACTTATGTGGGCTGAGATTAGGATTTAAAACATATCACCTGGGAGGCTCTCAATTCCCAGGAAAGTCAAAAGCATGGCTTTCAGGAATATATCTATACCTGCTGTTTTCTCTGTACTCAAGCAAAGCAGAAGGCATGAGGAAGGGTAACAGCAGGAAGCAGCACACAGAAGGTACATCTAGCAATCAGCTGAGGGCAGAGAGCAGAGCCTCTTGAGACGGGTAGTCCAGGAGCTAGTACCTCCCCAGCTGAGGCAGATAGCTCATTAGCTCCTTTCTCTGTAGCTAGTGGGTGTGGCTGGAAGCAGATGCTGATGGATGTATTTAAAGGAGCTAGAGACAGAGCACATGAAGGAACATAGACATGGGCTAAAATCCCTTGGGATGAGTAAACTAGAAAAGTAATGAGTGGTTGGGAAAGGCTAAAGGATTATTGCAGCCTTGAAAGTGAGGACTGGGAAAAGAAAGTTTTCGGAAAAGTGTAAAGGATTATTACAGCATGGAAAGACAACCTAGAAGAAGGTGTGGAGGGGCATAATAAAAAAATATGTCTAAGTCCATTTTGGGCCTAGGTCACTATTCGCCCAAAGTCGGTCATGTCCAAAGTCCATCTTGAAAAATACATCCAAAATATATTTTTTTGATAATCGTCCATATACTATGAAACAAAATTTGAGTATATTGGTGGCATCTCTGAGGGTCTTTCTATACTATAGGCTCTGGGGAGAGTATGAAGGGATGATCTAAAGTGATTATCTTTGTATTGCATAAACAATTGACCCATTCTCCTAGTAATATCATTGGCTAAGCACGCTGTTGGTAAATAGTTATCCAAATTTAACACAAACAACTTTTGACAAAATGTGAAATCTCCCAATTAGTGTTTTTAAGCCCTTTAGTTGAAGAGTTAAAGCTACATTAAAAGAAGCAGCAGCTAATGGCACCAAAAGGAGTCTTGGAATGCCTCTGCAGGACACACCTTCTGTAAACAGAAACTCTGCTGAATTTAAAGAGATATGCATGCACATATTAAAAGCTTTTCAAAAGCAGTGCAACTCCTTCTGACGTAAAGCTGAAAACCAGCTGAAAATACAAACACGCTTATAATGAAAACACTTATTTTGAAACAAGTATGACATTTAAATAGGGAGAAAAATACAGAATGTCACAGAAAAAAAATATATTTGTTTTAATGTGAAAATCCAGCATTTTCCTGTCTCCATAGAGCTCTTGCTAGGTCACCCCCTCCTCCCACCACCCACCCCCGGCAATGAAACTTTTTCAAGGACTATTATTTTAATTCCTCAAAATAGTGAGACTAGTCCTTCCAATGCTGAGTCAATCAGGGCCTCTGGCCCCTCCCACTGCATTCCAAAATGCTTTGGGAGGGAGTAATCCCTGTCATTTGCAGCCCATAGCTTCCCTCCTGCCATTTTCTCATCCAAAGGTACAGGGAGGTCCAGGGATGTGGGAAGGGAGCCCACGGTTGTAGGGAAGAGATGTCAGGGGAATGTCAGGGATGTCAGGGGAGATCTGGGGATGTCAGGGGGAGAGGGGTCGGGCCCATGGCTCAGCTGATCCTAGCAGGGGGAATCCACATCAGCTGAGCCACCAGGAATCCCCAAAACTGGCTCAACTGATGGGGATTCCACTGCTGTGTTGACAACACACCCAACTTCTCAGGATTCAATAAAAGGATGGCTGAAGGGCCTTCTCCATCATTTAAATCAACACTGAAAGTGTGTTTCTAAATTATATTGGATAAGAGTGTCCCACTTACATCCTTTTAATATACTAATCTTAGCCCCAAATGAGTGAGGACGCTCAAATAGTGCTCCTAATGAACCCTTGAAAAAGCCCTTGTGGTGAAACGGGTCCTATCGGGGCATGCTAGAGATGCTGCATATTAAAGATAAGTAAAGAAAAGACTTTCTGTTGTTTTTTTTACTTTATTTTGAAGAAATATTAAATTAGAAAACAACAGCCAGCAAAAAGCTACATTAAACAAGAATGCTATTAGGACCTAAGTGGGACACTCTTATCCAATATAATTTAGAAACACATGTTCAGTATTTATTTAAATGATGGAGAAGGCCCTTCAGCCATCCTTTTATTGAACCCTGAGAAGTGGGGTGTGTTGTCAATGTGGATATTTCCAGTTTACCTCACTTCATCATCATCTTTTTTTTAATATTTATTGATTTTCAAACTTTGATAGTGCAATACAATTAATTAAACATAAAATACTGCATAAAACACACTATTAACTACACAAATAATACATAATACAATCATATCTTCCCATCCTTCTCCCAATTATTAATACAATAATACATATGATGTGATTACAATATTATAATTAAGTAATTTTAAATCTTCAAAATACATTTCCCACCCTCCCTGGATGTGTAAGGAAATCTAAGAAAAGGAAAAATACATGACCCTTAATTTGATGCAACAAATGCAGTCAATGGATTCCACACTTTATTAAATGAATTACTAGACCCCAAACGTTCTGCATTCATTCTCTCATATTTATACTTCATCATCTTCTGCTCCATTTAGTGATTCCTCTGCTGTGATCAGCTGATAGGAAGCCTATGGGTTTTTGTTTTTTTGCTCTTTGGGTGGTAGCAGAGGGTTGTGACCACTGGGGGAGTAAGGGGGTATCATACTTTAAATCCTCCATTGATCTTCTTGTCAGTTTGGGCACCTTTGTACAACTTAGATGCGACTCAAACAGGTCTAACTGCTGGCGTCTAAGAGCTAGATTCACTAAGCCCACCGATCCTGTTTGTGATCATGTACCGACCCGATTTTTTTCCGACTCAATTCACTAACATCTGTGCAGATCATCCTCCAATCCAATCCATGCATGCAAATGAGGGGAAACAGCATACATAAGAATATAAGAAGTGCCTCTGCTGGGTCAGACCAGAGGTCCATAATGCCCAGCAGTCCGCTCGCGCAGCAGCCCAACAGGTCCAGAACCTATATAGTAGTCCTCTATCTATATCGCTCTATCCCCCAAATCAGGAACAGCAACTGGGCTGGCTGATCCAAAAACAAGTCACTTGTGCAAAAACACTGCTCTTTGCCCCCGATTCTCCTGCTTTTGCCACCCTGCTCTCTGCCCTAATTCTCCTGCTTTCTGCCCCCAATTCTTCTGCTCTTGCTGCCCTGCTCACTGCCCTGACTCTGTGGTTTTAACCCATGGTGCAGTCCTGCTTTCAACCCGCGGGTAAAAACCACGGGCTCGCGAAAGTTTCCAACTCTGTAGTAAAAAAAACAAAGTTTCCAGCTCTTCCTTCACAGTGAGCATGCGCAAACCATCTACAGGCAAAGAAGATGGTCTGTGCATGCATCAGGATCACTCTCCAGCGATCCATGCGGTCGGTGGGAAGTGTGCCTCCGATCACCCCCATTTGCATGAGGATGCATTGAGAATTCATCGGCATGCCATGGATCGCACATGGATCATACACGATTGGGCAGGTTAGTGAATCAGGGCCTAAGTTCCCTCTAGGAAAGCTTTGATTATTGCTGCAGTACGTCTAGGTAGAATCCCACCTGATTCCCACCCATAACATACCTCCCAGCACTCCCCTATGATCTCTGGACGCACAACAGCTTAGAAGTTGGTTTTGATTAGCGGCACTTGGACGGCCCTGCTATTAGGATGCCCATGTGCCAACTTAGGCTGGTTTATGGATGTTTTAAAGTTTTGATTATGAGTCCCATAGCGCATTCCTGGACTTACCATGGAAAAACTGAAGGCAGGAATTTTTGATGGTCCACAGATCAGACAACTTATAAATGACCCACATTTCATTGCAGTAACTAATTAAATCAAATTATGTGCCCTGTCTTCGTTTTTTTCTTGTGGTGAAAAAATTTATTGGCTACAAGAAGGCAGACAACTACACACAATTAGTAGAAGATATGTTCTTTCATTTCAACAGGCTTGGCTGTAACATGAGTGTCAAAATCCATTAAACTTGGTGACGTAAGTGAAGAGCATGGTCAAAGATTTCACCAAGATATAAAAACAATGGAAGACAGATTCCAAGGAAGATGGGATGCACATATGATGGCGGAATCTTATGCGGGATTGTCCTGGCAGATCCCACTCTCAGAAGTCTTACAAAAGGAGCTTCTTGTGTGTCAAATGACTGGAAAGTTTATATCACAAACTTGTGCTTTTGATATGAAATAAGTAAATTTTCATGTTGTACACTTTTATTTTTAAATATGTTTCCTTTATGTTGAAAAGATATTAATTTAAACACTAAAATGTTTTGTATCTGATAGGAGAAAACTGGTGCCATTTTTGGAATCAGCAGGTCAAATATGCCCAGAAACAAGTCTAACATTTGAGGCACCAAAATGACTGCTGGCCAGTGTTATGTGCAACTAGGTTTGTTTATATGCTGAGGGATTACAGCAATGTAAAAGAGCACTTTTTGCTGGAGGCAGAAAAGGGGAAGGGAGAAACTTCTTTGAGCAGTGCTTTGTAACCCAAGGGAAGTGCCACTGCTAGGCTGAACCAAGAAAAGGTTTGAGAGCCTAGATGTAGCAGAGAAAGGGACAGAACAATGGTTCTCAAAACCTGGGGAAGGGGTAAAATGCGGACCTTACGGACCTCGCGGATCTAAATCCGTACATCCTTAAAAATCTGAGGTCCGTGCCACTTGTAGTTTCTAGCTCTGACAGACCTCTATGACATTTTAGCTCTGATGGATCCTAATGCTTTTCCCTCCCTATGCTGAGACTAGCGGCAAAACTTTTGCCCTAAGGTCTGTGCCACTTTTAGTCTCAGCATAGGGAGTGAAAAGCATTAGGATCCGTCAGTGACTAAAATGACTTAGAGGTCTGTCAATGCCAGAGACTAAAAAGTGGCAAGGACCTCAGATTTTTAAGGATGTGCAGGGCAGGATTAATTTGTCGAGGGCCCCTAGGCACAGAAGTACACTGGGCCCCATGCCCCGCCCCACCCCACTATGTGCCCAAGCAGAAACAGGAAGCTGCGTCAGAGGGAAGCTTTGGGCAAGCAGCACCACTTGCACAATTACAGTTCCCGTTGCCTTTCTTACCCGCGTTGCTTGCTTGTCTTACTTTCAGTCAATGGGGGGGGGGGGGCGAATTGCCGATTGGGGGGGCCCACGTTGCCGATCGATGCTGGAGGGGCCCATCACCGTTTGGAAAAAACAATGTTTTTGCCCTCCTTCGTCGGGCCCCCCTGATCATTTTGGGCCCTAGGCACATGCCTACTTGGCCAATTGGTTAATCCTGTCCTGAGGATGTGGAGTTCAGATCCGTGAGGTCCACAAGATCAGATGCACTGCAGACCTTTGCACACATTTTTTACCCCCCCCCAACCCAGATATTTGCCATCCAGTGTCATATCACGGGGGCTCTAGCAATCAGCGCAGAAGGAGAGATCTGGAGGAAGGGACGATCGGGCTAATTAGCAAAATCCACAGTGCGCCTCCTCCCTCCTTAGCCATTAGGGAAAGCAGAGCCGGGGGCCTGAGCTGAGCATGCAGGGAAAGCGATGGAATAAGCTAAAAGGTGGATTTGTTAATGCACGGACCTCAGATTATTAAGGACGTGTGGTTTTAGATCCACTTGGTCTGTAAGGTCCGTGTTTTACCCCTTCCCCGAAACCTGTGCTAATCCAAGGAAGCATGTAGTCTCCTGAAAGATAAGCCATTTTCCATCTTTCTTAGCTTCTAACTGATTTAACCTATTTCAAAAAAGTATGACCTTATGTTCACTGCAAACATAGAAACATAGAAGATTGCGGCAGAAAAGGGCCACAGCCCATCAAGTCTGCCCACTCCAACAACCCTACCCCCTTGAATTTACCCCCCTAGAGATCCCACATGTGTATCCCATTTCCTTTTAAAATCCTTCACGCTGCTGGCCTGAATCACCTGAAGTGGAAGTTCATTCCAACGATCGACCACCCTTTCGGTGAAGAAGAACTTCCTGGTGTCGCCATGAAATTTCCCACCCCTGATTTTCAGCGGATGTCCTCTTGTGGCAGAGGGACCTTTAAAAAAGGTCCACCTCAATACGGCCGGTGATATATTTAAACGTCTCTATCATGTCTCCTCTCTCTCTCTACGTTCTTCGAGTGAATATAGCTGCAATTTATTCAGCCTTTCTTCATACGGGAGGTCTTTGAGTCCCGAGACCATTCTGGTGGCCATTCTTTGAACCGACTCAACTCTCAGCACATCTTTTTGGTAATGTGGCCTCCAGAATTGTACACAATATTCCAGATGAGGCCTCACCATGGATCTGTACAATGGCATTATAACTTCGGGCTTCCGGCTGATAAAACTTCTTCGGATGCAACCCATCATTTGTCTTGCCTTTGATGAAGCCTTCTCCACTTGATTGGCAGTCTTCATGTCTTCGCTAATGATCACCCCCAAATCACGTTCCGCCTTGGTCCTAACTAAGGTTTCACCATTTAGTGTGTAAGTTTTGCATGGATTCCTGCTGCCGAGGTGCATGACCTTACATTTTCTAGCATTGAAGTTTAGCTGCCAAGTCGAGGACCAGTGTTCCAATAGAAGTAGGTCCTGCGTCATACTGTCTGGTAAAGTGTTCTCACTTACTATGTTGCATAGTTTGGCGTCATTGGCGAATAATGTGATTTTACCCTGAAGCCCCTGAGTCAGATCTCCCACAAATATGTTGAAGAGGATCGGGCCCAAGACCGAGCCCTGAGGCACTCCACTGATCACCTCCGACGTTTTTGAAGGGGCACCATTTACCACCACTCTCTGAAGTCTACTGTTTAGCCAATCACCGACCCATGTAGTTAACGTCTCTCCCAGTCCCATTGATTTCATCTTGTTCAATAGTCTGCGGTGCGGAACGCTATCAAAAGCTTTACTAAAGTCCAAGTAAACGACGTCTAGGGACTCACCCACATCCAGTTTCCTTGTTATCCAGTCAAAGAAACTAATTAGATTGGATTGGCAGGACCTGCCCTTGGTAAATCCATGTTGGCGGGGATCCCGTAGATTCTTCTCGTCTAGGATCGTATCTAATTTATGCTTAATTAGTGTTTCCATGAGTTTACTCACTATGGATGTGAGACTCACCGGTCTGTAATTCTCAGCCTCTGTCCTGCAGCCCTTTTTGTGGAGTGGGATTACATTGGCTGTTTTCCAGTCCAAGGGGACTCTTCCCGCCTTCAAGGAAAGATTGAAGAGCACAGACAATGGCTCTGCCAGGACATCACACAGCTCTCTAAGCACCCTGGGGTGTAGATTGTCCGGTCCCATGGCTTTGTTCACTTTGAGTCTTGATAGTTCGCAGTAGACGCTGCTGGGTGTAAACTCGAAATTCCAGAACGGGTCATCTGAGCTATGCCTTGCTTGCAACTGTGGACCGGACCCTGGCGCCTCGCAGGTAAAGACTGAGCAGAAGTATTCGTTTAGTAGTTCGGCTTTATCGGAATCTAATTCTGCATAAGTCCCGTCTGCTTTCCTAAGGCGTACTATCCCATTTGTGTTTCTTTTCCTATCACTGATGTACCTGAAGAAGGATTTATCCCTTTTCTTAATGTCCTTTGCTAGATTCTCTTCTATCCGAAGCTTGGCCTCTCTGACTGCCGTTTTGACAGCTTTGGACTTGGCCAGATAGTCTTCTTTTACTGCTCCTCTTCCTGAGTGTTTGTAGGAAACAAATGCTTTTTTCTTTTTCTTAACGAGGTCCGAGATTTCTGTAGTGAACCACTGGGGTCTGTTATTCCTCCATCGTTTGCTTGTTGTTTTTATATAGTGATTTATTGCTTCATGTAGGGTAGATTTCAGGTTTGCCCACATAGCCTCTACATTATTGGTTTCGGCATGGTCTTGCAGTGCCCGATGGACGAAGTCTCCCATGAGTTTGAAGTCAGTGCCACGAAAATTTAGGACCTTTGTTGTTGTGGTCGATCTGGAGAAACCCTTCCGAAGGTTGAACCAAACCATGTTATGGTAGCTGGAGGCCAGCGTATCACCTACCGAAACTTCCGATACACTGTCTCCGTTGGTGAGTACCAGGTCTAGTAACACCTGTTCCCTAGTGGGCTCCAATACCAATTGTTTGAGCCGTGCACCCTTTATGGAGGTTAACAACCTTCTGCTGCCGCTAGTTTGTGCGGTAAGTGCATTCCAATCTGTATCGGGCATATTAAAATCCCCTAACAGTACTGTGTCCCCACGCAAGGTGATGTTTTCAATGTCTTCGATTAATTCCATATCTTGTCTACCTGTTGTCTTGGAGGTCTGTAAATCACACCAAGATACAGGCATTTTTCATTTCCTCTAGCCAAGTTCACCCAGAGGGATTCCCCGGTATACTTGACATCTGTGATTATGGTAGTTTTGATGTCACCACCTTAAGATGCTCCTTCCCTCCAACACCCTCCTACAACTCTCTGGTGCTCGCCGCCTCCAACACTAATCCATCCGAAGCCAACCATATTCCATCCGATAGATCCTGGACCGCCTTCGATCCCGTCTCCGACTCCCAAGTTTCCAAACTCTGCCTCAAATTAAAATCCTTACCTGAATGCAGAAATTCTGATTATTTTTTGAAAAACGTTTTTGAATGCATATTGCACTATTAGTGAGACATATATACTTTACAATTATTCAAACCTTTGAGTTGGACTCGTTTGTTATGAAGCAATGATTGGAAAATAAACTCTTTTTCCTAAGAGGGGGTTACCTCCTCCTCTTTAGAGTTTTATACCTCTGAGCTGTATTTTAGCACAACGGGTCCTCCTCGTGGGTTTAGTTACCATTATAGAGTCGGTTTGTTTTTGTTTACACAGTATCTTTTCTGACTCTCTTTTGTTACATTGTCCCTGTTGATAGTGGAATCAAATTAAAATCCTGCAACTGTACCTTGGATCCCTTCCCCTCCTACTTATACGAAAATATTCCCACACAAGCCATCTCATCTCTCACCAAACTTATAAATTCCGCCCTACTCTCAGGCCTTTTTTCTGTAGAAATGGGACACATTGCATTATCCCCCCTACTGAAAAAAGCTGATCTAAACCCCTCCACACCGTCCAGCTACCGCCCAATAGCTAACATTCCTCTTCTGACCAAGATGCTGGAGTCCATCATAGCTACCCAACTCTCATCCTATCTTGAGAGATTTTCCATTCTTCTACCCTACCAACATGGCTTCAGACCCAACTTTAGCACTGAATCCCTTCTGGCCTCTTTAATTTCTAAAGTCCAACATCTTCACTCTTGCAACAAGTTCGCTGTCCTTCTTCAATTTGATCTTTCTGCAGCCTTCGACATTGTCCATCATGACATTCTTATCCTCCAACTTTCGGAAACTGGCATACACTCCACAGTCTTAGACTGGTTCTCAAAGTTCCTACGTTCGCGCTCCTACTTCGTTAACATGAACGGTACCTCATCCTCCCCTTGGAAACCGATTTGTGGAGTTCCTCAGGGTTCACCTCTATCCCCGATTCTTTTCAATGTTTATATGTCTTCCCTGAAACTCCTCCAACTATCCCCCTCTGAGACACTTTACACTTACGCCGACGACATCCTTGTCCTCCTTGAGACTGATCCCAACCTCACCAACCTCTCTGACAACATCTCCTCTTGTATAACAAATCTCCAATCCTGGGCTCTCACCGTTCAAATGAAACTTAATGAAACCAAAACTAAACTACTCTGGCTAGGCCCAAAATTGGATCAGCTGCCCACCGTCATCCCATTATCCTCTGGCACCAAACTGCAGCTTGAGCACTCAAGCAAAGTTCTGGGAATCATCATCGACTCTACACTGTCCTTTAACGATCACCTTAACTCCTTAGTAAAAAAATGCTTTTTCAACCTTCACATGCTAAGGAAAGTCAGATCCTGCTTCCACCAACAACACTTTGCTATCCTTGTTCAATCCATTATTCTTTCTAGACTGGACTACTGCAACTCCATTTACTTAAGCCTAACAAAGAAAAGTCTTCTCAGGCTTCAGCAGATTCAGAACACCGTGGCTAAATTAATCTTTGAAAAAAGCAAATTCGACCACGTCTCCCCGCTTCTGTCTAAGCTTCACTGGCTCCCAGTGCTCCTCAGGGTTCACTACAAATGCGCCTGCCTAGCCTTCAAGCCTCTACACGGCATCCTTCCTCCCCTGTTTCCACTATCTTGGCTCTCCCCGAATCCTAACTCCACCAGATCCACTCAAAAACTCATACTGTCATTCCCCTCTTTGAAGGGCATCTCCCATACAGGAAGACTTGGAACATCCCTCCTCTTCAGGATCACCGAGCTATGGAACAGCTTATCTGCCCCTCTTCGAAGTTCGCCCTCACTCCAACGTTTCAGAAAACATTTGAAAACTTGGCTTTTCTCTAAAATGTAACCACTCCCTCCCTCTCCACTCTACTTAGTCCCCATCCTTCCTTCCTTTTTACCAAGCCCTCCTTCCTCCCATTGGAGTTCCTTTCTTTAGTAATTCCTGTAAACCGTGTCGAGCTTTACTTCCGTGGAGATGATGCGGTATACAAACTTAAGGTTTAGTTTAGTTTAGTTTAGTCTTCTCTAGTGTATAGAGCTACCCCTCCTCCTAACTTGCCCTCCCTGTCTCGACGGAGTAAGTTGTAACCCGGTATAACCATATCCCACCCGTGTGAGTCCGTGAACCAAGTTTCGGATATCGCCACTACGTCTAGGTCAGCGTTCATTATTTCCGTCTCTAAATCTAGAATTTTATTGCCCAAACTGTGTGCATTGACGTACATAGCTCTCCATACCTTATGTTTGCTAAGTCCCTGTACAGAGTTTCCCGCCTGAGTTAGTGTGACCCCTGATGTATTGTTTAGTGTGTGCACTTACCTCAGACTCAGAGTGGCGACTCACCTCCTCAGGATAATTACTTACTGCTCCAGAGAATGAATGGATACCCTCCCCCAACTTACCTAGTTTAAAGCCCTTCGAAGTAGGCGGGCTAGTCGACGTCCAAAGACGTTCTTACCTCTTCTGGTCAGGTGGAGTCCGTCTGGTCCCTGAAGTCCCTGCAGTGCCTCTCCATGGTCTAGAAATCCAAAGTTCATCTCCCTGCACCATCCATGTAGCCACTCGTTAGTCCTCTGGATACGCTCCTCCCGGGCTCTACCCTTACCTCTTACCGGGAGGATTGATGAGAAGACCACCTGCGCTCCCAACTGCCTCAGCTTCTCACCCAGGGCTCCAAAGTCTTTGGGTATGGTCTCCAGGGTGTTCCTGGCAGTGTCATTCGTCCCAACGTGGATGAGAAGCATGGGGAAGTGGTCCTGTGGTTTGAGAAGTCTATCTAGACAGGTGGTGACATCTCGGATTCTGGCCCCATGCAGACAGCAAACCTCCCTTGATTGTATATCCGGTCTGCAAATTGGTCCCTCGGTGCCCCTTAACATGGAATCCCCAATGACCACCACCTTGCGTTTCTTTGAGGGGAGCTGTTCAGTCGTCCCTGGGACTGAGGTCATGTGTCGGACGTCTTCCTGTTCCTCAACTGCAGTCCCTTCCTGTAAGATCTGGAATCTGTTTCTCAGGGCGATTTGTGGGGTCAATGTAAAACTGCCCTGTTTGAGAGAAAAGGAAGAAGATGAAGAAGAAATTGAGAAAGGGGGGGGGTCTCCTGTGCTTGCCTGTGGAGGAGGTTACCAGCTGCCAGGAGTCGGCGTCCCCAGCCATTTCCTGTACCCCAGTCGTTGGTCTCAAGGCTGAGGGTTTGGGTGTCACGAGGATGGATTTGTCCAGTGCCTGCTCGGAGATTTGGGACAGCTCCTGGACTACGCCGTCGATGAAGGCCTCATCCTCTCTGATGCTCCTCAATCGCCTCACCTCCTCCCTTAGGCTCAAGAGTTCCTGTAAATTGTCTCCTTCCAGCTGTCCCATCTCTTCTGTCTGTGTAGAGACAGAGGTGTATTGCTGGGGGGGGATGACCTCGATCTGCACACACGCCTCTGTCCACTGTCCAGGGTCATCCTCCGTCTGTACATAGGCCATAGCCATCCCCTGGATCCCTCCGGTGACTGGAATGCTGGTCTTGATTGCAGTCCTGGTGCTTCTTGTTCTCCCTGCCTTTCAAATTGTTATTTAGGTATGCCTGCCTGTTAGTCAGTTGAGAAAGCCTGCCTGTTAATTAGTTTGTGAATGTGAGAGAAAAGTTTAAGAGCTTGAAAGAAAGGAAAAAAAGTCTGCCTGAGAGTTTGAAAGAGAAGTCTGCTTGCTAGTTCGTTGTTTTGAGAGTTTGAGGGATTGGGGTATCTGGGAAGATCTGCCTGCTATGTAATTAGAGAGGATGTATAATTAGAGATATGTAGTTAGAGAGGATTGCCTGCTTGTTAGCGAGTTAGGATTAAAGATAGATGGAAAGTTTTAGATGTGTTTGAGAAAGACTGTTTCTATTGGTTGTCTGTGGTTTTGCTTACTGTTTGTTGTCCCCTGAGAGTTGTGATTTTGCTTTTGCTACTGTGCGTGCGGTTGAGTGTTTGTCTGGGGAGTGTGGTGCTCCCTGAAGCTTGTCTAGGTAACTGACTGATGTATTGCGATTTGGAACCCTCTGTGGGCAGCTTAGCTCCCTGGCTCCTTCTTTAGGCTCCTTCCAAAGGCGCCCTCACTAAGGCGAGCGCCTTTGCCGCTCGCCTTCGCCGCGCGCCGTTGGCTCCCCTCCTTTTAAGTGGGAGTCCGGGCGCTCTGACTCGCTGGGGGGTGGGTGGAGCTTCTGACTCGCTGGGGGTGGGCGGAGCCTCCTCTCGCCGCTACCCCGCTCTGCCTGCCTTCGCCTGCTCTTTACCTCGCGACCACGCTCTTACCAGCGCTTCTCCTCTCCCTCTCCTGCTGGTGCCTGCTTGAGCTGCTGCCTCCCCGACTCGGCCCGAGGCTATTTCATGACATGGCTGCTGTGTTCAGGCATGACAGTACCACTGGAAGGCATTTTTTTCTCTTTAGAATCAATGACTTCCAGTTAAAGCAATTTGATGCAACAAGTCATAGAATATTGCTCAAAAGCACTGTATTAAATGATTGGCATGTCATTACTGTAAGACATGCCATATATCGTAAAAGTGTGGTCTAATGGAACAGAGGTTTGTGAATGGCATTTAAAGTATCTATAACATTTATGAGGATCTGGTTTGAATGTGTCAAATGATTTAACACCCAACATATGATGCTGTTTAAAACTTATTTTATTTTATTTTTTTAATTCTTTATTGATTTTCCAAACTTCAATAGTGCAATACATAAAAAATGTAACACATAATAATACAATAAATGCACATTCAACTTACAAGTATTCATAACTAACCATTTTCTCCCACCCACCCAATGATTATTCAATAAAACACAAAAATATAGATTATCGCAAAAACCTTACCCTATTCTAATTAATAATATCCTCCTATCCTCCCACCCACCCGAAGTGCAAATATTCAAAGAACAAAATTAAGACAGAAATAATCTCCCCTCCCCAGATGTGTATGAAAACAAACAAAACCAGATTCCTAATCAAAGACCTACTATAGTGAAGAAATGTAAGATGTCATTGGGCCCCAAACCAATTTAAATGAATTACTGTGCCCCAAACTATTGGCATTCATTCTTTCATATCTATAGCTGGAGCACAGATTTGCCCACCAAAAAGGGAATTTTAAACGATCGTAATTCTTCCAATTTTGGGTTATCATCTGGATGGCAATCCCGGTCATGGAAATGTCTGAAAACGCACCTGTTCCTAAAGTATCTAGACAACTGATCCTCTCTTCTCTCTCCCCTCTATAGCGATTAACTTGTTCTATTGATCACTCTCTCCTCAAAAATGGATTTCCCGTCCTATTCACCCTTTTTCTTTCTCCCCTCTTAAAGTCAATCAATTTGTACCTTTGCTTAATCTTTGTAAACCGCATAGAACTTCACGTTATTGCGGTATATAAGCTGTTATTATTATTATTATTATAAGGAAAAGACGGCATTTATATCGAGCCATAGGGAGCTTAACATGTAACAATGTTCCGCATATGACCAACTCATATGTCAGTGGAACTGAGGACTCCAATATGTTGTTAATCCTACCCCATATTGACCTCCAAAAGTTAAGTATCAAAGGAACTGATTTAAAAAAAAAAATCTCTAGTGTTCCAGGGCATTCAAAAGATTTGTGGTACAGGATGAAAATATTTACAGGGCCTTTTACTAAGCTGCACTAGTAAATAGGCTTAGTGTGTCCTTACACAGGCCTTTCTAGTTTTGGTGCTGTCTCTGTCCCTGCCCCATCCCTGAAATCTCTGCCTTAACCACACAAGTCTCAAACACTTATGATTTTAAAGTGTTTGAGACTTATGCAGATGAGGGTGGAGCTTGCAGGAATGGGGCAGAGACAGGAAAAGAACTCGCGGGGGAAGGGATGAGAAAATGAGTTCCCGCGGGGATGGAGAAAACTTTGTCCCCGTGTCATTCTCTAAATGCACTAAGCCAGTGTTTCCCAACTTCTTCAAACCAAGTACCCCCTAGATCAAAAAAATTTTCAATCAAGTACCCTGAGCTCTAAGCAGCAGAGATTTTGAAATTGGGCATTTTATTGTTAAACCGTAACTACCTAGGCAACATACATAACAAATATAAGTTACTGCAACTGTCATACAGACCAAGTAATATGTAGCATGATCAGTTATAGTGTATGAACTTGCCTTTTGACAGGTGGAGTGTGTTATTCTTACTAGCTGAGCACTAAAGAGGATGCACTAAAGGGGATTGGTGAGACTGTGCGGGTCTGCTCCAATCTGATTTTTAGCCGATTTAAAAAGAGCTATTGATATACTAAAAAGTTTGCATGCAAATGATTCACACGGAGGTTCATTGTAATCCCTGTCTCTCCCATGAGATTGATCGCTGTGAGAGCAACTCTCACACATGTGCAGAGGCGGCAGGGGAAGCCCGAACAGCTGAGAGATAGGGAAAGTCCCAAAAGCAGCCTCCTGGCACTCACTGTTTTGTTTTTTTTATTTTTTCCTTATGGGCACAGATGCTTTGCATGTTACACATGAACAATTTCTACCCCATAAATAATGGAAAAAAAAGCCTCCCCCCACAGATGATGATCCTCCCCGATGACCCCCGATGAACGTGATACCAGGAATACCCCCCTCCCACACTAGTGAAATTCGGCAGGAGGGATGCCCATTTCTTCCTGCCAGTCCACTCTCCCCCCACCCAATCCTCGTGTGAGAAAGAAATGGCAGGAGGGATGCCCACTCCCTCCTGCCACCGAAGGTCCAACCCCACACCAGGCGCCCTCCCAAACATTCACTACCCCCCCAAAAAAAAGGCAGGAGGGATGCTCACTCCCTTCTGCCACTGGAGGTCCCCCAATCCCCCCAGCCTTCAAACCTCCCCGTACCTTTCAAGGAAGTTGGGAGCAGGAGGGATGCTCCATCACTCTTCCTCCAAGGCCTGCCTGTCCAAAATGGTGGACCTTCCCCTCCACGATGCATCAAGGGGAGGGGCTTTTGGCATCTGGCATAATGGCCTTGGTTGCTCTTATCTGAACTTTTTCTAATTCCACTATTTTTCCCAATCTGTATCACTTTGCATTTGTCCACATTAAATTTAATCTGCCATTTGGATGCCCAGTCTTCCAGTTTCCTAAGGTATGGCTGCAATTTTTCATAGTCTGCATGTTTTAACAACTTTGAACAGTTTAGTGTCCTCTTCAGATTTAATCATCTCACTCATCATTCTAGTTTCCAGATTATTTACAAATACAGTACTTCCCCAAAAATACATGGGGGTTCCATTCTAGGAACCCCCACAAATTTTGAAAAACTGTGAATACAGTTTTTAGGGAGGGGGGGACAGGAGAGGGCAGCTGGGGCACCGGCGAGTGAAGGAAATCACTCGCTGTATGCTCCGACTGCCTCTTCCTGTACTAAATAAAGTTGGGCCTCCTGATTGGTAAGGCCTAACTTTAGTACAGGAAGAGGCGGTCAGAGCATACAGCGAGTGATTTCCTTCACTCACCAGTGCCCTCTCCTGCGTCCCCTGCCCGGTCATTTGCAGTCGGAAAATACTGCGAATGACTGGGACCGCGAACCGCTGACTGCAAATTCGCAGGGGAGCACTGTATATTAAACAGCACCATTATTTACCCTTCTCCACTGAGAGAAACGACAATTTAACCCTACGTTCTGTTTTCTGAACAATAACCAATTCCTAATCTACAATAAAACATTGCCTCCTATCCCTTGACTTCTTAGGAGCCTCTCATGAGGATATTTGTTGAAAGCTTTCTGAAGATCTAGATACATTACGACAACCAGCTCTTGTTTATCCACATATTTATTCACACCTTCAAAGAAATGCAGCAAATTGGCAGAACTCATTCTAACATTGTCCCATTAAACCATGTTTGCCGTAATTTTATTTTTTATAATGGTTTCAACTATTTTTCCCAGCACTGTCTCCTACCCAAATTTTCCCTTTAGTGGTCTCAAACTCATGGCCCAAGGGCCACATGCGGCCTGCCAGGTACTATTTTGAGGCCAGCGGTATGTTTATCATAATCACAAAAGTAAAATAAAACAATTTTTTTGATCATATGTCTCTTTAGCTATAAATTACAATATTATTATTAAGACTTAGCCAAAAGGAAAGATTTATAAACTATAAGGAGTTTTACCTTATGCAAAATTGTCATTTCTTTAATAAAATCAAATATATAAACCACCAATAACAAAAATGATACTGAAAGGCTTTTATTAATGAGGGAACAGGCCTCAGATCATGGAGTTACACCCATTCCGGATTTTCTCAGAGACAAACCAAATTGTTCTCTTACTCCTGCTTACATCACTGGCTTGAACCCATCCTACCTACCTTTTGAATTCAATTAATACTACAATACTTTAATTAATTCATTAAATTAATTACTTTTTCTTTAAAAAAAAAAATTTTTTTTCATAAATTTCATTTAATTTAAATCTTCTAATTCATGCTAAATTCACTATTCAATCACCTAACAATTCATTTTGGAACACAGAACCGACAGAAAAGAGTACGGTACTTATCTTAAAGAAGTGCACTGGTGCTTTAAAGTGCTGTATTGGAAAGTGCATTTGTGCTGTAAACTTCTTTAATTCATTTCTGCTTGTAAAGCTTAAAGTACATAGCTTCTGCTCTAGAAAACCAAGGCCGTTGCTTGTAACTTTTAAACATCTGACGCGGCCTGCGTTTCATGGGATATACTACCTCCCCGCTGCATGAGGGAAAATATCTCTAGCAACGCTAAGAAATAGAAACATACAAACATTAGTGGCTCCTCTAAACACTAAGGGCTCATAATCGAAAGAGAAATACGTCCAAAAACCAGTCTAAGTCGGCACTTGGACGAACATTTCTCAAATATGTCCAAGTGCTGATACTAAAAACAGGTTTTGGACGTATTTCTGAAAGACCTAGGACTTCATAGTGCTGCTGAACGACCAAAGCTAAATGGGGCGTTTCGGGAAGAGTGTTGAGGGCGGGAGTTGGGCGGGACGTGGGCTGGCTTAGACTTAGTTGTACAGCATGTATAACCGAAAATTATACACCCGACGATCGACGGAACTTGGACATTATGACTTAGACCATGTAAAACATGGTCTAAGTCACAAAAATCCACCTAAACTCACCAGATAAGCACTGAAAACACATAATACAGACACCCCACACTACCCCAGTGATCACTGACCCACCCCCACCCCAATAAAAATATTAATCACACCTTTAAAATTCAGCCTCCAGACCATCATCACCTGGCCACCTGGCATAGGAAAGCCTAGTCGTCCAGCACAGAGGAAGCTTAAGTCATCTTGGGGGTGGGTTAGGGACCCATAGAGAGGAAGACCCATGCCCATAAGCCCCTGTAATCACTGCATTGATACTTAAACATGTGCACTGCCCTATACACCCCCAAAACCCTTTTGTACTGGCATATAAGTGGCTCCTGAAGCCATAAGGGCTATTGGGGTGGTAGATAAGTGGGTCTAGGAGATTCTGAAGGTGGTTTGGGGGGGGCTCACCATGACATATAAGGGAGCTGTAGTGAGAAGAAGACATGGCACCCTTTTTGTGAAGTTCATAGCAGTGCCCTGTAAAGTACCCCACTATTTAGGTGGCATGTCTGGGTGTGCAGTCCATCACTTTGCAGACCCCTTCCACGTCCAACAGGGCTTGTTCTAGGCATTTTGGACTTGGACGGAAAGTTGGACGAAAATGTGGTATAAAGATGGACGATTTAGCGGCTTGGACGATCAGATTGGCAGGACGTATAATTAAATGATTTTCGAAAGGAAAAAAAAGTCGGACGTATTTTTTGAAAATGTGTCTTAAGCTGTTTTTTACTTTGGACGACTTGCGAGATGGACGTAAACGGACTTAGACGTCCCTTTCAATTATACCCCCTCCATGGGCTCCTTTTACAAAGTTGTGCTAGCGTTTTTAGCGCATGCACCGGATTAGCGCATGCTATAGCACGGGCTATCCAAAAAACCACCACCTGCTCAATAGGAGGCGGTAGCGGCTAGCGCGCGCATTATTCCGCGTGTTAAGGCCCTAACACACCTTTGTAAAAGGAGCCCTAACTTTAAGCTTGTAACTTATTATACAAAGTAAACTTTTACCTTCTTTTGGCTGCACACATACTCCTGCCGTTTCTGAGCAAAGGGGGAACATGGCATTATGTTGTTCTTAAAGAGGATGGCCTGACATCTATCACGTCCATGTGGTTAAACTTAATTGCCAGCCTCTTAAGGTGGAACAGACTGGCAAGGGCTTTTTATCCTGTTTATACGCATTGACCTAATGGACAACCTTAAACAATTCTAAAGTAAAAGTTAAAAGTCAATAAATGGGGATTAAAGGGATATAGGATACGGGGATTGAGGGATATAGATAGAGGTAGAGATAGGATTATGGAAGGGTATAGATAGAAGAAAAATGGGGATTAAAGGGATATAGGATACGGGGATTGAGGGATATAGATAGAGGTAGAGATAGGATTATGGAAGAGTATAGATAGAAGAAAAATGGGGATTAAAGGGATATAGGATACGGGATATAGGATATAGGATATGCAGCAAAACTTTAACCAAATCAATAGAAATGCTGCCATTCTAAAGCTCTATGTAAGCCTTCAGGTTCAATTGTTTTCAATTTAAATATTTATTCTTTCTGAGACAGTGTTTTTTTTTGGGTTTTTTTTTTTTAAATCCCCTCCTCTCCTCCCTGTCTGTATCACGTCTACAACTACAGCTGAAGCCTCCATGTACCTACACATCCAAAATGTGACCCTGCAAAGGGTTTGAGTTTGAGATCACTACTCTAGCCTGAAGGCAAGAATGAAGAAAATTATGAAGAATTTAACATGAATGTAAATTACCTCATGAATTATTGGCTTATTTTAAGTTTGCCATTTTTGGGTCAATGAGTCAAAGATACCACATGAGATAAGTGAGAGGGGGTTCCTCCCCCTTAAAATGTTTACATAAAATATCCTGAAAATAAAAATCAGAATGAGTCTTATTCAGTATATAACTTTTGTCCTAGTTTGTGCTTATGGAAGAAAAAAAAAAAACCCCACATTTTCTTTCTGTTAGCTTGATGATTAAAAAGAAACCACTGAGAATACTCAGAAGAAGATGCTAGCAGAGTAGGCGGTGAACCTTTGAATCAAGCTGCGCTAGCGGGGTTAACGCGCATGACTTTTCATCACGCGTTAACCCCCGCGCTGGCTAAAAACTACTGCCTGCTCAAGAGGAGGCGGTAGCAGCTAGCGTGACCGGCGGTTTAGCGCGTGTTATTACGCACGTTAAACTGCTAGTGCAGCTTGATAAAAGGAGCCCTCGGGAGGCCAAGTCTGAACCAAAATAAAATCCCAGGACCGTAAAATAAAGACCTGATTTACTGCCCAGTTGTGTATCATGGACAACATTTTCACTGTTTAATTACACAAGACCCATTTAGAGATTATTTCCCCATCAGCATCATTCAGAGAAAAAAAACCCACTAAGGGCTCCTTTTACTAAGCTGCACTAGCGTTTTTAGTGCACGCTGCCCCCCCCCCCCATGCTATGCCAGCTCAATGGTGGCGTTAGCATCTAGCGCACGGGGCAATGCAGCGCACGCTGAGCGTGCACTAAAACCACTAGCGCAGCTTAGTAAAAGGAGCCCAAAAACACTTTCAGCTGTTTGAATTCCTAAATAGGAACGAGTCACGTAGGAAGCAGAGACTAAAGAAATTAATTAAACGGTACCTGCATATCATTGAGAGGAAAATCGCCTTCTCAAACATATTCATTATGGTCATTTCTGTTGATTTCCAAAATGCTGATGTAGAGCACCAGCTGAGAAGGCAGCCCTGCAGGTCAAGCAGCCAGTGAGCAATGTGGGAGACCTGTCTACTAATGATAGTCATAGAAATGTAATGCTCTTTTTCCATTGCCGTGCCGTCATTAGCATGCCAGCTATGGAAGACTGTTTTTGTTATATGGTACAAATTTAGGGATGATAACCTTTCAAGAGGTGAAAGGCTAGGGTAAGCTCTGGTTGTATTAATAAGTTCATGTTTAATGCTTCCAAATTTGGAGTTTGGGGAGGAATTAGGGGTGTCATGGTTTGAAATTATTTTCTGAAATGATAGGAAAGGAAAATGTCATTTGAGCAAATGTCTTCATAAATGGCATTAAGTAAATACGAGCGTTTTCATTTGTTTCAGTTGGCCCACATAAAAAAAAGAACACCCTGACAGTCTAGTGCAGTGTTCTTCAACCGCCGGTCCATGGACCGGTGCCGGTCCACAGAAATTTTCTGCCGGTCCGCAGCCGGCACGTGCCTTGGGCCTGAGGAGATCAGTGCACAAAGCCGCGGGTGGCTCCTACGCATGTCCTGTGCCTGAACCGGCAGCCATCTCTCCGACGTCGCAACGTCAAAGGGAAGGCTTCCAGATGATGCGCAAGGAGCCGCTGCACATGGCTTTGTACAAACTGCGGCATTGAGGAAGAGGGGAAGTGAGGAAGAGGGAGCCGGCTGCGGGCAGCATTAAACAGCCAGGTGGGAGCGCTGGTATGTTTTTTGCAGAGGGGGAGACAGGCATTGTTTGTAAACAAGAGAGGGCAGGACACCCAGCCTCACCCAACTGCCGTGATGAAGGGATGGCACGTTGACAAGGAGGTCAGAGAGCAGATGCGTGCAGAGGGAAGCATCTAATTGAGGCACAGCATGGAGGGAGGGAGACAACAAAGGTAGGGGGAATGATTTTATTTTCAGTTTAGTGATTGATATGTGTCAATTTTGAAAATTTTCATCTGCTGTCTATATTTTGCACTGTTCAGGAAGAAATGTATTTGTTTCTTTTTCTCTGGGGTTGTACTGCATGCAGAGTCTTGAATCTTAGGGTTTCGTTTATATATATTAGTACTTTTAATTTGTGGTCCCGTATTTGCATAGGGTTTATCTGTATTCTGCATGTATGACCAAGGCCAGGTGTTCTGGTAGGAATGAAAGTTGAGAAGCATTCAGTGTGTTTTGTGTAGGTTAATTTTGTGGTTAACCATTATGTGTTGTTAATAAGATTATATTGTGTGTATACATAAAAAATGAATGGAAAAAATAGGGGTCCTTTTATCAAGGTGCGGTAACAGTTTAACGCGTGGAATACTACGCATTAAACTGCCTGCCGCACTAGTACCTAACGCCTCCATTGACAAGGCGTCAGGATTTTAGGCTTCCGCGGGGGTTAGCGCGTGATGAAATGTCTGACGCGCTAACCCCGCTAGCGCGGCTTGATAAAAGGACCCCATAGTGTTACAATTAGTACTATTATGGGGGCGGGGTCTGGGTGGAGATGGGCGGGGTCCGGCCCACAACGTAGCCCACTGCTCTTCAACCGCCGGTCTGTGGACTGGTGCCAGTCCACAAAATAATTCTTTTATTTCTGCCGGTTCATAGGTGTAAAAAGGTTGAAGAACACTGGTCTAGTGGATCTCTCTGTAAACCCCTTTTGTCGCATGTGTGAATCATCTACGGGTAGATGCAATTGCCTGTCACTTCTTCCCCGCTGCTTCTATTGCCTGAGTCCATATTTTATGCTACAGCATATTTGAGACACCATTGTACAGGAAAATAGACAATGGCATTTTGACAACTAGTAGTGGCATGGCAGGAGTGGGAAAGCAAAGAGACAAATGTAGGGGGTAAAGTGAGGTATTTTTGTTTTCATGTTGGTTTTGGGATTTGGGGGGGGGTTCTTTTTCATTTGCTGTTTGCTTTATTTTACATAAATGAAAACAAGAAATAAAGGGGTTCTTTTTTTACCAAGCTGCAGTGAAAAATGACTTTATTGTGCCCTTACATGGGTTTTTCCCAAGTATTAAGGCCATTTTTATCACAACCAGAAAATGGATAAATTTTCTATTTTTTTCTATTAATAGCCATGGTGCCAATGTTTGTTTATTTAGTTATTACACCTTTTATAAACCGCATTATCCAGATTCTAGGCAGTGTACAACAACCATCTCATAAACATTCTATCTAACATAAAAATAAACTAACCAAGATATTCTCTTCCCCCATCTCCAAAGATCTTAAGCCAGGTAATCAAGGCCTCCTTTTATCAAGCTGTGTTAGGGTTTTTTATAGCCTGTCGTCATGGTAAAATCTCCGACACTCAAGGGAATTCTATGAGCATTGGAGTTTTTACTACAGTGGCCAGCAATAAAAAAATTCCTAATGAGGTTTGATAAAAGGGGACCTAAAAGCCTAAGCCCTAAACTGCTTTCTAAACTGTAATTAATGTCCAATCTTCTGTAGGTCTTCTACATCCAAAGACTTACACCATCTATTTAAAAGATTCTAGACCTAATATCATCTAAGCCAATCATTTTAAAAGAAGGAACATTCAAAATCAATTTATCTGCTGATCTCAATGAATGAAGTGGACTGTAAATTCTCAGAAGTGCAGTCAAAAAGGTGGTACATCTATTTAAATTGCTCTGTAAATCACAGTTAAAATCTTAATTTGGATCCTTCATATTATTGGCAGCCAGTGAAGGCTTTTCAATGTTTGCAAAATATGTTCAGTTCCTGACACACCATCTATAATGTGAGCTGCTACATTCTGAGCCGACTTTAAAGGTTTCAACAAATAATCTGGAACATCCCAAAACAAAACATTACAATAGTTAACCAAAGGTGTAATAAGTGATCGTACCACTAAACTAAAATTGTCATTAGCCAAAAAAGCCTTCAATCTTTTAAAAAAAACCAATTTCTTCACCAACAATTTTATATGTGAGTTGAATCAATTAATATCCATAAATATTTCAGCTCCCTTTGGATCTGTATCCTTTCTTCGTCAATCTCAAACTCTAAGGAACAATTCAAATTGGTATGAAGGTACCACAACTTGAGTTTTTAAGACATTAAACAGCAGTCTGTTAGCCTTCATCCAAATTGTGATAATCTGTAAATAACATTTCAATAAATCCAGTGTCTTGTCCCAAGAGTCAGAGAATGGCAGAATTGAATATTGCCTGTGCTGTTATTTTACTATATTTTAGATGGCGGGATTGACAATTTTAAATAAACTTGGAAAACTTGCATATAATTTATACAAAAGTGCCATTTCTGAAAGCAGTTTACATAAAGATAACATAAAAACATTGAAAAGAGCAGGAGGGGGATCGGATCCAAGATAATAATAATAATAATAATTTTATTTTTGTATACAGCCATACCCAGGGAGTTCTAGGCAGTTCACAACAAATAGATGAGTTACATACAGTGCGATTGAAAAAAGAAGAACATAACAAGGCAATCGAAGGGTCAAACTAGTTTACATTGACAATTTAAGTGAAGGAAGGGCTAATACAGAGCACATACGGTATGTACTGTAAGAGAGTACAATTGAATTTATGAGAGGGGGGAAACAAAGCATATTATATGAGGGGGAGGGGGTAGGGATCTTGGAAGGGGTGGAGGAGGGGGAAAAAGTAAAGAAGGTGGGCAGTGTTGAGGGGGGAGGGGAGAGTTAAGGATTTGATCTGTTGCAAAGAAGAGTGTTCGATCTGTTTTCTAATGTGGAGAGGAGGAGCGTTAAGGCGGAAGAGGGGAGCATTAAGGATTTGGTCCATTGAAAAGTAGAGTTTTGAGCTTTTTTCTAAAGTGGAGGTATGAAGAGGCGTCAAGTATAATTTGGGTGAGCCATGAGTTTAGTTTGGCCGCTTGAAAAGAGAAGGTTCGTTCGAGGAATCTTTTAAGGTGACATGATTTCAGTGAGGGGAAAGCGAACATAGTTATTCTGCGGGAGCTCTTATTATTATAGTTCAGGTTGAAGTGGGGGTAAAGATAGTCTGGTGACATACCCGATACGGTTTTGTAGCAGATGCAAGAGAACTTAAATAGGACTCTGGATTCGAATGGCAGCCAGTGCAACTTGTGGTAGAAGGGGGATATGTGTTCCCATTTCTTCAGGCCAAAGATAAGGTGGATGGTGGCGTTTTGGACCAATCTCGGCTTCTTGGTGACTTTCTTGAAGGCGCCTAGATAAATGATGTTACAGTAGTCCAGGACACTAAGAATAGAGCTTGGACCAGCAGACGAAAGGAGGTGTCGTCAAAGTATTTTTTAATGGTGCGGAGTTTCCAGAGTGTCGAGATACTTTTCTTAAACACTAGGTCAGTGTGTTTCTCCAGTGTGAGATGCTTGTCTAAGGTGACTTCTAGTATTTTTAAGGATTGCTCAATACAGTAGTCTAGACCATTGATATGTATCGCAGTTTCCTTGATTTTGTCGTTTGGGGATACTAAGAAGAATTTAGTTTTTTCTGGGTTTAGCTTTAGCCTAAACGCTGTCATCCAAAGTTCGATCTGATTTAGGGTGAGAAATAGCGAGTTTAGAAGCTCTGAGGTAAGGTAAGAGAGTGGAATGATTATGGTGATGTCGTCTGCGTAGATGAAGAATTTGAGCTTCAGACTCTGCAGGAGGTTTCCTAGGGAGGCAAGGTAGATGTTAAATAGGGTGGGGGACAAGGGGGATCCTTGTGGGACCCCACAAGGGTTGTCCCAGCTGTAAGAGGTAGTGTCATCCTTGAACACCTTGTAGGTTCTTGTTGTCAGGAATTCGTGGAACCAACTGAGAACATGACCTGAGATTCCAATAGATGTTAGACAGTCTAGTAGAGTGGCGTGGTCAACCAAGTCAAATGCGCTACTCAGATCGAGTTGCAATATTAGAGCGCTTGAGCCTTGGCTGAATAGTTGATGAAGGTAATCAAGCAGAGAAGCTAAAATTGTTTCAGTACTGTGACCTGACCGGAAACCGGATTGATTGTCATGTAAGATATTGTGTTTTTCTAAGTATGTGGTGAGTTTGGTGTTTACTATCCCTTCTGCTATTTTGGTAACCAGGGGGATATTGGCGATTGGTCTGAAGTTGGATGTATTGTTAGATGGTTCTTTAGTATTTTTCTTAATTGGTGAAATCATAATGTGCCCTTGTTCTACTAGGAACTTCCCAGAGGATAGTAAAGAGTTGATCTCTACTATCTCTGCTATTGAGCAGTTGCTGCTAAACTCCTCTCTCTCCTAGTGAGAATTTCCTAGCCATGCCGAAAAGGAGGGGTAAGAGTATCAGTAGTGCCTCCCGACGCCCAGTAGTACCTTGATAAACTTTTGCAGCGCCTGCAACAGGAATCATCTTTGTCGGGGATTTGCCTGCTGGAGACGCCGGTGGGGAGTGACACCGTGGCTGATCTCCCTGGGCTTAACGCCACCTTGAGCCCCAACATTAGCACCTTGAGCCCCAGACAGCAGCAGCAGCAGCAAAAATCTAACCTCTAAAAAGAAAAAAAAAAAAAGGGACTTTTCTTCTCTCTCATTACTCTCTTCTCTCTCTACCCTTTCAGCTAGCTGCACGCCAGACACCACTCATACACACCGAGGAACCATAGGAGTAGGGAAAAAGAAATGGAGGCTGCAGGAACCCAGCGGAGCTATCCAGTGTACTGCATCGAGTGTCATATGTATGACTACCTCCCCTCCGGGAGGCAGGCGTACATATGCAGTCAATGCCAGGAACTGGATAGCCTGAGGAAGGAGGTCGGGAGACTGCAGGCCAGGGTCCAGGAGCTGGAAGGACTGTGCACCTTAGAGGAACCGTGCTGGACAACGGAGGATACCACCGGAGAAAGTCACGTCACGGAGCAAGTAAGAGAGCTCGAGAAATTCATTGAGGAGGCCTGCAGGATGGTGGCGGCACAGGACAAACAGCACATCGGAGAGGAACCAACAATTGGACGACAGAATCCACCAGACGCCATGGGAGTAGGATCTTGCGGAGGAGCTGGACAGACAGAGGAGATAGTGACCCAACAGAACCCAGAGGAAAAACTAGCGGATCGCGACACGGACCTGAGACCAGAGAGACAACTAAGGAAGGGGAAGTCTGCAATTGTAGTGGGAGGCTCAATCCTGAGAGAAGTGGACAGTCACATAGCAGGAGGGAGAGAGGACCTACTAGTGACATGTCTCCCAGGGGCGAGAACAAAGGACGTCATTGACAGAATAGAGAGAATCCTGGACGGAGCTGAGACAGAGGAGACAGCGGTGATAATCCACGTTGGCACCAACGACATCAGCAGGAGGAGCTACAACAGGACTACACTAACTGAGCAGTTCAGGATCCTGGGGAGGAAACTGAAGCTGAGGACAAGGAGGATAGCCTTCTCAGAGATCCTGCCAGTACCAAGGGCAGATGCTAAGAGACAGACCGAGCTGCAAGCAGTAAACGGTTGGCTGAGGAGATGGTGCGAAGAGGAGGGTTTCCACTTTGTACGGAACTGGACAACTTTTTTGGGGAAGAACAAGCTCTACAGGAGGGACGGACTGCACCTGAGCACGGCTGGGATGAGGTTGCTGGCACGCAATGTCCAGAGCGGCATAGACTTGGCTTTAAACTGAGGAGAAGGGGAAAGCCGACAGTCAACCTGACCTCGACACATCGGACCAAAGTATCGAACAAGGATACTGAACCAGAAATTTGTAAAAGAGGGCTCGGGACTGAGAGGGAACTTTTGGGAAAAGGACACAAGGACGCAATGCAGGGAGCCAATGCACAAACGAACCTAGCAAACAAGATTAAGAAAGAACAACAGGAGCCAAAGGGTCATCCAAACATGGGGAAGCAGGCTGAGGACAACACAGACACACCGCAGGATGGGGATGAACACAACAATGCTTGGGGGCTGGCAACCCATGAGGAGGTTGGCAGGGGCGCCAAACCACGAGGAGAACCAGCGGAAAAGGCAAACAACCAGGACTTAAATTGCCTAAGAGCCAAAATGGGAGAACTAGAAGTCATAGCCAGTACAAAGGACCTGGACATAATAGGAGTCACAGAAACATGGTGGACTGATGACAACAAATGGGATGTAGCCATACCAGGGTACAAACTCTACAGGAGGGACAGGACACACAAGAAGGGTGGAGGAATAGCGCTTTATATAAAGGACTCCATACCTTCAACCAGGATGGAAACAACAGTAAGGGCGGACGACTTGGAATCACTTTGGATTAAGCTACCTGGAGGAACTGGAGCAGACATAAAATTGGGCCTGTACTATCGCCCACCTGGAAAACCAGAAGCACTCGACCAGGACTGGAGGCTGAGCTGAGGCAGATATGCAAAAGCGGAAGCGTGATGGTGATGGGAGACTTCAACTACCCTGAGATAGACTGGAGTATTGGACACTCAAACTGCATAAGGGAGACCAAATTCCTGGAAACCACGAGGGACTGTTTCATGGAACAGCTGGTCACGGAACCAACACGGGGGGATGCCACTCTCGACCTAATCCTCAACGGGCTAGGGGGACCTGCAAAGGAGGTGGCGGTGCTAGAACCCCTAGGAAACAGCGATCACAACATGATCCAGTGCAAGCTGGAAATTGGATCATCAAAGGTGAAAAGAACCACAGCAACAGCACTCAACTTCAAAAAAAGGAATTATGATGGCATGAGGAAAATGGTGGGAAAGAAACTCAACGGTAGCGCAAGGAAGATGGAGTCTGTAGAAAAAGCCTGGTCCCTACTCAAGGGCACGGTGCAAGAGGCACAGAACCTGTACATCCCCAGATTCAGGAAGGGGTGCAAAAAACAAACAAACAAAAAACCCAGCGTGGATAACAACTGCAGTGAAAAAGGCAATAAGTGACAAGAAAGCATCGTTCAAAAAATGGAAAAAGGACCAAACAAAGGACAACCAAAAGGAGCACAAAGAACACCAAAGGGAGTGTCACCGTGTGGTTAGGAAAGCTAAAAGAGAATATGAGGAGAGACTGGCGGGGGAAGCAACAAACTTCAAATCGTTCTTCAGCTATGTGAAGGGGAAGCAACCGGCAAGGGAAGAAGTGGGGCCATTGGATGATGGAGACAAAAAAGGAGTGGTAAAAGAGGAAAAAGAGATAGCAGACAGGTTAAATAAGTTCTTCATGTCAGTCTTCACGAGGGAGGACACATCCAATATTCCGGAACCGGAGGACATCGTAAATGGGGATCGGGATGAAAAGCTGGTCCAACTAGAGGTAAGCCAAGAGGATGTCGTCAGGCAGATAGACAGACTAAAGAGCGACAAATCGCCAGGTCTGGACAGCATTCACCCAAGGGTACTCAAGGAACTAAGGAACGAAATAGCAGAGCCACTTCGCCAAATATGTAACCTATCCTTAAAAACTGGAGAGATCCCGGAGGATTGGAAAATTGCAAATGTCACGCCCATCTTCAAGAAGGGTTCAAGGGGGGACCAGGAAACTACAGGCCGGTGAGCTTGACCTCGGTCCCAGGAAAGATGATGGAAGCGCTGATTAAGGACAGTATCTGTGAACACATAGAAAACAATGGACAGCTAAAGTCGAGCCAGCACGGCTTCTGCAAGGGTAGGTCATGCCTCACAAACTTATTGTACTTCTTTGAGGGAGTAAACAGACAGGTGGATAAAGGGGAATCCATTGATATCATTTACCTTGACTTTCAAAAAGCCTTCGACAAGGTACCGCACGAAAGACTGCTTAAAAAGCTGTGGAAACACGGGGTGCAAGGGGAGGTCCACCGATGGATCAAAAACTGGCTGGCAGACAGGAAACAGAGGGTTGGAGTAAAGGGCCATTACTCAGACTGGCATTGGGTCACGAGCGGAGTTCCGCAGGGGTCGGTGCTGGGACCGCTCCTGTTCAATATATTTATTAATGACCTGGAGGCGGGAACAAATTGCGAAGTTATTAAATTTGCGGATGACACCAAACTCTACCGCAGGGTTGAAACCATGGAAGACTGCGAAGATCTCCAAAGGGACCTAACGACGCTAGAAGAATGGGCCAAAAAATGGCAAATGAACTTTAACGTAGGGAAATGCAAGGTCATGCATGTAGGGAAAAAGAACCCGATGTTCAGCTACAAAATGGGAGGATCACTGCTAGGGGTAAGTAACCTTGAAAGAGACCTGGGAGTGATGGTAGACACATCTTTGAAGGCGTCGGCACAGTGCGCCACAGCCTCAAGAAAAGCAAACAAAATGTTGGGTATCATTAAGAAGGGTATCACGACCAGGACAAAGGAGGTCATCCTGCCACTGTATCGTGCAATGGTGCGACCGCATCTGGAGTACTGTGTCCAGTACTGGTCGCCGTACCTCAAGAAGGACATGGCGGTACTTGAGGGAGTCCAGAGAAGAACAACTAAACTGATAAGGGGTATGGAAAACCTCTCATATACTGACAGACTGAAAAAGCTGGGGCTGTTCTCCCTGGAAAAGCGGAGACTTAGAGGAGACATGATAGAAACCTTCAAGATCCTGAAAGGTATAGAAAAAGTAGACAGGGACAGATTTTTCAGATTATGGGGAACCACAAGTACAAGGGGGCACTCGGAGAAATTAAAAGGGGACAGGTTTAAAACAAATGCCAGAAAGTTCTTTTTCACCCAGAGGGTGGTGGACACATAGAACACGCTTCCGGAGGCTGTGATAGGCCGGAGCACGTTACAAGGCTTCAAAGAAGGTTTGGATAGGTTCCTAGAGGATAAAGGAATTGAGGGGTACAGATAAGAGTAGCGGTAGGTTATAGGGATAGTCTGGGACCATTGCTCAGGCAATGGGCCTGATGGGCCGCCGCGGGAGCGGACCGCTGGGCGAGATGGACCTCTGATCTGCCTCAGAGGAGGCAACTTCTTATGTTCTTATGTTCTTATTAGAGCACTGCCCCCACAGCCTCAGAGGACAAGCTCTCCGCATGAGCTCGCCATGTCCAAGGGGGCAGTGTCTGAGCCATGGGAGGCCAGTGCGGGCTTGTTAATGGATTCTGAAGGGATTTTGATATCCCAGGTGAGACTGCCTGAGGAAGGGACTGCCTGAGGAGGCACACCAAGGCAGACAAGAGGTATGCCTGGGAACTGTAAAAGCTTTTTTGCCACTCGTAACTTTTTCAAAAATAACCAAACCACCCGAGGTTACTCTGGATGCCTTGTGGTAAATTTGGGAAAAACAATTGCACCACAAATAAATCAACTAGGGGAGAAATTGAATGAACAAGCAAAAGAGCTCCTTATCCTAAAACAAGATACTTTAACAACTAAAAGTGACTTACAAAAAAATTCTGCGGAGGTGATATCAGTTAAGAAAATTCAGGAAGCACTGATAACAGATAATATTTTCCTAAGGAAGAAATTGAAAGTACTGGAAAACCAAAGTAGAGCTAATAATATACGTATATTGAATTTTCCAAAGATTCCTATTGTTACTCTATTAGAAATGTTAAGGAGGTATTTTAAGGAGATTCTAAATGTACCGGAGCAATCTATACCTCCCTTTGTTAGAGTTTATTACCTTCCACAGAAAAAAGATCAGCAACAACTTGGAAGTGAAAATCAACAAGAGACCCCACTTGATGTTTCCAATTTATTGGAAGCATCCGATGCTTCTCTCTCTCCTCCTGCTACACTATTGTTGACGGTAGGTCTTCTACCGGATAAAGAATGGATTTTAAAGATGTTTCTTCAGAACAGATTCAAGGAATCCAAATGTTTCCTGATGTCTCAAGGGAGACACAAAAAAGGAGAAAGCAGTTCTTGATTTTGAGACCAGCAGTAACCGATATAGGAGGTGTTTTCCACCTAAGATTTCCTTGCAAGTGTGTGATTAGATATCAGTCTTTAAACTATGTTTTCCTAGAACCATTACAGTTATCCAGTTTCTTATCTCTTAAACGCCTTGGGAGAGAAGAGAAATAACATAATAACATCATATATGAATGACTAAGATTCCCATAACTTAACAGCAGACAGTAGATTTCTTGTCAGGTTTAATAGTTCTTGATATTTTTTTTTACTCTGAATTAATCTTGGATCTCCAAATTGATGACTTGAGATAGATTAAAAAACTTTATTTTTTCCTGTTTAATAATTATTTGATTTTATTTAAGTATATTGTCTTATTCTACCTTTCTATACAAGTGTTTAATGCTTAATATATATTTTTGAAAATTATATATATTAAAAAAAAGAGCAGGGGATAACGATGATCCTTGAGGCGTACCTGATATTACCTTTATCTATGAAGTAGCACAATCAAAAGCTTCAACTAGGGAATGACATGGGGACAAATTTGTCATTATCCCCTACAGGATCTATCTCCATCCCTGTTCTATCCCTGCAAGTTACGTATGTCCCTGCCCCTAAAAAATAGAAGAAAAGACCTTAAATCCAGTTCTTGTTCTTAAATCCAGTTTGAGCACTGCGGAGCCATCTTTTGATCCAGGAGATGCATTTTGGCGTCCCATTTGAAGCTTGATCGGATACGTTACACCATGAGGCAGCAGACTTGTGAAATGCTGGCCACCGTTGGTGTACCGATCATCCAGAAGATAAGTTGAAAGTCTTTTCTTCTATCTTTTAGCACAAAACAGCAACGCACAAGGCTTTTATCCTTTGCACCGAAAATGGAGGGTTTTTTTGCCAATGAGGTTAACGCCTAAACACCTTTAACCACCTCTTGTGGCGGTGGGAGGGTCCCAGTCTGAGGCTTTTTCCTCCTATTTTTCTATTGCATTTTGTAATTAAGCCTGAGCTGTGCTGCTTCTATCCATCAGACATTGTGCATTTTTCTTGTGAAAGTGTTTTCTTAATATTATTGATTTTTCACAATATCCGAGTTTTGTGGGGTTCTGACAAACAATGACACACCGACACCAGAGGCAACTGGGCAGAAGTACAATATTTAAATAGAAAAAGATGGGAAAAGGATAAAAATAAGAGGCAAATGATCTAAAATACGAGTCTATTACTTCTGGGTCCCGTGCCTTGGAAGTGACATCAGAGTGAAAGCCAACATTGGTGTGGGCAGCAGGTTGGAGTTGCTGCTCACACCAGCAAAGAGCTAGGTGGGGGAGGAAGGGGTGCGCATGTCTCCCTCGCTATGCCACTGGATGTATAGTATCAAAAACTGATGATATATTACGTGCTACCATCAAATAGGATTTATTTTTGGTCAAAACCAGCTCTAATATTATCATAAGCATTACACGTGTTAATAATTCGGTAGAACATTTTGGGACAAAAGCCAAATTGGAAATGATCCAAAAGCTAGTTTTGATCCAGAAAATCCTGCAATTGATAGAGAACAAGTTTATCTATTATTTTGGCAAAGAACACTAAAAATGAAACTGGATGATAGTTATCAGTCTCAGATTTGTCCAACTGTCATTACCACACAGCCATTAAAATAACAGCGCAAAAACAATTACCGACACCTATTCTGTAGGTGGAAAGGGTTCACACACTAATCCTGTGTGAAGCAGTTAATATAACTGTGCGAATAATGAAGGATTGGCCACTTTCCACCCTCAGCCATGCTTCCACCAACAATAATTTAAAACATTTTTAGCATATGCTGATTTAGAGTTTGCCACAGGACGCCTGAACATATCCTGAGGGAGGCCATTTTACTTAGTTACCTCAGCTAAGTTTCAAGGACCCCATAATAAAAAGAATGCTAAAAATGTTCCTTGAACAACCCTAGAAAGAATTATTTAAGAGGGGGGTCAATGTCTGTCCATTTGTGTTTATCCAGCTCTCCACAGACACAATAAGGTGTGTTACTAATGATTAAAACATTTATTTATCTGCAACACAGCTCATAAGAATAAAATGAGTTCTGTAGCAGAAAACATGCATTGACATTTAGGGCTTCATTACAAAGGCCTTAAAACGCACAATAGCGCGCGATAAATTCCCGAGCGCACTAGCCACTACCGCCTCCTTTTTAGGAGGCGGTAGATTTTCGGCTACCGCACGGTAATTTTGTGCGTGCGCTAAAAACCCTAGCGCACCTTTGTAAAAGGAGCCCTTAGTGAACCATCACCTAACTCTAAAAAGAGGTGAATATTCACCAAGTGTGGCATGCAGGAAAAAATATGAATATCTGAGATGAATTAAAAAAAACAGAAGTGGAAGCAATTGGAGAAATGTGGTAAATCCCTAAAGATGTTTTTCAAAGTTACCTCCCTCTCCTTCCAAATTCACACACATCCACATCCACACTCATCCATACAGACATCCATATCCAGGCATGTTCCCACTCAAATACTAACACCTACATATCTTTATAGAAACTCAGAGCCCACAAACTCCTATAGTCAGATTCCAAGACCCTACACATGCTTGTATATACTTAGCAAATTTATATTTAAATACTCTAAACATCCAAAGCAGTTCTTTTAAATTATTTAGTCCAAGGATCTTTGAGCCTCAGCCCCACCACTCCACAGCCTCAGAATACTCTCATTGCGATGAGCTTTACGTGGTCATTTCCTCACTGGCTCATTTCTACTTAGATATGCAAGCATATGAAAAATTGGGTGTCCTGATGGTTTAATAGCTGTCTTATGAATTTTTGGAAGGAAATATATCCTTGGGACTCTAGGAAATCTTTCTATAAGGAATAGATTTTCTTTTAAAGTTAACTTTCCCTCTTTATAATATTGTGTCACCCAATCTATTATTTCACTCCTAATCCTATGCAGTAATAAAACCGTAATTCCTTATCATGCAAAAGTTAGCTCTATCTCGGATATAATTCAGCTAATTGAATAGAAATAATTTTCCATTCAGGATGACACCATACATGCTTATAGTTTTAAAATAGTTGCTTATTCTTCAGAAGTTTTTCTGCTGTATACTTCAAAAGATGTTTTCTTACATGGATTTCTATATTTGTTTGTATTAATTTTGTCATTATGCTATATTAAGTCAGAAGTAGTATTTTTACACACTTTCAGACAACTGATTTTTGCCTTCTAGGCTGACACATATCTATCAACTAACTTTAATAAAGTACTGCTATGACTCATATCACAAAGACCTTCCATTACAGCCACTAAAGGATGCCTCTGGCAACCGGAGCACTGCTGTAGAGATTGTGACAGCAGCCAGAATGTTATTGAAAACAAAAAGAATACTATTTTTATGCTGGGTATTGACTCCATTGAGACTGCTGTTCTTGTCTGTCAGAGTTTGATATACACCTGTGACAACCTTATATCTTTCTTTTTCCCTGAATTAATATAGAGCAGAGCAATCATTCTGGCCCCTCAAATCTATTTATTCTCTATATCCTTTGTAGGGTTGACAGATGGATAAGGTCACAAGAAACAACACTGGAGCTAAATTAAGGATTTAAACTTTCTCTACATGTACCAGTCCGCCAACAAATGCTACTCTTCCTGTTTACCTCACCTTCTGATGTGCTGTTTCTATTTGAGTTCCGCTAAAGCAGTGGTTCTCAACCCTGTCCTGGGGGACCCCCAGCCAGTTGGGTTTTCGAGATATCCCTAATGAATATGCATAAGTCACATTTGCAAGCCTGTCTCCTCCATTATATGCAAATCTCTCTCATGCATATTCATTAGGGATATCCTGAAAACCCAACTGGATAGGGGTCCCCTAGGATAGGATTGAGAACCTATCCTAAAGGAAAATGGGGTTGTAATGTCAGCTTAACTGTGGATATGCTAAAGGACCGGGTTTTATTCCCATCTTTGCTCCCCTCCCCCCCCCAAGTCAGTCAGGACTGTGAATGCTTTTAATAGGAGATATATTCTGTACAAACATAAGGAAGTTCTTCTTCACCCAGAGAGTGGTAGAAAACTGGAACACTCTTTCGGAGGCTGTTATAGGGGAAAACACCCTCCAGGGATTCTAGATAAAGTTAGACAAGTTCCTGCTGAACCAGAATGTACGCAAGTAAGGCTAGACTCAGTTAGGGCACTGATCCTTGACCTAAGGGGCTGCCGCGTGAGCGGACTGCTGGGCACGATGGACCACAGGTCTGACCCAGCAGTGGCAATTCTTATGTTCTTATAATGCTCAGCTTAGCATGCTCCAGCATATTCACATTTTCATTTTTTGGTCTTGATATCAGCATGATCGAGCTATCGTAGACATATTTACCACGATCATGCTAAATTTTATTATATTTTTCATTAAGGACCAAATTCAGTAAATGGTGCCCAAAATTGCACATTAAGTGCTCCTTTTGCTAAACCGCGGAAGAGCTTCTTACTGTGGGCCAGTGAGGTAAATGCTCTGATGTTCATTCAATTCCTTAGAGGGTCAGAGCATTTACCTTGCCGGCCCGTGATAAGATGGGTTTTGTAAAATCCAGCGTGATAGTATTCTGTAAAGGATGATTTGCACAAACCTCTGGATTCTCTAACTGGCGCCCATGTTGGCAGCCATCTTAAAAGTGGCCACTGACCGTGTGTCAATCACACAACAGCACAAGTTAGAGAATCGTGCCTCAAGCGCCTACTAAGCGTGATTCTCGCAAAGACAGGAGCCAGAAATGTAGGCCCAGAAAACCCTAGCATATATATCTGTCACTTATCTTTGCCAGGGAATCCCCTCCACAGCCTGCCATCAGCTGATCACGGCAAAGGAATCCCCAATCAGCTGAGCCGACAAGACTCCCCGAAACCATGGTCAGCTATTATTTAAGTAGATACTAAGGACAACCCAGATAGATAGGTTTGCAAGTCAAGGATGCTGAGCAATAATGCTTGAACAATCAGTCAAAATTGTGGCTCCAAGGAATAACTTCGAATTGCACGTAACTTCCGTAATTTAAAAAAATACTTTTCTTAAGACCACTCTTTAAGACAAGTATGTCCTATTTATAAATACCCACACTTCTACATAACCGCGCTAGAGGTTTTTAGCACAGAATGCCACACTGAATGACCCACGCTGCTCCCAATGCTCATTGAGTTCCTATGAGTGTCGAGAGCAGCATGTGCCATTCAGCGCGGCTCTCTGTGCTTATAAACGTAGAAGAGGGGGTTAGTGTGTACTCTTTTATAAGAGTAAACATTATTATTGGGGAATGAGATTTCATTGGAAACAACAACCCTTTCCTAATAGCATAACATAACATAAATCAAATCAGGAAAGATTCTGGAAGACTGGAAGGTGGCGAATGTTACGCCAATCTTCAAAAAAGGTTCGAGGGGAGATCCAGTAAACTACAGACCAGTGAGTCTGACCTCGGTACCGGGAAAGATGGTAGAGGCGCTGATAAAGGACCGCATCATTGATCACCTTAATAGACATGGTCTGATGAGGACCAGCTAGCATGGTTTCAGCAAAGGCAGATCTTGTTTAGCAAACTTGCTGCACTTCTTTGAGGGAGTAAACAGGCAGATAGACAAGGGCAACCCAGTTGACATTGTATACATGGATTTTCAGAAGGTGTTCGACAAAGCTCCCCTTGAATGACTACTTCACAAAATTGTGAGCCATGGAATCGAGGGTGAAATACTCACGTGGATTATAAACTGGCTGGAGCACAGTAAACAGAGAGTGGGGTTAAAAGGACAATACTTAGACTAAGGGTGCCACATGGCTCGGTGCTTGGACCCGTGCTCTTCAACATCTTTATAAATGATCTGGACATTGATACGATGAGTGAGGTGATTAAATTTGCGGACGATACAAAGTTATTCAGAATAGTAAAGACACAGGGGGATTGCGAAAATCTGCAACGTGACATAATCATGCTCGAGAAATGAGCAAATGAGGTTCAATGTGGATAAGTTGAAAGTGATGCATGTCGGTAACAAAAATCTCATGCACGAATACAGGATGTCCGGGGCGGTACTTGGAGAGACCTCCCAGGAAAGAGACTTGGGAGGCAACGGCGAAAAGGGTGAACAGAATGCTAGGAACGATAAAGAAGGAGATCATGAACACATCGGAGAAGGTTATCATGCCACTGTACCGGGCCATGTTGCGCCCTCACCTGGAGTACTGCGTCCAGTACTGGTCGCCTTATTAATCGAAAGGGTCCAGAGAAGAGCGACTAAAATGGTTAAGGGGCTGGAGGAGTTGCCGTACAGTGAGAGATTGGAGAAAATAGACTTCTTTTCCCTTGAAAAGAGGAGACTGAGAGGGGACATGATTGAAAATATTCAAAATACTGAAGGAAGTAGATTTAGTAGATAAAGACAGATTGTTCACCCTCTCCAAGGTAGGGAGAACGAGAGGGCACTTTAAAGTTGAAAGGGGAAAGATTATTCAAGACAAAGTTGTACAAGTTCCTGCTAAACTGGAATGTACATAGGTGAGGCTGGACTAATTTAGAGCACTGGTCTTTGACCTTGGGGCCGCGGACTGCTGGGCACGATGGACCACTGGTCTGACCCAGCAGTGGCAATTCTTATGTTCTTATCTTTATTTATATACCGCATTAGCCTTTTGATTCAAAGCGGTTTACAGAATTTAAAAAACAGGGAGAAAACAGCAAATTACAAGATAGACATGATATAACCTTTCCTAATGATAGCAATCAAAAGTTAGTGCTAAATCTATGACATGTAACTCTGAAGAATGTCAACTACTGGAGGAAGGAGTGGTTAGAGCTACATCCTCAGCACCCTGAGGTTGTGGGTTCAAATCCTGCACTGCTCCTTGTGACCCTGGGCAAGTCACTCAATCCTCCCCTAGGTACATTAGATAGATTGTGAGCCCACTAGGACAGATAGGGAAAATGCTTGAGTACCTGATTCTAAACTGCTTAGATAACCTAAATAAATACTGAATCAATGGTACACCATCAATAGCGTGCAGGATAATTGCGCCCTGACAATTCCGCTCCATCAAGTGCGTGCATGAAGGGAGCAGGGTTTTTGGGGCAAAATTATAAGTGTGTTTGGGGGTGGGTTTGTGGCAATATTGAAATTGAGACTGCGTCGGCATCCCCCGAACTAGAGTGTGATTGTCCCACACACCCTCTGAGAGCAGAAGAGCCGGGCTTTGGGAGGAGAGTGCGACTTTATAGTGTAGTGGGGGGTTAACCCCACCCCGCCCCTAAACGAGAGCACGAGGAGTTATAAATGTAGCTGGGGGTTCCCCCCCCCCACACACACACACACCCCTCAGAGCACAAACGGGAAGGCATCAGAGCGGTGGTACACATTTGTCCTGCGTGAAAATGTCAAGGCATAATTGTTGGCGTGCCAATGTCCGGCACTCTTTTGACGGGTCACCAAATCAACTAGATGCAGGGAGTAAGCCTCTTCTAAGCAACAAGTTGATGAACCCATCTATACAAAGTTATGTTATACCTGAATTGAAAACCAGAAACAGTAGCGCTTATAAACAGTGCAAAATGCTGCCTTTAGATTGTTAGACCGTGTATAGATTTGTGATCATGTGACACCTTTATATTTAAAGTTCCACTGGTTACCAATGGAATTTAGGATCAAATTTAAGATCTTGATGTTGCCACTTACAGCCTTCATATCTTTCTAACTTGGTGTTATTTTATGCCCAAGGCGCTTATTATGATCTTTGAATGACAATAGGGTAGTCTTTCCCCATATTTCGAAGGCACATCTTGCTTCAACTAGAGATTGAGCGTTCTTTTATTTAGTTCCGCGGTTATGGAATAATTTGCCCATAGAACTGAGAAAAGAAGCATCAAACACAAATTTCAAAAGACAATTAAAAGCACATTTTTTTTTTCCATTGGCTTTTTCAAATTGAAGAAATGAGTCTGGGACTGAAATCTGTATTTATGTAGTGATTGATTTTTTTTTTAAAGAAAATTTCAGTTTGTATTAATTTACTCCCTATTACCAAAAATTATATTGGTTACCGATAGAGGCCAGAGTTTTATTCAAATTTTCATGTATCTGCTTCAAATCAATTTTCGGTGTGTCTCCAGGTTGTTTCCCATTTCTCTTTAAATTAGTCAAACAAGCCTACACGTAAAATCCAGTTATTTACATACCCTCCTGTCAAATTATGTCATTTTAAGATATTTTTAGAGAGAACTCTCGCTTTTCAGGCAGCTAAATTGAATACCTGGTTTTGGTGAAATTATGCTAGAAGATCCATCTTACTATAATTTTAGAAAATTACTAAAAACATAATTATGTAATAAATTTGTAACAAATGTTCTAAGTTAATGCTTTTAATCTATTGGCATTATGTATCTTCTAGAAATAGCTTTTCTTGTATTGTAAATCGGCTGGATGTTCAGCCTTATCTTGCTGTGAACTGCCTAGAACCTTTTATTAGTTTGGCAGTATAAAAGAAATCAATTATTATTATTGAGATTTTGATTGTTATAGAATTTTATGATTTTAAAAAACAAAAACAGAAATAAAAAATAATAACTTTGGATTTTATTCTTTCCTTTTCTATCTTTAAATGGAGTTCTTTTCTTAATGAATGTGAAATATATATTGTAAACCACTTGGATCCTTTTTTGGCTGTTATGCGGTATATAAAGTTTTTAATAAACAGACATTTTTTAAATAAACAAACACTCAGCACTGGTGTAGTAAGGGAGGGGTGGTCTGCCCCAGGTGCAATATTGCTGAGGGCACGGCACCCCTCCCCCTCTCTACCCCTCCCCCACTCTTCTCCTTGCCATGTGTATGCGTCCCTTGCATTATCCCATACTTTTTTTTACTTCCCTGGCACGAGGTTGCTGCCCGTGTCAGCATCCGTGTGCTCTTTTTTTTTTTTTTCTTATTACACACAAATTTATTTAGAATGACAAAATAAGGACATGTAAGAGAAAGGATGAAAGCTTTCACTAATGAATTCAAAATATATAAATATAGGGAACTGACAAGATTCTAGAGAAATTCATGAACTGATTACCTTACAAACATATCTGGATAACGTTTATGCAGATAAAAGTCAGCTACAAAGACACAAGGAACAAAAAATAACCTTACAGCTAAGACAGTAATGCAGTAGACATCACAAGAAAGGTCCGCATACCATGAATCATCATCCCAAGATGGATATCAATTTGGGTGATATATGATTCTATCACGCTGTTTATTTCTGCATAAGTTATTCTCACATGGATCCTTTGGGCACTTAATGCAAGGTTCCACTTCTTTATAAGGCTTTACACCTCTATAATTTCCAGGTGCTGCATAGTTGCAGACAACTATTACAGAATGTCCTTGATTACATTTCAAGGCAGCACAGCCAAGTTTGTAACTGGAAACCCAAACAACCTGCGTATAATGACCACATACGTCTGTACATCTATATCTTGCAGAATCATAATTCTTAACTTCAGAATGCCATGCAGCATCCACAGGTTTTCTCCAGCTGACTTGAATGTAGGATGAATGTTCCCAGAATGTAGGTAATGATTATGTTCAAACACGCATCTTTTTCCCTGCCTAGGAAGTGATGTCAAAGGGCGAGCCAACACTGATGTGAGTTGCTGCTCACTCTGGAGGAGTTAAAAAGGTATGGGAAATGGAAAGGGGCATGCACGTGGCATGGTGGGGCAGGAAAGTTGGCGGGGGAGGGGCGCCACCGTCCCCGCGCCTCTCACCCTTATTACACCACTGGCACTCAGGTTGAGGTCAACGGGTCAACAATGTTCTCAAACAAAGTTAAGTTAGAGCAAAGCACCTAGATTTCAAAAGGGATAACTTTAAAAAGATGAACAGATATGTTAACAAACCCTTGTCAGGTATAAGGGATTCAAGACATACAAAGTAACTATAGCCAGCATTAAAAAAGGCCTTGAGGGGATAATTTTATACAAGATTTTTTTTGCAGGGAAACTCTGTTCACATATGCAAAATAAGTCCACGGGAAATTTATTGGAACAGTATTTGTTGTGAAAACGTGGCATGTATTTCTATGAAGCCAGTGTATAGGTGTGCTCAGAGGAACCATGGGTTGAATCACTAAAAGCGCAATTCTATAACCCAGTGGTTCCCAACCCTGTCCTGGAGGAACACCAGGCCAATTGGGTTTTCAGGCTAGCCCTAATGAATATGCATGAAGCAAATTTGCATGCCTATCACTTCCATCATATGCAAACTCTCTCATGCATATTCATTAGGGCTAGCCTGAAAACCCGATTGGCCTGGTGTTCCTCCAGGACAGGGTTGGGAATCACTGCTATAACCTAGGCACTGAGATTTAGGCACAGGTGTATGAGTGCACTTAAATGTATAAATATTAGTATATTGCAAATATAAGCTTAACTTACATAGCATGTTCTTGGAAAGAGGTGCATATAGGATCAGAGCATGGGTGGGATATAAGCTGGGCTCCACTTATGCATGTAACTTATAGTATACTGCAGGGCTGCCCAAGTCCGGTCCTCGAGATCTACTGGCAGGCCAGGTTTTCAGGATATCCATAATGCATGAGAGAGATTTGCATACCAAGAAGGCAGTGCAGGCAAATCTTTCTCATGCATATTCTTTGTGGAAATCCTGAAAACCTGGCCTACCAGTAGATCTCGAGGACTGAACTTGGGCAGCCCTGGTATACGGTAAGTCAGGGGTAGGGAACTCTGGTCCTCAAGAGCCGTATTCCAGTTGGGTTTTCAGGATTTCCCCAATGAATATGCATGAGATCTATTTGCATGCTCTGCTTTCAATGCATATTCATTGGGGAAATCCTGAAAATCCGACTGGAATACGGCTCTCGAGGACCAGAGTTCCCTACCTCTGCTGTAAGTTATGAACATCTCTGCTGCTTTTAGGTGCTCACATCAGCTCTATGGTGGCTTAGGTGCAAGGATCTAAACTAGACATGGGCAACTCCGGTCCTCGAGGGCCGGAATCCAATCAGGTTTTCAGGATTTCCACAATGAATATACATTGAAAGCAGTGCATGCAAATAGATCTCATGCATATTCATTCGGGAAATCCTGAAAACCCAATTGGATTCCGGCCCTGAAAGACCGAAGTTGCACATGTCTGGTCTAAACTCTGAGGCCCAAATTCTATTTAGTGCACCCACTGGCATAGTAAAGGGGGGGGGGGTCTGCCCCAAGCACTGTCTTGATAGGGGCACGACCCACATTCTCCTCTCCTCCCCCGCTCCTTCCCTCCCCCCTCCCCCTTCCCTGTACCTCTGTAACGTTCCAAGTTTATTATGTACTTGATATCAACTTGTACCAAGACGGTTTACAATACTAAAAATTTAAAAGAGAAATTAAGAAAAATGTTCAATAGAGAAGACATAAATGTACAGAAACAGTAGGATCAGGGGTTAGGTAAGAGTCAAATACATTGAGATAAAATAAATAAAAAGGGTGACCAGAGGGCAAGAAGAAAAACAAAGGGGGGGATGATGCTTCTTAAAAGCGGTTGCTATTCATTACTGCGCAAGCAGCAACCCTTAACCTGATATTGCACCTGCATTGGCTCTTCTTCTGATGTCACTTCCTGGACCCGTGCCTAGGAAGTTACATTACAGGGAGATCCCACGCAGGCACGACAGCAGTTTCGGGGTTGCTGCTCATGCCCGGAACCTTACAGAGATATTAGATACGATCGCCGATGCATCAATCAAATTTCATAGATTACTAGTGTGAGGTGACTTAAATTTGCATCTTGAAAATACTAATAATAGGGATGTCTCTGATATCATCTTTTTTCTTCAGTCACTGGGTTTTTCATCTTCACCCTCTACCTCAACTCATGAAAAAGGTCACTCACTGGATAATGTTAGCTTTTTTGATCATACCACTCAACAGACTTTCATTGTTGCTGTTCGCTGGCAGCAAGTACCTTGGACCAATCATTATCTTGGTGAGTTTTCACTCCCTATTTTTATGATCCATATTCCGAGCCAATTTTTGCAGAAAAAAACTATTACTTTTAGAAAGAAAATTTGTTTAGAATCCTTCTGATCCCAAGTTTTAACCTCCCTCCCTTGTTCTCCTAAGGAATATCCTATCGATGTGAGTTGGCATAAGTGGAGATCTCCCACAGAACTTGTTTATAATAATAATAATAATAATAATATCAGTTTATATACCTCAGGACTGTGAAGTTCTATGCAGTTTACAATGATTAGAAATGTTACAGATTGAGTGAATAAACAAAGTTACAGATTGGCGCCAGTAATTACTAAAACCATTTCTTACGCTCGGAATGTACCGTGGTTTTTACCTTTTCATAGAGCCCTAAAACAAAATTGTAGGAAGTTAGAAAAGAAATGGAAAAAAATCTCATTTAGATCTGGACAAATTAAACTGGAGATGTGCAATTAGAAAATATAATTTTGAACTTAGAAAAGCGAGGAAAACTTATAACATTAGCATTCGCATTCCCGTCACCTGCAAATGAAAATTAATCACCATCAATCAATAATCACACAACTCAGTTTTATTGGAATAAATATTTGGCCGCAGCTTTATTATCTACCTGAATATTATCTCCACTTACAATACAATCTGTGTCCAAAAACCAACAAACCCCCAATGCATATTTCACACACCCCAGGGAGCTATTCGGTGTCGAAACTAGCTCCCATTAAGTCTTTAAATTTATAACATTCCCCCAAACATGACCCACAGTGACGCAAGGTCATGCTTCCCCTCCCCCCAAACATGACCCACGGTGATGCAATATGGCCATGCTTCCCCTCGCAGCGGTATCGCATACGAGTGTTACATTTATTTATTTATTAACTGCTCATCTCCCAGATCCAACTGGGCCAAACCCCATTTTCTGCCCCACCCAAAGCTGCGACCACCTCCCCCCAACTCCATAAGCTCCACCAAACCCACCCAAGTTGACATATAACATGTACACCTCCCACCCCACCCCACAACACAGACACAAAACATAACACCAGCACAAATGGGAGGGAGGGCGGGATAATCTTTTCCTGAAGAGACTACTCTACTGGTCCCCTTTCCTCACAGAATTCACTCCAGCCTGCCACAACATCCAACCAATCACATGACTGCTCCACCCCCATCACCTTAGAAACCTCCCTAATCATTTTTTCTTTCTTATAAGCTCTGTCTATTAACCCTTTCTTACCTCCTCTTATAAACTTGTCAATCCTTATTCTACAAACTCTTGACAACATCTCATATATTCCCCTCACCATCTGCCCCCCCCCCTCCCATTTTACCCACACCATCATTCAATAAATATTACCAGCCGGTGACATCAGCTCAGCTAATGTTATATCACACCAGATGAATCTGGTGTTCTTCTTTATGGTTGTAAAATAGCTAAGTCTGATAACCAGAGTGGTATCCTTTTTAAACTCTGGCGTTCTTTGACTAACTCTGATTCCAAATCTGACCAATCCTCATCTCCCTCTGCTGATATTCTAGCTTGCTTTTTTTCAAGATAAAATCTCTCTTATCAGGCAATCTTTTCCCATAGGTGAAATTGGATATCTCCCTACATATTCCAAAAATTCTACAGAGGAGATACCAGCTGATCGTTATTGGTGTTAATTTAATCTAGTATCTGAACTTCAAGTTTCTAAACTGTGTGAAAAGATGAGAAAGTGTAAATGTTCACTGGACCTTTCCATCATTTCTATTTCTTCATATTTCATCTCAAGCTATAACATGGTTGACTACTTTATTGAATTTCTGTTTGGAAAATGGACATTTTTCACAATCCATGAGACAAATAACACTTACTCCTCTTAAAAAAAAAAAAAAGTAGATTTAGATCCTACTATTCCTTCTCACTACCAACCAATTGCCAATATACCTTTGTTAACAAAAATGTTAGAATCAATTGTAGCTGGTCAACTTACCGATTATTTGGAGAAATTCTCATTACTCCAGCCATTTCAACATGGGTTTCATTCTAATTTTAGAACTGAAACCTTATTGATCTCTCAGCTTTCAAAAATTCAACAATTACGTCTTCAAAATAAATGTTCTATTTTGCTCCAGTTTGATTTATCTGTGGCATTCGATGTGGTATATCAAAACATTTTACTTCATTTACTTTCAGATATAGGTCTCCATCAGGTTGTTCTGGATTGGTTCTCTAAATTTATTTTGTCTCATTCTTATTCAATGAATAATTAAGGTGATATCTTCAATTCCTGGTGGACTCCTTGTGGGGTTCCCCAGGGCTCTCCACTTTCTCCAATTTTATTTAATCTCTATATGACCACACTGAATACTTTTAAGCTGTCAGCTTGGGAAACGCTGTTCACCTATTATTATTATTATTATTATTATAAAACCATGTAATATTCCGACCCTGAAATTTTCCTTGTATCATCTTACGATGTTCATTTCAATACTTTGTAATTCGCTGTCTGTACAGTTTTTCTTCATTGTGAACCGCCTAGAAGTCGAAAGATTGTGGCGGTATATAAGAATAAAGTTATTATTATTATTATTATGCGGATGATATCTTTATATTGATTGAGATCGATTTGGATATTACCAATTTAGTTTCCAAAGTAAATCATTGCATTTCCAAACTTCAAGCTTGGGCTCTTTCTGTCCAGATGAAGCTTAATACAACTAAAACTAAACTCTTGTGGTTAGGTCCAAAATTGGATTGTCTTCCTCCTCCTGTAGCTTTGGAATCTGGGGCCTCTTTGCAGATCAAGTTCTCTTCTAAGATAGTGGGAGTCCTTTTTGATTCCTCTCTTACCTTTAAGGACCAAATGAATTCCCTGATCAAGAAATGCTTTTTTAGTCTATGAATGTTGAGGAACGTTAGACATCTTTTTCATCATTGACATTTCTCTGTCCTGATCCATTCAATCTTATTATCTCGACTAGATTACTGCAACGCTATCTATTTTGGCATCACAAAAATCTATCTCCAAAGATTACAATTAGTCCAGAATACTGCTGCGAAGCTGATCTTTGGAAAAAGTAAATTTACCATGTGACCCCTTTGCTCCTGAGTCTTCGTTGGCTCCTGGTTTATCTTAGAATTCAATTCAAATGTACTTTCATCTCTTTCAGAATTTTATATGGCATTTTTATTCCCCTCATTCCCTTTTTATGGAATGCTTACAGATTTTCCTTTGCATGAGGCATCCAACAATTCAAACTCTCCCTTCCTTCTAGAAAAGGACTTAAAGGAGTTAAGATCTTCAGTCAATCTCTGGCTTTCAAACTTTCTCAACTATGGAATGAACTCCCCTTAATTCTGAGGAGTCCCAGTTCTTTACAATCATTCCGTAAATTTCTAAAAACTTTTTTTTTTTACTTTTCTTTTAGCCAAACATTTTGAAAACTAATCTCTTTGAAACTTTTGCTATTACTTTCTTTAGTTTTTATCTAATTGTTGTAAACCGAGCCGAGCTTCCTTAAGTTGATGACCCGGTATATAAAATTAAGTTTTAGTTTAGTTTAGTTTAGAAAATGGGGGGGGGGGAAGCAGGGAAGGAGCATGTAGAGGTAGGGGGCAGAGAAGAGGGCATGGGAGGGATGCCACCACCCAAGGCGCCTCTTACCCTCGTTATGTCACTAAGTGCACCATAAGTTAGGCGAGAGTAGGCACCCTATTGCTGCCTAACTTGATTTAATTTGTGATAAACAGCACAGTAATTGACTGCATCATTTAAAACTAATTAAAATCTAATTTTTAAAAAATGTAGACACTTTCAAGAACCAACTCCCATCCATAGAAGCTTCTACTGGTACTTATGTGGTTTATGCTGGAAGTGGATGTGTGTGCTGGTAGGCACCTCTATGAACATGATTCTCAACAAAAGCAGGTGACGGAGGGCAGGGAGTTAATATGGCGAACAGACTTTGACGGCGTTTTTCTGCTCCAGCAATTAACTCTTTAAATCCAATTCTACTTACTCAGTGATCTTTGAAAGAGAGGTTTTCTTCATAATGCTGCACTCTAAAAGGAAGGGGATGATTAAAGCTCTTCCACCACCAGTAATAACATCTTTCCCATTGCAGCTGACTATTCCTCAAGTGCTGGATCGCCACACTGCTAATTCCTGGTTTGAAGACTGGATGATGAATTCTGCGCTGAGACCAAACGAAGGAGCGTTCAGCTCTTTGGAAAATGACACCTCTCTTTCACCACAAAGAAAAATCCGGTTGGATTTTTATCACTGTATTTTTTATCATTGTACTTTTTTAATTGCATTTTCATGTTTTTATATGTCAGTGTATAATAAATTATCTCCAGAACATCTCTATCCACAGTTTTTTGTTTTTGTTTTGACCTCTCTTTCACCTCCAATGGCAAATGCCCTGCCTAGCAGAAATAAGATGTTCAGCGTCAGGCCCTGGAGAACCTATCCCGAGTCAGACTTAGGTGGAGCCTTACCCTCGAATGAGCTGCATGAGGTTAATGACATCGATGAAGCTGAGAAAACAGCTTCGAAGCAAGCAGTGACCCTAGGAGTGTTTCTAAAAGCTATAAAGAAGCTGGATGCTACGGCAAGAAATACTGCACAGGATATGGTGAACAGTTTCTTTGAATATGGATAGGGTGCATCAAGATTGTTTGGATAAAATTTCTCAAATACAGAGATTATTAACTTGAAATAGACTGGTCAGCAGTAATAAAAGATCAAAAGTTTATTTCAAGAAAAATTGCACAAATAGAAAATTATAATAGACGGTTAAACTTGAGAGTGTTAAACTGTCCTACAATTTTAGGTATATCCCTTGTGGAAGTCTTTAACAAGTTACTTCTTGAAAATTTGAAATTTCCTCCTAATGCTATTTCGCCAGGGAGGGACCTCTTCAAAATGGTGGGCCTTCTCCTCCCCGGTGCATCCTGTGATGCACTGGGGAGGGGCCTAAGGTTCTGATTTGCTCAGATACATAGAAGTGGTCTTAATCTGGGCCAATCAGAACCTCCGGTCCCTCCCCGGTGCATCCCAGGATACACTGGGGAGGGGAAGACCCACCATTTTGAAGAATTGGGCCAGTTGGCCAGAGGGAGTAGGTATCCCTCCGGCCAGCCATCTGAAAATAAAGTAATGGGGAGAGGGTGTGGGGGGTCATTGGAGACATGGGGGGGGTTCTTGACTGTAGGAGAGCATGGACAACTATCCCACTGCTGAGGTAAGTTAGGGGGTGTTGGTTGGTGGCAGGAGAGATTAGGTATCTCTCCCGCTGTGGGGAGGGGTATCAGTTGGGTGGGAGAGATTGGCCACAAGATGCACTTTTAACAGTGCTGTCACTGTACTGGCACCCCCGGACCAGTTGCTGATTTTGTCACCAAAACTGAGGCCAATCTTGGAGAATGGCTTGGTGATTCTTAAGAATCCACCGGAGTGCTCATTTCATTATTGAAGAGCCCATTTGCATGGCAGTATTCTGTTATCTATTGTTTGCATTATTATATCTTTGGTGTATGGACATTCTGTCGCATTGTTGATTCTGTTTTGCCTTGACTCTTTTAATAAAGATGATTACACACAAAAAAATGAAAGCTTGCTAAAGACTAAGAAGCCATTTTGATAATCCACCGCTAAAATGCATGCAGGCTAAACCATCTGAAAACTAGTTTAGCGACCGTGTTAACGTTTGAGAATCTGGACCTGAGTCTGTACACAAAAGGGAGACAGCTTTATTTAAAGACACAGAGGTTAGATACTCACCTGATAAAGTGTTCCAGTCAGTGGCGTACCAAGGGGGGGACAGGTGGGGTGATCCGCCCCAGGTGCACGCCCCAAGGGGGTGCAAAGCTGGCTACACACCGGGGAATAGGCTGCCGCCATCGGGAACAGGCCGGCGCTGAGTTCTCCCTCCCTGCTTCTCTTCCCCGCGGGCCGACAAACTCTTGTGGCCCGACGTCAATTCTGACGTCGGAGAGGACGTTCTGGGCCAGCCAATCAGTGCCTGGCTGGCCCAGAACGTCCTCTCTGACGTTAGAATTGATGTCGGGCGGCGAGAGTTGGTCGGCCCCCGCGGGGAAGAGAAGCAGGGCAAACTCGGCACCGGCCTATTCCCGATGGCCAGTGGCAGCCTTTTCCCAGTAGCGGTGGCAGCAGCATGTTTCCTAATGGCGGTGGCATGGGGAGAGCAGGGAGAAAGAAAGAAAGGGGGCAGGGTGAAACAAAGAAAGAAAGAAAAAAATGGGGCATAGGGAGAGAAAGAGAAAGACAGACATAGAGAAAAAAAGGGGGCATAGAGAGAGAAAGAAAAAGGGGGCAGGGTAAAAGAAAGAAAGAAATGGGGCACGGAGAGATGGAGGCAGACATAGAGAAAGAAAGGGGGCATGGAGAGAGAAAGAAAGAAGGGGGCAGGGTGAAAGAAAGAAAGAAATGGGGCACGGAGAGAGAGAGAAAGACAGACATACAGAAAGAAAGGGGGCATGGAGAGAGAAAGAAAGAAAGGGGCAGGATGAAAGAAAGAAAAAGTTGGGGGATGGAATGAGATCTGGAGGAGAGGAAGCATACAGGAGGCTGAAAGAAGGGAAGAAATTTTAGTTGCACAGTCAGAAGAATAAAGTGCAACCAGAGACTGATGAAATTACCAAACAAAGGTAGGAAAAATGATTTTATTTTCAATTTAGTGATCAAAATGTGTCCGTTTTGAGAATTTATATATGTTGTCTATATTTTGCACCATTGCCCCCTTTTATTAAACCGCAATAGCGTTTTTTAGCGCAGGGAGCCTATGAGCATCGAGAGCAGTGTGGGGCATTCAGCGTAGCTCCCTGTGCTAAAAAACGCTATCGCGGTTTAGTAAAAAGGGAGGGGGTATATTTGTCTATTTTTGTATAGTTGTTACTGAGGTGACATTGCATAAAGTCATCTGCCCTGACCTCTTTGAAAACCCGCGGAATGTAAATGATAATTAACATTTTCTCTGCATACAGTGTGCTTTGTGTTTTTAAAATTTTATTGTTGGTAGATCATTTTGACTTGGCCACGAAGGTAAGGGGGAGGGAGGGAGGGAGGGAGGGAGGGAGGGGAGCTGCTGAAAGACATTTAGTAATCCTTGCAGGCTTGACTGTGCAGGGAATTATTTTTGTAAAATCATATTTTGTTATGTGACTGGCATTATTTAGACTTTAATTTCTATGAATGAATAGAATGAAAATGATATAAAATTACTTGCTTGTTTTTATGTACGTGCACTGAAGGAAAGTGGAGAGAGAGTGGGCTGAGGACGCTGAAGGGAAATGGGGAAGAGAGAGTGGGGAGAAGACGCTGATTTATAAATTGATAATTGTACAGAATATTGTTTCTTTTTATACTTTAATATAATAAGTTCAATATAAAACAATTCAAGGCTTGTGTGGATGGAATCAGGTGGTTTGTGGGGATGGGGACCGAGCTTACGGGGATTAGTCCAATAAAATGGTATTTTCTTATTTCTCATTATTTATTTTACTTTTATTTGTTAATTTGTAAAGTGGTGATTGTTATGTATCAGTTTTTTCAAATTTACATCTACTGTCTTTATATTTTGCATAGTATTAGAGGACATGTATTACTGTTTTTGTGGTGTTGTGGGGTTGCATTGTATGCAGAGTCTGGTTTCTTGGCAGTTCAGTTTAACTTTTGTCTACATATTTCTATTTTTAGTTTATGATTATTCCATATTAGGCGAGGGTGTATCTGTCTGTGTGTATGAAAGGGACATGGCTTTCTGATAGCATCGACCGTACAGGATCAATTGACTGTGGAGGATCAATGTATGTGTTGGTGTTCTAGTGCTCACTGCAGTGTTTAAGATGCTGCCTTTTCCTAGGTACACTCTTGTGCGATATGTGGATTATTTATAAAAATCATATTTTTCATATGGATGGGGGGGTGTCAAAAAATGATGGGCCCCAGGTGTCACATATGCTAGGTATGCCACTGGTTCCAGTCCTGGTTCCGGCTCCTGTGATTCTATGGCGGTTTCTGAGTCCAAGACTGTGTTCCTGTGCTTCTGTTTTGCTGGTGTTTGGGTTTCCTGAGTTAGCCGATGCAAGAAAGTTGAGGGCCCGAAGAGAGGAGTTTTAAAAAATAGCATTGCTATCAGTGCACACTATTTTTTTTCTAGCTGAGCACTCAAGCTAAATTTTAAAGTAGAACTCACATTCACTTACCTGAGTTAAAGCAACAGATCCATTTAATCTGTTTGCTGTCACTTAAAGAGAAGGAAAAAAGAAAAGAATAATTTTTACACAAGCAACTTGCACTTCATTTAAAATTGCCACATTTGATTGGTGATTGGTGAAAAAGAAAGTACACTTATCTGACGGAGTTCACTGGCAGGTCATCTGCAACAGTTCAGTTTTGATATCGCGTAAGACAAGTTACGTGGAGGGGCATAATCAAAAAAAGCGTCTAGGTCCCCTTTTGGCCTAAGTCCCTAAACGTTCAACCCAGAAGCAGGGAAAGTGCCCATAACCAAAACAAACGTCCATGTTTTGGTTATGGCCTTCCTCTGCCTAAACGCCCAATCTCCACTACGTCTAAAGGTACACCCACACCACGTCTACACATTTTAGCCATAATGAAACAAAACAACGTCTAAGCCACAAACGTCCAACAGAAGGGCTTTTAGGCGAAGGAGGAGCCAGTCCTTCGCCTAAAAGCTGGATTCTGTAACCGGTGTCTGTCAAAAACAACACCGGTTACAGAATCCCCCCCTCCCCACAACCATCCAGGCAGGAGGGTGCCCAAGCCCTCCTGCCATGGCAAACTGCGACCCCCCCCTCCCGACAACATCGGGGCAAGAGGGAGCTCAAGCCCTCTTGCCCCATCCAACCGCGGCACCCCCGACATATCGGGGCAAGAGGGAGCTTAAGCCCTCTTGCCCCAGCCAACCGTGGAACCCCCGACATATCGTGGCAAGAGGGAGCTCAAGCCCTCTTGCCCCCGCCAACCGCGGCACCCCCGACATATCGGGGCAAGAGGGAGCCCAAGCCCTCTTGCCCTGCTGCAGCTGCGCCCCCCCCAACTCGATCGGGGCAAGATGGAGCCCAAGTCCTCTTGCCCTGCTGCAACCGCGACCCCCCCGACTCGATCGGGCCAGGAGGGAGCCCAAGCCCTCCTGGCACAGGCGACCCCCTACCCCCACCCCCACCACATTATGGGCAGGAGGGATCCCAGGCCCTCCTGCCCTCGAAGAACCCCCTCCCCCCAACGTCCGCCCCCCCCCAGAACCCCCGACCGCCCCCCCGGCTGACCCGCGACCCCCCGGCCGACCCCCACCCCCCTTCCCCATACCTGGTTTGAAGTTGGCCGGACAGACGGGTGCCCAAACCCGCCTGTCCGGCAGGCAGCCACCGGCAGAATGAGGCCCCACAGGTGGGGCCTAAGACGCCTGGGCATCCGTCTGTCCGGCCAACTTCAAACCAGGTACGGGGAAGAGGGGTGGGGTGGAGGGGTCATGGGGGTCGGCCGAGGGGTCGCGGGTTGGCTGGGGGGGTGGTCGGGGGTTCTGGGGGGGGTGGACATTGGGGGGGAGGGGTGTTCGTCGAGGGCAGGAGGGCCTGAGATCCCTCCTGCCCGTACTGTAGTGGGGGGTGGGGGTAGGGGGTCACCTGGGCAAGGAGGGCTTGGGCTCACTCCTGGCCCAATCAAGTCAGGGGGGGTCGCGGTTACAGCAGGGCAAGAGGGCTTGGGCTCCCTCTTGCCCCGATCGAGTCGGGGGGGTCGCCCTTGCAGCAGGGCAAGAGGGCTTGGGCTCCCTCTTGCCCCGATATGTCGGGGGTGCCGCGGTTGGCTGGGGCAAGAGGGCTTGAGCTCCCTCTTGCCCCGATGTTGTGTGTGTGGGGAGGGGAGTGATGCATCGCGGCAGGAGAAATGCCTCATCTCCCCTACCGCGATGCCATCACTCCTCTACCCGAACTGCTGCGGGTCGCGGCGGTTCGGGTAGAAGAGTGATGGTATCGCGGTTAGGGAGATGAGGCATCTCTCCTGCCGTGATGGTTAGGTTGCTGGGCCGCTGACAGCGGCCCCTTTTTCGGCACTTAGACCTGGTTTTCTTTCGTCTAAGTCAAACAGGTCTAAGTGCCGACTAAGCTGTTTTGGTTATAGGTGTTGTTCGCCTAGGTGTAGGTCGGCCCACCTTCCGCCCACTGCCCGCCCTTTCCCCTCCTCTAAACACACCTCTTTTCTCTCTGTGCGTTCTCTCTCCCTACCCCTGCTCCCCAAGTTCTCTTTTGCCTTACCTCTTCGCCCTGCCCACCTTACATTTGTCCCCTCTTATTTAACCTGTTCCCCACACACGCATATTTATTGTACATGTACTCGCTGATTATAACTATTCGCTGATTGTCCAGCCCTCTTTGTTGTAAACCGTATTCACTGATTCTTTGTTGTATCTGTATTCACTGGTTGTAACTATTCACTGATTGTCCAGCCCTTCTTTGTTGTGAACCGCCTCGAACTTCTACGGCTTTGGCGGTATATAAGAAATAAAATAATAATAATAATAAAGCATAGACACCGAGGTACACAGCACATAGCGCATGTCAATCTTATGTTAAGCTCTGTTTATAGAATCGCATATAGTGGCACATAAATTGGACTTAGGCACCCCCTATTTATGCCAGGGTTTCCTTGGCCTAAATACCGGTACCTAAGCCCAACTTAAGTACCTACATGCAAAACATGCCCACGATCCATCCTTAACCATGCCTAATTTTTGATAAGTGCCTTGGATTAGGCGCCTAGCTGAAAGTGCCTTGAAACCAATTACTTTTCAGTTACCGGCCCCTCTCTGCAGAATGCCCTCCCATTGGACGTTCGATTAGAGAACTTGCTTGAAAAATTTAAAACCAAACTTAAAACCTTCCTCTTTAAAGATGCCTTTATTCTTTAGTATTCGCTTCAGCCTCTTAATTCCTTGATTCATGTGAAGCTTTGAAACATCTATTACTTCTTTTGAAATGATTCCCCTCCTAATGTTTTTGCAACTCTCCATTTACCGTCCTTTTTTTATTAATTTTACTTTGATGTATTTTAAATAACCTTCCCCTCCCCTACTTTCCTTCCTTCTCATGTACGATAATCCGAATTCGTCTAGTATTTTTTAATATCTGATAAAATATTGCTTTTATTTACCTATTTTAATTGTCCCTAACATTCTTTTTATAGTGTACACTGTCTAGACATTTGTTGTGATAGACGGTATATCAAAAATAAAGAAACTTGAAAACTTGAAGCTAATTATGTGATGCTGGTTGATTAAGATTTTTTAAATAATTAAGTTAGGTAACTCGATCAGCAAAGTGCACCAATCTAGACACCTAACTTTAGGCATCATTTATAGAATCTGGGCCTTTAAGTCTGGCATGCTGCAAGTCAAGAGTGCCTTATGCTGAACTTAACATCATTCTCTGATGTTAAGATTTCCTCCAGTCAGCTTAATCTGACTTTTATATTTATTGCTGCTTCTATTTGGAATTATCTCCCTTTATCTCTTTAGACAGAACTGGGTTACCTCTGTTTTTGTAAGAGACTGAAGACTTTCCTATTTGATACGTTCCATTAATTTCTATGCAGTTATAGTAAGTTTTACTTTGTGTATTGCAATGTTTCTACAATCACTGTAAATTCCCCATACTGCTTTTGTAGGCTATCTCATTGAAAATCACCTTGATCATGGTGTGTATAAGTGTAATATATAAATTGTGCTTTAGATTAGATTAGATCTGCTTATAAAAATTAGGTTTTTTTTACATGTGTATATGACACCTAATCATTCTAAAATCACCATATTATAAAAAAGCATTCAAATGATTCAACTCAGCTGCATCTTAAGCATGCCATAAATAAACAATGCAAGTCAATGTAAACTGTGTTCAGGAATGCATTTTACATTTGCTCTCCTGGACTACAAGGTATAATTCAATTTCTTTTGTTGCCTTGACTAAACTCTGAAATTTCTTCTCCTCCCCGAATACGTATAGCCTGATTCCCAGGACCTGATGTGCCCTAGCACTAAAAATTTTTTTTAAAAACTCCTCCAAACTCTGAGAGCTTAACGTTCCCAAAGTCCTCACCCATTCCAGGCTTCCCTGCCTATCCCATCCAATACCCTTCACTAGAAGATGAAGGCCGAAGAGATTCTTACCATCTCTTGGTCCATTTGCTCCAATAGCCAGGTTGACACCCGCTGATCTGGATTGCTTTTATCCTACATTTGTGCAGGACAAAGCAGTGTGTCAGGTCAGCCAACGCCATTTCAGCCTCAATTGACACCTCCAATCTGAAGAGAGATTCATAATGAATACCCCAAAGACCAGTCAATCTTACTATTTTAACTTTTAATAAATGTGTTCTTGATTATATACAAAAATGACAGATAACCATACAGTGAAGCTGACAAAAAAAAGGCAATCTTCAGTAATTTCAGGAAGACTCAACATGGGCCTGTGTTTCAGTCAGCCTTCATCAGGAGTCTAAAATAACTACACCCTGCCTCAGACTCCGCCCCTCATTTGTAAATGGGAGGCATGTTGGGCATGGTGGTGGAGGGAATGAAGGAAGAGATGTGGCATGGTACTGGAGAGGAGTGATAGAAGGAGAAATGTTGGGCACGGGGCTGGTGGGCAGGGGCAAAAGACGTTGCACATAGTCTGGGGGATAAGGGAGGGAAAAATGTTGGATGTGGCAGTAAATGGAGTTGAAGAGATACTTCCTGGATCCCTCTCTTTCCACCTTTTGCAGCAAGGGAGGGAATGAGAGAGAGAGAGATGGTGGACCAAGTTTCCAAGTTTATTCATTATTTGATATACTGACCATCAACAAGTATCTGGTCGATTTACAATATTATAAATAACATATTAAAACTAGTGTACAGTTCTAAAAGAAAGGGGACAGTGAAAGAGAGGGAGATGTTGCATATGGGGGTGGCGAAGAGAGGAAGAAATGCTGTGGAGGGGTGAGAAGGATGAAAAAGAGTGTGCTTTGTGTAGTTTAATTTTGTGGTTACCATTATGTGTTATTAATAAAATTATATTGTGTGAACAGTGCCTGCCCCAGCAGAAATAGGAAGTTGTCAGAGAGGAGAGGGTGCAGTGGAGAGAAGATGCCAGCTGGTGGCAGGGCGGCGTTGAGAAGTCAGTTCCTCTGCCTGGCAATGTTTACAAGAAATGTAAAGTAGACGCATGGTTGAGGGAGTGATGATGGGGGGGAAAGGTGTAGATGTGGAAGGTTCGTGGAAGAGAGAGCTGACCAGCAGATATGCTGGCAGGCAGCAAGATGCTGCTCCCAGGAGAGTGCCGCCCACGTAGATGGATGGGATCAAAGAGCATTGATCCTGCCCTTATGACTCTACTAGACCATCAGGACTCAACGAGGTAGGCTCAAAGGGTTATGGGGTAGGAGGTGAGCAGGTAGGTTGTTGGCCTTTCTTGACACCAGGGTGAGAGGGATGGGGGATCAGCAATGTGGAGAAAGAAAGGAAGATTCCAGTGAATATTCAAGTTGGGGATAAGCGTCTTATGCGGGTCTTGGATTAATGTTGGCCTTGACCCATATAAGTTCCTGTGGTCAGCTCACTAAGAATTAGCATCAGATCGGCCCATTACTACTGAGAATTTTTGAGTTGGCCATGGACCCTGTGCCCCCCCCCCCCCCCCCCAACACCATTCTGACACCTATGTTGTACTTGATAACACATAGACAAATTATCTAATTCTACTCCTAATATTCGTGAATGTTATTCAAGAGGAAAATTATTCCCATCTATAAGAAATTGTAAGTGCATAATTAGCTAATTAGTTAAATGCATATTTGTGTTCCTAAACTTTGGGTGACCTATACAGAATCTAATCCCATAATGTCTACAATTTCTCATACTTGACTAGACTTCACTTTAGGATAGGTATAGTTCTGATGGCAATTAACTCCATAGATGCCCTGTATAAGAGACTTGGGGAGGTTTCTGGCCCTGCTGCCTCTTCCCAGCCATCCACCCCTGCCCTGCAGCACAGTTTTGCCCCCTCCCTCCCATTGCACCTCCTCCAGGACACGCAAATAAATGGTGATAGAAGGCCAAAGGACTCAGCTCTCTGCAGTGCTGGTGGTGCTTTCTAGTATTGCCCATCCCCCAACCACTACCAAGCTGCCTCCTATCTATAGCACTTTTCCTTCCTTCCATTTTATTAACATTTCTGCTGTGCCTGTGGTGGTAATTATACAGCAAAGCTTAGCAGGCCTTCAGCTTTCTGCATGCTGTGGCTGCTGTTTCCTCTGCCAGCGTGCCTCCTCTGAAAGAGGAAGTTATATCAGAGGAAGTGGGGTTGGCCTGGAAGAAATGTAGCATGCAGACACCCATAGTCCTAAACAGCTTTGCTATATAATTAACAGTAGTGTGCAGTGAGGGATTTCAGGGGATTCTTTTTTATTTATTTATTTTGTTCACTTTTTGCTTGTTGCAGTTTGATTTGTTAAATAGGCAGCCTGCTCAACCAGTCATACTGCATCAAACAAAAAGTAACCCCCCCCCCAAAAAAAAACAAAAAAAAACAGGACTCTTGGGCTGGAGATTCTCTGAACACCCCTGAAAGCTCTGACAGTACTGACCTGAATTTGACTGACTGAGCAGCTGCCTATTGCCTGCTCAATCAATAAAAGTCAGAGCAATGCTCTCAGGGCCTTTATGGGATGGGGTGGATCCCCTGAAGACCCTGACTATATGCCACTGATAATTTAGTAAGGTAGATTTTGATCTGGGGAGAACATAATTCCACAGAGTGTACTCAGTGTGCACAATACCTAGTTAAAGAGGTCCTAGAAGGAAGCAGCTGTTGGTGGTTCTTCCATACTGTGCCTCTGCTGTCCCTTTCCTGCTGACATAGGTGTTGGTTCCCCTTAAATTTAACTTGACCCACCCACCTTAGCCCCGCCCATCTTAGCCTCCTCAAACAGTTGCTTAACTCAATATTTTGAGGCTTTATGAAAAGAATCGTAGCATCAGAAGCTTAATACCAATATGCAGAGTGATAATGAAATATTTGCATTAAAATGAAGGACGATGTCTTCAAAGATAGATTATTGTTTGTCAGCCCATCCCCCACCCCACCATACCCTACCCTACCACAACATGGCACTCACAGGAAAAAAAAAAAACAACAACCTCCTTTCTGGTTTGTGATATTCACATGGGAAGGTAATACATAAGGTTCATAGACAACAACGCGGAAGACAAAGGCGCGCGCCGACAACTGAGCACAAGACGGAGGTGCACGCTGAAGAAAATTACTGTTTTTAGGGGCTCCGACGGGGTTTTTTGTTGGGGAGCACCCCCAGTTTACTTAATACAAATCGTGCCGGCGTTGTGGGGGGTTTGGGGGGTTGTAACCCCCCACATTTTACTGTAAACTTAACTTTTTCCCTAAAAACAGGGAAAAAGTGAAGTTTTCAGTAAAATGTGGGGGGTTATAACCCCCCAAACCCCCCCCAACGCCCTCACAACGCGGCACAATCTGTATTAAGTAAAGTGGGGGGGTTCCCCCCCACGCCCCCCCCCCCCCCGTCAGAGCCCTAAAAACAGTAATTTTCTTCAGCACGCGCCTCCGCGCTGCGCTCAATTGTCTGCTTGCACATTTGTCCCGGCGCCCTTTTGACCTGACACCAATACATAAGAAAGAGACTAATAAAGAAGATATATTTTCTTACCAAATTGAAATGAGTACACAATATGAAATCATTTCTTTGAAACACCCACACATGCTCTCCAAATTCTTTTTTCTTTTCCTAATGCAAGTTGTAAAAAAAAAAAAAAGCACCCTGACAATTTCACACTAAAGGTTTGCTAGAAAAGCATTTACTTCTGGAACTCGCAGGTATCATTAAACCCTACTTTATCAACTCAGTCGTTTCAAGATACAACGTATCTAATCAAATTAAAACAATCAGCCATATGCTGCACTTGAATGGGGGGGGGGGGGGGAAAAAAGAGAACCATTAAATCTGTCTCCTGATTCCCAGGCTTATATTGGTACGTAGACTATTAAGGAAAACATTAGACTGACCTGATCTCAGCAACTGCAGCCATTGCAGGAAAACGATCTCCAGGGGAAAATTGATTTCTCTGCTTGAATGTACTTAACAAGGCTGACAGTGCAAACAGGTTAACCTGAGTGTATCTCTTAAATCTTGTGATATCGTTTTCTGTAAAGAATTATTTGATGTATTTCAAGCTAGTTGTGCTGTATCTAGGGTAGCATTTGGACATCTCCAATATCTTCAATGGACATCCACTGAAGCACAGATTTCATTTCATTCATTCATTACTCACCAGGGTCCACTATAAATGCGCCTGTTTAACTTTCAAAATCCTATATGGTATCCTCCCTCCCTTTATCCCTCTTTCTTGGAATTCCTCAAACCCTAATACCACCAGATCCTCCCACAAATTAAAACTATCCTTCCCCTCGCTAAAAGGCATTTCCCACACAGGAAAGCTAGGGACCTCCCTCCACTTCAAAATCACTGAGCTCTTTAACAACCTTACTTCACCTCTTCGGAACTTGAGCTCTCTCCAAGTTTTCCGCAAACATCTGAAAACCTGGCTTTTCTCAAAAAATGTAAGTCTCCCTCCAATTTAGGAATCAAGGAAACTCTTATATCTTGGCATCCCAAGTCCTCTAAATTTTCTTCACACTTCTACCTCTAACCCTCTGTTGTAGTTCCTTCCTATTTCTCCTACTGTAAACCGCGTCGAGCTCTACAAACGTGGAGATGATGCGGTATACAAACCTAAGGATTAGATTAGATTAGATTAGATTAGATTTCATATTAGTCTAAGTGCTCCATCCCTAGCAGTATTCAAATCCAAGGTAAAAGTTCAATTTTTTTAAACTGCTTTCAACTCTTAACTCCCACTCACTGCTGTCAGATACCTATATCCACTGTATCATTTCCTCTACCATAATCTTCCCAACCCTGAAATGTCCTGTCTAAATTCGATTGTAAGCTCTTTTGAGAAGGGACTGTCTATTGTAAGTTAAAATGTACAGTGCTGCGTATACCTTTCAGTGCTGTAGAAATAATAAATAGTAATAGTAATAAATAGGAAAAGAGGAAAAAAGTATTTTTTCCCTCCCTTTCCCATTATATCCCTGTACAGCTGACCCTCAATATTCGTGAGGGGTTAGGGGCAGAGCCGGCCCGTGAATATTGAAATATCGCAGTTAACTTTCTGGACTGGCTCTGACCCACCCCCATGTCCCGAATTTTCCCCAAACCTTACCTGGTAGTCTAGCGGCAATGCAGGGAAGGATCGATCGTCCTATGCTCCTGCCCTGTGCAGAGCCGTCATCAAAATGGCTGCCATGAGTTCCCATTGTAGTCTTGAGGCTACAACGGGAACTCACGGCAGCCATTTTGATGATGGCTCTGCATGGGGTAGGAGGGTAGGAGCGTAGGATGATAATGTAATGGGCTTAAAGACTAGTATATCCATATTTTTGTAGATTTTAGGGAATTGTAAGCCTCTTTTACATAAAACATCCAGGTCTCTAGGTTGGGATGTGCTCAGGTTTCTCTGATATTTTACACAACAAGCAGTCAAAAGAGGAGAAGGGAGAAAAAGAACAGACAGGTCAAGGACATAAAAATTGAATTATTTTCTGCCTTGTGCAACTTTTGAGTAATACCTTTCCATTGCCCCATCCCTTTATGCTGAAGTCATCAATACTCACCCAGAGGAACTTAAAAATGTGCCAATTATTGAGGCATGTCGTTGAAGGGGCATAGTTAAGGTTTAATCCTCCCTCTTATTGTGCCCTTTCATGGTCAACCTTTGGGGGTTACTTTTGAAATGATGAAAGATTGGTATAATTTGTTTGTTTTTTTCAGTTCAATAAATTTTTATTGGTTAAAAAAAAAAATCATACATCTATGACTCTCATCAAAATACAAAATAAAATAGACTACAAAAAAAAACTCCAAACAGCTAATTAACAATAAATTAATGATCATTGATACTATCATAAATACAACAAAAAGGAACAGAATGGATGTGCATCTTATTCAGTCAAATCATAATCAATCATTTTGTCTATCAGGCTCATGACTATAGGATATCAGTGGTTCCCATGGTATAATTAAAAATAGTAAAGATAGAGGGATTTAATTGGCTATTTGAGTAATCTTGAACAGTGGCGTAGTGAGGGTGAGAAGCACCCAGTGCGGTGGTGCCCCTCCCCGCCCTCTTCTCCGCCCTCCTTTTCTTCTTCGCCCCCCTGCCATGTGTGTGCACCCTTACCCCCATTCCTCTTTAACTTTCCTGGCATGAGCAACATCACTAACTTGCTGCCTGTGTCGGTGCCAGCTCTTCCTCTGATGTCACTTCCTGGGTGCGAGACCAGGAAGTGATGTTAGAAAGAGAGCCGATGGTGAGGGGAGGAGTGGGAGAAAGCAGGGGTCATAGAGGAGGATGGGTACTGGCATCCCTACCTAAAAGGCGCCTGGGGTGGACCACCCTCCGCCCCCCCTTACTGCACCACTGATCTTAAATACTTGATCACTATGGATAAATGATTTGGGTTTTAAGTTGTGTATTGTAAAATGCTGACCTAACATAATGGAATTATGTCATATTCATGGATTGATGTTTTAGTATAGAAACATGATGCCAGATAAAGGCCAAGTGGCTCATCTAGTCTGCCTGTCCGCAGCATCCACTATCTCTTCCTCTCCCTAACAGATCCATGTGCCTTTCCCACCAGTGGCATAACGAAGGCGAGATTTCCAGAATGCTATACCTGGGCAAACCACCAGATACATTTATGTTTATTACATAGTAACATAGTAGATGATGGTAGATAAAGACATGAATGGTCCACCTAATCTGCCCAACCTGATTCAATCTAAAAATTTGTTGTTGTTTTTTCTTCTTCTTCTTAGCTATTTCTGGGTAAGAATCCAAAGCTCTGTCCAGTACTGTTCTTAGCTCACTCCAGTCCATCTACACCAGGGGTGTTAAAGTCCCTCCTCGTGGGCCGCAATCCAGTTGGGTTTTCAGGATTTCCCCAATGAACAATGTATGAGATCAATTTGCATACAATAAAAGCAGTGAGTGCAAATAGATCTCATGCATATTCATTGGGGAAATCCTGAAAACCCGACTGGATAGCGGCCTTTGAGGAGGGACTTTGGCACCCTTGAGCTACACCCTCCCAGCCACTGAAGCCCTCCCCAGCCCATCCTCCACCAAACGGCCATATACAGTCACAGACCGTGCATATCTACCCAGTACTGGCCCAGTAAAAGATTGTCCTGCAAGCAGGGAAACAAGGTATGATCAAAGAACCAAGAAAAGCAGAATGTCAGCGATGAAAACTCAGCGAGTAAACAGCAAAAAATTTGAATCTAATCCTTGCACTGATTAGTAATCAGTGTTGTTCATACTGCAGTGCAGTGAAATTATCTGTTTTTGCTTCACAGAGGAGTTTAATTGCTGTTCTCTAAATGAGCTGTAAACTTTTCAGTTTAACAGCAGGAAGTCCCACAAGAAAAGCATTACAGTAATCCAAGTGTTTGGAAACCTAGGCTTGAATAAGCATTTGCAATGTTTTGTATTCAAGATACAGTCTTAATGAACACATTTCCTTATAGCAAAGAAAGATTTTTTGACTATGTGTTAGATTCACGAACCTGCCCAATCAGGCCTGATCTTGGGAGGTCCGATGAATTCTTAAAACTAAAATATGCAGATGAGGACGATCGGAGGAACACCCCCATCTGCCTGCCCGGACACTGGTGTGTGATCCCTACGCAAGTGCAGACCATCTGATTTCCCTGCAGATGGTCTGCGCATGCGTTATGTGTCTGTTTGGGTTTTATTTGTTTTTCACTAGGTTTTTTTTTTCTGGGCCCCAACTCTCCTCCTTTTATCCCCGGCAGCGGCAGCCTCTTCCCTCATGCTTCCTGCTCTCTGTGCCTTCCCTGCAGTGTGAGCCCGCGGGCTTGCGCTGCAGGGAAGGCACAGAGATCAGTCTGGGCGGCGAGAATTCCAGCTTTTTAGCTTTAAAAATTGTCCAATGTGGCAGGGGAATTGTCCACTTGGCAACGCTAGGGAGGACCTTGGCAATATTCCGGTGTGTTTAGTTTGAGCAGGATGCCGCCTGCAGTATCTCCTCTTGGAAACAGATGGGATCTGGGCTTGTAAACTTTTTCATTCTTGGTGAAACTGAGCAGGGAGCCAGCAGGCACTGCTCTCCCCCCGGCCCCAGGGCTTCTGCAGCCCCTGAAACAGTAAAGGCAGCGAGATCGGGGCAGCAGAAAGCAGGGCAGAGAGGAGGGCGGCATGGAGCTGGACAGTGGGAAAAGAAGGTTTGCGATTGGTCCCCAGCAGTTGCTTCTTGAGTTAATCGGCCAGCCCAGTTGGATCATGAATTTTGTGTGGTAAATCATGTCCCTACCTACTTTGCATGCATTTCTCCTCATTTGCATGCATGGATTCTAAGCGGATCACAGGAGAGGTTAGTGAATGGAGCCCGAGGGAAATCTGGTCGCAAAGGGGTCACAAACCGATCGGTACACGATCGGTTTGCTTTGTGAATCTAGCCCTATATTACAGAGAAGATTCCCAAAAGTTAGCTAATCCATTTACCAAATTTTTTACTGGGAGCAAAATGCCAGAAATAAAGGGCTAAAGTTTTAGACTGTCTAGAGCTGGATAAACAAATTCTCTCAAGACTTTTTTGGATCCAATTTCAGCTTATGTGTGCTGAGTCACGTAACAACAGCATTCAGATGCGAGTCGTCCCAGTGTCAGCAGTTGAAGGCAGGCACTGACTTCTGCAGGAAGGAAGCAGCTCAAGGAGGAAAGGAGTGATGGCATGGTTATTTATTTATAAAATTTCTATACCGTCTAGCCCAGGGGTGTCCAACCTGCGGCCCAGTGAAATATTTTGTGTGGCCCCGGTCGAGGGCAATGCAGTGTTTTCCTCTGCTGCCCCTGGGTGTTTACTGTCTTGCCGGCTCCCTCCTCTGTCTTGCTGCAGCGTTTGCGCGGCCCCAGAAACATTTTTTTGGGATAATGCGGCCCAGGGAAGCCAAAAGGTTGGACACCCCTGGTCTAGAGCTAGGCGTAGGGTTACCATATGGCTCCAGAAAAAAAGGAGGATGGATTGAGACATCCAGGGTTTTACTTCCATTGAAAGCAATGCAAATAAGGAGGACAATTAAATGTTATTACACTGTTTATTTGCTGTTTGGTAGCGCTCTCACATACCCGATGATGGTGTGCGGCAGTTAGGGAGTTTTTTTGGTTTCTCCTCTCTGCTCGATTTACTGTAAGCCTTGAAGCAGCGACTTTGTTGCTATCTCCTTTAGCTGACACCTCACACTGAGGGTTTGCGTTACACAAATTATTATTATTACCATCATTATTATTGATCGATTGATTTAACGTATGTCATTTGCGGGCCTAGTTCAAGGTGCAGTGTGGTTTTTTGTGGACGCCGGTCTTTGGCACTGCTGCTTATTTTTTTGTACTTTTCAGATTAGACACTAAACAGGAGCAGCTATAGTCCATAGGTCAAAGCGGAGAGCCAACTGGAACACACTTACTCATATGACAACGAAACAACAAATTTAAATATTAATAGTGAATAAGGCGTGCCCTCAGTGTGAAGGAATAAGCAGCGAGGAGTGCACTAGTATAACCACTCCAGCGCTTAACCATAGGAGCTGAATAAGAAGGCGATACAACTCACTTCCAGCCGCACACCATCATAGGGCACGTCAGTTTCATTGTTGCAGTTGTTACATAGTGTTACAGTTGGTTTTCTGTTTTAACCTAAAGAGCTAGATTCACAAAGCAAACCGATCATGTACCGATCGGTTTGTGACCCCTGTACTATCAAATTTCCCTCCGGCCTGATTCACTTACCTCTCCTGCGATCCGCTTCGAATCCATGCATGCAAATGAGGTGAAATGCATACAAAGTAGGCTGGGACGCGATTCACAACACCAAATTTCAGATCCGACTGGGCTGGCCGATCACCTGAAGAAGCGGCTGCTGGGGAGCAGTCGAAAAGTCTTTCCGACTGGAAGCCCTGCTCTCTTCTCCTGCCCCCCTCTGCCCCATGCTCGTCTTCTGCCTGCCACCCCGATAAAAAAAAGCAAAAAATTTAAAAAGTTGCAGCACCGAAAACCTCCTGCAGCCCCGACTCTCCTGGACTCCCCCACTGCCCCGAACGCCTGCCTGCCCCGACTCCCTCCCTTCCCCGCAGTGCAAGCCCGTGGTTTTAACCCACGGACTTTTAAGCGGGTTAAAACCATGGGCTTCTAACTTTAAAAAAAAAAAAATCTAAGTCGGGCCCGGAGGTCTAGCGCATGCGCAGATGGTCTGTGAATGCGCGGGGATCGCTTAACTGAGATCCGTGCCTGCAGATGGGGGCATTCCTCCAATCGCCCCCATCTACATATTTACTTGTTGGGAATTCATCGGACCTGCCCGGATCGGGCCCGATCGGGCAGGTTAGTGAATCTGGCCCATAGACTATAGCTCCTCCTGTTTAGTTCTCTTCAGATTAGGCATAGTTAAGCATCAGAGGGTGATTCGACTTAGACGTTTAGATGCTGCTCTGAGCTCCATGTGGAACTCTTAATTAATCGATAAATTTAAAGAAATTAACTACAATGGTGCGGTCAATTACCGCACCATTTAAGTTCTTTAAAACAATGTGGGTTGCGCACAGATTTTAGTTAGGCATCACTAGGTGTCCACGATTAGGGTTCCTAGCAACGCCTAATGCAATCATCTTTTATAGAATCTGGCCCTTCTCTGATCCTTCTAGTGATGTGTAAGATTGGTTCCAGTTCTGATGATGAAGGATGTAGGGGACGTTTTATGGGGAAAGGCTGACCCAGAGAAGGGTATTTTTGAAAGAATATCTGATTGTTTGAGTGAAAATTGAGATGTCCTGCTTATAATGCTCTCCCTGAAGACGTGAAGGAAACTCCGCTAGAGTAGGAGAGCAATGGAGTTAATTGTCTGATGGTATTAGGAACTTATAAGAAAGTTTTTTTAACTTTTCACTTTTTTGGGTTTGCTATTCACATAATTTGGGAACATAATTGTGTGATGATGGTTTCCCTTGTTCCAATATTTGTTCCAAAGTTTTCACTTATGACCTGGGTGGAAGTGTACCGAGCACATTGTACAAAACAAAACAATTTTTATAAGCAGAATTTTGGCATTGTTTGTTGCACTGCTTGTGAATTTAGCAACATTTGGATTTAAAGTTTTAAACGATGCATTTGGTGACTATAAGTTATTACTATACTCAGCATTTGAAGGATATAATTTGCTATAGCTGGAATGCTGATAGATTCACATTAAAAAATCCCAAGTATTTGAGTTAGTATAATGCTCATCTCACAACCATATTTGAACAGGAAAAACATTGGGGTTTCTTGTTCATAAATATGTGAGAGTCCAAAATGAATAGCCATTTTCTAAAATAAAACATCCAAATAATGCACACCAAAAAACAGGGACAAGGACATCTGTCTGACAGTATTTGTGTAAAAATGGCCACACAGATGTCCCTGCAGAGCAGAGAAACAGCCTAGTGGCCAGTGCAGTGGACTTTAATCCAAAGCATCCAGGTTCATATTCTGCTGCAACTCTGTTATTGTAAATGGACAGCTCTCCAGAGACAGGGACATACCTATTGTACCTAAATGTGCCCACTTCAATAGCCCTCAGGCTTGCAGGTGTCTTTAATACTTAGGTACAGGACTTAAACCTGTTCCAGAAGCTCTATGCCAGGGGTGTCCAACCTGCGGCCCCGTGAAGTATTTTGTGCGGCCCCGGTCGAGGGCTATGCAGTGTTTTCCTCTGCTGCCCCCCAGGTGTTTACCATCTTGCCGGCTCCCTCCTCTGTCTTGCTGCAGTGTTTGCACATTTGTGCGGCCCCAGAAACATTTTTTTAGGCTGATGCGGCCCAGGGAAGCCAAAAGGTTGGACACCCCTGCTCTATGTCAAATATGTGCATATACAATGCCCATTAGACACCTGCCCACCTGAGATCATTTGACCCGCTCCCCCACTTTTCAGGGCTTTCTTTTCAACTGAATTCACACAATGCTTAACAATGACACATGCCCAGAGAACAAAGGTCATATCATGATAACAACAAAGAACCAATTTCTTCTGTCGGTAACTACTGACCCATCGCCTCTATCCCTTTCTTTATGAAACTACTGGAAGGACTAGTATATAACCAACTGCTCAACTACCTAGAAAAGCACGATATACTTCATGACTCTGTGATACAAATGTGATACGAATGGTATGAAAGAATTATTAATATTGAATGACACTGCCTTGGATCCGGGGCAGACGTTAAAAGAACAGGTACTATGAAAACAAGTCGTAATCACGAGGCAGGCTAGGAGTTTCTAACACATACTGATTGATAAACATCCCCCCCGGCATTCAGTTAGCTCAATCCACAAGTATTCAGTTAGCTCAATCCATAAGGAGGGGATGTGTAGTCAGATTGGTAAACATCCTCTACAAGAAGGGGATGGGTAGTCAGCTCACAAGGCAGGCTAGGAGTTTCTAACACATACTGATTGGTAAACATCCCCCCGGCATTCAGTTAGCTCAATCCACAAGGAGGGGATGTGTAGTCAGATTGGTAAACATCCTCCACAAGGAGGGGATGGGAAATCAGCTCACGAGGCAGGCTAGGAGTTTCTAACACATACTGATTGGTAAACATCACCCCGGCATTCAGTTAGCTCAAGAGGATATAAATATTGCTTCCCCTAGAATAAGGCAGGGACTTTTTTCCACTGCTGACGAGCTGTGTGATGACATTTTTTGAGTAAGCCTCCTGATCGTGGTCCCCCGACGGAGTGATGATGCAATAACCGGTAACGTATTGATTCAAACTCTGTACTTAATCAATGATTATGGCTAGAAATATTGTATTTATGTAATAAAACTTAATTTGTATACTATTTTGATCTCCTGGTATTCTTCCCAGTGAGGACAGTGACCGAAGGCCTTTTATTGCCTTTTTAAATAGTAATATATTAATTGGCGTAGTTGGCAGATTTCTCTAAAGAAAACCTGAGCGCTCTTATGATACAGGAATGTTCAGGAAGAGAGAGAAATCCTCAAAAGAACCTAGAGGTGCCCGGCTGGACCGAGGCACCATATAATTTAATAGCACAAGAACTAGCCAATAATCATGGATTAGCAGAGTCATGGGAAAAGGTTCTGGGAAGTGCAGAACCAATTGATCTTGTACAAGTTTAGAAAAAATGCCCCGATAAATCGGGTGATGTAGTTTAGAAAAAAAAAAATTTGCCCCGATAAATCGGGTGATGTAGTTTAGAAAAATGCCCCGATAAATCGGGTGATGTAGTTGCTCTGGGTTCTGGGACGGGCAGAACCACTTGATCTTGTACAAGCTTTAGAAAAATGCCCCGATAAATCGGGTGATGTAGTTGCTCTGGGTTCTGGGAAGGGCAGAACCACTTGATCTTGTACAAGTTTAGAAAAATGCCCCGATAAATCGGGTGATGTAGTTTAGAAAAAAAAAAATGCCCCGATAAATCGGGTGATGTAGTTTAGAAAAAATGCCCCGATAAATCGGGTGATGTAGTTGCTTTGGCTCAAAGGAGCTGGGTATTAATTTCTGCATACCTTATAGTGCATATACGGTTGCAAACAGCAGTTCAGGAACAAATTAAAGCAGAACAGGCGCAGGTGGAAGTAGAGAGGCGTTGTCTTATGCTGGAATGTAGTGGTAAACTTTGAAGAGATAAGTTAGATCACTATCAAAAGATAGCTGAGGAATCTGCAGTTCATATTGCTGCCACAAAATATAAGAAAAGGCGCGGTCGAGTAAATAGGATAAAGGTGCAGAAACATATGGCGGCCGCTACAGTAAAATGGGACCCTAGTAAGTAGAATGGGGATGTTTGGGATAGTATTGATTCAGATGATGGGTGTGATTGGGACGATTGTCCAGGAGGAAGCTAACTGGTAGTTTTGTCTTTCTAAACTCCAGTTTCTGTCTCTCTGTCTCTTTGTCTCTCTGAATTAAAATTTTTTTTGTCTCTGCAAAAGAAAAGTTAATGGCGTCTCGTTGGAGTAAAAGTTCCTTTGTTTGAAAGAGCGAACTGCAAATGGGGGATTTTCACCCCCACCTTTTTCCTCCTTCGATGCTATCATGTGAGCTTGACGGCGGGCTTTTTGAGTTTCTCCTTTGTTCACTACCAGGCAGAGGGGAGGGGAAGGGGGAGGAAAGAGGAAAGAGACAGCATGGGGTCTGTCTGCAATTCTACGAATGTTGCAAAAACAGGTATCGATATTTAAAATATGCTTAAATATTAACAAATTATGGATTTAAATGTAGGAACTTGTAATGAAATTAATAATGTAAGCAAGGAACCAAAGGGTTTATGGATAAAACTTTATCAGCCTTATGGTAATTGGAGTTCCGATCAGCCAATATAAGGTACTTGAAGTTAATTGAAAATTGTTTTGCTGTTTAGGAAACAAAGAAAGTTTGTGTATGTTGATTTAAGTTTGAAAGAGTTTTTGCAGGGTAGATCTATGCTGTTAAGAACAATGGAGGTAATTTAGGAGCTGTTTGCCTGATGTAGCCTGAATTTTTTTTTCCCTTGTTTCTTTATATTTTTAAAAGTTGTAAGAATGGTGAAAGAAAAGAAATGTAAGATCAGAAGGGATTGGAAAGTGATATTTAAAAGAGATGGTTAAAAGCAGGGAGATAGTCTGTAGAACGAACGTACAAGAATGTGGAAGAAAGCTTTGTGAGACGTGTTAAGGAAGGATGTGCCTTTTGTTGTAGTGACAAGCAAGGACTAATTTTCAGCACTGTTTGTAGGCTGGCCGCGGACTTTTCAGCAGTCTGAAATAAGTTTTTAAGAACGATAAAAGAATATTGGAAATGTTATAAACTGTTAATGTATATTCCTGTAAGTAAGGTTTCGGGTTTGTTTGAACGTGCCCAATCTCAATTTGCATTCACATGGCAAGGGAGGCAATTTACTTTTACTAGGCTACCACAGGGATGTTTACATAGTCCTACCATTTGTCCTCAAATAGTAGCGGAACATTTAGATGAATTTCAGAAATTCACATCTATACAAATTTCTCATTATGTTGACGACATATTGATACAAGGAACAACGAAGGAAGAGGTGCAAGGGCAGTTGGATTTATTAATTGACCATATGAAAAAGAAGGGATGGGAAATAAATCCAACAAAAATACAAGAACCGGCAACGTCGGTAAAATTTTTAGGAATTCAGTGGAATAGAGGATATTAGGGAAATCACAGAGAAAGCAAAACGAAAAATATTAGATTTTCCTACTCCAAAGAATAAGCAGGAGATGCAATCATACATTGGTTTATTTGGGTTTTGGAGACAACATATTCCACATTTGAGTCAACTACTGAGCCCATTATACAAGGTAACTCGTAAAAAATATGAGTTTATGTGGGGAGAAGAACAGCAGGTTGCTTTTGGAAATGCTAAACTAGCCATACAGACAGCTGTAGATTTGTGGCCCATGAGAGAGGGGGAAGTGGAATTACATGTATCTATTAATCAAATGCATGCTAATTGGTCATTATGGCTAAAACAAAGTGGGAAACGGGTACCCTTAGGATTCTGGAACAGGAAATTCCCGGAAGCAGGTGAAAAATATATTCCATTCGAAAAACTACTTTTAGCATGTTATTGGGCGTTGGCTGAGACCGAACAGATTACCTTAGGTCATACAGTACTATAGCGACCACAAATTCCAATTATGCAATGGATAATGTCTGATCCCAAGACAAATAGAGTAGGACATGCTCAGGAACAAAGTAAATGGAAATGGTACATTTCCCAAAGAGCTAAAATAGGTGAGCATGGGGTAGCTACTTTGCACGAAAAAATAGCTAATATTCCTAACGAAGAGCTGGAAATCATAAAGCCAGTATATGCTCATGAATCCCCAGTGAAATGGGGAGTGGGATATCTTTTTACTGACTCCTGGTCGGTCGCTAATGGTCTTGCTACATGGTTAATGGGGTGGAAGTCCCATAATTGGTTAATTCATGGTAAGGAACTGTGGGGTAAAGAATTGTGGCAAGACATAGAAAAAATTGTACAGGAGACAATAGTGTCAGTATTTCATGTAGATGCACATATGCCTGTTGATTCAATGGAACGATTGTTTAATTCCCAAGCAGATGCCGCAGCTACCATTTCTGTAACAACTATTAATGAAATTCCTAAGGTGGAAGAATGGTTGGAAGGTACAGCCATTTGGGCACATCAGAAAAGTGGACATCTTGGAGAAAAAGCTACTTACAGGTGGGCTCAGGAACGAGGGATTCCTTTGACGATAGATGTGATCTAACATGTGATCGGAAAATGTCCGGTGTGTCAACATATCAAGAACGGGAAGTACCACATAAGGTAATGGGGCACATGGGCAGGGGGCGATTGCCAGCCCAGTTTTGGCAAATGGATTTCATAGGACCGTTACCCGAAAGTCATAAATGTAAATATATGTGTACTGCTGTAGATTATTACTAGCATTCCCTTGTGCTTCTGCGTCACAATGGAGCACTCTAAGGACTTTAGACATGATTATTCAGTATTATGGTATGCCCTTACAAATACAAACTGATATGCAAAGGAATTATCACTTTAGGGGGAGTAATTGATGCTGATTATCAAGGGGAGGTTAAAGTCATATTGATAAATTTAGGAGAAAATGATGTAATAATTGCGAAGGGAGAACGAGTAGCTCAATTGTTATTGATACCAATCTATATCGTGCCAATTAGGGAAATAACCCCTCCTTCTCAGTTGACTGTAAGAGGGGAAGGGGAGTTTGGAGCTACAAATACCGTAAACGTAGGAGCCAAAATCTAGATTAGCAATCCTAAAGGACCTCCGGAACCAGCGGAGGTGATTGCAATCAGGAAAGATAAGGCTCTCCTTGTAATGAAACCGGGAGTGGAAAAATGGAAATATGTCCCTCAGGAGAAATGTTATTTGAGAGAGTAATAATGTTTTCTGAAACTTGCAGATATACGTGTGCCTTGGAATCCTTGGAATATGGTATGGGGTAAGAGGCGCTGCCCCCGGGCGACGTATTACAATTAAAGAAGGGGTCGTTACGTCATGGAGATGGAAGCATTCTTCAATGAATCGGAAGCAAGATAACTTCACTTACAGTGCTAACTCCAGATGTATCATTGCAAGTGTGACAATAAAAGACCGTACATGGATTACAGAAATTAAAAGCAATGAACACACTAGACCAATCGCCCAATACGTATTATATGAGGGACTAAACACTACCTTGAATATAACTGCAGAAGTGCTAGTCATGTGTTGTCAAATTTTTCAATCTAAATTAATGACTGGAAATGAGCAGATATGGAGGACCGTGTTTAAAATGTATAATGTTACAAAAAAAAAATTATTATGTGTAAATATGTAGTGTTACCCCTCATACTAGGGGAACCTCAGAAGCAATTTTTCTGGGCACCTAAATTTAATTTAACATTTTGTGACTCCACATTGCAAGGGCGAATTTGTAAATTACAATCAATAATATATGAACCATGTTTATTACAAAATACTGTAAATGTGTGTGAATGGATTATATTACCAAAAATGATAGTACCCTTTGCAGGATGCTTACACAATATGTCAACACTTCTTTGGCAGAATCAAACTTATGTTTGAACACCTGATATAGGATTTAGAACAAATGTATTCTGGGAGAACAACTTTTCCGTTCCAAATTGGGATTTAAAGTTGGGAAAGTTAAAAGCTATAATACTAGGATCCCGTATGATAAATCAGTCCATAAGGAATTTGAACAAAAGCATAATAGAGCACCAGATTAGTACTTTGAATTGGTTAATTCACCCTTTAATTATACTAACCATAATAGTAATTGTTCTGTCCTTGTGGAATTGTTATGTGGTTTATGGACTATGCTGTAAATCAACACGGCCCACGATGGTATCCTATGGCAGTATCACTCAATAAGGACCGAATGTGATACAAATGTGATACGAATGGTATGAAAGAATTATTAATATTGAATGACACTGCCTTGGATCCGGGGCAGACGTTAAAAGAACAGGTACTATGAAAACAAGTCGTAATCACGAGGCAGGCTAGGAGTTTCTAACACATACTGATTGATAAACATCCCCCCCGGCATTCAGTTAGCTCAATCCACAAGCATTCAGTTAGCTCAATCCATAAGGAGGGGATGTGTAGTCAGATTGGTAAACATCCTCTACAAGAAGGGGATGGGTAGTCAGCTCACAAGGCAGGCTAGGAGTTTCTAACACATACTGATTGGTAAACATCCCCCCGGCATTCAGTTAGCTCAATCCACAAGGAGGGGATGTGTAGTCAGATTGGTAAACATCCTCCACAAGGAGGGGATGGGAAATCAGCTCACGAGGCAGGCTAGGAGTTTCTAACACATACTGATTGGTAAACATCACCCCAGCATTCAGTTAGCTCAAGAGGATATAAATATTGCTTCCCCTAGAATAAGGCAGGGACTTTTTTTCACTGCTGACGAGCTGTGTGATGACATTTTTTGAGTAAGCCTCCTGATCGTGGTCCCCCGACGGAGTGATGATGCAATAACCGGTAACGTATTGATTCAAACTCTGTACTTAATCAATGATTATGGCTAGAAATATTGTATTTATGTAATAAAACTTAATTTGTATACTATTTTGATCTCCTGGTATTCTTCCCAGTGAGGACAGTGACCGAAGGCCTTTTATTGCCTTTTTAAATAGTAATACAGACTCCCAGTCAGGCTTTCTGCCACTATTCAGCACAGAAACATTTCTAGCCTCACTAACGAATGACATTTACCAACTTTTAAGCAGAGGACAGTGTTCTTATACTACAATTTGACCTAAGCAGTGCCTTGGACTTAGTAGACCACCACATATTTCTTTCATTCCTGGACCCTATTGGCATCACAGGACTTGTCCTAAATTGCTTCAGGGGCTTCCTAACAAGTCGCTCATACCAAGTCTTCTGCGATGACAAACTCTCCTCTGTCTAGACCACTCCCTGTGGAGTTCCGCAAGGTTCCCCACTGTCTCTGATCCTGATCAACATACTGTACACATATGTTCATTGGGGAACCACCTGGCCTCATCAGGAGTTAAGAGCTATAGCTATGCCGATCATATCACATCACAGTCCTCCTCCCAATATCCACTCTGCCTTTAAAGGTCCAGTGAAACAAGATGGAGGAGATTAGAACTAAGGAAATCACAAAGATAGACAACAAATTAAAACAATTGAAGGAAATTTTACAAATTACAAATAATAACAGAGTAAACAAAATAGCAGAGAAATCCTTGGTGAGAGGTGGTGAGCAGTGAGCTAAAGCCTTAATTCAGTGAGCGTGCACCGCAAAGGGTAGGAGATTTATTTGTATGTACCAGCTGATACATTATTAAACATCTTTTTCTATTATTATCAAAGAAAAGTCCTATTTACCTCCCAAACAGAAGGTTTAGTATGCAATATATATCATTTTTCAGGCGCTTTGCTTGAATAATGCATTATTAAATATCTTTTGACCTTAATATGAAACTGGAATCCTCTATACCCCCCAAAAATAGAAGCCCCATTCACCTATATGTGGATACCTCCAGCACGCCTAAGTGACACCTAAGTCGCATCCACCTAACTCAAGCCTATCTGGTGCCCAACTCATACTCAAAAGTAGACCTGTTTTTGCAAGGAGTCCTCCTTACTCCCCATAATAGATTATATATATATATTTTTTTTTTTTTCTTATGCTTTGATTGAGGAACACAGAGGCCAAAAGAGTTTTGTTTTTTTTAGAAAACAACAGAGGAACAGAACAAATGTTGTTTTGGCTAATCAGGGATTCCTTAGGCTCCTTCCTAAGGAAGTACCTGATTGGCTCAGGTGCCTCAGGCCCTTCCCAAGGGAGGAGTCCGAGGTGCCTGAGCCAATCAGAGCCTTAGGCCTCTCCCTGTGCATCACATGATATACCAGGGTGGGGCCTAAGACACTGATTGTGTCACTGGAGCCTAGAGGAGCAGTAGGGACTGAGCACCTAACTTACAGGTACCGGGGGGGTGTACTGGGGATGGTGGGCCGATTTGGTTCCGACAACAGGAGGGAGTTGGCATCCCTCCTGCCATATTAGTTTGATGTCGGCAGGCAGGCAGGGGGGGTGTTTGGTAGCAGGAGGGAGTTGGCATCCCTCCTGCCATATCTAAGTTGGGGAGGGAGTTTGGCGGGGGGTGCTGATAGCAGGAGGGAGTGGGCATCCCTCCTGCCATATTCACTCAGGGGAGGTGGGAGTATCTGGTTGGGGGGGGCGGGAGGTTTTTTAAAATTTATTTTTTATTGGCAAGATATTTTGCTTGTGTAATACACGCAAAATATCTGTGCCATTAAAATAAATGTAAAAAAAAAAAAAAACAACCATCAGAAGCCCTGACACCAGTGACAGGATGCTGCTTCTTCTGTCACTACTGTCAGGGCTGCCCCAACTCAATTGCTCACTAGCTGGGAGTTTGCATGCAAATGATTTGCACCTCTGTGGAAATCATTTGCATGCAAAAAAGATAGTGAATCAATCGCTGTTTTAAAATCAGCCAGGAATCGGCCAACAGCAATTGAATCGCTATCTTTAGTGAAACTGAGTCTCAATGATCCACTTACATATACTGACAGTTGTCAACATCTGCTTATTTTTGATCAGAAGAAGGGTCACTTTTGAAATCTAATCAAACAATGCACTAATGCTGGATTTTACTATATGGTGGTAGAGGTTTCTACCATGGGCCAGCGAGCTAAATGCTCTGATGATCAAAAAATTCCTATGAGCATCAGAGCATTTAACTTACCAGCCTGCGGTAGAAACCTCTACTGCCATTTAGTAAAAGAAGTCTAAGTTAGTTCAACAAAAAAGGTATTACTTTTATTCTTTTTGTTTTGTTTTATTTCTTTTAATTTTATATATTACCGCAGCTTGGGTAAAATGACCCTTTAGACTTTTTTTCTAGATGCAAAATGGATGAATCAAAACTATAATAATTTATTCTCCTGAGAGCAACAATAAACCTCTGAAGTGACTAATTGGTCAAAGAGTTGTTTAAAAAGTGCCAATGGCTATTAAAAAAATAAGCTTTTTTGACCCTTTGCTTTCACAAGCAACGCATGCCTTCTCAGTGCTGTAATTTCCAAATCTTACAGACACTTGAAATGTTTTTCTTTCTTGTCAAATCTATCGAATGAACACTCGGTCATTAGACAAATGCAGAAACAAACTCTTGTTTAATGGCCTCTTACAGGGGGATATCTCTGATTTGACCGCTGCTCCTGTGTCCTCTGCCTCATGGTTGTCTAAAGCAGACATTCTCCATACCATTAACCCTCAAAATACCATGGTCTAGAAAGAGAGCCAGAAATTTATGCATTTGAAAGATATGATGCAAAGTTGCATACATGAACATTGTGATGTTTGATGTAACAAGACAGTTTTCTGACAGGTCAAAGAATGTAGCTTCACAGTATAAGTTTGCTCGAGAACTAGTCTTGACGGGCTTGTGTAACACGAGGATGGAAGGCCCATGTGTCGGCCCATTGGGATTGGCTCCCAACGACAATGGTTGGGAGGGAGGAGGGGCAAAGGGAATTGTGGGATGTAGGAGAGGAAGAGTGCTTCCTGCTGCAAATAAAAGTGAAGGGATTGGTCGCGGTGGGAACTCGGGGTGGGTTTATATATAAAGCGCAACTACCTAGGTTCAGGTCTCATCCTGTCCTCAGTGGCAGTTTTTCCCACCCTTTCACCTTTAAAGGGGGGGGAGATGGTTCCCAGGCAGGGAGCTCAGAAGTCACAGGCGGGGTCTGAGCTACTGAAAGCCAGAGCTCTTCTAAAGATGAGCGACAGGAGGGCAGTTGGTTTGGAACTGGGTCCCAGGTGGGCTGGTGACCCAGTCGAAGGGGCAGGGTGGCACCTGCCACCCCCAGACCCTTGCTGACAGAGGCGGGGTCACGGGGCCAAAAAGCTGCTTACAGCTCTCCCTCCGAATTTGCGGTTTCCCTACTCGCGGTTTTGCTTATTTACGATTTTTTTTTCTTTTTTTCAGGCTGCCCGAACCTCCTCAGACCTTACCTGGTGGTCTAGCGGTGATACGTGGCAGGAGCAATCTTCCTTTGCTCCTGCCCCGTGGAAAGCCGTCATCAAAATGGTTGCGTTCCCGTTGTAGTCTCTACAACGGGAACTCACTGCAGCCATTTTGATGATGGCTTTGCACGGGGCAGGAGCATAGGAAGATTGCTCCTGCCCCGCGTCACCACTAGACCATCAGGGGGCAGCAGCCGAAGAGCCAACCTGAAGCTAGCAAGGAGCAAGGAGCTCCATGTAGCTAGCACATAGCAAGGAGCAGCACACAGCTCAGAGCAAGGAGCAGCAGTACTGCTGGCAGGAAGGGGAAGTGGACGCTGTGATTGCCAGTGGCCAGACAGCCTACCACAGGGAGGACAGAGGTATGGTTTGGGGGAGGTACGGGACGCAGGAGGGAAGCGGGGGTGGGTCAGAGCCGGCCCAAAAAATTATTTGTGATTTTTCCCTATTCGCGGGCCTGCTCTGCACCTAATCCCCATGAATATGGAGGGAGAAGTATATATGATATTGTTTGGTAGCTGGATGGTTGGGTTCTAATTCCATGTTATTTGTTGTAATAATAAACAAATTATTACTCATAATGACTGGTGTTGCCATTCAACAAATTACGTATAATTGGAAAGATTGGAGTAGATTAAATTATAATTTCTGGTGGAATTCTTTATGTCATGTTTATAAAATGGAGAGATTTATTGCAATACAGCGGGGATGTTTCAGGAAATTTCAAGATGTGTGGGAGCCATTAACAAAATATTGTACTGTTTAGATGAAATTGTTTCCCTTAAATTTACAAGTTCAATAGTGAGGGGGGAGGGGGGTTATTTTACTATTACATATTCTATAAGATATTTGATTATATGGTAGGAAAGGGTGGGAAGGGGGGTGATAAGTGTTTATGTTTTGTACCAATGATGATTATTAAGTGATGTATTTATTGTTAATTTGTTTGAACATATGTCACACTTATTGTAAGTTTGAAAATGAATAAAGAATTAAAAAAATAATAATAATAAACAGAGCTGTGACTCAGTTTTTCTAAAATGTTGTTGTGTGACTTATTAATGGTATAGTAAGTTGGGGGTCTCTGGGGAATAGTGTGGGTGGGGGGAGACCACGGGGCGTTTCCTGATCCCATTGTTACTGGATACTTTGTACACATGCCTCTTGTAGCACAGTTTTTAAAGGGAAATTACTCAGGTAGTTTCTGTTTTGAAAGCCTCCCACAGATACAAAATCACCTGGTACATTTTCTATGAATATATATTTGTTGGAAAAATAGACATAGAGATTTGAAAATCCAATTTATTTATTTTTATTAAGTCGGTTTTTTGGGGGGAAAAGCATGTATGCTCTGCCAAGCTGAATATTTTCAGTGAAGTATCATTAAAATATGCATACAATTCAAATACAAAGAAAAGCACCAAGAACCATCAAGCCAGGAATCATCAAATCCTTTTCTGATAAACCAGACACAGGCCATGTGTCGACATGAATTGCCTGCGTCAGGGATCAACACAATGAATCCAACCTCATCCAGCTTCACCAAAATAACACTGCACAAAAGATGAAAAACCAAGACCTTCTAATCACCAGAAAAAAAAACCTTTAAAATCATAGCGCAGCAAACCTAGTCACGTCCTGAAAATGAAACTGTATGAGCTGTATGAGGCCAGATTAATTTTGCTGACTCCTGATGAAGGCACTTTGCAATGAAACATGGCCCACATTGGGTTTTATCAATAAAGGACTTTAGGCTTGATGGTTTTCGGTGCTTTTCTTTGTTCAGTTGTGCTGGGTGCTTGAACCCTCGCCATTGCTGCACTACATTTCAAATACAAACAACATGTATATTGGTAAATCCTGCTTCCCAGAAATGTCTCTGCTGAACCTGAGTATAAAAAAAAAGTGTGTGCACCACAGAAACAAACACATGCTTTTATCCAGCAAGAGGCCCAGTTTACTGGTATTAAGGAGATGAAGGCTCTGGTACAAGAGAGTGCAGTGAAATGCGATAAATTTCAAGATATTACTATTATAGAGCTTGAGAAAGACAAATTTCAGTTACTGACCTGTATTGTGCATCTTCGAGTACTTCATTCTACACCCCCCTACTTCACTTTCAGCCACATTTTTCCATTTATTCTCTTTTTACACGACCCCCTGAGGAAGGTGGTCTAGTCGAAACATGGGGCCATGTTGGGTCCATACCATTTTTCACATATGTGGATTATCCGTTGTGGGTAACACATGGGTACAGACCATCTTATGTACATGAGGATTTTACTTTGTGACTTTTATATGGCTACAATTGATTGACTTAATAAAATATTGCATCAGGAACATTTCGTCCCATGAGTTCTGTCCCTGCTCCATCCTGCAAGCCGTGCCTTATCTGCACAAGCCTCAAACACTTTAAAATCATAAATGTTCAAGGTTTGTGTTGATGAGGACAGAGCTTGCAGAGATAGGGATGGAAATAGACTGCATGGGGACAGGGACAAATTTGTCCCTATGTCATTCTCTACGTGCGCAATTTTTTAAGACTGCCAATTAACTTTAATAATTGGTTGTTAGCTCCCAATTATTGATGTTTCCAATTGGAAATGTAAAATGACTCAAAACTTATATTTGTCAGTGTAACAGATTGTAAAGCTCGGTCGGAACACCAACGGTGGCCAGCGTTTCACATAATGCTGCCCCAGGGTATGACCTCTGATCGTGAGCTTTCAAAGTGGGGCATGCAAAACCGTGTCTCCTTACACGAAAAAGTTTTGAGTCATTTTACATTTACAATTGTGACCATTTGTTATTTATTGTACAACATAGAGCCACATTAGGTTCCACTGGAGGTTTTTCTGTCGATGAGGTTCCCCGCCTGAACACCTTGTGCCACAGCTGTGGCGGTGGGAGGGCTTTGTCTGAGGCTTTTCCTCCCAGTGGGATCTATTAAACTCATGCTGTAGCTTTTTCTTTTTACCTTTTACACACTCCATGTGAATGTGTTTTGCATTGATAGTCAGATAGGCCATATGGACTTTATATGCCTTCTTTTTTCTGTTTCTCTAACACAGTCTGTGGCTAGTGTCCACACGTTGCCTTGGTTCTTCGGTACAATCTGTTGATTATCTCAAACTACTTTCACTTTCTTTGGTCTTTGGTCTCTTCATGTTCTTGTGGTGCTAATTTCATTTTTTGTTGTTGTTGATAATTGTCTAAATACTGGCATCACAAAAGTAACATAGTAACATAGTAGATGACAGCAGATAAAGACCCGAATGGTCCATCCAGTCTGCCCAACCTGATTCAATTTAATTTTTTTAATTTTTTCTTCTTAGCCAGTACTGTGCTTGGGTTCCAACTGCCGAAATCTCTGTTAAGACTTACTCCAGCCCATCTACACCCTACCAGCCATTGAAGCCCTCCCCAGCCCATCCTCCACCAAACGGCCATATACAGACACAGACCGTGCAAGTCTGCCCAGTACTGGCCTTAGTTCAATATTCCAGCGATACTTAAAATTTGAAAAGTCCTTTTCCACTTCAGACTCTAGCCCTCATGGTCTGTAATCCTTCAATATGCTGGAATTCTCTTGTGGGTAGGGGCACTTGAAGTGTATACTTTATGAGAAATAGCACTGTCATGTAGGGTTAACACTAGTAGGATTAATAGTTCTTAGGGTCTGGACAAGCAATGCTGGGAGGTCATTGCCTTAGGGATTCTCACCTTGTGCACTTCCTTACACAAACTGTGGTCCAGTCCAGGCCTGGCTCTGAAACATTTAAGTTCCCTTATAGTAAAATAGGTAAGACAAGCAAAAATTTCAGCAGATACAGAGTATCAAATATCAAAATAGTTTGCCTGTCGCATAGATAAGAAATTCTTTTTTGTCTCCAACTGGAATTATGCCCAAGTGAAGGAAAAGCTACTCTCCTGTAAATATCAGTCAGATTCATTGAAGCTGCTAGGAAATTATAGCAGGGTCCAGCAGCAGGCACCTCTTCTTGTGAAACCCTTGCTTCCTGGATCCAACTCCTCAGACTGTCCCCAGAATATTTTCCAGAAACAGAAAAATCTATAACATTCCTAATGCCAAGAGGCCACTTACTCCTGCCCCTGGAAGCGGCGGGCCAGCTAACCAGAGGGAGTAGGTATCCCTCCTGTCAGCCATCTAATTAAAGGTCAGAGACAGGGGTGGGTGTTGTGATGCAACAGGAGAGAATGGCCATCATTCTCACTGCTGGGGGGTTCATTTGGCAGCGGGAGAGAATGTGCATCTCTCCCGCTACTGGGGTGGGGTGGGTGGGTCGCTTCTCAAAATGGCTTCTCTAGCAGTCTCCAACACTGCCATGCTGGCGTTTTAAACAGTGCTGTTGCTGTATTGGCACCCCTGGACAAGTCACTTATTTTTGTCACCAAAAGCCAACGCCACTCTTGGAGAATGGCTCGGCAATTTTAAAGAATCCACTGGAGTGCTCAATTTATTGCTGAAGATCCTATTTATATGGTATTGTCAGAGAATGCTAGAAACCTCGCTAAAAACAAAGATAAGCTAAAATGCATGTAGGCTAAACCGTGTTAAACTTTTGAGAATCTGAGCCTTAGTCAGCCAAAGATAGGAAACTTTGTATTGTAATATTTATACCATTTTGAAGACTGCTCCAACTATTACCTCACTAGTGGAAGAAGCCTCCATTACTGGAAAAGTTTGAGTGCCATACGGGTCACCAGGTAAACCTGATAGAGCCACTAGAGGTCTCTACAAGACTATCAGTTGAATGTTTTTTGATGTACTTATATATTATAGTTTTGTCATCTTTGTTCATTCTGTTCTAACTTAAGGAAAGGGCTTTTAGCTCTCAAAAATTAGTCAAAATATATTAAAGTAGTCCATTAATAAGATTCCCTTATATTCTATTTTTGGTTTTAATTTAACCTTTGTTTCTATATTTTCATGTAGACTAACATGTCAACTACATGGCATTAAATAAACTTCTAACTTTAAGAATATTATCAGAAAAATAAGCATATTTTTTAACAGTTGCAGAATAGTGGATGCTATTGAGCTATTAACTAGCTTAAAAAGCTGTTTTCAAAAACTGTTGCCCTTGAAATTTGTATAGAAAAAAAATATTTTTGGCTTTGGTAATAACTCTATCATATTTCCTCTCAAATCCTTTCACCATATCCCATCAGAATCCAGCTGGAATTTCACCCACTTCCTCTGTTTTCATTTGCCTATGATTCTCTATAAATCATGGAGTTGTTTATACTCTGCTATGGAGCAATCACTTTTAAAGCTGTTGCCAGTTTGGAATTCCATGAATTGACTTAATCCTCTCCGGAGCATTCAGAGGCATGAAAAGAGGAAACGTTCAATTCAACAAGAATCCAACTGTCTTAAAATGGACTTACCTTCTAAACATCATCCCTTGGGCAACTGCAAGCACACTCTACATTTTACAGCTCAGCAAAATGTGATCTGAAAAGGAAGCATGAAGAACCAGTAAGGGGGAAAGTCATCAATACGGTCTGTTGTTAATTTAGGTTATTTTAGCACAGGGTCTCATCGTATAATGTCTCCCAAAAAATCTTCAGTTCTAGCTCCGTGGACTACACCATTTAAACTGAAAATGAAATCTACAATAACCAATAAAATAATCTGAATACTGAAAAGAAAAACCCAAAAAGGCATCTGTTTGAGACTCGGTGGAATTTCAACATCCACAGTTCATACATTGTAAGTGCCATGGGGCTGATGGTGTCCACAGTTCTTACGGTGTAAGGTATTTAGGTGTCTATATGCTCAGGGCAGTACTACCAGTCCTGCATTCAGGGGCCCGGAGCTGACAGGGGGCCCGGGCTCCCCCAGGGTCCTAGGCAGTGTTCTAAGGCTGGGGCGCCAGTAGCTCGCCAAGGCAAAGTTAGTCGATCACCCAGGACTCACTTTGTCTTGGCGATCTAATCTATCGGGCCGATCAGTCTTCCTCTCCCCGACGTCAATTCTGCAGCCGGAGAGGAAGTTCGGGCCAGCCAATCGCTGCCTGGCTGGGCGGAACTTCCTCTCCGACGGCAGAATTGACGTCGGGGAGAGGAAGACTGATCGGCCCGAAGCAGGGAGAGCATGCGTCGGCGTCGGCTTTGGGGCCTGTTATCCATTGGTGGGTCCTGTTCCCCGATGGCAGCGGCAGCGGCAGTGGCTTGGGGAACAGCAGGGAGAAAGAAAGAAAGGGGGCAGGCAGGGAAACAGAAGGAAAGAAGAGAAACAGAAAAAAAAGAAAGAAAGGTCAGGGAGAGAGGAAGAAAAAGTTGGGGGAGGGAATGAGGTGTGGAGGAGAGAAAGCATACAGGCTGATAGAAGGGAAGAAAGATTGGATGCACAGTCAGAAGAAGAAAGTGCAACCAGAGACTCATGAAATCACCAGACAAGGTAGGAAAAATGATTTTATTTTAAATTTAGCAAAGTGGAGGCAGTATTACCACAGTTTTCAAAGGAATTTGCCCAAATAACTTAATAGTTAACTGGGTAAATTCCCAGAGATGAAAACTTCCCTTCACTTACTATGCACAGTTCTGAATTTATATCTGCTGTCTATATTTTACAATATGGTCCCCTTTTACTAAACCGCAATAGTGGTTTTTAGCGCAGGGAGCCTATGAGCGTCAAGAGCAGCGCTGGGCATTCAGCGCAGCTCCCTGCGCTAAAAACTGCTATTGTGGTTTAATAAAAAGGATGGAGGGTATATTTGTCTATTTTTGTATGGTTGTTACTGAGGTGACAATGCATAGAGTCATCTGCCTTGACCTCTTTGAAAAAAACCCCGAATAGGAATGATAATTAACATTTTCTCAGCGTATAGTGTGCTTTGTGTTTTTTAATTTTATTGTTGGTAGATCATTTTGACTTGGTCATTTTAAAGTAGCTCACAAGCTCAAAAAGTTTGGGCACCTCTGAGCTAGAGCGTTGAAACTGTGTATTTCTATTTTATCCCCCTTTTACAAAACTGTGGAGCGTTTTTTAGCGCCAGCCGTGGTGGTAGCAGCTCTGATGCTCAGAATTCTATGAGCGTCAGGGCTGTTACCACTGTGGCTAAAATCCACACTACAGTTTTGTAAAAGAGTGAGGGGTTAGTTTGTGATGACATATTCCATACTAGGCGAAGGTGTTTTCTGTGTTCTGTGTGTTCGAAAGACATGGTTTTCTGTTAGGATTGACGGTGTAGGATTGATTGGTCTGGCTTGTTTAGTTTTACAATGGGTGTACTGATGTACTGCTCACTGCAATATGTAAGATGCTGCCTTTTCCTAGGTACTCATGTGTGACGTGTGGTTTGTTACTAAAAATCATGTTTTTCTTACAGATGGGGGAGGATGCCAAAAAATGATGGGCCCCGGGTGTTACATATGCTACGTACGCCACTGTATGTAAAGATACCAGAAAGCTGGCGTAGCAAAAACTTTAAGTAAATTGTTATTCTTCTAAGTTTTGAGTATTTAACCCTCCCACAATCTCAAGGGCACTCGTTTCAAGTTTCAAGTTTATTGAGATTTTGATTTAAACGCAATATCAAATATTTTCAATGCGTATAATAAAAATAAATTTGGGGAAATAAATAAAACCATTTGAACAATAAACATACAAACATATCCATAGATGATTAAAATTACATAAGGAGTACAAGGATAAACTACATTTGTTTAAAAATGCGTTCTCCGCGCCTGCTCATAAATTTGTTGACTGGAAGGATCCAGCAATGTGGCCAGATGCCATTCAGGACAAAGACAGAGAAAGAATTGTGCAATTTGGATTAATGATGGAAGATGATTTAAAGCAAATGGCACAGTCTATGAGTAAAGATCTTGACGGACGTTCTTTTTATGAATATCTCCTCTATGCCAAATCACCCAATGGACGTGAGAAGATTTTACGGGACTGGCTTAGGTGGAGCATTAGCAGAAAAGTATGTGTGTATTCGGCCCATGAAAGAAGGGGGGGTATCGGGGGGGGGGGGAAGGGGTACGTGGGGGGCCCAATAGGATTGCTCAGTAAGGGGCCCAGAAATTTCTGATGGCGGCCCTGTATATGCCGCCTGTGGAACAGATGATAATTTCTTGCAGTGCAATCACCAAACCTTCACATTGTAGGAGTTGTGAGTGTTGGGTTTCCCCAAGTTTAGTTTTATTTAATCACTTATTAGTTTAGTTTAATACAAGACTGAATATTTGATGAATTGGATGAGTACATTTTACAGGCACTGTGCTGGTGCTTCTAACAATAGCCCACCTCTAATAATTGCTGCACACACACACACACACACACACACACACACACTTTGACACTAAAAAGTCTTGTAAATTTCATCTTAAAGCCAAATTTAGATTTTCCCAATAATTACCCTCTCCCCCCCCTCCAGCTCTCCCAACCCCCCACACACAGAGAATTCATAACTGCCCTTTTTCACCCTCCATGATGACCAAATCTCTCTTCTTACTTCTTCTCACAGTTCTATAACCATGAGAAGAGATAAGAAGGGAGATCTGGAGGGGGACTAGAGGATAGAGGTAGATCAATGCAGGTTATTGAGGTAGGTAAGACAGAGGAAAGAAATAGTGGCCAGGAAATAGTGGCCATCATAGCAAAGATGGGTAGAATAGAGAAATGGTGCCTCCATTAATTGTCCATCCTAGACACCAGAAAACACATTGTTTCTAATACATAGCCCCTGCATTTATTAGAAACGATACAGTAATTACATTTTTTCCTTTTTTCCGGGATATTTGGTTATAAGAAGGCTAATCATGTATTGACTTTGGCACAAACATCTCCATGAGGTTTCTTTCAACATCAGGATTATGAATTGGATTGGATTTATTATTTTTATCTACCACAAAATTACCTTAGGACTCCTTAGGGATGGGACAGGGACAGAACTCATGGGAACAGGATGAGGATGGAGACAGATCCCGCAGGGATAGAAATAAATTTCTCCCCATGTCATTCTGACTTCTTTTATTGAAACATTATTTAAACTTTCATTTTCCAAATCCTTATCTTAAATACTGCACATTTTGTTTTGGCATTCCCTTCCTTCCTATATCTCATAAATATCCATTTCCAAATTTGGGTCATCTCATGCCACAGAAACTCTATTAGGCTCCTACCTTTACTGGTGACACTGCTAATAAAAATGCTTCACCTGTTTCCTATGTCCAAAATCACTAGCACACCTCGTAAAACATGCTTTAGAATTTCTGGAGCTTTGCTCACTTCTTTTGGAAAATAATAAAACTCTCCTTTGAAACAGAATTCAGCTTTCAGCAGCTGCAGTCCACATTCCTGCTCTCCTCCGCAGTGTTGTCCCCTCTCAAAACATCAATGATGTAGCCTCTCAACTGGTCCACAAGAACTGGTGGCCAGAAGCATGCTGAGAGAACAGTCATTTGGAGCAAGCCATCAGTGAAATTACAGGGCTGCTGTTCTGAATTGTACCACAAACATTGATGCATGGATTCTAAACAATACTTCAGCGATTCCTGTTGAATTTTCAGTCCCTCCCATCTTACTTTCTTCATCTACATTCTCTATATTACTTTGAAACAGCATTTTCTTTGTCATTCTAAGTTTATGTCTTTCTTTATACTTCATAATACTGTATGTCCCTAGCACGTTCAGTAAAAAATACCGGACAATGGTGAACTTTAAACTATGCCTGTGTCTTTTTCTATTATTCCCGAGCTATTGTGTTGTGTTGTATAAACACTCTGTCTTTATCCTGCCCTGATATCTCCCAGGCCCTGGTGATTCTGCTCAGCCCAGCTCTATTGTGATCCCATCCTACTGTGTGCTTCCTAAAGAACATTCCATAACTGCTAATGACAGAGCCTCTCTCACTATGTCTTAACCGGCGCTTTGTCGTGCCTCACTCTTTATTGTGCCGTACTATTTTCTGCCAATTCAAAGCAATGAAATACCTGTGTAAGACAGGTTTTACAGAAATTACAGTTGTATTACCTGTGTGGCAATCATGGAGGCCTCAGTCCTGCCAAATTGAATCATGTAAAAGCAAACTATTTGAGGATATTCAGTCACACATTTCCTTGTGTTCCAAGAATAAAAGAAAAAGACATTTTGGCTATCTCAAGGATTATTCAAAAAGCTATGCTCCTAGGACTACTAGTTTGCACCTACAGAATCCATAAAATATAGGCCAGTAACATTCAAATACTGGCCTGTTAGGAGCCACTGCCCAGGAAAAGGATCTAGGTGTCATTATTGAGGATAAGTTGAAACCCTCAGTTCAATGTGCAGCAATAGCTAAGAAAGCAGATAGAATGTTAGGAATTATCAGGAAAGGAGTGGAAAACAAAGATGTAAATGTTATAATGCCCTTGTATCACTCTATAGGACAGCCACACCTCGAATACTGTGTGCTATTCTGATTGCCGTATCTCAAAAAAGATATAGCGGAATTAGAAAAGGTAAATTAAAGAGCGACGAAAATGATAAAAGGGATGGGATGGCTTCCCTATGAGGAATGGCTAAAATGGCTAGGGAGATGCTTGGAGAAGAGACGGCTCAGGAGTGATATGACAGTGGTCTATAAAATAATGAGTGGAGTGGAAAGGGTAGATGTGAATCACTTGTTCACTCTTTCTAAAATTACTAGGACTAGGGGGCATGTGATGAATCTACTAAGTAGTAGATTTCAAACAAACCAGAGAAAATATTTCTTCACACAACGTTCAATTAAACTCTGGAATTCATTGCCAGAGAATGTGGTGAAATCAGTTAGCTTAGCGGGGTTTAAAAATGTTTGGATAATTTCCTAAAAGAGAAGTCCATAGACCATTATTGAGATAACTTGGGGAAATCCACTGCTTATTCCTAGAATAAGCAATATAAAATCTGTTTTACTACTTGGGATCTGCGTTGACCACTGCTGGAAAAAGGATACTGGGCTTGATGGACCTCCGGTCTGTCCAAGTATGGCAATTCTTATTTTCTAAATATTTTTGTACACACATGCCTGGAATCAAATATATTATCAGTTATCAAGTTCTGTGCTAAAATGGATCCCATTATATATTCTCACAAACCTAATACCAGTAGTTCTCCTGTAGTTCTTACTCTGTCACTGAAATCTTGCAATCGGAAAAGTAAAGTTAGCAGTGCAGCCAGATGGCAGATTGGTTCCTCTTTTGGGAGCTTTAAATAAATTATTAGGGCTAGCAGTTGCATCACATTCAAAACGGAGAAGGTTTAAAAGATTGCATTTTGCAACACTTGTAATATCAAAACTGTGAGCAAAACACTGCTGAGTATTGTAACTTAAAGGTTTTGGTCTTACAACATGTTTCATGATCACTACCATGATATTTCGTTGGATTTAAAGCACAAAAAGAATGAATCATTGGGTTTTAATTCTGAGCATGCACCTTCACAATACAATGGAATATTTAAACATCTGTGTTATGCCCTCATTATTATTCAGTAAACTACCAAACCCTTATCTGCGTCCTCATCACCTCTCAACTCTCAGGCCTTCTGCTTAGACATCTCACTCCCCTCCAATCTGTCCAGAATTCAGCTGTACGACTCATATTCCATGAGAGCCGCTATATTCACATTACCCCCTCTTAATCACTTCATTGGCTTTTCATCCATTTCTGAATACAATTCAAACTTCTCTTAATTACATACAAATGCATTCACTCAGCTGCCCCTCACTATCTCTCTTCACTTATCTCCCCCTATGTTCCTCCTCCCCCATGTGAGCTCCACTCAGCTGGTAAGTCCCTCCTATCTGTGCCCTTCTCTGCCTCTGCCAACTCCAGACTCTGTCTCTTCTACCTTGCTGTGCCATATACTTAGAACAAACTGCCTGAATCCCTACAGCGGGCTCCATCTCTGGTAGTCTTTAAGGGAAAATTATGTCCTACCTGTTAATTTTTTTTCCTTTGGTCACAGCAGATGAATCCAGAGACTAGTGGGATAACAGCCATCAACTAGCATATGGAGATAGAACATACTGAATTGTTCTCAGGGGATATCTTAGAAGCACAGCCTCCTGGCCAACCAGTAAAAGTTTTCTCAAAGCAGCTGAAACAGCGCACAGAAAAGGAATGAAACCTATGAGACATAAGGAACCTATGTAATATCTGTCCGCACATGTGCTAACCAAATCCCTGAGGCTCTCAAACTAAGAATGCAATTCTAGCCCACAAGGCATGTCCAAACCGCGCCTGCAAGCGCCAAACCCCGCAACAGGGTGGAGCTCTGAATTCATCTGCTGTGGCTAAAGGAAAGAAAATTAACAGGTAGGACATAATTTTCCCTTTCTTGTCATCAGCAGCAGATGAATCCAGAGACTAGAGGGATATAGCAAAGCAATCCAAACATAGGGAGGGAAAGAACCCAGGGAACCCCCCCCCCAATCCTGCCTTGTAGCACCCCGCCAAGGAGCTACAAAACTCCACAGAGTATGTATCCCATGCTCATGCAGAGGTTAACCCCCTCCATAGCCCCTGTGAGCAGGAGCAATCATCATCAGAGAGCACCATGCTGCAGACATCACCGCCCCGTGCTGCTCCCTGGAAAATAAGAGGGCAAACAGCCTCCTAATGTGACTACAATGCCCCAGAGAACCCTCTGTGGAATAACCCCATTATGTCAGGGACCTGTCTTTATTGACAGTCAAACCCCCGCAAGGTAGCAGGGCAGCAAGATTGCGACAAGGGAAGGCTCCCCATTCAATCTAAGCCTTCCCAAGCCTAAAGTCAAAGGGATTCCCATAGGAGGCAAACTGCCAACCAAAGTGGGGAAAAATACTAGGAGGAGACAAGGCTTCCCCCTCCCCCGAATCCCCAGGAAAGAACAGTGACAACCTCAAAACCTGAGGAAGTAGATCTAAACATCCCATCCACTCCTCCATAAGAAGAAATCCTAGCAGGAGCGGCAGGAACAAACACACAACTGAGGCCCGAATCACAGAGAAATATTTGAGACCTGAAGACCTGAGCCACCGGAGAACCTCTCAACTGAGGTCCAGGCCCCAAAAAAAACCTTACCACTGAGACCCAAGCCACAGGAAAATCTTCCAACTGAGGCCCAAGCCAGAGGAAATCTCTCCATGAGGCGTGAGCCACAGGAAAGTCCCCAACGGAGACCTGAGCCACATGAAATGCTCCCAACTGAGGCCCGAACCACAGGAAATTCACCCAAAAGGAGGCCCGAGATACAGGAACAAACACCGAACTAAGGCCTGAACCACAGGAAAATCTCTCAACCGAGGCTGAGCTACAGGAAAATTCTCAACAGCAGCCTGAGCCACAGGAAAGAACACTCAACGGAGGCCTGAGTCCCCTGAAAGAACATGCAACTGAGGCCTGAGCTGCAGGAAAATCCCTCGACTGAGGCCGAGCCACAGGAAAAGACTCACAACTGAGGCCTGAGCCATCGGAAAATCTCTCAACTGAGGCCTGAGCCACTGTAAAGAACATGCAATGGAGGCCTGAGCCACCAGAAAGAACACTCTACTGAGGCCCAAGCCGCAGGAAATAATTCTCTACTGAGGCTGGAGCCACAGGAAAGTCTCTCAACTGAGGCCTGAGTCACATGAAAGAAAAATTAACTGAGGCTGAGCCACTGGAAAGCATACTCCCCAGAGGCCTAAGCCACAGGAAAATCTCTCAACGGAGGCCTGAGCCATCGGAACGAACACTCAATGGAGGCCTGAGCCACCAGAACGAATACTCAACGGAGGCCAGAGCCACAGAAAGAATCTCTCAACTGAGGCCTGAGTAACAGGAAAGAACTCCCTACTGAGGCCTGAGCCACGAGAAAGAACTCTCAACTGAGGCTAAGTCCCAGGAACAGTCAGAATAGAGGCCTAAGCCGCAGGAACACCATTCACCTGAGGCCTAATCTGCAGGAACATTTCTCATCTGAGGTCTAAGCTCCAGGAACATATCTTATCTAAGGCCGAAGCCCCAGGAACACTCTTTGCCTGAGGCCAAAGCCCCAGGAACACTCCTCATCTGAGGCTTAAGCTACAGGACCAACCCCTGTTTGCGGCCTAAGCCCCAGGAGCCTACCTCGTGTGAGGCCTAAGCTATAGGAACATACCTCATGTGAGGCCAAAGCCACAGGAACATCCACCGTCTGAGGCCTAAGCCACAGGAACATTCCTCGTCTGAGGCCGAAGCCACAGGAACACTCTGTGTCTGAGGCCTAAGCCACAGGAACATACTTCTACTGAGGCCGAAGCCACAGGAACACTCTTGGTCTGAGGCCTAAGCCACAGGAATACTTCTGCTCAGAGGCCAAAAACCTCCCCACCGTATCCCCCATGGGCAGTCCCGTACCAACAAAAAACTGCCTACTGTTCCCTGTCAGAAGGCATCTCCAGGAAGAAAGAAATACAACCACTGTCCCGTCAGCAGCCACCAACCGCCCTGACCGAAGCCACCCCAGGGGACCAGCCACCCTCTCTTGAAGGACCTGATAATCAAAGGGAACTACCGCCCACAAACTGCTGGTGACCGACCAGCAGATGGAGTGTAGGCCACTGGAGACCACACTCCTACCTACTCTGAATGCCACCAGAAGCAAGTAAAAAAATGTGCACTCACATCGCATTGTGGCGCCTGGGACCCCATTGTGACACTCCATTGTGAATATTTACTTGAAAATCGTTCTGAGCTACTGGGAGGACGGGATAAAAATCTACATAAATAAATACGGGCCCTAAGGCATCCCACAGCCTGCAGACCCAAGCCTGTCTCCCATACCGTGCCAAAGTAGTGATCTGTTTACCCACAGGCAAACTCACCTGCCACTGCCGCAAGCAGCGTACCCTTGGTTAATACCGGAAAAGAACAAAACCAAAAGTGCTGTGAGGCAGTGAAGGAACAAATGGCCCCGGCTCATCTGCGGGAAGGCATTGACCAACTAGCTGGAGATAGAGTTTACTGGTTGGCCAGGAGGCTGTGAATCCAAGATATACCCTCAGTACGTTCTATCTCAGTACGCTCTATCTCCACCTGCTGGTTGATGGCTGTTATCCCACTAGTCTCTGGATTCATCTGCTGCTGATGACAAGAAAGTCCAAATTAAAAGCCCACCTCTATGAGACTGCTTTCAACTCCTAACTCCTCTCACCTTGGGTTCTGCATCCTTAACCCTATATTGTCATGTCTGTCTGTCCAAATTATATTGCAAGCTCTTTCATGCAGGGACCGTCTATTAAATGTCAAAATGTAGTGTTGTGTATGCCTTTCAGTGCTATATAAGTGATAAACAGTAGTAGTAGTAGTAATTCTACAAAAATAGGAATAGTAGGTGACAATAAAAAAAGACCTGGTTAAATCATGCTGACCTACCCTTGAGCAGATATTAAGTGGCACTTAACTAGAAAATGCTGCTGAATATCTAATCTGATTGCCAAATAATGCCAGAGCAGGCCAAGGGCAGAGTCAGCATGGACCCAAAGGTTATCCGGGATCCCTATATTCAGTACTGATGCCCAGATCACTGAAGAAGTAGGACTGCAGAAATATCTGCCCTAACTTGCTCAGTTATGAGGGATCTTCAAAATGTTTTCACACTTTTTTAAAAAATCTAGAACCCTCCCTCACCCCAAGAAGGCAAAATGATTAAGGGAAAGAGATGAAGTCTACAATTTGCTAGAACTGTACTATAATTTATAATAATTAGCGGGAGAACCCTCAGTCACACAGCAACCCCTGGAACGTCCAGGGACAAGCTGCCGCGGGTTTACACTCAAAAAAGTGTTAACTGCGAAACATCCCTGGGTTCTCTCCGTGTGAACAACTAATGTGCACAACAAAAAGTGCTATGTGTGAAAAACAATAATTGAAAAAACACACATCAAATATAAATAAAGATAGAGTTCATCTCTTTCCCCTAATCTGGGGGCCAAAAGGAAAATTAGTGTCCAAATCCAACCGAGCAAAAGAACACAACTGGAAGGACTTAGCTTCTCCGTGTGAGTGCAGTCAGCAGGCAGTGTCTTCGTCCGACGGGACTCCGTTTCGGGGGTGTACACCCCCTTCCTCAGGAACTGGACTGCGCTGGATATTTCAAATTTGTTGATAAAGCTGGTAAAGCAAGGAGGAAATGGCCCTCCATTCTAAATTGTAGACTTCATCTCTTTCCCTTAATCATTTTGCCTTCTTGGGGTGAGGGAGGGTTCTAGATTTTTGCATACTTACACCTCCACTCTTTAAAGGGTTCTATTTTTTGTTCCCACTTTTTTAAGCACTATATATTAAATATCTCACAAGCAAATTATATCACTTTTCCACATAATCACCCTGTTTTGTGGTACATTTTTCCCTGCATCCTACTAACTTCTTAATGCCATCAGAAAAGAATGTTTTTGGTTGAGCCCGCAAAAATATGAAAGTGCGGAAACTTCTTGTATTGGTATTGAATACTGACTGGTGCCAGGATAACTACCAGTAGCCAGGCAAGACCTACATATACAATGCTGGTGCTCAGATTATAGACAATGGTCCTGAATCTCTAAAGCATGCTGATCTCGATGGCCATCTAAGAAGTAGATGCCGATCGCATGTCAATCACGCATTAGCATCCTTTAGAGAATTGTGCCTTTTTTTCCTAAAAGACACCATAAATGTAGGCCAGAATTTTAAAGGCCTACATTTAAAGCATCTGTCTCACGCCTATGGAGATGCGCAGGGATGCTTATGGATGCCCAAGGCCACTTCTGGTGGAAACCACGCCCACGCTGGCCTTGAGCGTCTGTAAGCATCCGTATGCATCTCCATAGGCATGAGAAAGACTCCTATAATGTAGACATTGTTCGATGCATACATTAAAAAAACAAACATGTGGCCTGATTGGCTGGTGAGACAGTGGCAGGATGCCTACCAGTGCCTTCAATCAGGAATCAGCCCCTAATTGTATACCCAGCATAAATTCAGCCCACAGCAGGCAGCACTTTAAAAACATTGGTTGCTACCAGTCAAGTTTTGAGCCCAGGATGTTTCACCTTAAAAGATGAGAATTTTGAGTTATAAAAACAAAAATGAATTTTTGAACTACAACTGTTATCACCATGCGGGTTGAATGAGGAGCTGGATTGGATGTCTTTAGTGTGATATCATTAGCTAGGCATTACCACATGTTGCATACAGTATACTGTATATTAGAAGAACGCCACAGCCATTTTTGGAAGCCGTGAGCAAGATGGATGAAAGGCTCCTGAGCCAGAAGTGTTAATACATTGGATGAATTAAGCATCTCTCTTTCTTGTGGCAAGAAAATTGTAACTGAATGTTATTATGGATTTTCTTTATTTACAGAATGGTTATCCCCTGATGCAGCAATGTTGTAAGCAACCAAAAAAGTTGGCCCTTTGAATCCACAAGAAAGTAGAAGTCCAAAATAAAAGGAAATGTGGAGTCCGATGTCAATTGATACAGGCTTTATTAAGATTCAAAAGTATATTCAAGATTATAAATACTACAGTTCATCCACAACTTTGGTGATTGGAGAGGACCTCCAATCGGTTGACATCGGACTCCACATGCCCTTTTGTTTTGGGCAGCAATATTGTAAAACATAGTACTATGTCAGGTACTGTGGTGAAAGATGGATTATATTGGGCTTCATAGCATATTTGGAAGAGACAATGGAAAATGAAGAATATTTAAGATAAGTAAATTTGTGAGATTTGGAGATTTTTGAAATTGATATAATTTAAAATATAGAGGATTTTAGGATCTTGGACTATACCATAAAAAGGACTCATGGAGGAGCTGAGTGAATACTTATGAAACAAATGCTTAGTTACTCATATTCATATGGGCCAGAAAAAAAATTATATTATAATTAATGAGAAGGATTTTTTTGATGTTTTAATATATGTCACCTTAAAAGGCAACATACAGAAAAATTACTATTCAACTTCTGGTGTCACATCAAACATCAGTGACAGAAACCCACATTCTCTCCATTGCCCAGGATCTCATGCTCATCTAAAAAATAATTCTGCAACTGACATAAAGCCAATTTCTCAAAGATATAGGGCAATAATTTTCTAGCAAACTCACAACCAATTTATCATTTTTCAATAACAGACAAATGACTGCACTCTTAAGTGCTTTAGGTCTAGTGTTCCCTCTAAGCTGTGCAGCTGCATGGCTGCACACTTCCCGAAAAGAGGTCGCACAGCTGTCCTGGGCCACCGCACAGCCCACCCACTGTAGTCACTGCTCTTTCTTCTTAATCACCACCGCTACCACAGTTACTGCTGCTTTCCCAAATCAACAGCAGGACCACATTATACACGGACAAGAGGACATGGTTTGAAGCTAAGGGGTGACAAGTCCAGGACAAATGTCAGGAAGTTCTGCTTTACGCAGCGAGTGGTGGACGCATGGAATGCTCTTCCACAGGAGGTTATTAAGGAATCCACTGTGCTAGGATTCAAAGGCAAATTAGATGCACATCTCCTTATGAGAGGCATAGAGGGATATGGGTGATTAGAACAATCAGGTGTATACCTGACTGGGCCTCCGCGTGTGCGGATCGCCGGACTCGATGGACCATGGGTCTGATCCGGAGATGGCAATTCTTATGTTCTTATGTTCTTATGTTCTAACCTCAGCTGCTGGCCTTGCCCCTCCAGCATCACTTCTTGTTCCGGTGCAGAGTGGCAGCCATGGGCAGGTTCAGTGTGATCCTGTGACATTTGTATTTTGTTTTGCTGCAGGTTTTGGGAAAAAGCAGCTGCAGTGGTGTAGGTGTTGGGGAAAGAGCCAGATGCTGGATGGAAGTGGGGGGAACAGAGGAATACATGGTGGAAGGAAGTAGGGAAAACAAGGGGACACATTGAATGGAAGCAGGGGATCATGAACAGATCTGAAAAGGTTATCATGCTGTTATACCAGATCATGGTTTGTCCCACCTGGAATACTGCGTCCAACACTGGTCGCCGTACATGAAAAAGGACATAGTACTACTCGAAAGGGTCCAGAGAAGAGCGACAAAAATGGTTAAGGGACTGGGGGAGTTGCCGTACAACGAGTGGTTAGAGAAACCAGGCCTCTTCTCCCTTGAGAAGAGGAGACTGAGAGGGGACATGACCGAAACATTCAAGATTCTGAAGGGAATTGACTTAGTAGAGACAGAGAGATTGTTCACCCTCTCAAAGGTGAAGAGAACAAGAGGGCACTCGCTAAAGTTAGAAGGGAAAAGATTCTGTACAAACGTAAGGAAGTTCTTCTTTATCCAGAGAGTGGTGGAGGTCTAGAACGCTCTCCCGGAGGCTGTTATAGGGGAAAGCACTCTTCAGGGATTCAAGACAAGGTTGAATAAGTTCCTACTGGAACAGAACAAATGCAAATAATGCTAGACTCAAATAGGGCACTGGTCATTGACCTAAGGGCCACTGGTCTGACCCAGCAGCGGTAAATCTTATGTTCTTATGTTGGAAGGAAGTAGGGAGGACAGAGGAGCATACGTTGGAAGGAAATGGAAAGGATAAGAGGACATATTGGATGGAAGTGGAGAGGAGCGAAGGGCATATTATTGAAGGAATTGGGGTGGACAGAGGGGTACATGCAGGATGGATGTGAGGAGGAGAAATGATGGATAGAAATTAGGAGAAGAGAGAGAGTAAATGCTGAATGAAAGTGGGGAGGGCACAGGGGCAAATGCTGGAAGGAAGTGGAGAGGATAGATAGGGGCAGTCAATGGAAGTGGGGATGAGAGAAGGGCAGTCAATTGAAGTCGGGAGGAGAGAGGGGCAGAAGATGGATGGACATGGGGAAGAGAGGGGCAAATGCTTAATGGAAGTAGGGAGGACAGAGAAGCAGATGCTGGAAGGAAGTAGGGAGGACAAAGAGGCACATGCTGGATGAAAGTGGGAAAGAGATAGGGGTTAGACACTGGATGAAGTAGGGAGGATAAGGCAGACACTGGATGAAAGAGGGGGAGAGAGGGCAGATGCTGGATGGGAGGGAAGAGGATAAAGTTAGAGAATAAGATGAAATAGGAGAGCCAGGAAGAGCGAAAGAGATAGCAAGCTGTAGGTAGACACAATTTTTTTTAAAAACCTGGAAATTAAGGATTGGATAAGAAAAATAAATAAATCTGGACACAGGCAGAAAAATTGAAGAAAGCTGAAAGGAAAATGAGGAGAAAAAACTGACGAATGGACAGGAAATCCTGCAAGATGAGGAAAACAGAAGCCAGCAGCATAACTGAAAAAATTAAATAGCCAAACAAAAAACGTAGAAAAAATAATTTTATTTTTAGTTTAATAAAGTAGTGTGGTAGCCATGTTAACAAATGTTAATAAATAAAAATAGAAAATGGAAATACCGCCCACCCCCCTTTTACAAAACTGTAGTACGTTTTTTAGTGCTGACCACGGTGGTAACTGCTCCAGTGTGCATAGGTATTCTATAAGCATCAGAGCTGCTATTGCCATGGCCGGCACTAAAAACTGCGCTACGGTTTTGTAAAAAAGGGGGGGAGGAAGTTTTTTCTTTTTATTGGATTAATTGTAATAGTCTTGGAGGATGAAATGTACAGTGTCAGCATCTATGAAACAAACTTGTTTTTTTCTGTTACATAGAGCGTTGTGGACCCCTGTTAGGTTACAAAAATTAGATAGCTCTTTGTCTAATAGATGTTGGCACTGTCACCTGGAAGCAGGAACTTTAGATCATTTACTGTTTCATTGCCCATTTATTATGAATTTTTGGAAATCAATTTGGGACCAAATTAATAATTTATTAGATAATCCAGTGGCATTATCCTTTGATACTGTGATATTTGGTATGGAAAGGGTCAGATTTCTGCAAATAATAATAAATTACTACTTATAATGACCGGTGTTGCCATTCAGCAAATTACATATAATTGGAAGGATTGGAGGAGATTAAATTATAACTTCTGGTGGAACTCTTTATGCCATATTTATAAAATGGAAAGGTTTATTGCATTGCAACGGGGATACTTTAAGAAGTATCAGGATGTGTGGAAACCATTAACAAAGTATTGTAAAGATTATTTTGAAATTGTTTCCCTTATACTTATCGATTTAAGGGGTAGGGAGGGGGGAATTTTATTATTACATGTTTTATATGATAATGGAATATAAGGGTGGGTGGGGTGGGAAAAGGGAAGGGATGTTTTTATGTAATATATCAATGATTGTTTGTAAGTGATGTAGTTAATGTTAATCTGAATGAATATATTTAACACTTAATGTAATTTTGAAAATGAATAAAGAATATTTAAAATTAAATAAAAAGGATTAATTGTAATACTTTTTTTTAGAGTTGAAGATTTCTTTCCTCAGGTGATGACAGAATACCATAATAGCAGTATAATGTCCTAATATGAGGAAGGAGGTTATGGTTTCTGTGAATGCTAACTGAAAAACATTTTTAGTCCAATAAAACAGTATCATTTTCCATTTTTGTTTTATTTGCATTTATTAATTTGTAACGGAGTGCTTGGAATGTGTCAGTTTTTGGAAATGTATGCCTGCTATCTCTTTTTCCCCAGCCCCCTTTTACTAAGCCCTGGTAGAGGTTCCTACCGTGGCCCCAAGCGCTTAATGCTCCGACGCTCATAGGAATTCTATGAGCATTGAAGCAGCGGCAAATCATCTAGCACTATGGGCCATGGTAAAAACTACTATTCTGTCCAATATGTTGTATTGTTTTCTTGTACATTATTTTAATTTTTGGGGTACTTAATTCCCTGGTGTGTATACAGCGTGCATAATACCATCATAAGAACATAAGAATAGCCTTACTGGGTCAGACCAGTGGCCCATCAAACTCAGTAGCCCATTCTCACAGTGGCCAATCTAGGTCACTAGTGCCAGGCCAAAACCCAAGGAGCAGCAATATTGTATGCTACCAATCCAGGGCAAGCAGTGGCTTCCCTCATTTCTTTCTCAATAACAGACTATGGACCTTTCCTCCAGGAACTTGCCCAAACCTTTCTTAAAACCAGCTACGCTATCCGCTCTTTCTACATCCTCTGGCTACGCGTTCCAGAGCTTAACTATTCTCTGAGTGAAAAAAATTTTCTCTAATTGGTTTTAAAAGTATTTCCCCGTAACTTCATCGAGTGTCCCCTAGTCTTTGTAATTTTTGACAGAGTGAAAAATCGATCCACTTGTTGTAGAAGTACTACAAGAGGCAGCTGGTAGACAATAAAGAAGTTCTTCTATGCTGTGTTGAAAAGAGCCCCTACTGTCCTCTCTCCCCCTTCCCCCCCTTTTTTTTTTTTTTTTTTAAATTATGCTCATACAAGGGCGAGATATACCTCTAATGGCTATACATGAAAACCGGATTTACTTCGTAGATTAAATATCAAAAAACATCCGGTTGAAATAATCTTCACACACTCATAAATAGGTGCTCATAAAGGAAATGCTTTGATACTCGATCCTTAGAGGGTAAATCTCCCGTTGGCTCAAATGGACAAAGCCCACCGAACCCGATCTTCATAGGATCTCATAGGATCAAAATATATCACGTATTTTTTGTCTAAATTTTTTTTATATATAAATTCAATAGTTTTCATATAAATAGTGAATATAAAACTTTCACTTAGCTTGTGAATTTTATTTTAAAGAGGGGAGCGCCTCCACCAACATGTCCATGTTTCACACGCTTTCCTCAGGGTCAAGGCTCCCTTAATATATCTGCAAAACATTTAACATATTTAAATATCAAGCATTCACCCATACCCATTAATTTTAACCATTTAATAAAATACTTTTAACGGCTAACCAAGCTCCTATTATATTATTAAATTTCAGCTTACTGTGTTACTCCACTGAAAACGCTCCGTTTGTTGTGCTATCATACTGATTTTAGAGCGTCTGTCGTCATATCCGGTTTTATAACCCTCAAGAGAACCAACCCCCCAAGCATTGGGAGATAACTTAAAGGAGAAAGAAGTCACACTAAGGACATCCAATCGATCTCCTCACTTAATCCAAAAAATGGATTTACTTATTAAATGCTTTATCCCCTAGTGGATTAAATGAGGAGATCGATTGGATGTCCTTAGTGTGACTTCTTTCTCCTTTAAGTTATCTCCCAATGCTTGGGGGGTTGGTTCTCTTGAGGGTTATAAAACCGGATATGACGACAGACGCTCTAAAATCAGTATGATAGCACAACAAACGGAGCGTTTTCAGTGGAGTAACATGGTAAGCTGAAATTTAATAATATAATAGGAGCTTGGTTAGCCGTTAAAAGTATTTTATTAAATGGTTAAAATTAATGGGTATGGGTGAATGCTTGATATTTAAATATGTTAAATGTTTTGCAGATATATTAAGGGAGCCTCGACCCTGAGGAAAGCGTGTGAAACATGCAATGGAAATCACATGATGGCAGATAAAGGCCAAATGGCCCATCCAGTCTGCCCATCCACAGCATCCACTATCTCCTCCTCTCCTTAAGATCCCACATGTCTGCCTCATGCTTTCCTGAATTCAGACATACCTCCCTCTTACAAAGCCATGTTAGGCCTTTTTACTGCTGGCCATGGCGGTATTGCCCTTATCTGCCGTCTATTTCTATGTTTCTATGTTTCTATGTTATTGGCTCCGACGGTCACAGAATTCCTATGAGCATCAGAGCTAACACAGCTGCAGCTGGCAATACAAAAGCCTAACGCAGCTTTGTAAAAGGGGGGAATAGTCTTTGTCTCCACCGTGTCTACCAGGAGACTATTCCACGCATCTACCACCATTTCTTTTAATAAAGTATTTCCTTAGATTACTCTTGAGCCTATCACCTTTTAACTTCATTCTATGCCCTCTCATTATGGAGCTTCTTTTCAATGAAAGAGACTCGCCTCATGCGCATTAATGCCATGTAGTTATTTAAACGTCTCAATCATATCTCCCCTCTCTCGCCTTTCCTCCAAAGTATGCCTTATGACATAGACCACCAACCATTTTAGTAGCCTTCTTCTGGACCAACTCCATCCTGATTATATCTTTATGAAGGTGCGGTCTCCAGAACTGTACACAATATTCTGGTTAAAGTGATTGTCCTTGGCTACACCACAGTTTTACATTGACCCAGATTATTTTTATTATTATTATTATTTTGCATTAGCCATGTATGTAGGGCTACAGCAAGGGTATTAGTTGACCTTCAGTTCTGTGTCTCCTTCAGTTAACTTCTAGGCACTTATCCCCACCCCAAGAATTTGAACATTAAACCAAACAATCCGAACCCAAGATGGCCACAACTCACTAACTGCTGCTCAGACGCTCATAATTTTGCTCTTACCTTGCACAGAAAATGCCGAAAAGGAGAGGGAAAAGCACTGGTGCTGCCTCCCGACGCTTAGTACCCCCGTCGGCTACAATTGATGAATTTTTACGGCGACTGCAACGGGAACAAGGATCGCCAGGGACATCACCGCTGGGAACGCCGCTGGAGAGTATCGCAGCGGCGAGTTCCCTAGGGCCCGACATCTCTCTGAGCCCTGACGAACGGACGCCACCCCACCAGCCACAACCACAGGCAGCCAGCTCACCCCGAGAGTTGAGTGCATACGGTCAGGAAGTTCACTCTTCTCGAGAGGCAAGCATGCTGGAGGGCTCGCTGAATGGGACATCTCAGCCTGTAATCGGGACATCAAGTGCTGGAGTAGGACAAGGCTTCACGGAGGTAAATCAGCTTCAAGAACAGACTCTAACTACACAAGTACAATTATTTTCAGTGGTTAAACCCCCCACAAGTCACATTAGAAGCTCTTTGGGATTTGGTAGTTAATTTGGGGAATACATTAAATCCTCAAATAAAAAACTTGGATACAGAAATAAAAGCTCAGAAAGAAGAAATTAACTCTTTAAAACAAGATGTATCTTTATTAAAGCAGGAAACCAATAAAGAATTAATAACTGTCAAACAAAACCAAGACCAACTGGTTAAAGATAATATAATCATGAGGAGGAAATTGGAAGCTTTGGAGAACAATACTCGGGCTAATAACCTGCGGATTGTAAATTTTCCTAAGATTTTATCAGTTTCCCCTCGAGATATGATAAAGCGATATTTTATAGAGATTCTTAGGATACCTGAAAATTCTCTACCTCCCCTTACAAGGGCTTACTATCTTCCTGTTAAAGCACAAACTCTTCAAAAAGAAAAAGTTGAAGAACCTCAGGAACATCCATTGGATATTTCCGCTATATTAGAACAATCGGACAGAGAAGTGGCTAGGCCAGCCACTTTCCTGCTGACTGTGGCTTTGGCTCCAGACAAGGACTGGATCCTGAATCTTTACTTCAAGAATAGATCCAAGGATTTCCTGGGTCTCCATATTCAAATTTTTCCAGATGTCTCAAGAGAGACTCAAAAAAGAAGAAGAGAATTCCTAAATTTGAAGCCTGGAGTGACTCAAATTGGGGGTCTTTTCTTTTTAAGATACCCATGTAAATGTGTCATTAGATATGGTTCATTGAAATATGTATTTGTAGATCCTTCTCATTTGATAAGATTTATCTCAATGAAACGCCTTGAGAATGAAGTAACAACAGCTCCTATTGGAAATTAGTTCTCGTTACCAGTAGTAGTTAAAGTGCCTCCTTGTATTTGTTTGCATTTAATTAAGATCTCTTTAAATCTTGGATCTAGTTTAATTTAGAGGACTTGTGTGTGATCAAGGGAAGCTATTCTTTCTTTTCCTATTATAATTTGAGTGAATTATTTTTCAGAGTTGAAAATTAATTTTAATAGAGATGTCTTGATCATACTTTTCTGTACAAGATGTTTATGCTTGGAATTTTTATAAAATTGTATAAATAAATAAATAAAAAAAACCCAAACATTCCTAATTACTCCAAAAGCACCCTTCCTATAGTTAACAAAACATCCTTGATGAAACAAAAGAGGTAAGCATGAAAGGGAGGTAAGCATGCTGGGCAGCAGTAGCTAATTGTAGGAACAGACCAACACGCCAAGGAAAAAAAGAGTGAGGCAAAGAACAAGAAACACTGATCTCAACATAATCCTAACATTTGAGGATAAAAATGATTTCTTCTTCGTTTTCTTTATTTTGTGCATTATTTTCTTCTGGAGAAAAAAAAAAAAAATACCCCAGTTAGAGGTCTGCACGGGAAAGGGGATCGCGGGAATCCCCCCCTAACCCATGGGACTCCCATGGGGACCCCCCTCTAGCCCACGGGACTCCCGAGGGGATCCCCCTCTAGCCAACGGGACTCCCATGGAGATGGAAGGCTTTGGAAGCAGGGTTCGTCCATATAATATAATGGACACGTCAGCCTTAGTAAAAGAGGGGGTTTATAAGTTAATTACCTGAACAGAAAACAAAAAAAGGGTTCCACCAAAGAGATTCCACAAGGAAAACAGCAGCGCAAACACAAAAGAAACTGTGGAATTGATGATCCTGTCAGAAGTAATTGCTGCTTTTTATGGGGACGGGTGGGGATGGAGGTAATTCCTTGCAGGGATGGGTGGGGACGGAGAGGATCCTGACGGGGATGGGTGGGGACGGAGAGGATGCTGGCGGGGACAGGCGGGGATGGGTGGGATTTCTGTCCCCGCGCAACTCTCTAACCCCAGTGAAAGCAAAAGAATGGTAGCCTCTGCTGTCATTAGGTTCAGTTAAAGAAATGCAGATCAAAAATGACCTCATTCATCATAGTCTACCATTCATATGAAAACAAATGCATATCTCTAATATATGGAATGCATGGACATCTATACTTGCTCCAGAACTGGTGCAAATTTGTTCTTAGAGAAAAGATGATTGTGAGGTGAAATGAAAACTTTTTGTACAGTCTTAGGGCCTCTTCTATCAAACTGCACTAACAGTTTGTAGAGGGGTGAGCCGCGCTGAAGGGCCTGCGCTGCTCCCAACACTCATAGGAATTCTATGAGCGTCGGGAGCAGCGCGGGCCATTCAGCACGGCTCTCTGCGCTAAAAACTGCTAGCGCAGTTTGATAGAAGAGGCCCTTAGTGAGTAGTTGTTTACCATTTCAAATAGTATTAAGACTAAGTCACACTCTGCAACCTTCAAAAAAACAAAACAAAAAATAAACATTCCACAAAAACTCATAGTACTGGTCATCACGCTTCACCATCCATTGTAAACATGGCCCCTTGGTGTTCTTACTGACTTAAGTACTCACAGAAAAAAAACGTGATGATATCATAATGTAAACCAGGGGTAGGGAATTCCGATCCTCGAGAGCCGTATTCCATTCGGGTTTTCAGGATTTCCCCAATGAATATGCATTGAAAGCAGTGCATGCAAATAGATCTCATGCATATTCATTGGGGAAATCCTGAAAACCCAACTGGAATATGGCTCTCGAGGACTGGAGTTCCCTACCCCTGATGTAAATGCTTTAAATCTCTCCCGATTCTCTTCTAGAAAAGGGATAACAGCAGACAAGCGAACGTAATTAGTCCCAGTTTTAATCAATGAAAGTTTGCCATTCTATACAGGCATTTAGCCCTGTAGGCTCACATGTTTGCAAACAATAAATCCATCTTTGTTCTTTTTTTTTTTTTCTTTCAATAGTTGTTTAAAATCTCCTCTCCACACAGAAGGATACACCTGCTCAAGGATCTAGCATCTTAAATCAGAAAACATATCATGGTAGGCTATGCAATGTTGAACCAATGGGGCCTCCAATCTCTCTCTTAACAAGACCTATGTTCAATAAGCCTTGTTTTAAAAGCGCGGGAAGTCTGTCCCACATATAATTTATCACAGGAGCACCCAAAGAGATAAATAACACCTTGTGTCTCACAGTCTGTAGTATGTCGCAAAAAAATAACATTTCTGATCTGCTGGGTTCCTCAACATTGAGCATTCCTTTAAACTCTGCCTCCTGGCCATAATCCGATCAGCCCTCCCCCCTAGTTTGATCCCCCTGCCACCCTTTTCAGGTCATACCTTTAGAAATAATTGCTGGCAGTGTGGTTCCCAGGCAGTAGTGATCCCTCTCTGTTGCGGCCTGTGTCAGTGTCATTCTCCAAAATGGCACCTCTGCCTCCCCCCCCCAGTGATTTATTTATATATTTATATGCCATTTTCCTGATCTGGTGGTCATTCAAAATTGTTTACAGAATGCATGAAACAGAGAATAAAAAACAGTCCGAATAAATAAAACCAGAACATTTTTTGCATTATTATTACTACAAAGAGTATTCATATTAGCTATCAGAAAAAAAAAAAGTTAAAATTGGAGTAACAAAAATGTTTTTAACTTTTTCCTGAACGACATACCACACTGCGGGAGGAAGAGAGGATAGAATGGTTACCTGCCTGCCTGGTGCAAGAGTGAGGGATGTGGCCAGCAGGATCACCAGGATCATAGACGGAGCAGGAGGAAAGGATACCGCCGTACTTATCCACGTGGGAACCAACGATGTCAGCGGACGGAAATATGATAGGGAAGTAATGAAGGACCAGCTCCGAACACTCGGAAGGAAATTAAAGGTCAGAGATGTGAAGGTGGCTTTTTCAGAAATCCTCCCGGTGCCGAGAGCGGACGTAATGCGACAGGATAAACTGAGAGAAGTTAACGCCTGGATGAGGCGATGGTGTGAAGAGGAGGGTTTCGACTTCGTGCGAAACTGGACAACATTCTGGGGAAGAAGCAGGTTCTTTAGAAAGGATGGTCTACACCTCACCAAGCAGGGAGCCAGAGTCCTAGCTGAGAACATGAAGAAGTTCATTGAGAAGGCTTTAAACTAATGATCAGGGGAGAGCCGACAGTCGACAACCAGTCGATGGCCCGGACACCAGGACATCCTGAAGAGGTATCTTCAAACAACCACACAGACATAGGGGAAGAAAAAGATGAAACTACTGGAGGCAATGAAAACAAAAAAGATCAAATGAATACAAAAAGGGATGTGAGGACCACTAAATCCAGGAAATTATCACGAACAGATCTTAAATGTATATACACAAATGTCAGAAGCTTAGGAAACAAAATGGGCGAACTGGAAGAACTAGCAAGGAGCAAACAACTGGATATCATAGGAATAACAGAAACATGGATGAATGAAGAAAATGAATGGGACAAGGCATTGCAAGGATATAAACTATACAGAAGAGATAGGATTGGGCAAAAAGGGGGAGGCATTGCCCTGTACGTCCAGGAGGAAATAGAGTCTGTTAGAGAGGGGGAGATAGAAGCAAATGGTAAACTAGAGTCCCTCTGGATAAAGATCCCTGGACAAAAAGAAGCAGATATACAAATTGGCCTCTATTATCGACCACCGGGACAGACTGAGGAAACAGACAAAGAAATGATGCAGGAAATTAACAGTGGATGTAAATCAGGAAATGTAACAATCATGGGGGACTTCAACTTTCCGGGGATAGACTGGAAACTGGGAACGTCAGTCTGCGACAGGGAGACAAAATTCCTGGAGATGATAGGAGATTGCTTCCTTGAACAAATGGTGGGAGAACCGACAAGAGGAAACGCAATCCTGGACTTGGTTATAAATGGCATTACTGGAAGGACAGCAGATGTAGAGGTTGCGGCCCCGCTGGGGACAAGTGATCACAACATGATCAATTTTACCATAGGCATCGGAAAGGGGAAACCAGTCAAGACTAAAGCCACAACCTTTAACTTCAAAAGAGGAAATTACGACAGCATGAGAACCATGGTTAGAAAACGGCTCAAGAAGGGCAAAGTAGAAATCCAAACAGTTGATCAAGCATGGTCCCTACTGAAAAGCACCATCATTGAAGCACAGAATCTTTACATAACGAAGATATCCAAAGGAAGGCGGAAAAAGAGCAAAGGTTAACCAGCTTGGCTATCCAAAGAGGTGAAGGTTGCCGTAAGGGAAAAGAGGAACTCGTTTAAACAATGGAAGAGGGAAAAAACGACGGAGACCTGGAACCGTCACAAAATCGACCAGAAAAAATTTCATAAAGCGGTAAAAGAAGCCAAAAAAGTCTATGAAGAAAAGATAGCGCAAGAAAACAAAAACTTTAAGCCCTTTTTTAGATATATAAAATGAAGGAAATCAGCAAGAGAAACAGTGGGCCCTCTCAACGACCAGGGAAGGATAGAGTCAATCAAAGAAGACAAACAGGTTGCCGATAAGTTAAATTCATTCTTTGCCTCTGTCTTCACAAACGAGGACACTACAACAATGCCAGACACTGGGAGGGTATTCACCGGGGGCATAGAGGAGAGCCTAACAACAATAAATGTGGAGTTGGACATGATTTACTCTCAGATTGACAGACTAAAAAGTGATAAATCCCCTGGACCGGATGGAATCCACCCGAGAGTATTAAAGGAACTTAAGACAGAAATTGGGGAACTATTACAATCCTTAGCTAACATGTCAATTAGAAGCTAACATGTCAATTAGAACCGGGCAAATACCAGACGACTGGAGGATAGCAAATGTCATCCCAATTTTCAAAAAAGGATCAAGAGGTGAACCAGGAAACTGCAGACCGGTGAGTCTCACATCGGTTCCTGGGAAGATAATCGAAGCACTAATTAAAGATCGCATTGTACAACACTTGGATAAGCACAACCTAATAAGAGCTAGTCAACACGGCTTCAAGAAAGGGAGGTCATGTTTGACAAATTTACTACAATTCTTTGAGAAGGTGAACAAGCAAGTAGATAGTGGAGATCCAGTGGATATAATTTACTTGGACTTCCAGAAAGCGTTTGACAAGGTTCCGCACGCAATGCTTATGAGTAAACTACTAAGTCATGGAATAGGAGGAGAAGTGCAAGGATGGATTGGAAATTGGCTTGAGAACAGAACGCAGAGAGTAACCATAAATGGGAAATTCTCGGACTGGGAAAAGGTGACCAGCGGCGTGCCCCAGGGCTCGGTTCTTGGGCCAATCTTGTTCAATATTTTTATAAATGACCTGGAAAAGGAAACATCATGCAATATAATCAAGTTTGCAGATGATACAAAACTATGTCGGGTAGTTGGCTCTCAAAGGGACTGTGAGGATCTTCAGAAGGATCTAAACGAACTGGAAACGTGGGCGATAAAGTGGCAGATGAATTTTAACATAGACAAATGCAAGGTGATGCATCTGGGAAAGAAAAACAAAGAACATGATTACAAGATGTCGGGGGTGACTTTAGCCAAATGCGAACAAGAAAGGGATTTGGGGGTACTGATAAACAGAACCCTAAAGCCATCGGCCCAATGCGCGGCGGCAGTGAAGAAAGCAAATAGGATGTTAGGCATGATCAAGAAGGGGATCACGAGTAGGTCAGAGGATGTTATAATGCCACTTTATAGAACAATGGTCAGACCACACTTGGAATACTGTATCCAACACTGGTCTCCATACCTTAAGAAGGATAAAATTCTGTTGGAGAGGGTGCAGAGGCGAGCCACGAAACTGGTCAAAGGCATGGAGAATTTAAGCTACAAGGAATGCCTCGAGAGACTGAGACTGTTCACCCTCGAAAAGAGAAGATTGCGTGGGGGTCTGATAGAGACTTTTAAAATATTAAAAGGATTTGACCAAATTAACCAGGAAGCAGCATTACTGACATTTTCAGATGTGACAAGGACAAGAGGTCATAGCCTGAAACTGAGTGGCAGCAGGTTCAGGACAAATGTTAGGAAGTTCTGTTTCACACAACGAGTTGTGGGCGCTTGGAATGCTCTCCCGGAGGAGGTGGTGGCAGAGGCTACTGTTCTGGGTTTCAAACGCAAGTTGGATGCACACCTTCTTGCAAAACATATTGAGGGATACGGGAAATCCGGGTCTCCAACAAGGAGCACCTAAATGGGCCTCCGCGTGTGCAGATCGCCGGACTAGATGGACCTTGGTCTGTTCCGGTGAAGGCGTTTCTTATGTTCTTATGACATGAGATTTGTTTCTCATCTCAATTCCATGGGGAGCTTATTCTATAACTCTGGTCTAATCACTCACAAGGCCTTCACCCACCATCATTATAGCTTTTCAAACAATGTCCACTCCTGAAATCTGTAGTAGGTTACCTTGAGTTGATTGCAGAACTCAATTTAGAATGTATGAAATAATTTTCTCTTTCAAGTATGCTGGTATCTGACAGTGTAAAACTGTAATTTTAAATGAACCTTTTCCTTTATAGGAAGTCAGTGTAATTTATTGAAAAGAAGTTTGGCACAATCCCCTGCAATACTCTAACAATATAAATTTGGCTGCTACTTTCTGAATTATTTGAAGTTTCTTAGGTATAAACAATTTTTATTGATGATAAATCCAACAGGCACGAAAAGCAACTCAACAGAAAGCAAGCAAACAATGAAAACAGCAAATTATCATCAAGTTTTACAAAAGCCCCCATCCCCACCCCACACCCCCGCACCAAGTACAAAGGAAATCCCCCAAAATTACATTACATTACATTACATTACATTAGTGATTTCTATTCCGCTTGTGCCTTGCGGTTCTAAGCGGATTACATTAGAAGATGGCTGGACATTTCCAGGCGATGACAATACAATTATTTGTATAACTTTACAAACTTTGCAAACCTAACTTTACTTAACTTTTCGTACATAACTTTACATAACTTTTCGTACATAACTTTACATAACTTTACGTGGAGTTACTTTGTGTTACTTTACATTATCCTTACCGTGCTTGCATAACTTGCATTAAGTTTACATAATTTATCTTACATAATTTATCTTACATAACTTTACAAGACTTTACGTAGAGTTATTTTATGTTATTTTACCTTATTATTCCAGTACATTGCATAACTTACATTACATGATATTACAAAGCATAACCTTATGTTATATTACAACGCATAACCTTATGTTACTTTACATAATATTACAACGTATAATCTTATGTTACCAAAAAATCGTCTGTTCCTAGGTTGCTATATCTGATTTTTTCGGTAATTGGGGAGACTGTGTTTCTAGATATGAATTGGCTTTACGCCCGATGCAGCTAGATTAGATGTTGCCTATGGGGACGAAGTTGCAGTTGGTTGTGAGTTGCAGTAGGTTATGAAGGGAGAGAAGATGATGGTAGATTATAATATTGGGATGTGTTTTTTGAATAGTATGGTTTTTATATCTTTTCGAAACGCTTTGTAGTCCGTAGTTGTGGTCAGCAGCTTGGATATGGTGGGGTCAGTTTTCGCGGCCTGTGTAGCAAGTAGGTTGTCATATAGCTTTTTGTGTTTTGTGCCTTTGAGTGAGGGGTAGGTGAATGGAGTCTGGGTTCTCCTTACTCTAGTTGAGAGGTTTCGGGTTAGGCGGCTGTTTAGGTAGAGAGGTGCTGTTCCGTTTAGTGCTTTGAATAATAAACAGTATAGTTTGAATTGAGTTCTTGCTTGTATCGGTAGCCAGTGTGAGTCGAGATAGGCATTAGTGATGTGATCGTATTTTCCTAGCGAGTAGATAAGTCTATTTGAAGTTTCTTAAAAAAATAGTGGGTAAACCTACATACAAAATATTACCATTACCCCAAAGATGTAACGACAAGGAATGTTACCATTATTAATGCCTTTAACTTCAAAAACAGTTTCAGCAATTTTTGGTTCCCTTTTTATCAAGCTGTGTTAGAGGTTTTTATTAACGGCTGCTGTGGTAAAAGCTCCGATGCTCATGGAATTTCTATGAGCATGATTCCTTATAGAGAGGAACGGTTTCTCGTACGCATGATAATCTAATATTGGGAGCCTCGACCCTGATGAAAGTGATTTGAAACATGAGCATGTTGGTAGAGGCGCTCCCTTAAGACTTGCTATTATATTCAAGCTAAGTATTCCTACTAAATATGAATTGTGAAATATGAACATAGGAATTATAGAAATAATAAGTAGAAAATATACTGAAATACACTGAAAAAAATCAAAAAGTTTCTTAAAAAATTTTAAAAAAAGGTGATCCAATGAAGATCGGGTTCAGTGATCTGTTTCACGTGAACTATTGGGGTAGTTTAACCCTCTGAGGATCATTACCATTCCTAATTGTTATAAGGTTTGGTCGATATTAAACATCATTTTGCATATAGGACTGGAAGTTTTTGATGTTGAGTTATTATACATGGAATTTCTATGAGCATCAGAGCTTTTACCACAATGGCTGGCAATTAAAAAAAACAACCCTTATGCGGCTTGATAAAAGGGGGCCTTAATTAATTTTTTTTTTTTTTTTGAATAAAGCTTTTATTGAGATATACACACAACAGAAAATATACAAAGTAGATGCAGCAGCAATAAATAAAACAAGGCACAATGTGCAACATTCTGGAAAACACTCAAAATGCTGCCAACCAAATAATATGTGCAATCCCTATGATCAAGCAACAACAAACCACAATAGCCCCCACCCCCCCACCTTCCCCCCAGGGACAAAACACAATACCCACAACACTTAAAAAGGTTGAGAACCATCAAAGCCCATACACAGCAGAAAATAGAAGAGGAATATGAATATAAAGTCCCCCATATCCCCGCCCTCCCAGTTCAGCCCCAAATGTAGCTCAAATCCCCGGTCCGCCCCTACCTCCAACCTCCACAGAAGCCCGAAATCTATGCCAAATGCGAGCATAGCCATGTTGTTTGCCATGCCGCAAAGCCGTTAAGTGGTAAAGAAGTTGCCATGAAAGCAAGCGCTGCTCCACCATAGCCCAGGTGGGAGAGCGCGCTTGATTCCACAAGGAGGCTAAAGCCAACCTGGCAGCAGTGAATGCCAGCTTACAAAACATAGAATCTCCCCAGGCAAGATCTAATTGATGCCAATAGGGCATGTCGCCAACTCTCCGGGATCTGGATATCAAGGATCTGGGACACCCTAGAAAAAACCTCCGTCCAGAACCCACGTACCCATCCACACTGCCAACACATATGAAGGTAGGTGCCCACCTCCCCACAGCCCTGCCATCCTTAATTAATTTTAATTTAAAATAAGCCTTCTGCAAGCTGATCATTCTCAATCCCATCCTGCACTAAAATAACCCCTAATACCCTCAAAGATGGCTGTCAAGCTAAAACCAGACCCAATGTACAACGGTAGTTTGAAAAGTTTGGTACATTTCCATGAAATGGCACCACAGTCCACTATGGGCTCCTTTTACTAAGCTGCATTAGGGCTTTAATGCGCGGAATAGTGCGTGCTACAATGCAGCATGCGCTAGACGCTAATGCCAGCATTGAGCTGGAGTTAATGCTAGCCACATAGCGCGGGGTTAGCATGTGCTAATCTGCTACGTGTGCTAAAAACGCTAGCGCACCTTAGTAAAAGGAGCCCTATGTCATTGATATCATCGATGAGTATTCTGCAGAGTTTGGCAAAAACTATTTTTCCTACAATATGAAAAAGCTGGAAACTTGGTGGAAATTCATCTAAAAACCAGCCTAAATCAGTACTTGGATGACCTAAAAGACTGGTCATCCAAGTGCCAATAATCGAAACAGGTTTTAGATGTATCTAAAAGCAGTTTAGGCCTTTTCACTGCCGCTGTGCGCCCAGAGTGAAAAGGGGTGTTTTCAAGGAGTGGTTAGGGCAGGAGGTGGGTGGGATGTGGGCCGACCTAGACTTACGGCCTCTTCAAAGCTGGGCTAGCGGCTGCCACTTGGCAATAGCCCCAAAGCCCTTTAAATCTCTATGGGCTTCGGGGCCATTAGGGCAGTGCAGCCACTAGCGCGGCTTTGTAAAAGAGGCCATTAGTCATCCTGCAGCAATAATCAAACGTTTAACGAGACTGCCTGAATGGAACGTATACGTTGTGACTAGGCGATCTAAAAACAGGTCTAAGTGCCCAGAAGATATCCAAAGTGATTAGATAACCACTGCAGGGACAAAGTACATAATTAAGTATATAAAAAGTGCATTGATTGTAAGAACACTACCAGTAATTTAGTAATTTTATACTCCTTCAATTCTATAGTAACACACATTTGCCCACGAAAAAGTGTAATTAATCCTGTCATGGTTCTTCCAATTATGTGTGATCAGTTGAACAGCTATTCTCGTTATGATCAGGAAAAGGCGACTTTTGTATTTATCTAAAGTAGGCTTAACTTGTAGTAATGTACCACAAATTACGGCTTCATAGGTTAAGGGAATAGATGATTCAAGAATGAGATTTATTTGTCCCCATATTGACTTCCAGAAACTAAGTATCAACGGGTAAAAATATAACACATGATCCACAGTCCCTATATCAATATGACAATGCCAGCATCTATTAGATTTAGAATTATCTATTTTTTGTAATCGAACTAGGGTCCAAAAAATCCTATGTAATAAAAATAACCACATTTGTCTCATAGATGCTGACGCTGAGTATTTCAACCTCCAAGTACAAATTCGTGGCCAACGAGACACAGAAATTTACTGTTTTGTCTCAATACTCCAAATATCTCTAAGACTATTTTTTGGCTTCTTATTTAAAAATTCAGAAATCAATTTGTACCACTGGGTGGCCTGATGTCCTAGATCTATTTGATAGCAAAGGATCTGCAAGCTATAATATGTTTTTAAGTTTTTCCATTCAGGGAACCCACTCTGAATAGCCTACTTCAACTGCAACCACCTATACTGTTGAGACTTTAAAATACCAAATGATTGTTGCAGTCGTGAAAACTCAAGCAGTTTCTCATTAGATATAACATCATCCAATGTCCGAATACCTGCCTGAATCCAATTCTTCCAGGCGATCCCAGCACCGCCTATTTGAATCTTGGAGTTCAACCATAAGGACTGCAAAGTAGATTTCATTATAGGAATATCTGTTAATTTATCAATAAATTTAATTGTTTTCCATGTATCCAATAAAATTATGTTGTCTTTAGCATATCTAGGAAGTCTGATACTTAATACATGAGATAGTCGCATAAGGGACATAATTTTCCACTCTAGATATCCAATCTGGCAAATGCTCCATGAGCTCAGGGAAGATCCAATACATACCTTGACGCATTATATAGGCTTGATGATACCTATAAAAATTGGGAAAATTTACCCCACCCTTCACAATTGGTTTTTGGAAAGATACTAGAGCAATTCTCACATTTTTCCCAAGTCAAATAAATTTTGTCAGAATACTATTTAACTTTTTATAAAAGGACCCTTGAAAATAAACTGGCAACATACCCATTTGGTAGCAAATCACAGGCAAAATCATTATCTTGACTAGTTGAACTCTCCCCCACCAAGACAAATGTAAAGGGTTCCATTGCTCACACATTTCCGTGACCTTTAACAATAAGGATTTTTCATTTACTTTCATTGTTTCTTCCCATGTACTTTTTATCCAAATACCTAAGTATTTTATACCATCTTCCTTCCAAATAAAAGGAAACATATCAAATAATCCTTTTGCACAATGTACATTTAATGGCAGAACCTCTGATTTACTCCATTTATTTTATAACTGGAGAATTTGCCAAATTGGTCAATCAAATCCAGTAAATGCGAGATGGAAGTTTCAGGATTTCTCAAATGAAGCAAAATGTCATCTGCATACACAGAGACTTCGTATTCCAGACCTGCATAAGGAATACCCCATATCTCCTCCGCTTGTTGAATAGCCAAAAGCAAGGATTCCAGAACAATATCAAATAGCAATGGGGATAATGGACACCCTTGTCTAAATCCCCTCTCCAGATAAAACCACTCTGAAAAAGTATTATCTATAATAATAAAACGCTAAGCAAGCATGCGCACTCTCACTGCATGCTTCCCTGATCCCTGTTATGTCGCGCTGTGCCGGCAAGAGTGTGCATACATGCTTACTATGTCACCAGGACTCCAAGACGCATGGAGCGACGGCTGCCAGGAGGAGGGCTTCGAGATAAGGCGGCTGTCGGCGGAGGGCAGACGCCGGGCCAAGACGGAGAGCAGCTGCATCGCCGGACCTCGCACAATCCCTCAGCCTGCTCTTTCAGCTATTCGGTGCTTCGGTTCACAGTGCATCTGAAAGATACTCTAGATGGCGTTTGTCCTCCACATTCATTCAGGAATGTCTTATTCTCCCGAGCACTAGATGGTGTTTGTCCATGAGCAGGAAAGGAAAAGAAGTGAAGAGAAGAGAAAGCTCTGGGGGCGAATCAGTTGCTGGCGCTGCCGAGTCTGATACAGGTGAGGTGGATTTCTCTTCCAGGTCCCTGTGACTTCCCTTTTAAGTGGCTTATTTATTACTCTGCTGTTCGTGCTCCAGCTCTTCTCAAGTTTCCCAACTTTGCTCCGCCCCCCCCCCCCCATCAGACAAGAATAAAAAAAGCCATTTAGTTGGCTTTCAAACTGTGCAGGCGCTGAAGAAAGCTGGCAAAGAAGTGACCCTGGAAGGTAGGACTGAGAGAGAGAGAGAAAAAAAATAAAGGTGACAAGTAGCAGGATACAGATGTTTCAAACTTGGTAAATAAGGGGAGCAGTGAAGGGGTGGTGGTGGACACAGTGGAGGTAAAAGGAAGGGAGAATGGACAGGGGGAGCAGGCAAGGGGTGGTGGTGGACAACCGAGGAAAAAGAAAGACAGAAAGAAAGACAGAAATACAGAAACAGGCTAAGGAGAGAGAGAAAAAGAAATAAGACAGACCCACACACATATATTCTAGCATCCGTTAATGTAACGGGCTATAAGACTAGTTTATATATAATCTGGCAGAAGGAGAACTATACAAGGTTTGAATCATTTGTATAAATCCAAAACCAATACCAAACCAATTCATTGCCTGATACATAAAGGTCCATTCTACTCGATCAAAAGCCTTCTCTGCATCCAAGGATACAGAGAAGGCTGGATCATCCATTTCTTTTGTCAAGTTTAACATATGAAAAGACAATCTGGTATTATTTGAAGAATGTCTTTGAGCAACGAACCCCGTTTGGTGTATTCCAATAATATAGGGAGAGCCTTAGCCAGACGTAAAGCTAATAACTTAGCTAACAATTTCCCATCTACATTAATCAATGAAATAGGCCTATAATTGGAAACCAATAAGGGATCTTTATTTGACTTTGGCAAAACAATAGTTAAAGACTCAGCCATAGTACTAGTAATGCAACCTTTAGTTAGTTGATCCTGATATAAATTTAATAGATGAAGTAACAAAATATTTTGAAAAGATTTATAAAACTCTACCGTATATCCATCACCACCTGGAGCAGATCCAACTCTAAGGGACTTCAATGCTGTCTGTATTTCCATTTGTGAAATAGGAGCCTCAAGACTTCTTTTCATATGATCGGGAATTTTAGGTCCCTTAATCAACCGTAACAACTCTAAACCCTCTTTCTCTTTAGTTAAATAACGCTCAGAAGAACACAAGCTTTTATAAAATTTCAAAAATTGTTTTAAAATATTTCCAATTTGAGACTGAGTTACTCCATTCTCATCTGAAATAGCCGCTAAATTTACTTTTCTTTTTTTTTGCTTTAAGATAACTAGCCAGTAATCTTCCCGCTTTATTTGAGTTTCCATAATACAAAGCTTTATGAGATATCAACTCTTTCCTGGCCAATTGGGAAGAGATCTCATTATATCTATATTATGCTTTTAGAAGAGCCTGAAAAGTATTTTGTTCCCAATTTGATTTCAATTGTGATTCCAGATCCTTAATATTTTGTTCCAAGATAAGAAAGTCTTAATTTAGTAGCTTTCTAACATATGTTGAATATGAAATTATTTGGCCTCTCATGGTAGCCTTAAAGGCATCCCATACTATTTCTATAGAGATTTTATCCGAAGTATTGATCTGAAAAAATTCATTCATTTTCAACTTAAATTCCTCTATAAAGTTGGAATCTGCCAGCAATGCATTATTGAACCTCCAAACAGGTCTATTAATTTCCTGTATGTTATTTCCTTGCTTTTTTACCAAACTTTTCAAGCCACCCTCGTATAAGAGTATCTCTTTGGTAAGACTTTGATATACACTTCCCCCTCCCCATTTGCGGTTTCAGCAATCACGATTTCACATATTCATGATTTTTTGGGGAGGGGGATAAAAAGAAAAAAAAACATAGTTTAGCCTTCCCCCCAGCATCTCGGGCTCACCTGGTTGTCTAGCAGGCTTTCGGGGCAGGAGCGATCTTCCTACGCTCCTGCCCCGTGTAGATTGCCAATAGGAAATGGCTGCCGTGAGCTCCCGCCGTAGTCTCGAGAGACTACGGGAACTCACACTTCTACAGGACTACAGGATCGCCTCACACTTCTTTCACCATAAATATAGTGGTTAGAATAGGTACACCTTTCTATGGCTCACTAGCCAACCCACCAGGCTACTTAAGACAGGGCTTTGCCATACCAGATGCTGCTATTCTAGAGACAGGCATGTATTCTTTCATTTGGATTTTGGGGGGGTAGGAGGAGCCAGTGACTTATAGTGGAGTGTGTGTGTGTGGAGGGGGGGTCATACCTTCATGTATGCAATGGTTATCTGGTCAGTTCAGGTCACTTTGTGGCACTTAGATGATTCTAAACAGGTCTTGTTCACAACTTCTAAGTTTTGTCTTGGACGTCTTGGGAAAGGCTTGATTATTGCCACAAGGTGTCCAAGTTAAGCGTGCCCGTAACACTCCTCTCAACACGCCCCCTGGAACTGGATACCCAGCAGGCAAAACACCTCACTAGGGCTCGGCAGAATGATATCACCCATATGTGTGAATAACTGCCTGCTGTCTTCAGATAACATCTATTACAGTTAAGTAACTGTGCTTTCCTCTCATTTGATGAAAATGAATTAATATTAGACCACAAGTGAATCTGAGCTGTTCGCTGGATAATTTGCAATCTAAACTTTTTTTGCCCTGGATCAGTAGCATGGAATGTTGCTACTCTTTGGGTTTTGGCCAGGTACTAGTGACCTGGATTGGCCACTGTGAGAACAGGCTACTGGGCTTGATGGACCATTGGTCTGACCCAGTAAGGCTATTCTTATGTTCTTTTTGTTTACTAATGCCTTCTGAATCCCTCAAAACTTCAATGATCCTGCCATGCCCCATTACATCTGACATTATCATCTGTTCATTCACAAAATCAACACCCTAAAGAGTTTTACACTAAGAATAAAAAAGCTCAAACCACAGAACAAAAGTAAAACTAAGTTTAAGCCTAATTAACAATTTAATCAAGACGAGGATGCTACTTGCTCATTAGTGAATTTGTTATCCTCATTAGAGCTTTTCTACTGCTGTCCATGTTGCCATCAATTAGCTGCAAATTACTACTGGAATCTGAATAAGCCTTTCCAAGAATTCAACTTGTCCAGAGTATCCAGTGACCTTTTATATGTAAATACAAGTTTTACTACATCTTTTTGGGTAGCTGATGTCTTTAATGGTAACCCACAAACTCTGCTGGCAAGCAGCACTGTTAAAACTTCTCTCTATATAATCAGGTTGTGCTTGGTGGACAGCATAAGTGAGCGAGTGCCACGTTCTATGGAAAAAAAAAAAAAAAAAAAGTTGGCCAGATGTTGCTTTTCTCCTGCCAGTGCAGGGGTTATTTCAGATGTTTATTTTCCTAAGTAATCCTCAGCCCCAGGGGAGACAGAAGTCTCTTTTTCACTGTGGTTTGTAAATTGTTAGCAGGCTAAAATCCTTCCTCGTGAAAGAGAATCAGCTGCGTTGCTGGTTTTACCATTATAAGAATGTCACCAGATAGTTATAAAACAAAAATATGGATGAGGGGTTTGCAGCACCAGTGTGTCAACTGGAAGTATTTGAGGTAACTTCAGGATCCATTTGCATCTGCTGGATAATGTCCTTCAAGTACCACAGTAGATCTTGAGTGTCCTGTTGTTCCATAAATGACGGCAGATAAAGACCTAATGTTCAACAGTCTATGGCACAATATTTATACGTACTTAATATACGGACTTCCACTTATAATGTATCAAATGTAACATATAGTCTGATATAGCAAGTTTTTCTAGACCTCAGTAGAGCAGCCCAGGAACCATCTTAATGGTAACTAAGTATAACACTTTTTCCCACTCTAATCAACCACCTCAGGGCTATAGGGGTGTTTCCATATTTGCATCTCAAGGTTAGGCCTCTCTGACATCATCAAGCCTGAACCATTGTTTGCAAGAAATCATTCCAGTCTAAACCTAGCAAGAACACATCTTTTTTCTGTTTCTGCCTGATGCATTCTGGGTATGTACCAGAACTGTATTCTAGTCAAGGACATCCAGCTATGCCTACATGCTTTGCCTATATGAATCTTGGTGGAGTTATTGCTCCTGTGCTGGTCTTATCTAACGAAGGTGCCTTTGTTTCAACCTGTACGAGACTCTATACAGAAAGGCTATTCATCTAAGTTCTGTTTCTGGATTGGTCTGGAGAGGTCATCTGACGAGATCCAAGTGAATTATTTATTATTCTGTGTTGGGATGTGAGGGAGCTTACATCTTAACATTGGATTCTCTGCACATCTTATAATAATTAAGACCTAAAAATTTATCTCTTGTGACTCTCTGGCTGAGAGAGAGAACCGAACCTTTAAACAGATCTGGATTCCATCACATAAAGGAAACCTTTGCTGCCAACCTAAGTTACTGCTTCTCCAGTGGTCGACGAACTCTTGTTCTGGTACCAAAAGAATTCTTATGTACAATGCTGAGTAGAGGACGTCTTCCCTTTCACCTGATTTTGTGCCAAGGCCTAATTGGATGGTGAGAATACGTATTCTATTATCTTATCAGCTGGGGTTAGATAAATGAATCCTATTGTGGTTCGGGATAAGGAGAAGTGAAGCACGTTGGTGATAATCTGTAATAGTTTGCTGCTAATCAGGAATTATTATTATAAGGAATTATAGAGTGTAAGAATTAGTTTTACTTATTTATCTAGCAAGTGTGTTGTTTTTGTACTGAGTTTCATATATGTAATCGGATATTTTGTGAACAATAATTAGTTATTGCTGCTGGCTTATGAATTATATTTTTCTATTTTCATAATAAAAGTATTTCTCATTAGCCTAGGTCTGGTGTTGTGTAAGTAGGCAAAGATAGCTGAACCTGGATTGTAGCAAAATTTATGGTAGACTAATCATTTACATAAACAAGTTATGTGCCTGTCAGTTTTTCTAGGGAATACCATAATATCTCTGCCAGGTCCAAATTTCTTTGTCTATTTATATGACACAAGACCCAGGTTAATGAGAAATACTTTTATTATGAAAATAGAAAAATATAATTCACAAGCCAGCAGCAATATCTAAATATTATTCAAAAAATATCCAATTTACATATATGAAACTCAGTACATAATTATCACAACACACTTGCTAGATAACTAAGTAAAATTACTTCTTACACACCCTAAACAATTCCTTATAATAATAATAATCCCTGATTAGCAGCAATTTATTACAGATTATCACCGAGAGTAGCTTTATGAGCCTTATCCTATATCCAAAATAGGATTCTCTATCTAACCCCAGCTGATAAGATAATAAGTTCCTTATCCTCACCTTACAATTAGGCCTTAGCCCCGGGAGACGGAATTATTCTTCTCAGCTTAGCAGATGTAGAAATCCTTCTGTTACAGGAACAAGAGTTCTGCAGCCACTGGTACAGCTGTAATTTATTGGTAGCAAAAGTTTCCTTGAAGTGATGGAATTCAGATCTGTTTAGAGTCCGATTCACTCTCTCTCAGGCAGAGAGTCACAAGAGGTAATTGTTCAGGTCTTAATTATTATGAAAGAGATGCGTGCAGAACACCTGTGATGAGATGTCAGTTCACTTCCATCCTGGCACAGACTAATTATAATTAGCAATTTTTCACTTGGACCTCGTCAGATGATTTCCCGGACCAATCCAGAAACAGAACTTAGATGAATAACCTTTCTGTGTAAAGTCTCATACAGGCTGGGAGACACAGGCGCCGTTCGAGAGATAAGCACAGCATAGGAGTATCACTCCCACAAGAATCACACAGTCTAAGCATGAAGGCATAGATGGATACCATTCTGGTACATGCCCAGAATGCATCAGGCAGAAACAGCAAAGATGTGTTCTTTCTCTCTCTTCTTGCAAGGTTCATGCTGGAAAGATTTCTTGCAGACAATGGTTCAGGCTTGATGATGTCATAGAGGCCTAACCTTCAGGTGCAAATAAGGAAACACCCCTATAGTATGAGATATTATAGTCTTCCCTAGAAAACTAACAGGCACATATTTGTTTATGTAACTGATTCGTGCACCATAAATCTTACTACAGGGCCCAATATAAGCAGCACTGATACTGAAGCCCCATAAGAGCTCTGCCCTGTCCAATGACTGAATATACAACTATCCTCATTATGATGTGCCTACAACCCCATACCTCCCAGAATATGTGTCTGCTAACCCCAAATCTATGAGATGGCATTGAAAGGGAGGGGAGGGAGAGGGGGGCGAGGGATCCTGGACAGCACCCTGCTGTGACCCATAGAAAAGTGGACAGTATGTCACACACAGCCACCTTGCATATTATAGCAGCTGTGGCAGGGTGAAACAGCAGTATCCAGAAGAACCACAGTGGAATCTAACTTCAGTCCCCTGCTATTATATTCTAGAGCCCTAACCACTATACCACATGTACCTGGCAAAGGATTGTGGAAGGATAAAAAGACACAACAGAGGGCTGTGACAGCACTATCCCCCCTCCCCCCCCCCCACACACACACACCAAATGGCTGGTCCATTATGGCCCAGAGCCCACATTTCTTGTACATGCTAATGTGAAGGCCTAAATAGGTATGGTGCCCTGTAAAATGCCACAAAAGGGGAAATGGTCCGTGCTGCTCCTGATGCTCATAGGAACTCTATTAGCGTTGGGAGCAGAGCAAGCCATTCAATGCGGCTCATTGCGCTTCAAATTGCAAGTGCAGTTTGATAGCAGAGGCCCTTTATTTGGCACTTTTATTTTATTTTGAACCGTAAGGTTCATTACTAAAACATAAAAATGTCTTTTCTCAATCTTCAAATGGCAGATTAACAATGTTCTCTTCATTGACATTTTTGTTAATTTGTTTTTTTACTTAAATAGGTTTTTCTTGTTTTAATTTTAGTATTATTTATATTTTGCTAAGAATAATAGTAAGAAGGTACGCAATAATCAATATTTTTTTTAATTCTTTTTCTTTTTCCATTTTCCCATATTACTTGTTCCCTCTTCCCTTTTTTTTTTCTTTATTTTTTCTTTCATTTCAATACATCCAAATACATACAAAATACAAAAGTATAACATCACTTAGCTATACAAACTAAGCACCAAGAAATAGAACAATGAAATAGAACAATGAAATAGAACAATTAAATAGTTATCATATACAGTCCATAATCTGGCAAGAAGAAGCAAAATTAAGGAAAACCCCTTTATATACAATGAAATAAAAAGAAAAGAAAAAAGGAGCAGCACTAGTTGTTAACTTACTCTTTTAAATAATCACTACACTACTTAACATGTTTCATTCGCTGAGTCGAGATACCTTTACCCTCAAGAAAAAAACCTAATTGGGCAGATTCAAAGAAAATATATTTACTCCCCTGATGGGAAACAAAACATTTACAAGGAAATCTCAATTGAAACACTGCTCCCAAGGCTATCACTTTTGGGTGCAATAAAAGGAATTCTTTCCTCCTGGACTGTGTCCATTTTGAGACATCTGGAAATATATATATACCCTTTCACCTAAATAAGTGATTTGTTTTAAATTAAAGTATAGCTTCAACAGCATTTCTTTATCCTGTAGGAATACTAGCGAGACCAACAATGTCGCCCATCCCTGAATTTCAATATCAGAAGATTGCAATATAGCGGAAACATCTAATTGCGTATTTTCAGCTACTACAGTTTTCCCCTTTTGCATTTGTTTTAAATAGTAAATACTCTGTAATGGGGGAAGGCTTAATTCCAGGACCTTTAAAACTGTTAGCATAAAGTTCTTAAAGAGTTCATGTGATGACATAAACTTAGAAATTGGAAAATTAAGGGCTCCTTTTATGAAGCCGTGCTAGCGGGGTTGACGCACGCGACTTTTCATCACGCACCAACCCCCGTGCTGGCCGAAAAACTACCGCCTGCTCAAGAGGAGGTAGTAGCGGCTAGCGCGGCCAGCGGTTTAGTGCGCACTATTATGTGCATTAAACCGCTAGAGCGCCTTTGTAAAAGGAGCCCAAAGAATCCTTAAATTCAAATTCTTTTGTTGATTTTCTAAATTTTCAATCTTCTTCAAGAGCATCATTTTATCAGTCATTTCATTAGTAACTAAATTCGAGGTCTCAGTTGTTAATTTCTCTAATTTATTCAAATCCACCTGGTGCTGTTGAACAGAAGTCTCTAATTGGGTTATTCTAGAGATTGAATTTGAAGCAATTGAAACAAAGTTTGTGCATACCAAATGTAAGTTCTCAATCGCCATCCAGATAGAATCCAGTGTTACCGCCTGTGGTCTCACCAGCGGCTTGAGTGGGGAGATAACTGCCAGATTTCCTTTGGCTTGTTCCCTGGAGAATGATCTCCGGGCTCCAACAGCCTCACCACCGCTTGCTCCCACTGGTTCCACACTCCCAGGATGCAATGGCTCCAACCCGGGAGTCGGCGTTGTTATGATCACTTCCGGGTCTGCATCGGCTGCAGAGTGTGCCTCGCTCGATATACTCAGTGAGCCCTCCTGCAAAGTCTGCCCTGACGATGTTTCTCTGGGCATTGGGGGTGGGGGGTGTTCCGTCCTCGCAGGCTCAGAGAGAGCGACATCTCATCGTCCAAGCTGTGAGTTCCCCCACTCACAGCAGCGGAAGCGCCTGACATAGAAGGTTGGACTGTAAAAGCTGTAATTACAGTCTGCCGCGGCGTTGAAGAGCCAGAGATAGGTGGAGGGAAACCCCTCTGTTTCCCCCTTCTTTTAGGCATAGAAACAATTCCCACCAACGATTTAATTCAAAAAAATTTGTCTGCAGCTTGGGAGATGCTCCTCTCAGCGAACTGCTTAGGATGCCATCTTGCCTTCCCCCCCTCTTCTTTTTTATAATTTTTACCCCCCTTTTATAAAACCATAGCATGGATTTTAGTACCAGCCATGGCAGTAACAGCTTCAACACTCATATTAATTCTATGAGTGTCTGAGCTGTTACCGCCGTGACCAGCACTAAAAACCACGCTATGATTTTGTAAAAAAAGGGGGTTTATTTTCTATTTTATTTATTAGTTATCAGTTTTTCTATTTGCTGTTTTATTTCTTATTTCTAATTTTAATTTTTCAATTTCAATTTCAATTTATTATTTATTTTTCCATTTCCTGTAACCTTTTTTCTTTTTGTCTTCCTTTTTTCCTTTTTCATTATTAATTGATTCTAATCTGTACTCTATATATATATATATTGCAGGCTACCAATATGGCTGATATTAATTAACCCCTCCCACACACACGTTTTACAAAAGTGTGGAAGAAGTTTATTGCGCGGGCCGTTGTGCTGAGTGTTCTGCACTTCTCTGATGCTCACAGGAACTCTGACCATTGGAGCACAGAGCATTCAGCACATCAGCCAGCGCTAAAAAAACTCTTCCGCACTTTTGTAAAAGGGGAGGGGGATAAATTAATTTATAAGGTCAAGATTCAAGTATGTTTCTCCAATTCAGACACATATGTTTTTGCCTTGATTTTTAAGTGTCATTTGATTTACCCAGCCTATTTATAAAGAAGTTATACAACATCATGAATTTCTGTAATATTATACATACATATATATGATATTCAAGAACTGAGCATCAAAAACATTTTTATAAGGCAGTTTAAGAATAATGTTCAGTCATACATTTCAAATATCTGTTAATTAAAGTTTCAAATATTCATATTACCTATATCCAAATTTTATCAGATAATATAAATTATCTTAAAAATTAACAATTCATCATACGCTAACCCCCGCGCTGGCCTAAAAACTACCGCCTGCTCAAGAGGAGGCGGTAGCGGCTAGTGTGGCCGGCGGTTTAGCGTGTGGTATTACGCACGTTAAACCGCTAGCGTGCCTTTGTAAAAGGAGCCCTAAATGGTTGAATTTTCTTAATAATTAGAAAAGTGTTGCACTTATATATTTTTATCTTATTTAAAACTTATTTGTGTGTTTCAATTATGTTGGCCTATTATATGTCATTATTTTAAACATTTTTAAATATTTATAAGTTGATTTTAAATTTTCATATTGATTTGTTATTGATGTTTGTAGCAAAGTTTTGGTCAATTTTTATTATTTTATTTTTAGACTCCTGAAGCAAGCCATAGAGGCCAAAACACGTATGTATCGAGTCTTATATGGCATAATTAAGGAATTGAGCACCATGGATCACCTTTATTGTTTTTCTTGCCCTGTGAAATGCCCCTCAATACCAAAGCTGGGGGACCTGAAACCTCACACCCAAACAGGAGATCCTGCCTCCTCAAGGTATAGCTTCAGATCCAAAAAAAAAAGAAAGGGGGAGACCTGTGATGCTCAATCTTTTTATTCACTCAAGGCCCGACACGTATGTGTTTCGGCCGTGAAACCTGCCTCAGGGGTCTTTTCCTCAATGTAGACTACTTTCTGTGATTGTCTTCTTATAATATGCAAACAATACAGCAGCTTGGTTTTTAAAGAAAAGCTATCTTATTGAGTCACTTATCATTGAATCAGATATTGTTTGCATATTATAAGAGGACAATCACAGAAAGTAGTCTACATTGAGGAAAAGACCCCTGAGGCATGCCCCACAGCGCATCACAGGTCTCCTCCTTTGTTTTTCTTTGGATCTGAAGCCTCTTCATGATAATAGAACACAAACTCCTCCATAGGAAAATCATCACCTAGGCATATTCTTTCCCCTTCCCCAGCTCTCCCCAAAGTATGGCCATGAGTCATGAGCTGATGTGTAGCCATAGCCATCAGTGATAACCCCAAAGTAGCTAGCATGATGAGCCCACCGATAGATGTCCCCCCTCCCCCCAATTTAGGCTTCCCAGTTTGACAACTGTAAACTGCCAATCCCATTGCAGAGGTGGCCAGTAGGAGGAGAGGATCTTAAAAGGTCCTCTGCCATCTCCTAGCCAGCTGTAGGGCACATAGGCAGATCCTTGACAGGAACTGGAACCATGACTCATCCTTGCAACAGTACAGTGCCACGCTACCTCTCAGCTAGTGGCTTTTCACCCAGGCTAATCCAGCAGAGTCACAACCCATAGACAGATACTCCTCGTTGGGGATAAATAGTTCTCATATCATGGCCTTCGGGGGTTTTCTGTTATACCATCTCATTGGTAGCCACTTCAGTCACAAGTACCTGGCAAAAACCCAAATAGTAGCCGCTGATCCAGGGCAAGCAGTGGCTTCCCCCATGTCTCTCTCAACAGCAGACTATGAACTTTTCCTCCAGGAACTTGTCCAAACCTTTTTTAAAACCAGCTACATTAGCCTCTCTTGCCACATCCTCTGACAACACATTCTAGAACTTATCTATTCTCTGAGTGAAAAAAGAATTCCTCCTATTGGTTTTAAAAGTATTACTCTGTAACTTTGAGTGTCCCATAATCTTTGTAAATTTTGATGCAGTAAAAAAAAAAAAAAAAAAAAAAATCGATCCACTTGTACCCATTCTATGCCACTCAGGATTTTGTAGGCTTTGGTTATATCTCCCCTCAGCCGTCTCTTTTCCATACTGAAGAGCCCTAACCTCTTTAGTCTTTCTTCATACAAGAGGAGTTCCATCCCCTTTATCCTCTTGAGTTCCATTGAAATAGGTGTGGTTAATGCCAGAAACAAACTTAGGCACCCTTAGGCTCCTCCATAGATGTGATTCACGTCAATCATAGGCACCGAAAATGTAGGCCTTCAAAACCCTGGCCTATCTTGCTGGTGCCTGTGTTTAACAGTGGCCCTAATTCTACAAATGGAACCATTGCGTGATTTACATGAGACCGGCGCAGTTTTGGGAGGTGCTGACCAATAAAGGCACTGTTTGAAGAATTATCGATCATGTTAATATAGGGTGGGAAGGGGGGAATTATAATGAACGTCTGAATTTTAAGGAACAACGAATGATCTATACTCTAAATACTGTTAAACCTAATGGTTTGAATGCAGAAGTAGAATGGATGACACTGGTTTAAATGATCCGGGGCTGATTCTGGATGCTGATTGGGTACGTGTATATGAGATCATGACGCTTTTATTTTGCATAAAAAACGCCGCGGCCATATTGTTCTGCCTAAACTAAACTACAATGATGGCAGTACGTGTGGAATCGGCATAACAAAGGTATCTAATAAGTTATTACTTTTAAGATATAACTGTAAACTTTTTTCAACTGCTTTATATGGGCTAGAAACGATACCCCTAGGAGCTGCTGATAAGAATTGCTGAATAGCTTTTTTAGACTAATAACTATGACATATTATCTCTCTCTTTTTTATCAGGGGATTACCTTGATAAAGCCCTAGTGGCGAAACATAGCCTATGTCGGTGAAGAACCCCTGCTATGCTCTGATAAAGAGATGAGTAACCTTTTCTAACTTATTTGAATAATAAATTAAAAAAATATATATAAAGTAAATAAATAAGATAGACCGATGAAGATTTTAGTACATACTATACTGTGAATGAAAATCTTCTCACAGTCTGTACTACTGAGGTCATAAAAGACATCCTACTCATTACATTACTCAGTCTTTTAGACTTAAATTTAAACAAATACTTAAAATAATATTTAAAAATACCCACATAGCTTGCCTTGATAACTAAATTAAAATATGACCCCCAAATTCTATATGTGATGCCTAAACTTGTGCACATACATCAGTGTGTGATGCACACGCACAATTTAATTAAGCCTAATCGGTGACGATAATCAACAATCAACACCATATAATTGATTCTGAGTTAATTGAAGTTACGCACACTGCCCAAAATGTTATGCATCAGATCAAGTGTGTGAATCTGGAAAGGGGGCATTCTTTTAAGTTATGCACAAGTCTTTTTGGGCCTAAATAGCTGCACCTAGAAGTTATAACGCATAACTGGTACTAAGCTCGGAGTAAGGAAAGGTGAGTAGTGGAGTCCCTCAGGGTTCGGTGCTGGGACCGATCCTGTTCAATATGTTTGTGAGTGACATTGCTGAAGGGTTAGAAGGAAAAGTGTGCCTTTTTGGAGATGATACCAAGATTTGTAACAGAGTAGACACCGAGGAGGGAGTGGAAAATATGAAAAAGGATCTGCAAAAGTTAGAGGAATGGTCTAATGCCTGGCAACTAAAATTCAATGCAAAGAAATGCAGAGTAATGCATTTGGGGATTAATAATCAGAAGGAGCCTTATATGCTGGGTGGGGAGAGGGACCTTGGGGTGATAGTGTCCGAAGATCTAAAGGTGAAAAAACAGTGCAACAAGGCGATGGCTGCTGCCAGAAGGATCCTGGGCTGTATAAAGAGAGGCTTAACCAGTAGAAGAACAAAGGTGTTGATGCCCCTGTACAGGTCATTGGTGAGGCCCCACTTGGAGTATTGTGTTCAGTTTTGGAGACTGTAACTGGCGAAGGACACAAAAAGGCTTGAAGCGGTCCAGAGGAGGGCGACGAAAATGATAGGAGGTTTGAACCAAAAGACATATGAGGACAGACTGGAAGCCATGAATATGTATAGAGGAAAGGAGGGACAGGGGAGATATAATTCAGATGTTCAAATACTTGAAAAGTATTAACGCAGAACAAAATCTTTTCCAGAGAAAGGAAAATGGTAAAACCAGAGGACATAATTTGAGGTTGAGGGATGGGAGACTCAAGAGCAATGTAAGGAAATTTCTTCTTTACAAAGAGGGTGGTGGATGCCTGGAATGCGCTCCCAAGAGAGGTGGTGGAGAGGAAAATAGTGACGGAGTTCAAAAAAGCGTGGGATGAACACAGAGGATCTAGAATCAGAAAATAATAATAAATGTTGAAGAACTAAGGCCAGAACTGGTCAGACTTGCACGATCTGTGTCTGTATATGGCCGTTTGGGGGAGGATAGGCTGGGGAGGGCTTCAATGGCTGGGAGGGTGTAGATGGACTGGAGTGAGCTTTGACGGAGACTTTGATAGTTGGAACCTAAGAACAGTACCGGGCAGAGCTTTAGATTCTTGCCCAGAAATAGCTAAGTAGAAGAAGGAAAAAAAAAAAAAAAAACCCCAACAAACTTTTAGATTGAATCAGGTTGGACAGAATAGATGGATCATTTGGGTCTTTATCTGCCGTCATCTACTATGTTACTATGTAAAGAATTGTGCTCAGTGCTGCACTAGTCGGAACTGATTTTTTTTTTAGCAATGATATAGTACAGTATCAGGCTCTGAGTGTTCATGTGTTTTGCGCCTACATGGGCTTTTCAAAATTATTACAACACAACAAAAAACTTCAGGCAAGATTATGGAATGCCAAGCCACAGAATACAAAATGTCATGGAATACATTCAACGGAAGGAAGGAAAACGCCTCAGATCCCCATCTGTAGCAGTAAACTTTTGCTCACAGACTTAAAAGGGTAGATAACTTTGTTGACTGAAAAAATACCTCCCACCAGTGTATAAAAAAATATCACACCTTGTTATTCCAAATTATTCCCATAATAGATAGTCTTGGTACTGAAGAAATTAAAGCTGGGCGATCTTATGATCTAATATCACTTTAAAAAATGGAAACGTGAAACTCAATATATATTACAAACAAAATAAATTTCACTTGTTAAATTAAAGGCATAAATCTTCAAAATTACTAGATCAAATCTTCAACCACTTTATATGCATGTAAATGAAAATAAATAGAATGTGAACAAGGGAGAAAGCCTCAGGGCACAGCTCATGACTCAAGCGTCCTCACAAACCTTATCAGTGCCTCCTCATTGGCATAAAAAAAACCCTTGTGTTTAACGTGCAAAACTCAAATGGACTGGCCACCCAAAAATGGCAACAGAGCAGTGGATCAAAGATTTTTCAAACTATTATTTAAATTTATATCATGCTTCATGAAGCAGCTTATAATACTTTTAAAAGACACAAGGAGAATCTCAGAATGCCACTTGTCTGCTTGTTGGTTCCTGCAGTACAATGTGGCAGCACTTGTCACTGGCTCACCCAAATGTGCTCTCTATTCTGTTCTAATCTCTTTTTTTCTTTTTTATATTCTTCACAGTTTCTAATTCTAATTTTTCATACTGTTTCTGTGCTCTTTAATAAATAAATAAATATGCTAATATCTTTAAAGTCATTTCCAAAATCTCAATTCATTGAATTTTTATCTCTTCCATATGTTTTCTCAGTCATTTCAATAATTTATCATTCTTTCTGATTCATTTTCAAGTAATATACTGAACATTTCTTATCCACTAGATAACTTAGCTTTGTTAGTGCAATGTCACTGCTATACTACTCCCCACCAACGCGTTTCGCATCTTCCTCAGAACGGGGAAAGTGCCTTAACTACTACAAAGCAAACACAGCAACATAAGAGTTATTGGGAGGGGAATGTCAATAAATAATTATCGATATTATATAATTCCCTTCAAGTACTCACCAACTACATTTCATTCATTCGCTTTCTCACGCTGCTTACAATATGTCATCTAAATATGGCCGTGGCATTCAGTTACTACATGATATACACCCCCCCTATGACATCATCCATAGGATACCCAATCATACACTACTCTTCAGACAGAGTCTTCAAAGAACTTATCCAATCATCACAATCCACATACCAGACCAGTTCTTTAAAGAACTTTATCAATCATCACAATCCACACAACAGGCAAATTCTTCAAAGAACTTTATCAATCATCACAATCCACACAACAGGCAAATTCTTCAAAGAACTTTATCAATCATCACAATCCACAGACCAAACCTACCATATCCACCTATATTTATTCAGCTAAAGTTAGCCAATCACTGGTTTCTTTCAATCCTAAAGGCTGCATAGTTTGTAATTCATGCATCCAACGGAGCTCTTTTAAATTTAGCATCTGCATGAGGTTACCTCTTTCCCACCCTACCTCCACCATGTCTAACACCCGCCATTTCAGATCTTTCATTGAATGTTTAAATAGCTTCCAATGGCGTACTAGAGGGGCAGTCTCATTCTGGGTATGGACCCGTGACTTATGCTCTGTTAATCTCATTTTTATAGGGCGAATGGTCCGCCCCACATACAATTTAGGACAGGGACATTGGATAACATGCATTACATGAGATGATCCACATGTTGTCACATGTTTTGCTCTATATACTTTGCCTGCCTCTGGATGGGTCCAACTCTCACCTTCCATGGTATAGGGGCACCATTGACAGTTATTACATGCCCTATGATAACCTGGCTGGGGCATCCCTCTTTCTTTTCTATTTAGGAATTCTCCCAAATTTCTAGCTCTTCTGTATGCACAAACAGGAGCCTCATCTATCGTGGGGTTGATCAACTGGACTACATGCCAATGATTATGTATTATGTGATTAATTCTGGTGGCAAGGAGGGAGTGAGGTTGTACAAATATCAACTGTTGGTCCTCCTCTTGCTCTTGTTGATATTGTAACAACAAAGAACGCTGTGCAAACTTGGCTCTTAAGTATGCATGATGGACAACTGTTCTGGGGTATCCCCTCTGATAAAAGCGTTGCTTCATTAACTGAGCTTGATGTTTAAACTCAGGCAATGAACAACATATCCGACGAAGCCGTAAAAATTGACTGATAGGTATACTCTCCTTAAGTTTATGAGGGTGGAAGCTATGATACCTCAATAGGCTATTACGATCTGTCGGTTTACGGAAAATGGTAGTAGTGAATTGATTGTGAGATTTAATTATTTTAATATCTAAAAATGCAATTTCTTTCTCATATACTGTGGCAGTGAATTGAATATTGATTGCAGAGCAGTGGGACACCTTACTTGGCACTTCTGTGAACTTCAGAAAAAGGGTGCCAGAGAAACTTCTCACCAGAACTCCCTTATAGGTTATGGTGAGATCCCCAAAACCCATTATACCCACCTGTCTACAACCCCAATAGCCCTTCAAGTTTCAAGTTTATTAGCATTTGATGAATCGCTTATAAAAATATCTAAGCGATTTACAGTTTAAAAGCCACTAGGTGGTGGTTTCACCTTAAGGCTGCAGGTGGTACCTATATGGCAGTAGAGTAGGATTGCAGGGGGTTGAGGGTGCATGGGCAGCGGAACACTTTTTTGTTTGGGGGGGCTACACAAGCTCCGCCTCAGAACCTGCCCAATCTCCACCCCAGACCCTGCCCTCATAATAGTGCTAGCTGGTATATCATTTTTCCATTAATATAATGGTTAACCACAAAATTAAACTACACAAAACACACTGTATTCATTCACACAACATTCATTCCTACCAGAACACAGAAAACCCTTATGCAAATACAAGACCACAAACTAAAAGTATTAATATATATAAACAAAACCCTAAGATTCAAGACTCTGTAAGCAGTAAAACCCCAGAGAAATAGAAACAAATGCATTTCCTCCTTAACAGTGCAAAATATACAGTAGACAGCAGATGTAAATTCCCAAAATTGGCACAATTCAATCACTAAATTGAAAATAAAAACATCTCCCATACCTTTGTTGTATGGTAATTTTGGTTTTCAAACCTTCTTTTCCCAGTCTCTGGCTGCACTTCCTTTTGTCTGTGCTCTTAACTGTGTATCCAAGGCCACCTTATCCATTTGCTGTTTTTCTCTCCTTCACTTTCTGCCATATATCCATCTTTAATAATGATTAGGCCAAGGTAATGTATAGAAACCACTGGAGATAAGAAACATGCTTTGACCGCAGTTTTCCACTGGTGATGATCTTCCCCAGTGGAGTACTTTAGAAATCCTGACATGGGGGTTTTCTGAAGCAGCTTATGAAATGGAACCGCGTTGGGACCCCTATACCATCTAAGATAAGTGTATTTACCCTTATCTGTAGGTCAATATGAGTTTAATAACTATAAAGAAAGTTTGACAATTCAACCAGTCTACAAAAAACACAGCTATTGATTGAATACACGAACTATATGCAAAGACTGGCAAATAAACTCCACAAGGAGGGTGGACAAACCCTTCAAAAGAGTTACACACTTCTGAGCATATGGGAACATTTCAATCCTTGACTATCTTTGAGGTTTTAGGTTGGAATTATAGGAGAAATGTTATATATTTCTATATACATCCATCTTTAGCATTAACTTTTTTCAACTTTCTTCCATTTTTCTGCTTTCTTCTCAAAATCTACTTTTCCGTGTCTTCCCTTCCCATCTATCCATGTATACCATCTCCTCCCTCTTTCTTCTCCCCTACTCCCATCCATCCATTAGAAGCATTTCTTCTTATCTCTTCCCTGCCCCACCCATTGCTGTGCACCATCTCCTCCCTCTGTCTCCCATTCCCCTCCATCCCTATGTATCATCTCATCCCTCTCCCATGGTCAGACATCTCTGTCTTCTCCCCTCATATGGTCTGTCATCTATCTCCTTTCCTTCCCATAGCCTGGAATCTCTCTCCTCTCTCATGGTCTGGCATCTCTCTCTCCTTCCCTCCCTCTTCCCGAGGTCTAACATCTCTCTCCTCTCCTTTCTGCTGTCTGGCATCTCTCTTTCTCCCCCCTCTTTCCCTTTCATTCTGTTGTCTGGCATCTCTCTCCCTATCCTTCCCATTCCAGTGGTATGACATCTCTCCCTTCTTTGAGTCATCTCTTCTCCCTCCCAGTATGACATTTCTTCCTCCCTCCTCTCCACCATTATCATGTCCAACAATTCTCCCTCTTTCTTCCTTTCCCCATATACAGCATCACTTTCCCTCTCACACCATACACTTATGTCCAACAATTCTCCATTCCTTTTCCCTTCCCCAACGGCAGGATTTCTTTCTCTCCCTTCCCACTACTCCACCTATGCAGCATTTCTCTTTTCCTACCCTCCACCCCCAGCCCATGCATTTGTTCATCCCAACCCTCTCCCAGTATGTACAGTATCGATCTTTCCTGATCCCTTGAGCATCTATCCTTCCTGCCTTCCCAACTCCCTATCCCCTGCACCCAGCCCCTCCCCTGCCAGGCTCTGCACCCAGCCCCCTTCCCTCCCATCAAGCACTGCACCCAGCCCCTTCACTGCCTGGATCAGCACCCAGCTCCCCCTGTCAGGTTCTGTACCCAGTCCCCTTCCCTCCCCTGCCTGGCTCTGGACCTAGCCCCCCTTCCCCTGTCAGGCTCTGCACCCAGCCTCCTCCTCTTCCCTTGTCTGGCTCTGCACCTAGCCCCCCGGCTCTGTACCCAACCCTCCTGCCCTTTCATACTCTACACCCTGTACCTCCTCCAATCCCTGGTGGTCCAGAGGTGCAGCAAGCAGGAACAAGCTTTCCGCGCTACTGCCCCACTGCTAACCCAGTCGTCGGAGGCTGCCGGAGTTCTCTTCAGTCGCTGAGTGGTCCTGAGCAGCAGCACGTTTTGGTGCTGCTGCTCACTGCTAAGCGGCTAACTTATTGGCTCCCACAAATTATTTTGATTCGTGAGATTTCACGAGAGCCAATCAGGAAGTCACTCAGCGCCGAGCAGCATCATCAAAGTGCACTGCTTCTCGGGGCTGCTCAGTGGCTGAAGAGAACTCCAGCAGCCTCCGATGACCGGGTTTGCAGCAGGGCAGGAGCTTGAAAAGCTTGCTCCTGCCCGCTGCACCTCTGGACCACCAGGGATCAAAGACATGGCAAGGGTACCATTTTGGGGGGAGGCCAAGGTCCCTGTGGTTCCCCTCCCATTCCGATGCCTATGTGTAGGTGCACATGTTGCACCATAAATGTAGTGGTTATATTGGCTTAAGAAGACTTGCTACTCCTCTCTATAGTTCACTAGCCCACCCCCAGGCTATTTAAGACACCTGTGTGCAGCTCTACTAGGCTTTCCTAAACCAAGTGCTGATGTTATGGAGACAGGTATGTACTTTTTATTCTGATCTTTGGGGGGGGGGGGTGAGGGGGTCAGTGAACACTGGGGGAGTATGTATGGGTCTTTGCTTTGTCTTTGCAGTGGTTATCTGGTCACTTTGGATTCCTCTTTGGCACTTATACCTTGTAAGGGCTAAATCAATGTTTTTTTTACAGTTTGACCCCCCTCCCTAAGTACTTTCATTATTTGTTCTCTTTTTTTTTTTTGCCTTTTATAAGTATTACCTTCTCTCCTCTTGTTTTAGGTTTGTCTGTGGTGTAAGTCTTCGTTTTTACTAGTTTCCCCCATTGATGATATGTAAAGTTATGTTTTAATCTTGTACTATGAATGTTGTATGTTGTGTAAATTTTTATTACTATTGTATACCGCTTAGAAATATGATTAAGCGGTATAAGAAATTTTAAATAAACTTGAAACTTGTTTTCGCATCGTCTAACTCATGTTTAAGTTTCATCCAGGATGTCTAGCAAAACATTTGATTATTCCTGCAGAATGACTTACCCCCTCTTTTACTAAGGTGCGCTAACCAATTAGCGCGCGCTAAACGCTAACACGTCCATAGACTAACATGCATGCGCTAGCAGTTTAGCACGCACTAATCAGTTAGCTCACCTTAGTAAAAGAAGGCCTAAGCCTAGGTCAGCCCACATCCCGCCCACATACTGCCCTAACCACTCCTCCAGATACGCCCCTTTTAGCTCTGGGTGCACAGCGGCATTCAGAGGCATAAAAAGTCCCGAGACACATCCAGAAAGTCAGTTTGATTATCGGTACTTAGACAACCAGTTTTATAGGTCATCCAAGTATCAACTTGGGCGGGTTTTTAGACGTTTTAAAGTTTTGATTATGAGCCCCATACTGTATACTGTATAAACAGAAATATCTAAATAAGGAATACTTCTGTTGTGTTAAACTTTGCAATCTTCAAGATCATGTTGGTCAGTTAGTGATTTGTAAAGAGGAAAGGACAAATAACTTTACTGAATATAGTAAGCCACGGGCAACTCATATAACAGAGAAAGCATGATTATTTATATACCTGGGAGCTTATTACCCCAGCAATGACCTCAGGATTGATCAAATGAGGATTCTTCCCCAACCCCCCAGGGTTGAAAGATGATTTATTACTCGTGGTGGTTTTGTTGAGGGTCTTTACTCTGTAGAGACTGAATTAATTTCTCTGAATTATGTGCACCGAGTTTGCTGCTTGATGTTCCCATGGGGACTTAGCAAAGGGCACCAACTTAATTTAGACTACAAATGAGATTCTGGCAAAGTTTGCAAGCAAGAAAGCAATGTTTTACTCATCAGTCATCCAGACTCTTTTCTCAGATGCTGCACACAAAACGGTGCAGCTGATTTGGGAATGAGCACTGTTATTCACCACCAGTGAGGATTTCCAGACACTATGGTGGTAATTCTATAAAGGGTAGGAAGCATTCACACTTGCAAAATCAGCATCAGGCTAAGAGCATAAGAATAGCCTTACTGGGTCAGACCAAAGGTCCATCAAGCCCAGTAGTCCATTCTCATGGTAGCCAATCTAGGTCATTAATACCTGGCAAAAACTCAAAGAGTAGCAACATTCCATACTCCCAGGGCAAGGAATGGCTTCCCCCATGTCTTTCGCAATAACAGACTATGGACTTCCTCCAGGAAATTGTCCAAACCTTTCTTAAAACCAGCTACACTATCCGCTCTTACCACAACCTCTGGCAAGGCATTCCAGAAGTGCGGCCTCTGTCCACGCTCTTCCCAAAGTGCCCTAGGCTCGCTCACAGTGAAAGTGCATGCTGAGACATTTATGCATGCATTTTCACATTAGTCTATGGGTCATCTTTGTAAGTAAGTGGCACTTATGTATATAAATTATTAACATAACTGAATTTTGTGAATTTTTAGTGCTTAAAACTAGGCTGCTCATTACTCCATAAAGACTTCTTCAAAGCATTTCTGATGAAATTAGAGAGTCATGGGATAGTAGGTAATGTCCTATTATGGATTAAGAACTGGTTGAAAGACAGAAGCAGAGAGTAGGTTTAAATGGTCAATATTCTCAATGGAGAAGAGTAAATAGTGGGGCTCCCCAGGGGTCTGTGCTGGGACCGCTGCTCTTTAACATATTTATCAATGATCTAGAGATGGGATTAACTAGTGAGATAATTAAATTTGCTGATAACACAAAGTTGTTAAATCGCAAGAGAACTGTGAAAAATTGCAAGAGGACCTTGGGAGACTGGGCATCAAAATGGCAAATAGCGTTTAATGTGAGCAAGTGCAAACTGATGCATGTAGGAAAGAAGAACCCAAACTATGCTGGGTTCCATGTTAGAAGTCACTACCAAGGAAGAGGATCTAGGTGTCATTGTTGAGGATACATTGAAACCTTCAGTTCCATGTATGGCTGCAGCTAAGAAAGTAAATAGAATGTTAGAAATTGTCAGGAAAGGAATGGAAAACAAAGATCAAAATGTTATAATGCCCTTGTATTCCTCTATGGTACGACTGCAACTTGAATACTGTATGCAGTTCTGGTCACCATATCTCAAAAAAGATATAGCAGCATTAGAAAAGGTATAGAGAAGGACCATAAAAATGATAAAAGGGATGGGATGACTTCCTTATAAGGAAAGGCTAAAATGGCTAGGACTCTTCAGCCTGAAGAAGAGACAGCTCAGGGGTGATATTATACAGGTCTATAAAATACTGAGAAGAGTGGAAAGGGTAGATGTGAATCGCTTGTTTACTCTTTCCAAAAATACTAGCACTAGGAGGCATGCGATGAAGCTACTATGTAGTAGGTTTAAAACAGCCTAGAGAAAATATTTCTTCACACAACATATAACTAAACTCTGGAATTCATTTGCAGAGAATGTGGTAAAATCAGTTAGCTTAGCAGGGTTTTTAAAAGGTTTGGATAATTTCCTAAAAGAGAAGTCTATAGGTCATTATTGAGATGGCCTGGGGAAATCCACTGCTTGTTCCTAGGATAAGCAGCAAAAATCTATTTGCTACATGGGATATATCTAGATACTTGAGACCTGGGTTGGCCACTGTTGGAAACAGGATGCTGGGCTTGATGGGCCTTCAGTCTGCTCCAGTATGGAAATTCACTCATTCGCTCATAAAGCACATTGACCTCTTTATAAGACTGGATTGTTTTGTTATCTTTGCCTGTATAAAATAAGTATCCTTATAGACATGCCCCACAGGTGCCCAGCTTCAAAATTAGTGGATTTTAATAAAATTTATTTAAAAACACACGCACAGTATGAAGACAATGGCTTTGATTCTATAAAAAGTGCCTACCATTAGGCACCTAGATTGGCACGCCTAGTTGATTGGGCACCTAACAATTTTTTAATTAGTTCAATCAGTGCTGTAAATTGAATAACGCTATTAAAAACCATTCTCAACGATATGATAATATTATAGTTATTTTTCTTATGTTTTTCTTATGTACTTTAGTTTTTAATTAGTTCTTCCTGCTCCTATGTTTTCTGCTATGTACTCTAGTCTTAATTATATGTGAACTGAGCCGAGCTCCACTGGGAGATGACCTGGTATATAAACCAAAGATTAGATTATAATTTTTGGAGGTGCCTCAGTAGGCATCATGTAGGCATCTACACCAAGGTACCTATTGGCATCCACCTGCACCTAATCGAAAGTAGGGTGTTTGGGATGGAGTTTGGATGTGGATTGCCTTAGGCGTAGGTAGATGTCGAAGTTAGATGCTGATAAATTAGGCCAAGAAAACCGTGGCCTAATACACCAGTACCTAAACTTATGCTGCTTATCAGCACCTAAGTCAAGTTAGGCGCTACTAGGTATGATTCCATAAATGACGCCAAGTGGTTGATTGACAACACTCTGAGCAGTACCTAGCCGTTAGACACCATTTATTGAATCTGGCCCAATATCACTTAGTATATTAGCACTTATGCACTTAAGCAAATAAATGTTTGTATGGTGCCTAAGTACTATTCTGCAAATACTTAACTTACATGTAGCTTATTTGTAAGGGTGACGTACACAGGGTCAGAGCATGGGTGGGACACAGACAAGGTTCCTGCTTATGCGCATGAGTTACAGAATATTCTACGTCAGAGGTCTTGAGTTTTCAAGATAGTCCTAATGAATATGCATGAGGCAGATTTGCATATAATAGAGGTGACAGGCATGCAGATCTGTTCTTAATTATATACATTATCCCGTGGATTCTACAGTATATAATGTGCCAGGATGGCAGTGCTGAAATTTGCACGTGGATCAAAGATCCACACAATCATTTATTATTGCAGTTAATTGGCAATAATTTATTTATTTATGCAATTCATTTTCTGTCCCCTTCTCCCCAAAGAGCTCAGAACGGGTTACAGGTTAACATACATAATATATAGTTAACAAGTTACAATTTGCCATAGCTACAGTACAAGCTTGTTTGGTTTTTTGATAGAAGTTTTATCCTAACTTGACAAATGCTAGGGATCAATACCGATATGCATAAAATACAGTTTACAGATTAAATTTGCCACAGATACAGTGCAAGATTTATTAATATAAGATTTTATCCTAATGTGACACATACTGAGAATCTAGTACCAATATGCATTAATATTTATTTGTAATCTATTGGTCTTAGGCAGAGGAGTTAGGTGAAGAGGTATTTTTTAATTGCTTTTCTAAAGTTGAGAAGTCATTTAAGGGATCTGATCTGTTAGGGGTAGTTGATTCCAGTGGCTTGGTATGAAATGGGAGTAGATACATCATTTGGTGGTTTGCAGTTCAAAGGCAAGACCAAGGGGGCGTTTTGAGGCGTATTTCATCCTGGGAGTGGAGGGACCTATTTGGCATGTACAGAGGAAGCTTAGTTGTCATGCAGCCGGGCGTCATGTTGTGCAAGGTTTTGAATGCTAGCATCAGGCCCTTGAAGACGCAACGTTTGGCTACTGGCAGCCAGTAAGCTGACAATAGAGCCTGGGAGACAGGGTTGCAGGCATAGAGGTTTTTAGAAGTCTAATTGTTGTGTTTTGTACATACTGGAGACATCATATGTTCTTCGCCATGAGACTGTTGACTAGGGCGTTACAATAGTCCATGCGGGAGAGGATTAAGGCATAGAGTAGTTGGGTGAAGTCAGACTCAGAAAAGTAGTTTCTTATTTTTTGTAGTTGCGTTCATATCTCCCTGCACCCTATTCTGTAACCCTGCAAGCCTAAATCCTCTAGTGGGCAACTCAAAAGGGGGCATGGCTAGGGGAGTAGCAGAGGCATTCTTAAAAGGTGCAGGCAGGTCATTCCTATGTACTCTATGGCTGCTGTTTTCTGCCAGAGGCTATCTTGTTCCTGTCTGGATCTCTATATAAACTCTTGTCACTTTTTAGTTTGATTGCTGTAGATTAGACTGCACTTATTATTGCCTTGTGCTTTGATTGCTTAGCTACATTTTGGACTTTAATTCTCCTTGCTAGAAGATTCCTTGATCTGTGCTAGCCCCTGCTAGGCCTCAATTTTCTTCTAGGAGCTTATGCTCCTGTTTTGAGTCCTCTTTTGGGGTTCTTCTAGAATCCAGTACTCCACCTATAGTTCTGGATTGGAACAGCTAAAGTCTTGTGGCTTACAGCATTAGAGGGTTCAACCCAAAGAGAAGGTGGTCATTGCATGCAGAAAGCCTATGTTCACCTGAACCCAGGAGACTGCATCTTGAGAGAACATACCTGTGGACCTTGCCTACTCACTGTTCCTATGTGTTCCTTATACCTCCTGCAACAGCTTCTGCTCAGCACTTGCAATCTCCTGGCCATCAGTACAACCAGCACTGCACATAAACCCCTCCAGGATAGCATAAGAATAAAGAAAAAAAAAAAAAACAACAGCATAGTATAATATAGCCAGCACAGAACTCACAAAACACCCATAGTACTCACAAACTCCCCTAATCTCACAACTGCCATTCTACCACACACATCAGAATCATATTTTCATTTTTTTAAAGAAATATCTTTATTGCAACAGATTATTCAAGACAAACATATTGTCACAGGGAAGCCCCTGTGCCTGTGGGTGCCAGCCCAAAGAAACCTGTTCCTAAGGTTAGGCAGGAAAAAAAAAACAAAGCCCTTTTTTAGACAACTTAGATCTGTGTCTCAACCCAGAACAGGGAAGAAAGTAGATGCATACATAATATCCCATTTATATTCACCTAATCCTGGGATCAGAAAGGCCAAACCTGAATTAGAAGGAACTAGTTAGCCTGGAGTCAAAGTTCCTGGGAGTGTTGCCAAGCAGGTTGAACCTGATAGCAAGCAGGTGACCAGTTTGGGGTAACACACAGCATACCACAGCAGGCTGCTCATTAGGGAACAACCTACACCTGTTCCTTATTACCTTAACACCAGTAAAAGGAGACAGGCGGAGGTAATAAGAGGGCAGCAACAGAACAGCAGGAAGTATGGCACAGAATGGAATGAAGTGGAGAAGCCTATTCCCAGAGAGAAGAGGAACACAGCACTGCGCAAAAGACAGAATTTGGATATAATTACCCAGCAGTTGAAATGACTGATGATTACCTGGCAGGTTTATCTGCTAGTAGTGAAACTGTTTGGCCAGAAGAATGTATGGAACTTGATGACACCAATTCTGAAGGTGCAGAGAACCTAATGGAAACTGACTGTGAATAAAACGGATGTGCAGAATCTTTTGTTTGTTGTTTGTTTTTATATGGAAGGAAAGCAACAATATGTAGGTATTTAAAGAGTACCTAAGATGTTTGGCAGAAAATCTATGATTGTTTGCCTAACTAACTGTTGCTATTAAGTAAATTTTGAGGAAAGTAAAACTTTTGCTACTGTGTGTATTAGGACACTTGAACCATTCTGAATCTCTCACAGCCTTTGGAGAGAAATTAAAGAAGAAAAAATATTTTCTTTTGGGAAGTTGTGCCAGCTAAAGTGGCACAGCTTTGCAGTGATCTATAATTGTATTCCTAACTAGGGTCCTATTTGGAGAGGGATCACAGCCAATGGTCATTGTGGGAGGAGGTCCCTGTACCCTGAGTTTGGCTAATACAGAGAAAATTCAGAGAGACAAGTCAGGCAAGCACTACAGTTAAAGAGAACTAAAAATTGAAAGTTTTGATGATTAAATGTTTGGGGTACCTGATCTTGGAAAGTTTGCTGCCAAGCTGGATGTTACATGGACTGAAGACCTTCCTAATGGGTAGGCTCTGGCCAAAGGGGCCAATACTGGAAATCATTTTGTTTTGGTTTTTGTTTTCTCTTTTGACCAGGACAGATAGGGAAAATGCTTGAAATACCTGTATGTAAACCACTTTGAGTGTGGTTGTTTACTTCAGAAAGGCAGTATACAAGTCATTTTCCCTTCACAGCCCGAGTTCTGATTGGTGCACTGCATAGAAGGGGTTCTTCAGACTAAGACAATTAAGATCGGTTAGATCAGCTCTGACCCAAGACAACTTTAGGTTGGTGTCACAAGCTGTCTTGTTGCCTGCCCTTCCTAGACTACTGCAACTCTCTCTACTACGGTATTACAGAGAAAAAACAGAAGCGACTGCAACTGCTCCAAAACGCAGTGGCAAACCTGTTGGAGCTCATGCTGATAAAAAGCATTGCATGATTTTTGTATGATGCCGAGTATTTGAATCCTATCTGAAGAAAAGACTCACATTTGAAGTTTTGTTGAAATTTCCTGTTGCACCTATGGTGAACTGTTTGGAATGTTTTTGTTTATCCTTTTTGCAAATAAAAATTATTCATGTTAAAGACTTTGAGGAGACCTTGAAACTCAGTTGTACCATTTGACCCTCCACTCCAAGTCTGAGCTCCGCTCGGTCAACACTGTGTGCACCAAGCATTACTGGTCAGACCCACTTGGGTGCGGCCATATGCCCAGTGACAATATACATCACAGATAGAAAGATTAGGTTCTTGCTTCGGTAATCTTCTTTCCTGTAGATGTGTCTAGTGGTTCTGAATGCTAGAGTCTTAAACTGAACCAGGAAGTTACTTGCAGAAAACCGTCAGTCATGTTTTCCAACTCCATCTCTTTCCCAGGGAACTACTCCTGCCCCCTCAATTTGTACATAAGCAATCAAGTAGCACCGTAATAAGACATAACAGGAAAGAGGAAAACAGGGAACAATCCCTGGCACTACAATTTTGTTCTGCTCTGTAATAAACATAGGGAATATCATTATAACATTCAAACTTGTGCAACCAGCACCAAATATGTATATGTATGGTCATGATGATTTAACTATGCATTAAAATTCTTTTTTTTCACAGTCTCTGAGAGACAGAAAATTATTCCGATCCAGATTGATCCTCAGATAAATGGCAGGCAAAGCCCATAAACAGGGTAGGGCTTCAGGACCACTAGACACATCTATAAGAAAGAAAATTACCTAGGTAAGAACCTAATCTTTCTTTCTAGTGCAATGTGTCCAGTGGTCCTGAACACTATGGACATACTAAAGCAGTCCCCAAAGCCTACGGTGGGTCCACTGTGCCTGCCTGTAAGACGGAGGCCCTGAAAGTGGTATCCTTCCCAGCTGCTATGTCCACTCTCTAGAACCTGGTAAAGGTATGAAGGGTAGACCATGTAGCCAGTGGCTTACCTAGGATATGTGGCACCCGGGGCCCATCATTTTTTGACACCTCCCATGTAAAAAAATATTTTTTGTAATAACCATGAAACGGAATAAATGGTCAGAAGAGGGGTGGGACCATGGCAGAGGGATGACAATTCAGGAGGCCTATGGCAACCTGTAAGGATCGCTGAAGTACCCGCGATCCTTTCTGCAGGTTGCTTTCTACAGGAATCGGATAAAGGGAAGAAAAAGCCTTGGGGTCGGGCCATGAGAAGGGAAGTTCCCGGGCCATGATTCCAAGGCCGGGAGCACCCCCTCATGGCTTGCACCCGGGGCAGACCTTCCCCCACCTCATCCCCACCCCCACCCCCTTGGTACGCCATTGCATGTAACTACTCTATAAATTTCCTCAGCTGAGACAGCCAAAGACTCAACCCATGAGGCAGCAACTCCTCTAGAGGGATATGCTTTTAGTGCAATTGGTGGTTGTTTACATAACTGGAAGAAATGGCCATTTTAATCCATCTGGAAATCAATGCTTTAGACTCCAGCCTCCCTTTTTTGGCATGATTGGTGAGAACAAAAGGTGATTTGAAAGGTGAAATTTGTTGGTAACTTTGAGGTACTGAAGAAGCACTCACTTAACAGACAGCCAATGCAACATTTTATTCTTTTTTCATAGACCCCATAGGGCAAAAAGTGGGCAAGCGGACATCCTGATTGAAGTGGGAGGCCGAGACTACCTTCAGTAAGAAAGATGAGACCGTGTGTAAGGAAATCCCTGCTTCCATGAACCTAAGGAATGACTTCCTGCTGAAGGTAAAAAGGGGTGGAGATAACAATAGGGGGGGAGCGCTTCTTAAAACCGGTTTGTGGTTATTACTCTATTTGACCAGGAGTGTTGATGTGACTTCCCTTTTTTTTCATAGCTGGTAGGCATTCCTAAATAGGAAGATCTTTAGTTTGCATCTGAATTTGTCAAGGAATTCTTCAAGTCTGATATCTGATGGTAGAGCATTCCATAGGGAGGGGGCTGTGGCAGAGAAAATAGTGTTGCGCGTGTAGAATAGTTCTCTTATGGATGGGATATTAAGTAAGTTTTGAATGTTGAATCGTAAGGCACATGATGGGGCATAGGGAATAAAGAGTTTATCGAGAAAGGCTGGATAATTTGTTTGTTTAATCTTAAAGACAAGTAGAAGAATTTTGTATGTTGTTCGATGTGATATGGGGAGCCAATGTGCTTTACTGACCGTTTACTGTTAACATGGTGTCGCAATAAAAGTTAACGTGCCACTTTAAGAGCTGCCTTTAATTGCTGTATAAAACAACTAATGTGAAAATTCCAATTTGGTGGGGAGTGTATGTGTGGGTAAGGGGGGAGAGGAGGCGCTATATCCTGCAGTTGACATGGGTCATTACCAAGCTTTAACTGGTCATATGGCACAAACGTGGAACAGGTAATACCAAATCTAGAAATGTAACTAACTGCATTTGGTGCTGATCCTTTCCCCATAATTAGCAGTAGGGTTGGGAAGGTTTCCAATGGCTATCACAAGGTTTTGCAGCTATAGTAGGGTAACTTTTGATGTTATGAGTGCTAACTGTAAAAATCTTAACGAGGTTTATTAAACAGTCTCCATAGTGTTTTCTATTATTATTATTTCTTAACATATGATGTAGCATAGCACAGAAAAGAAAAAAGAAACTGTAAGATATTATCTTTGCTAATGAGTCATACATAGGGTTACCAGATTTTCCATTTGGAAAACCTGGACCCCCCTAGACCCGTCCCAGGCCTGCCCAGTCCTGCCCTAGCTCCACCCCCCACCGCCTGCTCTCGTTGGGCAGGAGGGCAAGCAGTCTGGACCCCCGGACATGTCCTCAAAAGGAAGACATGTATGTGGCAATCCAAATGTCTGGTAACCCTAGTCCTACAATCTGCTGAAATGCTACATCCTGAGCTTCCAAAGTTATGTCCTTATCCATCCATTTCAAGCTAACTCCCTGTTTTGCAAAGCCGCGCTAGTGGCTGCCGCATGGCAACGGCCCTGAAGCCCTTTAAATCTCTATGGGCTTCAGGGCCATTACCGCAGCACAGCCACTAGCGCGGCTTCGTAAAACAGGCCCCAAGTATACATGGGCTTAACCAAGTTGAAAGAAAAATATAAAGAACGTTAGAAATTGAGTTAAGAAAGCTTTCCCTGGTTAGCAGTTGGGAGACATGGAAAGAGCTGCAGAGATAACATTAGATAGAGATATACCGGCCGATATTCAAAATGATATAACTGGCTGGAAATGGCAACCAATCATCGAATTGCTTGTTCTCAGATATCCAGTCGTTTTCATTAGCACTTAACCGGTCTTCTCTGCTGAAGATAACCAACTAATGCTGAATTCAGAAGCAGCTTAACTTGTGAGCATTCCAGGGTTGAAGTCCTGTTAAGTGTCAAAATTCAGCCCCTCAGTGCACAAGTAAATCGCTTAAATTGGGCCGCATAAATAGCAGTCCTATCACTAAGCAGTTTGACTTATATGGTCAAGGCTTGATTATCGACTTAACTGGCTATGGGGTCCTTTTACTAAGGCACGCTAGCCGATTTAGCGTGAGCTAAATATTAGCACGCACTCACCGCTAACGTGTCCATAGACTATAATAGACATGTTAGCGTTTAACACGCGCTAAATTGGTTAGCGCGCCTTAGTAAAAGGACCCCTATGTGATAGCCTGCTAAAAAAAAAAAAAAAGGATATTCAGTGCTTAAGTCAGTGGTATAGGTAGGGAAGTTGGCGCCTGGGGCAGTGGCGTCCCCCGCTCTTCCCCACTACGTGAGTGCCCCTCGCCACTTGAGTGCCCGCTCCCCGCCTCCTGCGTACCTCCTTAAATGTTCACCGGTATAATCAGCATCTTCCACCTGCTGCATGCGCTGGCCTCTGCTCTCTTCTGATGTCACAATCTGGTCCCACGGGGGAGGGGAGGGGGAAGATAGGAGAAGAAGCGCTGGCGCTCATGAAGACAATGCCCGAGGCGGTCCACCCCACTCCCCTTTACTACGCCACTGGGTGAAACCCAGACAAGGTCCAGCATTGAATATCCTGGAATAACGCATACCACTGCTGGCTGAATATCGAAGGATAATAATAATAACAGTTTATATACCGCAGGACCGTGAAGTTCTAGGCAGTTTACAAAGATTAAAAGATGCTACAAATTGAGTAGAATTAACAAAGTTAAAAGCTAGTGATTAACAGCTCAAGAGATCAGTTATTGTGGAGTAAGATTGTCTAGGTCAGTTACCTAAATACTTCAGGAACAGATATGTCTTTAGGTGCTTCCTAAATTCCCCATAAGTAGTAGACATAAGCATTTGTTCCAGATCTTTACCCCTTATGTGAGAAAAGATGTTGATGATGTCTTTTAAATTTACATCCTTTAACCGGTGGAGAAACAAAATTCAAATGTGAGCTTCTCTTATGTCTGTCGGTTGAGAGAGAGAAAAGTTCTGTTATATATTTAGGGGCTAAACCGAATAGTATCTTAAAGCAAAAACATCTGAACTTAAACTTCACTCGTGCCTAGCACTTACACATGTGAATGTTAACATTTACATGCATAAGTGCTAGTATTCTGTAATGGTAGTGGGCAAATAACACATTTAGACCAATTCAAGAGTAAATTGAAATGCTTTCTTTTTAAAGATGCCTTCAACTGCTAGTACTCTTGTCTTGATTCAATCCTTAGGGTCTGCTGTTCGACCTTATTTATTGTTACCCTCCCTTATGTCCATTCCCTTTTTGTCTTATTTTCTTTAAAATATTGTATTTCTTTCCCCTTTTCCTCACTATGCGTAAGTCTTGTTTGTGGATAAATGTGGCTTGTTTTGTCCCCCCAAAAGTTGTATGAATTTTAGCTATGTACATCGCTTTGAAGTTTGATTAAGCGATCCATCAAATTTCAAATAAACTTGGATAGTGGATTTTCAATTTCATAAGTGTTAGTAGCATATAAGCAAGAAACACAGAAACAAAAAATGTGATGGCAGATAAGACCATATGGCCAGTTCAGTTTTTCTATCAATACCGTTTACTGTTTTTTCCTCTCCCTTAGAGATCCTTCACGCCTGTCTCTTGCATTAATTCAGTTAGACTTTGTCCACTGGGAGGTTAGTCCATGCCTCCACCACTCTTTCTGCAAAAGGCATTTCCTTAGATTACTCCTGAGTCTATCCCCTTTCATCTTCATCCTAAATCATGTGTATTCACAGGCAACCACTGTGCCTTTTGCCTTTTTTAGAACTGGTTATACAGAGGCCAAGGACTTTACTCAACACTCGAGTTGAGGATATCTAGTGTAGATAAACCTTGAACGTCTATATCTTCTTTATTCCATTTGGATGCCCTGCACACAAAGAAAAACCCCCCTGCATTTGCTGAGTACTGGGGACTAGTGCTTCCCGATTCGTTGATTCAAATCAATTCACCGATTCACTTCGGTGAATTGATTCAAATCGATTTGTTTGATGAAAAAATTGGACCAGTGAGACCTAACATAATTCCAAGCCTCCTAAAGCAGCAGCGAGGCGGTGGTGGCCAGCCGACGGAGGCAGCACTCTGAACAGGAAGCTTGTGGCTTGCCCCACCACTGATGACATGGCAGAGGAAAGCCCTGGCGGGAAAGGCCACAAGCTACCTGTTCACACCTCTTCCTCTTCCAGCTGGCCACCACCACTGCTGAAGCTGCTTTGGGATGTCCAGAGGTATATTGGTTGCCAGTTGCATTTAGAATCCAATACAAAGCAATTTTGATCTGTCACCAGTTTCTATATGACATAATTTCAGAATTCCTTAAGAGTAAGAAGTCTAATTATCAACCACCTAGATCACTGCATTCGGAAAATTCTGCATTGTTGAAAACAAATGTCAACCCAAAATATGCAGAAACCAATGCAATGACCTTTTCATGTGCAGGGGTAAAATTGTGGAAGACCAAATTTGGAAATGCAATGATAGGAATTCATTTAGAAAACTGTTAACAACACAATTATTTGTTGATGCATTTTTCTATTGTTGTAAGAATTAATTCTTTCTGTTTCTATTTGTCCTGATTTATTTTAACATTTTGATATAAAACAGTATCAAAATTTTTTAAATAAAAATAAATAAAATATATATTTATTAGATCTCAGGGGGGAACGGGGCTGTGGAGAGCTGCTGCACAAGGGGGATGGGAAAGAGGGATGGAAAACTACTGCACAGAGGGATGGGTGGAAGGGGAGGAAAGCTGCTGCACATGGAAGAGAGAGAGGAACAATTGTTGGGTATGGGGTGGAAGAGAGGAAGGGAGAAATGCAACAAAAGTGGTAGAACAGGGTGAGGGAGAAATCCTGCATCTGGTCGAGGGTAGGGATACATGCATGGAGAAGTAAGAGGGAGAAATGTTGGACTTAGGGTGGAGGGTAGGGAAAGATGGTGCATGGTGAGAGAGAAAGAAATGTTACACATAATAATGGAGAGGAGGAAGGGAGAGATGCTGCATGAAGGGAAATAGAGAGGTCTGTCCCAGGGCACAAGGCAGGGAAGGAGAGAGAGAGAGATGGTAGACAGTGGGAAAGAAACAGAAATGTTGAATATGGCAGTAGAAGGTAGAAAAAAATAATGGGTTCCTTTTACTAAGGCATGCTAGCCAATTTAGCACGCACTAAATGCTAAGGCGTCCATTATATTCTATGGACGCATTAATATTTAGCGTGCACTAAATCAGCTAGGTGCCTTAGTAAAAGACCCCCAATGTTATTTTCTATTTTTTGATTGCAATATGTAAGATATGAAATGTGTATTCTGCAGAGCTGGCGTTAGACAGCAAGCATAAGCTAGGACCTAACAGAGAGGAAAAGTGTGGGGTTGGAGAGGGCAAACGGGGGCAGGGTGGGTGAAGAGACTACAAAATAAACCCAGGATTGGATGGGAAAATTGAATCAAATCAAAATTTTTTTCCCTGAATTGGACAGCACTACTGGAGGAATCACATCTGCAGTATTCCAAATTTATGGCACAAGAGGACCTTCCTTATCACTCAACTCTGGTTTTAAGGTGGGAGGTCTTATGGCAATTTAACTTGATTTGCAAATAATTAGACACTAGTGGAGATAAAGAAAAGGTAAAGAGCTGGTGAAAGTATAAATATGGTTGGGACTTTGGAGGTGTTTAAATAATAATAATAACTTTATTTTGTATACCGCAATATCAAAAGCAGTTCAGAGCGGTTTACATAGGAAGAGACTTTGCACAGTCAGCAATGTTACAGAGAATATTGTCAATTACATCGGTAGAGTAGTCAGAAATGCAATAAGTATGTCAGAGATACAACAAGGCAGGGAGGAATCAAAGAAATTTGTCAAAGAGATAGGTTTTGATTGATTTCCTGAAGGCTTGGTAGGAGAGTGTGTTAGAAATGAGTGTGGTTAGACATTTATTCCACCTGCCAGCTTGGAATGACAGTGTTCTATCAAGGAATCTCTTATAGATACAGCCCTTCAAGGAGGGGAAGGCAAACAGGTAGGTGTTACGTGTGTGGGAGGGGCCTGGAAATACAAAATGGTGTGACAGGTAGATCAGGGATGAACCTGTTATGGTTTTGAAGCAAAGGCAGGCAAATTTGAAGATGACCCTTGCCTCCATTAGTAACCAGTGAACTTGCAGATGCAGATAAGGGGATTGAAGCCTGTGTCGATTAGAAAAAGATGTCCTCCTCAGCATCTACAAAGATTGTAATATCTGAAGAAAATGAAACCAAACAAGCAACATTAGAAAAATGACACAGCTTGCTTGTTTAAACTAATAAAAATACCCTCTTTTAAACATTAACAAACATGCTATAATAATAATAATAACTTTATTTTTCTATACCGCCATAGTCAGACGACTTCTAGGCGGTTCACATCGAAAGAAGGCTGGACATTCAGCGAATTACAAATGCATGAGGGGAATGTTACAGAAGAAAAGGGTTGTAGGGTAGGGAATGTAAGAGGGGTTGAAAGGGGGAGGTAAAGTGAGAGGGGTAGGAATTGCCTGAAGATTGCTTCGGATTTGTAGGGGGAAAAAGCTTAGTGAGCGCGGATTGGTCTGTTTAGGTGATGAATTTGTCAAACAGAGTGGTTTTAATAGATTTTCGGAATGCGTTGTAGGTCTGTCTGGTTTTATTTATGTAGATTCCCAGCCAGGATTGTTGTCTTTTAGCTTGGAACATGAAGTTTCTGTCAAGGTAGGACCCTTTATGTTCTGACTGGTTTGCCTACATCTATAAATACAGTATAACTTCATATTATGAAAATGTATATAACAATGTATTTTGTATATGTATGGATATCCCTATATAGCCTTATACACATATTAGACAAAAGTGCTCATTGGATTCCAGGTCTCTGTAAAAACCTGGGGTAGATTCTGTGATGCAAAGAATGGATTATCCCTGTCAGGGTAGTGGTGTTTCCAAAATAAGAGGTTTTACTGAATACATTTGCTTCAAAGCAAACAGCAAAGCCTCAGATCCCCCTCCTATGAATCATAAAGGTTAAAAATAGGTAGCAACAGGGATCCAAGAACCTCATTGGCATAAAAAAAACCCTCCACACTATTTCATTTTCATGCCTTGTGCAATGCAGAAATGCTGGTTTGTGGTCTGAGTAAAATGTATAAGAATTGGATTGGCTCTGGCACGCTCTGAGGTAGCCTTTTATTAACATTTTATTTTTATTAATTTAATAAATTCTACAAGTAATAGCTACTTGCACAAGAAATACAGAGTCACTTTCCAACAAAAATGTCATCAATATACAACATTGCTAAATGAAGAAAAAAGACCACAATTAGATTAAAGAGAGAAAAAAGAAAATTAATGGGAGAAACATTTCAATAAAGCTTAAAAGAAAAAAAGACTTCAACGTCACCACGCCCGGCTTTTTTCATTTTTGAGCTACAGCCCCACCACTGGTTAACCCCTTAAGGTCTAAAAAGGATCATAGATATTCTAGAGTGAAGAAAACATATTTTAAACCTTGAAATTTGACAACACATTTGCATGGATTGGCCAACATAAATGTGGCACCCAACCTCCGTGTCTCCTCTCTCATCCCCAATAATAATTTCCACCTTTCTTGAGTTACTTTGGTTGCATCATCGTGTAACCATACACGTTGACAACAAAAGTGTACACCAGACTTTTTAAAGAACAATCTCATAATAGAATTAATATCTTGCTCAAATATGAAATTAACAATTAGAATAACTCGGTGACATCTGAAGAGGAATTCTCTAAGACTGCCATGAGATTTTGTAAGTGGCCAGATTCTCACCCAGATAAATAGTAAGCTTTATTTATGGGTGGGATCTGGTCTTGAGGAAAATTCTGACATTCTAAAGAAATTTTTTAAAAGTCTTGGGCCTGTGCTCTTAAACATATTTATAAATGACCTAGTACTTGGCACGACGAATGAGGTGATTAAATTCACGGACAAAACAAAGTTATTCAGAGTAGTGAGGACACAGAAGGATTGCGAAGACCTACAAAGAGACATAAATACGCTCGAGGAATGGGCCACGAAATTCAAATGAGGTTCAACATGGATAAGTGCAAGGTGATGCATGTCGGTAACAAAAATTGTAAGCATGAATACAGGATGTCCGGAGCTATACTCAGAGAGAGCCCCCAGGAAAGAGACTTGGGAGTACTTGTAGGCAAGTCAATGAAACCAATGTGTGGTGGCGGCGGAAAGGGCTAACAGAATGCTAGCAATGATTAAGAAGGGGATCACAAACAGATCTGAAAAGGTTATCATGCCTTTATACCGGGCCATGGTATGCACCCATGGTATGCACCCGCATGGTACTGCGCCCAACACTGGTCACCATATGTGAAAAAGGACATACTACTACTGGGCACTCGGTGAAGTTAGAAGGGAAAAGATTCTGTACAAACGTAAGGAAGTTTTTCTTCACCCACAGAGTGGTAGAAACCTAAGGCAATGAAGGGTCCAGAGAAGAGCGACAAAATGGTTAAGGGACTGGAGGAGTTGCCGTTCAACGAGAGGCTAGAGAAACTGGACCTCTTCTCCCTTGAAAAGAGGAGACTAAGAGGGGACATGATCAAAACATTCAAAATATTGAAGGGAATAGACTTAATAGAGAAAGAGAGATTGTTCACCCTCTCCGAGGTGAAGAGAACCAGAGGGCACTCGCTAAAGATAAAAGGGAATAGATTCCATACAAACGTAAGGAAGTTCTTCTTCACCCAGAGAGTGGTAGAAATCTGGAACACTCTTCCAGCAGCTGTTATAGGGGAAAACACTCTTCAGGGATTCAAGACAAGGTTGGATAAGTTCCTACTGGAATAGAACATATGTAAGTAAGGCTTGACTCTAATAGGGCACTGGTCTTTGATCTAAGGGCCGCCGCATGAGCGGACTGCTAGGCACAATGGACCACTGGTCTGACCCAGCAGTGTCAATTCTTATGTTCTTATGTCTCTATTGGTGACAGCCAATATCTTTGGGCAGTTTAACACTATTAAGTTCAATCATCGATTATAGTTCTCTATCATTTCAATTTTACGAGAAGTAAATATTTGTTCTTTAATTACAGCTGAGATCGAATTTTTCAAAGAGGCCAATTCAGCTTGTATCTTGTCCATGCAGTCCTGCTTTATTTTTTCAACATTTATCGCAAAAGCATCAACCTTCTGCACCAATATCTCCATATCTGAAACAGTCTTCTCCACCTTTGTATCTATCTATCTTCTTTATAGCCCTGAGGTAGCTTTGATGGCGAAACACTGGCCACCGTTGGTGTCAGTCTTCAACAGTGAGATAAGTATCTTGTAATATTGAGAAAGTTTTCTAAAACTAAGCTTGAAATTTAAATGCATTATACAAGGCTTGAAAATGAAATAGTGTGGAGATTTTTTATGCCAATGAGATTCTTGTACCCCCCCCCCGCCCCCCGATGCTACCTATTTTTAACCTTTTTGTTCATAGTTGTATGTTGGAGGGTGGGGGGTGGAATATTTATTTGAAAGAGTAAAATTAATTCTTTTTTATTAGATTGATAGTATAATATATAATTTTATTGTTTATAATTAGGATAAGAAGGGGATAAATATTGTTTAATGTAATAATTGTGATGATTACAATGTATTTTCATACAGTTTTTTTCTGATTCTTCAGTTGTATACATTATAAAGTTTGAAATGTCAATAAAGATAAATAAAAAAAAAAAGAATAGAAGAATGTGTTATTAGAGTAACAAAATATCAGGAGAGGGGCATATTTCAGCAATTTTCATGGTCTTTCAAAAAAGCATTGAGAAGAATCAATCTTTCTAAACTATGCACATACCACTTCTGTTCTACAGCCAGATCAAGCATCAACTCCTGGGAAGGAGATGCACCATCGACTGAAAAATACAAAACAAAACATGAAATATCAATGGGCAGTTATTCACAGTTCCTGATGAAGTATTTACTAAAATGATCTCACAAATGTCAAAATGACTGAGAAAACCACCACAGTGTCCAAATTGTTGAAAGACCTTCTGTGAAAATGCCAAATCTGACTTCTAAAGCTGGCAGTCCTGACCTTAAACATGCTGCGAAAATCAGACAACTTCAACTCATTCAGAAAAGGAACACCACAGAGAGCTGGCTGAGAGCTCGGCCATGTTGCTGGCAAGGCCATGAAGATATTAAAGACATCAGTGAACAGAGTGAAAAGATATAACTGGAATTCCTGCCAGGTGCTATTGTTTACATGCTCAAAACACAAAATACCGTATATTTAAAAAAAAAAAAAAAATAGCTAGCCTGAAAGTTGTTGAGGGGTTTTATCCCTCACTTCGGCTTTGCAAAATTGTATTTCCACACAGATAGACATTTTCTTTTTTTTTTTCCATAAGAATGTATGTTCCAAAATTCAAAGGATTTATGCTCCTTAAATTTTGAAACATATGTTCACAAGTTGGCCTCTTTGAAAATTTACAAGATCTGAGTGCGTGAATTTATCAAATTACCCTGCACAGGACTGAATTGTTTTTATTATCGCTGGGTTTTACTAAAAGGCGCTAGAGGATTTTAGCACAGACCAGCGAGGTAAATGCTCCAGCACTTATGGGAATTCTATGAGCATCATAAACGTCGGCCCGTTTCATAAAAGGAGTCCTATATTTGTTATTATGCAGCTTTGTTATTATATGTGTTATCATGTGCAGGACCATTAAAGAAACATAGAAACATGATGGCAGATAAAGGCCATATTGCTCATCTAGTCTGCCCATCCGCAGTAACCATTATCTCTTTCTCTGAGAGACCCCAAGTGCCTATTCCAGGCCCTTTTGAATTCACCTCTTTTCTGGGAGACTGTTTCACACATCTACCACCCTTTCTGTAAAGAGTAATGTAATGTAATGTAATAGAAAAGGCTGCCTGTGTATTTGTGTATTTAAGGTGTTTGTGAAACTTGCAAGAATTTAAGTGAATGGGTAAAAAAAAAAAAACCCACCCGCATCTTTTTTTGTAATATGATGCTTAGTAATGTTGGGTTTCAAGTGACAACAGATTCTGTTTGTGAGTATGTTTGTATGTATAATAATTGTTTTATTATGTATGTAGTCTTTGGTAATCTGCCTTGGACAAAGGTGGACTAGAAATAATAAATTGAAATTGAATTGAAATTCCCCACACCTGTGCAGGTATTTTGACACGGAAGGCATTTTATTAAACTTTTAGGCACCTATGTTGATAGGTGCCTAAAAGTCATTAAAAGAGTTTGGGCACTATTCCTAATAGTGCATATCCATAAGTGTGCACATATACTCTATCCCCCAGATTTTATTTATGGCGCCCAGATTTGCGTGCCTAAATTTGGACACGTTCTCAAGATGCGTGCACATATTAATTAGAACATAAAATGTAAGATTTGTTTTGTAATTTAATTTCTTTAATATAGAAAACCACTTTTTGTAATCTTGGATCTAAGAATAGTATACTTGAGAAATGTATATATTGAATTTTTCCTATCTGAAGTTTCTGGCTTTGTATTACACTTACTTCTTTTCTGTACTAGTGTTTACTTGATATAATTGAAAACTTATTAAAGAAAGAATGTAAAATACGAGTTACTGTATGGGGACAGACCAAAGGCCCATCAAGCCCAGTATCCTCTTTCTAACAGTGGCCAAGCCAAGTCTCAAATACCTGGCAAGATCCCAAGGAGACCTAGAACAATTGCTTTCGCCCACTACTTATGAGGAATTTAGGAAACGTCTGAAAACACACCTGTTCCTAAAGTATCTAGACAACTGATCCTCTCTTCTCTTTCCCCTCTATAGCGATTAACTTGTTCTATTGATCACTCTCTCCTCAAAAATGGATTTCCTGTCCTATTAACCCTCTTTCTTCCTCCCCTCTTAAAGTCGATCAATTTGTACCTTTGCTTAATCTTTGTAAACCGCATAGAACTTCACGGTATTGCGGTATATAAGCTGTTATTATTATTATTATTATTATTAATACAGATTTTGGCCTGGATTCTCATTGGGATGCCTAATGGACAGCGATAGGCGTCCTACTGCCACCTAACTTAATTTTTTTAATTGGTGCTAAACAACATGGTAATTGACCGTGTCATTTAAAACCAATTAAAAAGTAATTATTTTAAAAAGGTGATGTTTCATAGCCTCCGGGACCGGTGCCTAGGTCCCTGGAACCTAGCGGTGCATAGTGACACCAAAGCCCGGAAGTAGGTGTGGTTAGGGGGCGGTGCTGGACTTTGGCATCACTAAGCGCCGCTTGTCATGATTCTGACGGGACCCTTGTGAAACCCTGGCCTACATTTCTGGCACCTAGGATCCCATTAGGCCACGATTCTGGAAGTGGCGCCTAGAAGTGACGCAGCAGGCGCCCATTTTGTAGGTGCCTGCCATGGAATAAGCAGTGGATTTTCCCCCAAGTCCATCTTAGGAAATTATCTAAACCCTGCTAAGGAAAGGGAATGGGACTTGTATATCGCTTTTTTTGTGGTTACACATTCAAAGCGGTTTACATATATACAGGTACTTATTTTGTACCTGGGGCAATAGAGTATTATGTGACTTGCTCAGGGTCACAAGGAGCAGTACTGGTAGTTGATTCTACAGCCTCTGGGTGCTCTACCACTAAGCCACTCCTCACCTCTAAGACTTTCACCAAATTCAATTTTAAAAAACTATTAACCATCAATAATTGGCTGCTGACTCCTGTATTGATTATGTTGAAAGCTCTATTTTGTTTTGAATTCTTTTATTTTGAATTCTTTTGACAGCTAGTACCTGTTCTAGCTCCAGTTAAGACATTATTTAATACACTACCACCAGGAGACTGATGTATAAAACAAACTCATCCTATTCCTCCAGCAGTGAATCATCCCATAATGCACCGTGGTGGTTCTATTCCAAGAGGCAAATTATAAGCATACACACCCACACAGACTGAGGCACCCATTAGAATCTGCATGCATATCTGGCTGCACACTGTGCCACAAAAGAATGCGCTTACATAGTAAATGACGACAGAAAAAGACCTGCATGGTGCAACCAATCTGCATAACAATCACATTCATTATCAAAGCATTATTGAACTAAGGCCTGGATTCACTAACCTTCCAATCCGTGTCCGATCCGTGGGTGATTGGAGGCAGGCCGACCGATTCACCAACCATCTTCATGCAAATGGAGGTGATCGGAGGCATGCCCCCCAACCGACTGCACGGATCACTGATTGAGTTGGGTGAGCCCTGATAGTAGTGACAGGAGAAGTAGCCTCCTGTCACTGCTGTCAGGACTTCTGCCAGCTTTTTTTTTTTTTTTTCATGGGCCACAAAATATCAAGCCTATTAAAAAAAATGAAAAAAAAGCCTCCCCCTACCCTACATGTGTACTAGGTTTTAGTTTATGCCTTTCTAGCCTCAAATGATTCTAGCATCATGCTGGTAAAATAGCTCTTAGTTTTCAGTGCTTGACATTATGTAAGCCACATGTCTCAAATACTAAGAACCGGAATTACTTATTGGCCTTTGACTTACATCTAATTACACAGAACAATCTCAGAGGTTCCTCCATTTGGATCATAAAATTCAACAGTTCTAGAGAACACAACTTTCTTAGCAACAATGATTCAACTGGTTTCACCCCCATCCTTGCAAAGTTTTTATTTATTGAAGATATGAGATAGCATAACCCAAGTAAAATTACAGAGAAGAGACCTTTTACATCTGGTGAATACTGCCCTATTGCTCCTGAGCCAAAGGAAGAACTTTCTGTTATGTGGGCTGCAGCCATGAAGCATACGAGGGACATTCAATAATTTATCTACCTGAGTATGAATAAAAAGCCTGCCCCATAAAAATAAAAAATGAAGACAGGCAGATCTGTCAAAAAACACCTCCCCCCCCAACAAATGCGGGAGATTTCAGGGCGGCAATGGGTCAGGAGAGTCGGTAGGGACGTGTGCGACTGGTCCCCAGCAGTCGCTTCTTCTATTGATCGGCCAGCCCAGTCGGTGTCCCAGATTTGTTTAGTGAATCGCGTCCCTGCCTACTTTGCATGACGTTTCCCCTCATTTGCATGCATGGATTGGAATCGTATCGTCACAGAGGTTAGTGAATCGGGTAAGAGGAAAATCGGGTCGCAAACCGATCGGTACATGATCAGTTTGCTTAGTGAATCTAGCCCTAAGAATCCAATAGTAGCATTGCAACATTTTACTTGCTAAGTTCACTATACAATGTCTTCCCCTCCCCCACTGAGATATACCAGACCCGCACTCATATGATATAAATGTGATATAGAATACTCATACTTGCCCTTGATCTGTCCTTGCGATTTTCAGCCTCAAACTGTAAAATGTCTGCCACCTTCCCAGCTCCTGGAGTTGCTGTAGAAACCAACCCCAGCCCATCCTGATCTGTCATGCCATGTACGGCACACAGATTATAAAAGTCCATCTGGCATTGTCCTTACTTTCCTACTACTGGAATTGTCATTTAAACACTACTCCTGCGCATCGTAAAATTAACTTATATCTGAAGATGTGTTAGATTTTGTTTTGATACTATCCTCTTCCTATTAAGGGATCTTTTGTGTCTATCCCATGCACTTTTGAATTCCACATTTGTGCCTCTGTCACCTCCACTGGGAGGACATTCCATGCATCCACCACCCTCTCTGTGAAAAAAAGTATTTCCTAATGTTACTCCTAAATATAGCACCCCCCGAACCGCAAATTATGTCTTCTGGTTTTATCGCTTCTCTGTCTCTGGAAAAGATTTTTTTGTAGATTGATGCCACTCAATTATTTAAAAATGTTTGTATCTTACCTCCTTTCTCTCGCCTTTCCTTTAGGGTATACTCAAATCTTTGGGTCTCTTCTCATGTGTCTCTTGGCACAATCTTGATATCATTTTTGTCACCTTCCTCTGAACCACTTTAGGTCTTCTTATGTTCTTGGCAAGATATGGCCTCTGGAACTGAACACAGTATTCCAAGTGAAGTCTCACCAATGACTTTTACATGTGCATTAACGTCTCCCTTTTTCTGCTGGTGATTCTTCTCTCTATGCAGCCAAGCATCCTTCTGGCTAAGGACACTGCTTTGTCACATTGTTTTGCAACCTTGAGATCCTCAGACAATATCGACCCAAGGTCGCTCTCCTGGTCCTCACATATTAGCTTCTTTCTCCTTAGCACATACAGCTCCTTCAGATTTTTATTCCCGAAGTGTACCACTCTGCACTTCTTTGCATTCAATTTTAACTGCCAAACATTAGATCATTCTTCTACAGCTTGCAGATCTCTTCTCATGTTTTCTACTCCCTCTTGTGTGTCCACTCTATTGCAAATCTTTGTGTCATCTGCAAAAAAAAAACAAAACAAAACCACTTTTCCTTCTAAACCTTCAGCCTCAGTACCAATCCCTGAGGCATGTTACTACTCACCTTTCTTTCCACCGAGGAGCTGCCTGTATCATTTGGGCTCCGCCTCTAAAAATAAAAAGCTTATTACTGCAGTACAGTGCCAGTTCTTTTTTCATAAGAGCAATATATCACGGCTCATGGTGCCTAAAGCCATCATAGAATCCAAATGCACCACCAAGGAGTTTACTCCCCAGGCTAGACTTCAACGCAACTCATCAGTCAAGGTGAGCATATGTAGTTTTCATGCTAAAATGTACACTGAAGCAGACTTATTTATTTAAATGTTTCTATCAATCAATAAAATGTCACTTGACAACTTACGGTTCTGCCTTTAAATTTCCCAAAGGAACAGGAGATTAAAAACGAGCCCTTAATTCTTAATCGATATTTGCAGTCATCTTTTAGCTTTGAATGGCTCACAGCAGGTTTGTTTTCTCATGGAAAACATTAAAAGTTCTTATACACCATGTACATCTAATATAATAAAATGGTAAGCCGCGCATGCACACTTCCTAAGCGTGCGTCCGTTTTCTGTGAGCTGTAGCGACCCATAGGAAGTGCGCATGCGCGGCTTACGGTCTGGCCTCACGCGAGGCAAGACAACTGCGCGCCCTTCTAGCACACCCTGCCCTCTCCAAGCCGGGACCGCAGCCAGCCAACGATCGCCTCCACAGCGCGGAACAAGTCGACGACTCCCCCCTCCCGCACCAATCGCTGCCGCTCCTGTTTGAAGCGGCCTGATGAGGTTCGCGGCCGGATGTAGCGAACCTCGCAGGCCGCTCTCCACATGAAGCACGTTCCCTCTGATGCGATCGCGTCAGAAGGAACATGCTACCATATGGAGAGCGGCCTGCGAGGTTCAAAACAGCCGCCCATGAACCTAAGCAGGCCGCTTTGAACAGGAACAGGAGCGGCAACGGCAGCGGCGGCACTCCCCCCTCCTTTCAGCGGCCGGCAAACAACATGGAGGACTGCTTCCGGGAGGAATCGGCTTCCAGCCTCATATCTCAGGCCTGACCCGCGACTCAAAGGGGAGAGGATATGCTGGATGGAGGGAGCAAGACAGATACTGGTTAGAAGACTGAAAATAAAGGGGGAAGAGAGAGAAAGAGAAGATGCTGGAAGGGAGGAGTTAGCAAAAAAAAAAAAAAAACCAAAAAAAAACCTCCCAAAAAAACAAACAACTGGAGAAATAGAAGCAGATAGAGATGCAGAAAAATAAATGGAGGAAAACTGAAAGATAAGGTTAAAGTCTGAGATGGATGTAGGAGAGGAAGTGAAGACAGGAATGAGAGAAGAGCCAGATAGACTGCAAACCCTGGTAAGAAAATTGAGAGAAGAGAGCAGAAACTGGGATAAATATGAATAAAATGGCCAGACAATAAAAGTAGAAAAAAATAATTTTATTTTTAATTTCATTAACAGAAAATGCAGTTTTACTGTAAATTTGCACTGCTTTCTTTTTATATTCCAAAGTGTATAGTGTTTTTTCTCTTTCTCTGGTGTTGAACTGCATATTGCTGGACAGGGGGAGCAGGAAGAGGTGCTGATAGACAGGGGGGGATGAAGGGAGGCCTACTGCTGGACAGGGGGAGCAGGAAGAAGTGCTGATGGACGAGGGAGCAGGAAGAGGGGTGAGGTAAAATAAAGGGAGAAGGGCTGCTGTTGGATAAGGTGAGCAGTGATGGGGTGGGGGAGGACACAGGGGAGGTAAAAAGAAGGGAGAATGAACAGGGGGAGCAGACAAGGGGTGGTGGTGGACAGCCAAGGAAAAAAAAGAAAGAAAGATAGAAATACAGAAAGCGGCTAAGGACAGAGAAAAAAAAATAAAGACAGACACACACACTCATATTCTAGCACCCGTTAATTTAACGGGCTATAAGACTAGTACTTTTTATAAAACCATACTACTATTTCTTTAAGCAACTGACTTTATGTAAGGATTGAATCTGTTTGTTTATGTTCCTATCTTGTTCTGATTTTTATAATATTTTATGTATGTAACTTTTTGTGAGCCGTTTTGGAAAAAAAAAACGGTATAGAAATTTTAAAAATAAATAAATATGGGACCTAGATAAATGATACAATTAGCTAAAACAAGATCCTCTTTTTTCAGCAATATTAAGTGCAAAAGACTTATCAAAATGATGATCTGGTAACTATTCTTTTATCCAAGTTCTCTGAAATATTGTCAACTTTATTCCTAAAAAAAAAAAAAACTGCCAAGGAGCTTGCAGTTACCCATTGCCAGACAGAAACCGTTGGAGAATACCTAGAAAGCAGCTAGTTAGTTTGGTGCCATCGACTCGTGTTCAAGTTGTAATGACCTGATGAATTACAGATCTTAAAAGAGATCAGTTTTGTTCTAGTCCGGTAAGGTCCTCTAGCGTCATCCCTATGTCCAGCCATCTGATCGCAGGTCGCCCTCTTCACCTGGCTACTTGGCATCTATTCTATGATAAAGATAAAAACCAAAATAGACTGCATAGGCAATGTGCAAGATGTTGAGACTTTATTGACAATATACAGTACATTAAAGGCAAACAATGTAGGATTTTGCCATTTAACATGTGTTTGGCAAAAATAATCATGCATTCCTTTAAATTACATTAGTAATTACCTATTTCAATCACTTTGCTTTAAATAAACACTGCTAAATGTTAGTGCTAACCAGTTACATTATAATTGCACCATCCCAGCACACTCGCTTCTTATCCCTAGTCCCTTGAACCAGATAGCCTTTGGCCAGACAACAAATTATTTAGCCAAATATTAACCACTCTGCAAGCTTGAAATTCAAAAGATAATTTATCCACTTAAATCCCAAAGTACACAGACAAATCAGTTCAACATCAGCTCCATTGAAAATAAATATTCTCATAACCTAAAATCTTTTGAGAAGCATTAACTCAGTCCTGTTGAAAAGATAAAAACTTTAAAAACTTCAATTTATTTCTGCTTGACCTTCTACAAAACAGACTTTGCTATGTGCAAACAGACAAATGTTTTCAGTTTTCACACTCTGTGTACAGAGTCTAATTAAACTAAAATAAAATGTGCCTAAGGCAATGAAGGGTCCAGAGAAGAGCGACAAAATGGTTAAGGGACTGGAGGAGTTGCTGTACAATGAGAGGCTAGAGAAACTGGGCCACATCTCCCTTGAAAAGAAGAGACTGAGGGGGGACATGATCGAAACATTCAAAGTATTGAAGGGAATAGACTTAATAGAGAAAGAACCTCAGAACCCTGCCACAAGTCAGCCAGCAGGAGAGATTCCCACTCCCTCCTGCCAGCACTCTCCCCCCCTAACATTCCCAGCAGGAGGGATGCCCAATCCCTCCTGCTGGCACTTCCCCCTAACATCCCCGGCACCCCCAAACACCCCCACCCCTCAAATCCCACTGGACCCTACTTTTTGAAGAAGGCCAGCTGAAGGGATGCCCACTTCCTATGGCTGGCAGGCCCACCTCTTCTGAATAGCAGGCCTTCCCCTTCTCGTGCATTCTGGGATGCACTGGGAGTGGCCTTTGTAAAATACTTCTTCCACGTGGAAGGAGAGAGAAAGGAGCAGGATACTGGTATGTAAGGGTGATGGAGGGAGAAGGAAGAGGGAGTGGAGGGAGAGAGAGGGGGCAGATACTGATGGAATTAGGGAGGTAGAGACAGAAGAAGAAAGGATACTGGATGGATTTGGATTGGAGGGAGAGAGAAGGGGCAGAAGCTGATGGAAGTGAGGTGAAAGGAGAGAGAAGGGGCAGATATTGATGGAGATGGGATGGATGGGGAGAGAAAGAAGGAGGCAAACATTGGATATTAGTGGGGAGGGAAGGGGGAGCAAATGCTGGACAGAAGTGGGGATGGGAGAGAAAGAAGAATACTTATGTTAAATAAAATAAATAATAAAAACAATAAAAAGTGAATATATTTTGTGACAAATGGATTAATAATTGAGGAAAACTATTTGTTCCAAATCCCAGAAAGACAAGCACAAGAGAGAGTTCATCCGAGAATCTGGATTTCCAGAAAGTAATAGTTATAAACCAAAGAGCACAAAATTCAAGTCTAGGGGTGGTATACCAAGCGGGAGTGGTCCACCCCATTAGAGCGTGCACCCAGGTGGACCACCCCCTCTTGGTATAGCACTGTATAAACCCCTACACTAATCTAAAGATGTTGCCTAAAAGAAAGCGTATACTTGAATTTTGTGCCATTTGGTTTATAACTATTACTTTCTGGAATTCCAGATTATCAGATGAACTCTCTCTTGTGCTTGTCTTTCTGGGGTTTGGAACAAATAGTTTTCCTCAATTATTAATCCATTTGTCAAAAATATATTCACTTTTTATTGTTTTTATTATTTATTTAACATAACTATTCTTTTAAATTTCTATTTAGTAAAGACATTCTGTGCTGGTTTAATTTGACTGTGAACATATAATTTCCTGAAGGCTTTCATAACTTTAGTTAGAAGAGTTATAGATGTTATAAAACGCCAGTGGTCTGGTCAATTATATCTCTCTAGATTTTACTATATATCTTTGCTTATTATCAGTCTAGATTTAATTTGAAGCAATTCCAAACTGAGCAGGGGTGCAGACTGGTGTGCTCTGAATTTGACAAGATGACTCTGAGTGCCAGATCAAATCAGCTTGACTCAGCTCATTAAAATCTAAGCCAGTCTTGACTCAGCTTTGATTCAAATCTTTGACGGAGCTCTTGAAACCAAAACAATGGGGGTATAAAATAGCTTTCAAAAATCATAATATGACAGAATCTAAAGATATAGGCTGAAGGACCAGAGAGTGAATAGATGCATAACATTTCAAGACAAAAAAAAAAAAGAAACCCTAAATACTCTTCATGTATTAATTTTCCTTGCATCTCCCAGCTCAAACTAGAAAGATGATTTTGTGCACCTAAGGCATTGCAAATAAATATTTTAAGCCCATATTCTATGTGTGTGTGTGGGGGGGGTTAACTTTTATTTTAATTGAAAGAACATCAATAAAAGTACAACTTGTGAGTATCGGGTTCAATTCTGGTCTCCTTATCTCAAGAAAGATATAGCAAAGGTTCAAAGAAGAGCGATCAAGATAATAAAAGGTACGGAACTCCTCTCATATGAGGAAAGACTAAAAAGGTTAGGGCTCTTCAGCTTGAAAAAGAGACAGCTGAGGAGAAATATGATTGAAGTCCACAAAATCCTGAGTGGAGTAGAACGGGTACAAGTGGATAAATTTCCGTCAAAATTTACAAAGACTAGGGGGCACTCGATGAAGTTACAATGAAATACTTTTAAAACCAATAGGAGGAAATAGTTTTCGCTCAGAGAATTGTTAAGCTCTGGAACGCATTGCCAGAGGTTGTGGTAAGAGCGGATAGCGAAGCTGGTTTTAAGAAAGGTTTGGACAAGTTCCTGGAGGAAAAGTCTATAGTCTGTTATTGAGAAAGACATGTGGCCCTGCCCCATTACACCCCCGGGTCTGCCCCACTCTGCCCCCTAGCCCCGCCCCGCTCTGCCCTCCAAACTCAGCTCCAGCCTTGGCCCCAATCACAACAGCTTTTCAAAACCCAGACAAAGTGACGGGTTTTGAAAAGCTGTCCAGACGCCTGGTCATGTCCTCTAAAAGAAGACATGTCTGAAGAAATCTGGACATCTGGTAACCCTAGAAAGAGAAGGGGGAAAGCCACTGCTTGCCCTGGATCAGTAGCATGGAATGTTGCTACTCTTTGGGTTTTGGCCAGATGCTAATGACCTGGATTGGCCACCGTGAGAATGGGCTACTGGGCTTGATGCACCGTAGGTCTGACCCAGTAAGGCTGTTCTTATGTTATGTTCATGCTGGGTTCTGCTGATATTTTAGTCCAACTCTCACAATCAATTTAGTTCTTTTTCAGTTTACAAAATCGCAACGAAAAGCAAGAAGTGATTTTTTTTAGTATTATTATTGTGAGCAAAACAGACACAATTGCAAACATACCAAGAACAACCCTCAGTATATCACACACAAATAGCTTAAGCACAAATTCTCTATATGGCGCCAAAATTGGTGACCACCTAAAAAGTGGCCACCGATCGCACGTCAATTGCATGATGGCGCCGTATTGAAAATCGTGCTTCTGAGTAAGATGGATGCCGGAAACATAGGCCAGGGTTTTCCAGGCCTACATCTATGGTGCTTATCTTTGTTTTGAATCACACCTACATAGGCACTTTATGGCGCCTATTGCCGCTTATAGCATTAGCCAAGCCCATTGCGGTGTTAAGCGCCATAAAGCATCTACGTAGGTGTGATTCCGGCACCTTTTATTTAGGCACTGGTAGGCGATTTAATGTTTCTTGCCATTGTAAACAGCATTTCTCAATTAACTTAGGTACTGATAGGGCACCGTATGTGGAATTTTCCCAGATTTTTTTCAGTGTAAAAGCAAACCAATAGTACTACTATTTATCACTTATATAGCGCTGAAAGGCATACACAGCACTGTACATTTTGACATTTATAGACAGTCCCTGCTAAGAAGAGCTTATAATCTAACTTGGACAGACAGACACAACATATAGGATTGGGGATGCAGAACCCGAGGTGAGAGAAGTTAGGAGTTGAAAGCGATCTCAGAGGCGGGCTTTTAACTGGGCCTTGAACACTGCCAGAGATGGAGCACGCTGTAGGGATTCGGGCAGCTTGTTCCAAGCATATGGCGCAGCAAGGCAGAAAGGACAGAGTCTGGAGTTGGTAATTGAAGACAACACAATCTATCGTGTTTTACCCTCTCCTCTCCTCTTCTTTTTTCTTGATGTAACTATGTACTCCCCTCCCCCTTTTCCTCTTGGTTTCATGTCAGTTAAGCAAAGTCTGTGAAAACCCCTTAATAATTTTTAATACGAGGGTCATTTCATAAATAATGCATACTATTTTTTTTATTATTTACATTTTTTTTTCAAGTATTTCTTTACAATCCTTCAATATAGGCTCCCTGCTTTGCAATGACCGAGTCCCAACATCTGGAAAGCTTCATTATTCCATCCAAGACTCCATTTTAGTTCAGTTGTCGAATGGCTCGGGTACCGGCGGAAAAAAGCTCTTCCAGAGATGCAAAACGATGTCCACGCATAGGTTGTTTCAACTTTGGAAAAAGGTCAAAGTCTGGTGGACTCATATCTGGACTGTAGGGAGCATGAGGTAACACCTCCCAGCCGTATTTGCGTAGTTTTTCAATTATGAGTGGAGAGCTCCATCTTCTCCATGGCCCAAAAATTTTGACGAGCTCAATCAAAAGTCAAACAAATGATGATTTTTGCTTATGATCATGAAGGCATCAGCATTACAGACAAAGTTCCATGTGGAAGAAGTGTCACAACAGTGTATTATCGTGATTTTTTGCAAAAAATGCGCAAAACTCAACCTCAGTTGCTCTTGGCTGGGCCACTCATTCTTCACGAAAACGCTCGCCCGCACACAGAGAATGTCGTCATTGAAAAACTACGCAAATACGGCTGGGAAGTGTTACCTCATGGTCCCTACAGTCCAAACATGAGTCTACCAGACTTCGACCTTTTTCCAAAGTTGAAACAACCAATGCGTGGACATCATTTTGCATCTCTGGAAGAGCTTTGTTCTGCTGGTACCTGAGCCATTCGGCAACTGAATAAAAACGGTGTCTTGGATGGAATAAAGAAGCTTCCCGGACATTGGGACTCAGTCATTGCAAAGCAAGGAGACTATATTGAAGGATTGTAAAGAAATACTTGAAAAAAGAATAAAGCATGTAAATTTAAAAAAAATAGTGTGCAGTTTTTATGAAATGATCCTTGTATTAAAAATTATTAAGGGGTTTTCACAGACTGTGCTTAACTGACATGAAACCAAGAGGAAAGGGGGGAGGGGAGCACATAGTTACATCAAGAAAAAAAAAAAAAAGGAAGAGGATTTATAATATTTGGAAATGTAAAAAACTGTTGATTAGTTAAAAAAATAATACCAATCAATACAAGAGTTTAAACTATTTGGAGTTATAGTTCCCAGTTCATAAATCCATTGTTGTTCTCTCTGCTGGAGGCACAATCGTCTATTACCTCCGTGGATATTTTGTTTGATGTGGTCTAACTCACAGCACCTTAGTTGAAAAAAATCATGCATATGATCTAAACAATGTTGTACCATTGGGGCTTTTGTGTTTCTTCTATCCAGGGCAGTTCTATGTTCATTAAGACGCACTCTTAGCTGCCTAGAAGTTTGCCCTATATATAATTTCGAACATGGGCACATAACACAATACACTACAAAGTCAGTTTCACATGACGTTACATATTTAAAGGGATATTTTTTCTGATTGGCTGGATTAATAAATTCTGATGTTGTCAGCATAATTGCGCAATTCTTACAATGTCCACAAGATGTATGTAGAGGATTCAATTTGATTTTCTCTTGCCTCACCCATAATACAGCAGGACTCAACGTTTCTTTCAAGTTTACACCTCTCTTATAGGCTAGCCATAGTTGTTCTTTAGACAGGGGCAGCATAGTCACTAATGACCTAGAAGTCGCAAGACTGTGGCGGTATAGAAAAAATAAAGTTATTATTATTATTAATAATTGATGTGATCTAGAATCATATTTCACTACACATGTGATAGCTGTCTCTGCTGGTTGTGTGTGTTCTTGGGCAAACATCAAATCTATTAGCATATAATGCTATTTTATATGCAGCATGGATCACTTTCTCTGGATACCCCCCCCCCGTTGTAATCAGGGCAGGATAAACCAATAGGCCAAGTAGGCACGTGCCTAGGGCCCGAAATGGTCAGGGGGGCCCGATGAAGGAGGGCATCAACATTGTTTTTTCCAAATGGCGATGGGCCCCTCCTGCATCGATCGGCAACGTGGCCTTCCCCCCCCCCCCCCCATCGACGGAAAGTAAGACAAGCAAGCAACGCGGGTAAGAAAGGCAACGGGAACTGTAATTGTGCAAGTGGTGCTGCTTGCCCAAAGCTTCCCTTTGACGCAGCTTCCTGTTTCCGCCTGGGCACATGGTGGGGTGGGGCGGGGCAGGAGGCCCAGTGTACTTGGGTGCCTAGGGGCCCTCGACGAATTAATCCTGCCCTGGTTGTAATAGGTTTTTTCTTTAAGAAATTAGATTGTGCTTTATATTCAGTCGTTGTTGCTAACCTCTCAGTTCTTACGATACCAGCTATTATGTTCAACAACGACTGAATATAAAGCACAATCTAGTTTCTTAAATTTTTATCCTAACTTGACACATACTAGGGATCTAATACCAATATATATAATATACAGGTTGCAGGTTACAATTTGCCATAGTTACAGTGGAAGGTTTTTCAATACAAGTTTTTATCCTATCATGACACATACCAATGATCTAATACTAATATACATTTTTTTGTGATCCATCAGTCGTGGGCACGGGATTTAGGTGAAGAGATTTGTTTTTATTGCTTTCCTAAAGTTAAGGCGTCCTTCAAGAGATCTGATCTGTGTGGGCAGACTGAAGATTCCTAAAAATCAGAATCGGTATTTTGAATTGGATCCGATAGCACATTGGAAGCAATGAAACATACAGCATGAATGACCACTTAAAAATGAGTTTTTGAACTCAAGTTCATGTTTTTGGGCAGATGCACATTCAGTTCCTAGAACTCATTGCCTGGTGGTTATGAAATGTATTAAAAAAAAAGATGCTGTGACAGGAATAATTTCTGCTGATTTAGGAAACATTACTAAAATACATCTGATTCAATGTTGAACTTTGAACTGTTGCATATTTATGGAACGTGCAGATAATCTGTCATCAATTTTAATTAAAGTTCCTCGGACAGAAACAAATCTTTAGATATTGACACTGTATGAGGAATGGAGAAGTAGAATGAACTGGGCAAGCAGTACAAATCCCCTCTGGTTTAAGTTTCTGCTTGGTGGCATATATATAGAATAATGAATTCAAAGAAGAAATGCAATGGTGGCAAGATTAGGACCTTTTCTTCCTCTTGACTGAAAAAAAAAAATCTATCTATTGGTTTTGACTCAAGCTTTGTATGTAAATAGCTAGCTCAGGATCTGGGTAATTTTATAATACACTCAAATGTATAGTACAGTATAATCTCGTTACAACAGGCTTCAAGAGACCTGGCAAAACAGTCCATTATATCTAGAGTCCGTTATATCCAGAGTTGCATTTTTTAAAAACTTTATTTAGGTCAACTTGAAACAATGTACAATCAATGAACAAGCATATCAGCAACATCAATAACAAAACTCAGCAAAACATTGGTATGGCACGAAGTGATTGCAAAATCAGAACACTATAAGATGTTCTAAAGCAGGGGTGCCCAAATGGTCGATCGTGATCAACCAGTAGATCGCAAAGGCAACGCGAGTTGATCGCATTGCCTTTGCGATCTTTTTCTCCCTGCTGCTTCCCCGAGCCAGGCCTGGCACATACAAGCACCGGACTCACAAGACTTCACCTCCGACATCAATTCTGACGTCAGAGAGGAAGTTCTGGGCCAGCCAATCGCTGCCTGGCTGGTCTGGAACTTCCTCCCTGATGTTAGTATTGATGTCAGAGATGAAGTCTTGTGGGCCCAGCGCTTTTGCGTGCCAGATCTGGCTCGGGGAAGTAGCAGGGAGAAATCGGAGTAATGGCTTGGGGGGGTAGGGAAAGAATCGGGGAAGTGGAGAAATCGGCGTGATGGTTTGGGGAGCAGGGGTAGAGAGAAAGAAAGACAGGCAGGCGGGGGAGAGAGAAAGAAAGGCAGAAATAAAGAGGGGGCAGGAGGAGAGAGAAAGAAAAGCAGAAAAAAAGAGGGGGGCAGGGGGAGAGAGAAAGAAAGACAGGCAGGCAGGTAGAGAGAGAAAGAAAGAAAGGCAGAAATAAAGAAATATTGGCTTTACAGAAGAAAGAAGTGCAACCAGAGACTCATGAAATCACCAGGCAAAAAGGTAGGAAAAATGATTTTATTTTCAATTTAGTGATCAAAATGTGTCCATTTTGAGAATTTATATCTGCTCTCTATATTTTGCACTATGGCTCCCTTTTACCAAAATGTGATAGTGGTCTTTAGCGCAGGGAGCCTATGAGCTTTGGGAGCTGCGAGGGGCATTCTGCGCATCTCCCTGTGCTAAGAATGGCTATCGCGGTTTAGTAAAAGGGGAGGGGGTATATTTGTCTATTTTTGTATACTTGTTACTGAGGTGACATTGCATAAAGTCATCTGCCTTGACCTCTGAAAAAAAACAAATGATAATTAACATTTTCTCTGCGTACAGTGTCTTTGTGTTTTTTTAAAATTTTATTGTTGGTAGATCATTTTGAATGGGTCATTTTAAAAGTAGCTTGCAAGCCAAAAAAGTGTGGGTAGCCCTGTTCTAAAGTATTATGTCGTACTGTACTGGAAAGAAAAATAATCTGTCATTTTCTTCTGGGCTGCATTTCTTTCATGTGTTTTAATGATGTATGCATCAAATTTTCCAACGCAATTCATCAGTATGTCTGCTTCAACAGCATCATTAGCATTATGTTCAATGCAACGCTGCAGCAGTGTCAACGCCATGCTTGCTTCACGTGTAGATGGTGGAAGCTCAGCTGGAGCCTCCTCATCACTGGATTCGTCACCAGTTTGTGCATTATCGACACTGCCAGACTTTGCCTTGACTTCTGCTACAATCTCCTGATCGGTCAACACAGCAGTTGTCTGCACCTGCTCATCAACGGCAAGAAATTATTCCACAGACATACTCTGGTCCAAGAAATGCAATTCCATCAACCGTTCAAAAATGTTATCACAGTCACGAGCAGACAATGTTGTCGATGGGGGTGTCTCTGAACGATCTTCTCCTGTCTCTACAGAAATATCAGAAACAATGTTCTTGACAACTCCCGCTTTCCTGAAAAAATTGTTGATTGTTGTTGCTGTGATTTCATTCTCCCAGACAGACTGAGCCCATTGCAGACACTGCAGTATGTCAGTGGCAAAGTTGTCCATGTCGCTGTTCTCGAAGGCTATGATACGTTTATGCATAAGTCGCTTTCTGTACAGAACTTTGAAGTTCAGTATGATGCCCATGTAACATGACTGAAGTTGACTAGTACAGTTTGGTGGCAAGAACTCCAACTGTATTGCTTTAAGCTGTTCAGCTACAGCTGGGTTATGTGCGCTGCAGTTATCAACGATCATCAGAACACGACACTTTTCCTTCATAAATTTTCTGTCAAGATGTGTCATTCACTGAACAGACTGGCTGTCATCCATGCTTTACGAATGTTTTTGTACACAACTAGAAGCGACTTCGCACCTTTGAAACAACGTGGCTTGGCAGACTTTCCAACAGCTAGTAGCAATAGCTTTTTAGATCCATCCATATTGGCAGCAAACAATAATGTCAGGTGCTCCTTACTTCTTTTGCCACCATGGCAGCTGTCTCCTTTGAACATCATTGTGCAATCAGGCAACAACTTAAAAAATAACCCAGTCTCGTCAGCGTTGATGACGTTGCGTTTGTCATATTGGTCCAGAAACCGTGGCAGTTTGGTCTGTAGCCAGTCTGCAGCAAGTTCTTGTGGTACAGACTCTGATTCGCCACTCAGGACGTGAAAGATAACAGCTCTGCGCTTCTTGAACCAATCCAGCCATCCATCACTACATTTAAAGTCATCGTGACCAAGTTGAACAGCAAGACTGACTGCTTTCGCTTTCAGAATTGGACCAGAGACTGGCGCACCATGTGAGCGTGCTTGCTTCAACCATAAAAAAGCGCATCTTCAACATCATCATAGGTGGATTTGCGCATTTTCTTACTTCCATCTGCAAACTGCAAAGAAGTTTTGTAACTTCTCACGGTTACTCCAGATGTCACTGACCGTAGATTTGCTTATAGTCATGTACAATATCCGCTTGTGTTTTATTTTTTGTTTCGATTAAAAGAACGATTTCACGTTTTAAATCTAATGTTATAGAACAATGCTTTGTAGCAGACTTCTCAGCCATTTTGATACTGTATCATTGGCATGCCGCGTGCCTTGCAGGTGGAGCCTTCATGTTCGTTATAGCCGAACAAAACTACAGCTAAAAGCGGCTCTGGGGACCAAATTATTTGTCCGTTATATCCGAAAGTACGTTATATACGAGTCTGCTATATGCGATACTTTTCTGTATGTTCATAAAGGTGCACGGCCGGGAGCAGCGAACCTCATCCGCTATAGACAATATTCCATTATAAGCGAATCCGTTATAACGAGATTGTTTGGTATAATGTTTTAGGTGCTTTTAAATCTCCCAAATGTAGATGAAACTAGATAATACAATATCCCACTCTTACGTTGAGGGGTCCCTTAGTTTGTAGTGTCAAACATAGTAATCTACCGTCTCACTTGTGTAGATTAAGGGGAAAAAAGCCTCAGGAACTAGAGACATAAGCACAGTCATCGGCAAAAAAAAAAAACCCTCTATAATGTTTCTTTTTTTTTCTTTTATTCTTTAATTCTCTTGTGTATTTTTTATTTATTTATTTTCACTATAACGTCAGGAGTCACCCACAACTTGAAAGCATCAACAGACTATTCTAAATATAAGAATAACTTAACTTATCTTGTTTCTTTTTATATTATTGAGTCTCTCTGCTCCATGCCGCTTAGAAAAAAGTGTTCTCTTGTTTTGCTACTAGGAACAAGCCAAAGCCAACACAGCCTGCGTTTCACAGGCCTTTTGTCTGCTGCCTCAGGGCTGAATATCTATGGCACGCTTTACTTACAGTAGTTTTTTTCTGCCGGTATTTTCAGACCCGCCCGCTGATGATCCACTGCACCACCCTCCACCCCTGAAGCCGAAGTTACTTTGTTGGAGCCGGACTAGCCCTCTCGTTCTCTCTACCTCGGAGAGGGTGAGCAACCTGTCTTTATCTACTAAGTCTATTCCCTTCATTATCTTGAATGTTTCGATCATGTCCCCTTTCAGTCTCCTCTTTTCAAGAGAGAAGAGGCCCAGTTTCTCTAATCTTGCACTGTACGGCAACTCGCCAGCCCTTTAACCATTTTAGTCGCTCTTCTCTGGACCATTTCTAGTAGTACTATGTCCTTCTTCATGTACGGCGACCAGTGCTGGATGCAGTATTCCAGGTGAGGGTATACCATGGCCTGTTACAGTGGCATGATAACCTTCTCCGATCTGTTCGTGATCCCCTTCTTAATCATTCTTAGCATTCTGTTTGCCCTTTTTGCCGCCACCGCACATTACGTGAATGGCTTTATCGACTTGTCTACCAGTACTTCCAAGTCTCTTTTCTGGGGCGTCTCTCCGAGTACTGCACCAGTCATCCTGTATTCGTGTATAAGATTTTTGTTACTGAAATGAATCACCTTACACTTATCCACGTTAAACCTCATTTGCCATGTCGTGGCTCATTTCTCGAGCATGTTTGTCACTTTGCAGGTTTTTCAATCCTCCTGCGTCTTCACCACTCTGAATAACTTTGTATCATCTGCAAATTTAATCACCTCGCTTGTCGTACCAATTTCCAGGTCATTTATAAATATGTTGAAGAGCACGGGTCCAAGCACCAAACCCTGCGGCACTCCACTTGTGACGCTTTTCCAGTCCGAGTATTGTCCATTTACCCCTACTCTCTGTTTCCTATCTGCCAACCAGTTTTTAATCCACGTATTTCACCCTCGATTCCATGGCTATTGCTGTGGTGTACAGACGGGTACAGTAAATTTTGGGTGGGTTTTGGAGGGCTCACTATAAACTAAAAAGGAAGCTATAGTGACATCTGCCTGGGACTTTTATTTATTTACTTAATTTTCTGTACCATTCTCCCATGGGAGCTCAGAATGGTTTACATGAATTTTATTCAGGTACTTCAAGCATTTTCCCTATCTGTACTGTACCTGGGGCAATGGGGGGATTAGGTGACTTGCCCAGATTCACAAGATTTGAACCTACAACCTCAGCTTTAACATTGCGCCATACTCTCCCCTTTTAATATGACATTCTCTATAGTAATCCTTAGAGTGCCCCTCTGCTGTGCTCAGCTTTCTGTAACAGTTTGCTAAGAAAACTGGCTTCTTGAACATCCGAAAAGATTGCTTTTGTACATTTTTCTTGTGAACATCTTTATATTTGAGAATGGCCAATAAAGATGGACAACCTAAGAACCAAAACATCTACATAAGTCATTCTAAAACAAAAAAAGAGATGTCTTGCTATTTTGAGAATGGCCATTTTCTCTACTGGATTTCTGGATGTCTTTCCCTAGATGTCCAAACTCAGACTTAGACAACCTATTGAAAATTACCCTCCATGTTACATAGAAACATGATGGCAGATGAAGGCCAAATGGCCCATCCACAGCATCCACTATATCCTCCTCTCCCTAAGAGTTCCCACATGTCTATCCCACGCAGCCAAATTCATGACCTTGCATTTCTTAGCATTGAATTTTAGTTGCCAAATTTCAGACCATTCCTCAAGCTTTACTAGGTCCTTCCTCATGCTATTCACACCTTGAGGTATACCATTGGTAACATCCCTTTACTCAGAGCGATCTCCATTGACACGACCCTCTGTCACCCTCCACTCAACCAGTTCCTGACCCAGTCTGTCATTTAGGACCCATACCGAGGGTGCTCAGTTTATTATTCATTGTACATGCATGTCAAAGACTTTGCTAAAATCTAAATACAGCGCTCTCCCTCTATCCAATTGTCTGGTCACCCAGTCAAAGAAATTGATCAGATGAAGATGTTATAATGTGTATTATGTTAATAGTGTAAGTAGCATATTATGTCATAATGGGTACTGTTGCTTGAATAATTTTACATGCAGTAATTGTTTATTGCCTTTGTCTGTGTTATACACATCATATCACCTTGGGTGAATTTCTTCAAAAGGTGATAAATGAATCCTAACTCATTGTCAGTCTCTCGCTCTATCCTCTGCATTCTAGTCTGCTCCATGCACTTATCTTAACTTTCCATTGCTCCCTTGCACTCTGTCCTCAACTTTCCATCCCCCTTATACTCTCTCTTCTCCCTTTCCTCATCCTCACCACCCCACCACTCATTTGCTCTGTTTCCCCTTGCATTCCTTCTCCTTCCTTCTATCCACCACCTTTACTCAGCTCTTTAGCTTCCCACAACTCCCTTGCAATATCTCCTCTCCCTTACCTCTTCCTTGCCCCTTTCCTCTTTCCTTCCCCTCTTTTTCTGCCTCCTCATCTCATTCTCTTTTCTTCCCTTCAGGCTTTCTATTACCTTATTACGACTGGATTGGCTTTTCCATTTCTGTCACAGTGTGAGACCTATCACAAGGCCACATCATCCTTCACCAAGGGCCTAAATTGTTTTTTGTTCTATATTTCCCAGTGAAGTTGGATCTCTGTTGGCATTCGATGCAGTTATTTCCCAAGGCCACAGCATCTTTCCTTTTCTTCTGCCAGCAAGGCTTTAGTCTCCATCAGCAGGATGTACACTTATGGCTGTGGCTACAGCGTCTCTTCCATTTTCTGCCAGCACCCTGCAAAATCATGCCAGCTAAGCATGATTTAAGTGGCAGGAACCTCTCCTGCCAGCTTAAATCAATGTGAATATGGGTCTTAAGTTTGTACTTGTGGCATCCCTAGTTGTCAGCCCAGCACTTTAACTGCTAGGCTACTCCTCTGCTTTTTGCTAACTATTTTTCATGGTATAAGGTAAGCTGCATAGATCAACAAACCAAACTCCTTCTTTAATACATTTTGAATTGTATGTTTTGACCAGAAGACTGTGAAAAATGGACAAGGATGTGAAAGCTTTCACAAGGCGGCACTTCCGTGTACATGTATGTCTTGCCTTTGGCTCCCTTTAACAAAGCTACACAGCCGAGTGCTGTGCGGCAAATACTCCGATACCCATTCAATTCCTATGGGCGTCAGAGTATTTGCGCTGCCAGCTTTTATAAGATGGGGTTTATAAGATAGGCGCAACATATATGTCCTATACATCTTTGCCCTCTATGTAACCCGACGATCTGCGACAGCGTTCTCAACGTGCATTAGCGATGGCCAGCTGAAGTTCGGCGGTTCCTGATGAAGGGGCATTATGCCTTGAAACCGAGCCCGGTTGAACCTGTCTAGCTACTTGGAAATTACAGCTTGTGAATATTGGACAGTATTTTATTGGAGGGACGATTATCTCTGGACTCTACATAAGATTCGGCTAAGTAGTTTGTTCAGCTGTATTTTGATGGATGATATTTTTTTTTTTAATTTTGTCCTGAGATTGTCGCTTGTTCTGCCATCGGGTTTACAGGTGGGGTAAAAATTTATTTCTGGCTTCACTAAATGATTAAAATAATATTGTTTACTTATTATATCACAAGGTTATTAAACTTTATAGCACACAAGCAGGGCTCCTATGAGGCTAAAACACAATGGGCTCCTTTTACTAAGGTGTGTTAGGGCCTTAACGCGCGGAATAGCGCGCGCTAAAATGCCGCACGCGCTAGACCTTAACGCCAGCATTGAGCTGGCGTTATTCTAGAAGTGTACCGTGCGGTGTAGCACGTGGTAATTTTGTGCGTGTGCTAAAAACGCTAGCGCACCTTAGTAAAAGGAGCCCAAAGTTTTCAGCCTCATAGGAGCCCTGCTTGTGTGCTATAAAGTGTAATAACCTTGTGATATAATAAGTAAACAATATTATTTTAATCATTTAGTGAAGCCAGAAATAAATTTTTACCCCCACCTGTAAACCCGACGGCAAACCAAGCAGGATATTACCGTGCGCTACACCACACACCACGGGGCTAGAACTAACGCCCGCTCAATTTAGTACACGTTAATGCCCTAACGCAGCTTCATAAAAGGAGCCCTATGTTTTAGCCTTCTGTTTAAGCCTCTTAGTGGGTCCTTTGGATCCTCTCTATAAAGCTTATCACCCCACACTGAGGGCCCTGTGTTTACCATTTAAGTCATATTTAATTACTTTTTATGGTTTAGTGCACTTAAATGTGTAGTGTCAGGGAATTTTTGCCCCTATCCTGTTTTCCCTTATAGCTATATATTTTTGTATCTTTTAAGTACCATTGTGCTATAGTTGGGGCTATTGAGTTGCTATACATCTTCCCTGCATAGGGGTCCTCTTAGAAAATTATCCTCAGTATTTTCACTTTCGTAAAGTTTCCATCTTATTCTTCTAGTACTAGCTAAAGGTTGCGTAGCCGTAGTACCTATTTGGTTTGCCTCTTCATCAGTGCGCATTCACATGGCTTCGGCTGTAATCAGCAGCAGGGAAAGCATATGGTACAATTCATCAGTGGTGAGCTTCAGTTTACAGGATGCAGAAAAAGGTCAGACTAAACCATGAAACACATTTCTGTGCGATGACCCTGCTCTTGAGAAAGCATCTCTCTTACTCCCACGCACTCCAAAGTGAAATGTAATACTCCCGGCAATGCTCACTGGCTACCTGCTTCGTTAATATGCTTTCCTGCCTAGGCATCAAACAGTATTAAATTTTAAGCAGATGGGAAGCCCCAAGACATACATAATCTATGAAAATATGTAGTGGTAATCCTATAAACCAGTGTGTGTGCTTGTGAGGAGAGACTTAGACGACACTGGAATGCTGCTTACAGAGGGCTTTGTTCCAGTCTCTGATTCAGTGTCTTATTCATAGGTCTGGCTGGTACTGCCGTGCATAGCTGAATGTGTCACACACATACGCAGTACAGCTTGCCCTGTTATTATTTCTTTTTTCGGTAGCTCGGGCCACCTTTCAGACTCTGCCAAGACAACCAGTGCCAGGAAGGAGAATTGTTCGGCAGTCCTGGTTTAGTATTTGCATCCCAAAGCAACGTGGTAATGCTGTCCCCGATTCTAGCCATTGAAATTATTATTCCTGGTAGCAGAAGGCATCAGGATAGGGTTGTTAGAAAACTAGTATTAGACTAAAATCTCCTTCAGGAAATTGGATACTTTGATAGATCTGTGTATTCTAATGGTTCTGACATTTGTAATGGAAGAGCGTTAACTAGTCAAATATTCAAGACGCCCACTGTGAGCATGAATGAAAGAAATTTTCGTGTGAACGACAATTCTATAATTGGGAACCTGGTTGACATACCACTTGCGTACAAAAACGTGTGCAACATGTGAGATTAGCAGATGTGTATACTGATGCACGTAATTGACAGCAAATTGACTAAGCACTATTCTGTAAGTGTCTTTGGAACTGGCATAGCACATAAAGGCAAGGGGGCGGTCACATGGTCAGAGCCTGGGAAGGACATGAACACTGCTGCCATTTACACATGCAGCTTAAGTTATATGTGCCCTTGCCGCACTAGCTGCTGCAGTTATGCTAGGTCTAAATCTAAGCACTCCGCCTGTGGTACTGTTACAATAACAGTACAATTGGTTAGAGTACTCAAATGTCCAAAACCAAATCCTGTTGGTCTAATACTTAGACAAAGGATCCTCAGATGACTAGTTGAGCCATAAAATTCTTTGCAGTTAATACGTTAGCCAAATTCTTCATCGATCCAATCTTTTCTTATCACTTATGTCAAAAAATAATAATAATAATTGTTTTCTATTTATAGTTATCACTTACCTTGTATTTTGTTCTTAAGGCTGCCTCTCCAGACATGAATCCATTTTAAAAAAAAAAATCTTCATCAGGGTTGAGGGACCTGGAACTGCCCATGCACTGGTAACTTGGATAAACCCTACTACTGCCCGGCAACTCATTCACACTATAGATTGAGTTGATGTCTAAATCAAAGGTACACTGATGGGGGAGGGGGGATCAGAGGTAGCATTGGGACCAGAAGAGGGAATCGAAGAGGAAATTGGGACTGGGAGAGGAGACTGAACGAGCAGAGGCACTGACAGGACTTTATCACAAATGTTGATGTGGTATCCTTATCGCTCATTAAGATCCAAAGAAGTGATGTGTTTGTGAATGGATAGCTTGCAAGGGGTGAGGTACTCTGATATTAGGACCAAGCCTATTTTAGTAGCTAGGGAGAAATTGTGGAATAGCATGCGTGGACAATTGAGGATGATGAGAATTTTAAAAAGCTTTTAAAGACAATCCTATTTGTGGAAGTTTTTTTTTGTAATTAGACAGTAGCACTGTTTAATAGGGAAAAGCAGATATAAGAAACAGTATTATGTGTCAAATTTATGATTTGTTATTTTATGTTTTTCTTGGATTTTATGTATGTATCTTTGTAACCCACTTAGGTTATTAAGTGGAATATAAGATGGTTTAATAAATAAATATACAGGTCCTGAATGATATTCAGCACACCTGCATATGCTTTGGTGGCCAGTACTGTACACTTGCAATTAACATCAGATATTAGGTGCCCATGCTTAGACATGGCCTGGAACTGAATATCCAATGTTTAAAAAATGCTGACCACAGAAAGCTGAACATCATCTTTAGATCTGTCAGTGAGCTCATATAAACATGTACAGAGGCTGGAATACTTCGCTAGACATATAAAAAGACAGTTTCGATTATCGGCACTTGGACTTCCTGGCGATTAGGATGTCCAAGTGCTGATTTAGGATGCTTTTTGGATGTCTATGATTTTGTTTATGAGCCTGATTGTCAATAAAACTTCTAGAAGCTTAGCCAGCCCTGGTATACTAGCAATGGGTCTATAATTCTTAACAGACCTTGTCATCTCTTGTAGGCTTAGGTATAGGAGTTAACATTATGCTGCCCAAAGAATCAGGATAGAAATCTGACCCCAAAATAGTGTCCTAAATTCTATCCACTGAAATACCTGTCTCAGATATGGTGTAGGATGGCTCAAAATTCTCAAGAGTAAATTCTATGTCTATTTAGAGCTGTCTAACCTGTTTAACTTTATGTATAAAATAGGGGGACAACTCATCAGCAGTAAGCCTCACAATAGAAGAACATAAGAATTGCCGCTACTGGGTCAGACCAGTGGTCCATCATGCCCAGCAGTCCGCTTACGCGGCAGCCCTCTGGTCAAAGACCAGCACCCTAACTGAGACTAGCCCTACCTGCATACATTCCAGTTCAGCAGGAACTTGTCTAACTTTGTCTTGAATCCCTGGAGGGTGTTCTCCCCTATGACAGACTCCGGAAGAGCGTTCCAGTTTTCTACCACTCTCTGGGTGAAGAAGAACTTCCTTATGTCCGTACGGAATCTATCCCCTTTCAATTTTAGAAGAAGAAGTAACAATCAATGTGGATGTAAGAGACTGAAATAATCTAAAAATAACTTTCTGATTAGACATATCTACTCCAATTTATTTTATTTTTTAACTCTATTTTTATCTATTTCAGAAAAACAACAGTAATTTAAAAGCAAAAGAATCGACAATTAGAAACCAGTTTTATTCCCAACCATGAGTTTAACATTATATAAACTCATAGAAACATGATGGCAGATAAAGGCCAAATGACCCATCTAGTCTGCCCATCCGCAGTAACCATTACCTCTTTCTCTCTCTGAGAGATCCCACATGCCTATCCCAGGCCCTTTTGAATTCAGACACAGTCTCTGACTCCACTACCTGTTCTGGAAGACTGTTCCATGCATCTACCACCCTCAGATTACTCCAGAGCCTATCACCTCTTAACTTCATCCTATGCCCTCTCATTGCAGAGTTTCCTTTCAAATGTAAGAGACTCAACTCATGCACATTTACATTATGTAGGTATCATAAACCAACTCCCAAACAGACACAGAAACCAAACTTTTGGATCAAACATAATTAAAAGTAAAAAATAATTGGAACAATAAAAATGACAGTATTAGGCAACATTTTCATCTTTGTTCTTTAAGCGAATGTGTAAACCAAGAAGAAGATGGTATCATAACCATTTGGTTTTACAATTATAGAGGCTCACATCATTTAAGTAGGGAGAGACACATTATTCTAATCTGATAGCATTGAAATTAAATGAGTTTCATCCAGATTAAGAACTGAGGGTTACATCTATTTTACCCTATTAACATGATCAGGGATTCTCTATGAGCAGTGCTATGTAGGCCCCAGGAGCTTTAATGAAAATTCTGATAAAAATGGCATGACCAGGACACCATACTGAGATCCTTTTACCTAATAGCAGTAAAAAAAAAACACAAAATGGCTTTAGCATACTCTTACATGGATATGTCTCATGTACTAAGGCCATTTTTACTACTAGGGTAAAATGGCAGAATTTTCTATTTTTTGTATTTATGGCCATATGCTAATTTTTACCAAACAGGCAAGTAAATTTTTCACTGACTGTTTGTGCACATTAATTATTTTTGGTAATTGAGACCAAATGATGTACGGGGCAGAGCTTATTTAGGTTGAAAACCTGGTGCTGGTCACCCATGAGTTTCTGCCCGGGGCATCAGGAAGACAGTCTAAACTGGAATCAGCATTTTCTGCAGGAGCCTCATCTAAATGGGCTAAACAAGGCCCACCCACTCCTTCAAAGATGCCATTACCTAAAGATACATCAGAATTGTTGGAACAAGTTATATCTGAGCTGATTCAAGTTAATACAACTGAACTAAAGACAATAAAAGAAGAAGTTCAAAATCTTGGCCAGAAGTTACAGATATGTGATGATAAAACAGTACAGTTGGAACACCGGGTTTCTGTTATGGAAGACAGTTTGAATAAGATTCAAACTGAACATAAAGCAGTGGATTGCTTGACTAAAAAATTGGAGGAGGCTAACAACAGAAGTTGGTGGAACAATATTAGAATACTAGGGTCCCAGAGGGGGGTAGAGGGATCAGATGCTATTTCTTTTCTTGAAGATTTACTGCCCAAGTTGCTCTCCCTCAACCTGAAATATCCTCTGGAAATAGAAAGAGCACATCGAATTCCATCCAGACCTTCCAACAGTCAAAACAGTCGCAGGCTCATGATATTCAGGGTATTGAATTTTAAACAAGCTTTGGATATATTGTCTACTGCTAAGCAAATGAGATTGGTAAAGTGGCAGGAAAAGAAAATCCATTTCCTGACTGACTTTGCTAAAGTCATAGCTGGCTTAAGAAAACAGTTCCTACTTCTCAGACCTCAGCTGAGACAATTGGGAACAAAATATTGGCTGCTATATCCTGCAGTAATGAAAATAACATTTAATAATAAAACCAGTCATTATGAGAACCCGACTAAGGCCAGGATTCACTAACCTGATCTGGGCCCGATCAGGGCAGGTCCAACCAATTCAGAAAACAAAAATATGCAGATGGGAATGATCGAAGGAAAGCCCCATCTGTCTGAATGGCTCACACATGCATGATCAGTGCGCATGTGCAGACCATGCAGACACGTCCTAGCAGTGACTTTTTTAAAAAAAACTTTAAACTTTTGCAGCCTGTGGGCATAAGGCAGTCGGAGCAGTACTGTTACTGGGGCAGTGTTCAGGGCAGTGCTCTTACTAGGGCAGTGTTCAGGGCAGTGCTGTTAGTGTCGGGGGCAGACGTGTTCGGGGCAGTGCTGTTACATGTAGCAGCAGTAGCCTCTTCCCTCCTTCCCTTCAGTGCGAGCCTGTGGGTTTAAAGGAGAGCTGCACTGCGGTGTGCAGCCCCACTTTAAACCCGCGGGCTCGCACTGGAGGGAAGGCAGCAGAGCCAGGGGGAACAGAAAGGACATGTCAGGCAGGCATTCGGAGCAGGCAAGCCCAGGGGTGCAGGACCGCAAGAGCCAGGGCAGGCAGATTAAAATTCTGGCAGTAATCTGAAGCTCTTTACAAAATGTCACCCTTTCTGTCAGAATTTGAGCCATGACTGGCACTGACACAAAAGGAGGTATTTAAAAAAAAATGGTCACTAGTCTACATTCTTGAACAATCCTTGATAGTCTAGTGACCTACTCCCCTTGTAAGTGAGCCTATACCCCTTGAAAGTAAGCAAGGGCAAAGTGAGCAAGTGAAAAGTGATGCATATGGGGAAGAGAAACATTAACTATGACTAGGTAATGCAGGATTTCACATTAGGTGTCACCACCCAGGAAAAAGATCTTGGTGTCATTATTGAGGATATATTGAAACTCTCAGCTCAGTGTGTAGCAGCGGCTAATAAAGCAAATAGAATGCTTGGAATTATTGGGAAAGTAATGGAAAATAAAAATGAGAATGTTATGATACCCTTGTATCACTCCATGGTGTGGCCACACCTCAAATATTGTGTGCAATTCTGGTCAACATATCTAAAAAAAAAAGATATAGCAGAATTAGAAAAGGTACAGAGAAGGGTAACAAAAAATGATTAAAGGGATGGGATGACTTCCCTATGAGGAAAGGTTAAATTGGCTAGGGCTCCTCAGCCTAGAGGAGAAATGGCTCAGGGGAGATATGATAGAGATCTATAAAATACTGAGTGGAGTAGAAAGGGTAGATATGAATTGTTTGTTTACTCTTTCCAAAAATACTAGGACTGGGAGCATGCAATGAAGCTACTAAGTAGTAAACAAACAAACTGGAGAAAATATTTCTTCATTCAACATGTAATTAAAGTTTAGAATTCATCGCCAGAGAATTTTGTGAAAGCAATTAGCTTAGCAGGGTTTCAAAAAGGTTTAGATAATTTCCTAAAAGAAAAATCCATAAGCCATTGTTAAAATGGGCTTGGGGAAATCCACTGCTTATTTCTAGAATAAGCAGCATAAAATCTCTTTTACTGTTAAATAATGGCCAGTTAAATAGCACTGAATTTTGGATGCCTGGTATCTAGTAGCTCTCTTCTGCCCTCTGACCACTCAACCAGCCTACCTGAGCCCACTCCACCGTATCTAAAAGGCCATTTTCCAAGATGATGGCACTGGAGGGAGGAGTGATTTCTACTTGTTCCTGCCTCCAGTGTCATCATCTTGGAAAATGGCCCTACCCAGCTGTAGCAGGAACTAGTTATGACAGTGGGTCTACAGCAAAGGAAGGTCCTCTTCAGAGACTAAAATTGGAAGCAGTTCACTAAGGAGTCTGAGGTTTGATGGGTCAATGAGAGACAGAAATAACCCTCTGTTGCCAGTGCAGGCTGAGAAACCAGTAACCTCCTCTGACTAGATTGAAACATCCTGAGTTGACGCCATTTATATGTCTACCAAGGTCACTGTACATTCTCGGTCAGGTCTTATGATTTTCCACTAGCGGCATCCAAGATTGCTCTCACTAGTATTCATATAACTCATCTTTTTACGTTGGTTCTGCTCTTTTGTCCTGCCAGAAGAGTCTGTTCCTTAATATTTTCATTCCAGGCCCACATTAACAGATGGAAGGGACAGGCCAGCTGCCATCTTGGCTAGGGAAACCTTTGGTTTCCTTCATCAAATTCCAGAAATTGACTTGATATTTTCTACATGTGCTGCCAAGGTAATGCATAAAAGAGTAAATGTGCAGTAATTCACCTACCAGAAAAGTTAAATCTGTATTTTCAAATAGAAGACTTTCAAGCATAAGATAGGCATATAAAGAGTGAATTCTGGGTCATTGCTCAGCTGAATGTATGCAAAATAGTATAGTCCCCACCAAGGGGTGTGATCTGTATACAAATGGATTTTCTCTCAGCAAAAAACTGGACTTGAAATGTGTATTATGTTAGTGCATTCAACCCCTTTTTTCTGGAAGCCCATGATAAATGCAGAAAGGCAAGTTTAAACCTTATTCAATAGATGAAGTCAAGATTTAGGCAAAGGCAATCACTTTATGGGGGAAAATTATATAAATGGCGTACAAAATTCAGCACTAGAAAAATTGGCGCTAAGTGCCATTCAATAAAGGCTATGCACCCTTTATAGCAGGAGTGCCCAATACATCGATCGCGATCGACCGGTCGATCAGGAAGGCAACACGAGTCGATCGCAGAGCCCATCCCGGGCTCCATGATAGACTCGTGTTGCCGTCCCGATCGACTGGCCAATCAGCCTTCCTCTCCCCGACGTCCCCCACCACCGCCGTAATCTCTTCCTGCAGAAGCCTCGCTGACCAGCATTCCGCTCCCTGATGTCAGTTCTGATTCCTAAGCTCTTTACGTTTTTACTATGCACCTCAATTTCGCGGGGCTGCAGGACTCCATCACAGGCACCGCCATGTACGTGGTCGCCACCGCCGCTGCTGTGCCCACATGAACAAACGCCGTGCACGGGCCGCCAGGGCGGGCTGCGGGCTCACGCGCCAACCAGCTGCGACCCGACTCTGTCATGTGCCTGTGGGGAAGATGGCAAAGTGCACGGCCATTGGTGAAAGTTCATCAACTGTAAAATAGTACTTCTCTTGGAAACGAAGGCTTTAAAAACAGTAAAGGCAAAAATCCATGACTTCATCAGTTTTTCACAGAAGACAACAGCGAAGCACTTCCTTTTATCAGGCAAAACTACCAGTCCATAGAGCTGCAGAGGTGTTAACAACTTGGTCTCCAGATTTGCTGAGGATTTCCTATAAAAGACTGCCTGGAGCAATTAAGAGCCTTATTTGACAAATATGCTATTTCATTCCCTATTTGACCATACGTAGATTGCGTTTTTTAGTTATAGATGCAAAAACTCTTATTTTGTGATGCTTATTCTATTTTGAATAATATGTAGGATTTTTAATTGAGAATGCAGTTCTGGGCCAAGGAGCAACTCCCAATTATATTATCCCACCAGCTTTCCTGAATTTATTGTAGTTTTTCTCTTTTTCCCTCCTGTTCATGTCTATGTCAAATTTGTTTTTAATGTACAACAATTATTATTAGATTGTAAGCCACCTAGAATGATTCCCAATGGGTGTGGTAGTAAATAAATGATAAACTTGAAGAAAAAAAAAGAAAGAAAGAAGGGAAACAGAAAGGGAGACAGAAAGAAAGAAAAATTGGGGGAAAGAATGAGGTCTGGAGGAGAGGAAGCATACAGGAGGCTGAAAGAAGGGAAGAAATATTGGCTGCACAGACTGAAGAGTAAAATGCAACCAGAGACTGATGAAATTACCAGACAATAAAGGTAGGAAAAATGATTTTATTTTCAATTTAGTGATCAAAATGTGTATGTTTTGAGAATTTATATCTGCTGTCTATATTTTGCACTATGGCCCCCTTTTACTAAACCGCAATAGCGTTTTTTAGCGCAGGGAGCCTATGAGCATCAAGAGCAGCACAGGGCATTCAGCGCAGCTCCCTGTGCTAAAAACCGCTATCACGGTTTAGTAAAAAGGGAGGGGGGTATATTTGTCTATTTTTGTATGGTTGTTACTGAGATGACAGTGCATAGAGTCTGCCTTGACCTCTTTGAAAAAAAACCCGGAATATAAATGATAATTAACATTTTCTCTGCATACAGTGTGCTTTGTGTTTTTTAAAATTGTATTGTTGGTAGATCTTTTTGACTTGGTCATTTTAAAAGTAGCTCACAAGCTCGCAAAAAGTGTGGGCACCCCTGCTTTATAGTATAGTGCAGTGGTTCTTAAATCTGTCCTGGGGGACCCCCCTGCCAGTCAGATTTTCAAGATAACCCTAATGAATATGCATGAGGCAGATTTGCATGCTTGTTACCTCTATTATATGCAAATCTGCCTCATGCATATTCATTAAGCCTAACTACTACTTCTCGGGACTACCAAATCAATAAATAACTTGTTTACAGTACTACTATACTCAATATAAGCTATTACTTCTATTGTTCAATATTTAGAAATATTTTTAATAATTATTAATCCACCTTTAATTAATCAATCAATATATGATTTTTCCTTTTTATTACCTCCAATTATCTTTTTATTACCTCCGATTTATCGGATTTAAATTTGTAATTTTACAGTGCAATATATTTAGTGCACTGGTTTATGGTTTATTAAAGCTGATATACTACTCAAACTATCAAAGAACAAAACAGTTTACAATATAAAAACAAAGTATGACAATTAGAGAAAAGCTCAGATTAGTAGACAGGAAAGCTCACATCCATACTCATACACTCACACCCAAATCTACCCCTCCCCCAATATTCAGTATTTTTAAAAAAACTGATCATATTCTGCTTAATTATGCCCTGATATTCAATGCAGGGCATAATTCTGGGCAGCCTGGCTGTCTGGAGCTTATGTGAGCCCGCCCAATATTCAGCCAAGACCCACATAAAAAGTTATGTGGCCCTGGCTGAATATCAGGCCGGGACCACATGACTAGATTTTCTATTTAAAAAAAGCTCTTGAGCTCCCAAGCCCCCCTCCCCCCCCACACACAATACCCATCCTCAAGCCCACAAAAATGCCTCTCCCCCAAATAAGCTGCGTAACTGGTGGAATTCTGCGTAACTGTGCAGTGCAAAATTTGCACAGAATTCTTCACATGCTATGCAGAATTATGTGCAAATCTTCCATTTTGTCCCTGTCCTTGTCCCTGTCCCTATCCCATTCTTCTCCCCCATGTTGGTCTGGCCTCTCTCCTTCTGACTGCCCCCCCCCCCCATCTTCTGTAAGATCAGACATACATGTGGGCCTCCCAAGGAAGCAGCAGCCAGATGGAAGAGGCAGCGCTGTGAAAGGGCTGTTTGCAGCCAGCCCCAACAGGGCCTTCCCTCTATCACATCACTTCCTGTAGAAAGATGATGTGGCAGAGGGAAGGCCCTGGTAGGGCTGGCCACAAGCAGCCAGTTCACAGTGCTAGTGCTGCTGCTCTAGGAAGCCTGCAGGTATGTCTGATCTCAAGGGGGGGTGTCAGTCAGAGGGAGAAAGGCCAGAGCCATATGGGGGGGGGGGGAGTAGAGGTTGGGGATATAGATGCTAGACCACAATTTGTAGGGAGGAGGGAACATGGATGCTAGGCCTGGAGTGGGAGTGAAAGGAGGATACATGGATGCTGGACTGCGAGGGGGGAGAGTAGGGGACATAGATCCTGGACTACAAGTGGAAGAGGAGAGGAGAGGTCATGGATGCTAGACCTGCAGGGTGATGAGGAGAGGAGAAGGGACATGCATGCTGGACCCGTAAGTAGAGGGTAAGGGGGTAAAAAGGAAACCCAGGCCAGAAAGGGGGATGAGAAGGAAGAGAAGCTTGATTGTAGAGGGAGGGGAGAGAGAGATGCTAGACCATGTGAAGTAAGGAAGGGATTCAGGGTACAAGCGAGAGAAGTAGTGGGTGCAGTGAGGGGACATGTATACTGGACCTGCAAATGGGGGGAGGGGGTGGTAGAGAGAAGAAAAGAGAGTGACCAAGACCAGAAAGTGGGAGGAAAAGGAGGAAGAGATTCTTCGCCAGTGGAGAGAGGGAGAGAGATATGCCAGACCATGGGGGCCAAGGAAGGGATTCAGGGTTGAAATAAGAAAGGGGTGGGATTTAGAGGGAGACAGAACTTCAGCTGGAGTGAGAGAGGAAAAGGCAGGAAGGAATTTCAGGCCTCAGGATAGAAGAATTCTAAGCAAAACACTACAAATAAACTTTGCAGAATTTTGAAATATTGTGCAAAATTCTACCAGGAGTAATAAAGTATTTAGCAAGGGCCCATGCTAAAACAGGCAATTTAGTGTGCATTCCAAGATTGATTGCAGTGTTTTCTCCTGAAAATAAGGTATCACTAGTTCAGCTAGAGTGGGTGGGTCATCAGCTTACAAAGCCCAATGTAACATACCAAGATTTTAAATGCACTTTCAATTTTAATTTCTATAAATGTTCTATGAGTTAATGGCATTCTTTTCTACCCTAGAATACATTTTTATTAAATTGTAAACCTCTTTGCTACTGGTTCTAAAAGGTAGTAAAGCAAATAACGCTAAATTTAAATATAAACAGTACTCAAAGCAATTTAACTGAGTAGGAGAGGCTCTGCCTGGTTAAATCATGCTCAGCTGCCCATCCACCAATATGTCCATAAGCCATTATTAAGATGACTTGGGGTAGTCCTAGGATAAGCAGCATAAAATCTGTTTTACTCTTGGGGATCTTGCCAGGTACTTGTGACCTGGGTTAGCCACTGTTGGAAATAGGATACTGGACTTGAGGGACCTTCGGTCTGTCCCAGTATGAAAACTCTTTGGCCCTGATTCTACAAAGTGCATCCCGATTTTAGGCAGCTGTAGGCGTCCTACAGCTGTCTAATCAGCAAATAAGGATGCACGTTTTTTAAAAAAATGCTCCCTAGGAAGGCCGCCTATATTGAAGGCGCCTCCGGGAGCCTAAGGAGGCCCGCAAGACGCCTAAGCTTGCCTAAGGGCCTTAGGCGGGCCTTAGGCGGGCCTAGGCAGCCCTACGCGTCTCCCTAGTAGAGGAAGAGACGCTTACAATGTAGGCCAACAAAATGCTGGTCTACATTGTAAGTAGATGCGGCCGCTATACTTATTGCGGCAAGGGATCTCTCTGCTGCTATAAGTATAGCGGGCCGCGGTCGCCTGTCCAATTGCCGGCAGGAGGATGCCCAAACCCTCCTGCCAGAAGATGCCCCCCCTCGACACTACCGACCGCTGGCAGGAGGGTGCCCAACCCCCCCCCCCGCACCCTTCCTGCCGGAAGATGCCCCCCGACACTACCGACCACCCCCCCTGACATTACTGACCGCCCCCCGACACTACCGATCGCTGGCAGGAGGGTGCCCAAACCCTCCTGCCCCCCCCCGACACTACCGATCACCGGCAGGAGGGTGCCCAATCCCTCCTCCTGGAAGATGCACCCCCTCCGCATCCCTCCCCCCTGCGCTAACAGCCCCCAAACCTCACCCCCACCAAACTAACCTTTTCTTGTTGGCCAGACGGATCTTGCCCGTTCAGCCGAGAGGCCCGCCTCGTCGAAATGAGGCAGGCCCGCCCCTTCCCGGCCCATCTTTCCGAAGCCTAAGGCCTGATTGGCCCAGGCCCTTAACCATTTTAGTCGCTCTTCTCAGGACCCCTTTGAGTAGTACTGTGTTCTTCTTCATATACGGCGACCAGTGCTGGACGCAGTATTCCAGGTGAGGGCGTACCATGGCCCAGTACAGCAGCATGATAACCTTCTTTGATCTGTTCGTGATCCCCTTCTTAATCATTCCTAGCATTCTGTTTGCCTTTTTCACCACTGCCGCACATTGCACGGATGGCTTCATTGACTTGTCAAACAGTACTCCCAAGTCTCTTTCCTGGGGGGTCTCTCCAAGTACTGCACCGGACATACTGTATTCGTGTATAAGATTTTTGTTACCAAAATGCATCACCTTACACTTATCCACGTTAAACCTCATTTGCCACGTCGCAGCCCATTTTTCAACCGTGTTTATGTCACATTGCAGGTCTTCGCAATCCTCCTGCATCTTCACTACTCTGAATAACTTCGTATCGTCTGCAAATTTAATCACTTCACTCATCGTACCAATTCCCAGGTCATTTATAAATATGTTGAAGAGCACGGGTCCAAGCACCAAATCCTGCAGCACTCCACTAGTGATGCTTTTCTAGTCCGAGTATTGTCCATTTACCCCCATTCTCTGTTTCCAAGCCACCAGCCAGTTTTTAATCCATGTGAGTATTTCATTCTCGATTCCATGGCTTGCAATTTTTCAAAGTAGTTGTTCATGCATGACCTTGTCGAATGCATTCTGAAAATCCAGATATACAATGTCAACCGGGTCGCCCTTGTTTATCTGCCTGCTTACTCCCTCGAAGAAGTTCAGCAAGTTCGTCAAGTAAGATCTTCCCATGCTGAAGCCGTGCTGGCTGGTCCTCATCAGATTATGTCCATCAAGGTGATCAATGATGCGGTCCTTTATCAGTGCCTCTACCATTTTTCCAGGTACTGAGGTCAGACTCAGTGGTCTGTAGTTTCCTGGATCTCCCCTCGAACCTTTCTTGAAGATCAGTGTAATATTTGCCACTTTCCAGTTCCTTGATCACCCTTGGATGGATGCCATCTGGTCCCGGGGATTTATCATTTTTAATAAGGTTAAGTTTTCAGAATGCAGAGATCTATTTGGTAAATAAGTGGTCATCTTGCTCTTAAACAATTCAGGTATAACACCATACAAGAACTGATGACAAATCATTACTGCTTTATACTGAGTTCTGAAAACAACAGGCAGCCAATGTAGTTGTTGAAGATAGGGCGAAATATGATCATATTTCGATACTCCCATTATCAATCTTGCTGCTGCATTTTGTGCAACTTGCAATGCCCTGCACCTTGTCTTAATAATTCCAAGGTAGAAGGCATTGCAGTAATCAAGCCTTGACAAAACCGTTGCCTGAACAACTGTGCCGAAGTGCATTTGCCCAGGTATAGCAGTTTTGACTTCTCAGGGTAGAAATCTTAAAATGAACCAAACACAGTGATGTAGTAAAGGGCAGAGTCCGGCCCAGGCTCTGTCCTGGTGGGAGCACCGGCACCCCTTCTCCTCACTGCCCTCACTCCTTTACCCGATGTGTGCGTACCTTCATTTCCACCCCCCTCCACCGAACCTTAACTCTTCGCTGGCATGAGCAGAACCTCCATCCTGCTGCTCGTGCCAGTATCGGCTCTCCCTCTGATGTCATTTCTGGGTCCCGTGCCTAGGAAGTGACATCAGAAGGAGAGCCAACGCTGGCAGCAAGTTGGTGAGGCTGCTCGCATAGGGAAAGTTAAAAAGGTATGGGGGAAGGGAAGGGGGGGTGCAGCAGTGGAGGGCAGGGGAGGGGCACCACCGCCCCGGCGCCTCTCACTCTTGCTATGACACTGACCAAAGAGAAAATATAGCACCAAGTGAAAGCAATACAAAGGGTCCACTACCAAAATGGTTAACAAATGCAAGGCATGCAACACAGATGAGTAAAGGCAGACAAATAAAAAAACGATATTGCAAAAGCTAACCATCACACAAGGCCACACACAGAGAGGAATTCAGGAACATTTAGCCCTCTTGGAGTAATCACGATTTGTTCCCGATTCTTAACTTCTGCAATGTTCAAAGAACGCTCTTCTTTTAGTTGCTTCTGTAGAGAATCTGCTTTTGAATATTTCTTTGTTTCTGGCGGCAACCTTTGCTCTTCCAATAAAAAGCTTGACTGGGAAAAAAAAATAAATCAGGCTGTAAATGCAGCAGGATGTTGTAAAATCTATGCTGGTTCCTCTCTCGGGTGCCCATGTAATAAGCTGTGAGCATTTTAGAGCTGTGTAATGAAGTTCATTGTACAGTTTCCTAAGGCACACATTAAAAAAAAGAACCACCAAGGGACCCTTTTAACAAAGGATGTTAAGCAGTGACATGTGAAAAAAAGGTACTGCACAAACACATTCAAACATTTGGCAGTATTTTCATGTGCTAAACTGTGCATTAGCGAAGTCTCAAAAATATTTTAGGGGGAAACTATGTAGCATGAGCGGAGAGGGGGCGTGGACACATTAGCTAATGCGTCATATGCCTGCTAACTAGCTAAGTTTAGTTAACAGAGGAGTACTTAGCACCCACTAAATAGAAAGTACAGTACTACCTTGGTTTACGAGCATAATTTGTTCCAGAAGCATGTTCGTAGTCCAAAGTACTCATATATCAAAGCAAAGTGCCCCATAGAAAATAGTGGCAATGTAGACAATTCGTTCCAGAACCCAAAAGGTGCCGAGGAAGTGGCAAGGGGTGGCCCAGGGGTCTGTACCTGTTGGGTGCCAGGTGCTACAGTGCCATCTCCTCCGTCCGCCTCCTCCATCCATCAGCCACTGAAGAACCCCGCAGTGCCACTTCGGAGGGATGCTTCTAATGTCCGCCAGCTGCTGGAGAACCCCGCAGTGCCACTTCAGAGGGATGTCTCTTCCATCCGCCAGCCAGCCTTCCATGCCGGGTGCCTTCCGCATGTTGGAGAGCCTATGAGAGCCTATGCAGCCAAGGACCTGCACGGTGCGTATGACACGCACAACATCGATGATTGACGTTGTTTGTGATCATACGCAACGTGCAGGTGGGACGGCACTCGGCTGCATAGGCTCAGATAGAGGCTCTCCAACATGTGAAAGGCACCCGACGTAGCAGGCTGGCCGGCGGACGGAAGAGGAATCCCCTGAAGCGGCGCTTCCTGCAGCTGTAAGTGCTCGTTTATCGGGGCAGTGCTCAGTTTGCGAGCAAAAGTTGGCTGAGTGCTCGTTTTGCAAAACACTCGCAAACCGTGCTACTCGCAAACCGAGGTTCCACTGTAGTAAGAAATGTGCAAGGGGGTGAGTGGCAGACCGCCATAAGCACTGACTTGGCAGGAGCACCAGCGCCTCTCCTTTTTCTCTACCTTCCCTTCCCACCCCCACCCCCCCTAAGTGATGGGATGGGATTGGATGGGTCACTGAAAGGCAAACCCCTCCCCCCCCTACTGCTACCTTTTCATATTTTTCCGGCATCAAGCAGACTATCCTATGCATTGCTCGCACTGGCCTCATCTCTCACTCTGTCACTTCCTGTTCATGGTGCCAGGAAGTAATATCAGCCAGCTCGTGGAGCAGATATTCCAGCCTGCTCGCTGCTAGCGAAGATGTGATGAGGTACAGGGATGTGGCAATGTTGGAGCATCAGGAAAGAACAGAGATGGGCGCAGCGATGTCAGGGTGGCTTCCTTGTATTAACTTTAAGACATTTTTTTTTAGAAATATCAGCGATAGGAAGAAGTGCAAAAGAGGCATTGTAAAACTCAAACGTGAAGGGGAGGAATATGTAGAAGCTGATAAAGAAAAGGCTGAATGAATTGCTTAACAAATATTTCTCTTCTGTGTTCACGGCTGAAGAGCTGGGAGCGGGACCACAGAAGACAAATGCGAATAGGGATGGAGGAGTGCTAGACCCTGATCGATTTTCAGAGGGTTGTGTTCATAAGGAGGTAGTTAAATGAAAGAAAGACAAAGCAATGGGGCCAGATGGTGTACAGTGCTCCCCCAAGATTTGCGGGGGTTCCGTTCTAGGAACCCCATGCGAATCTTGAAAAACCGCGAATACAGTTTTTCATGGGGGATCCTGAAGAGGGCAGTGGGAGAGGGCAGCAGGAGAACAGCCGGAGCGCCACAAGTGCAGGAAATCACTTGCGGTTCGCTCCGACCACCTCTTCCTGCATGAAGTCGTGCCTTATCCAATCAAGAGCTGCGTGGATTACAGGACCAGCGGCAACACGGATTCACTAGAGATCGGTCTTGTCAAATGAATCTGATCAATTTTTTTGACTGGGTGACCAGAGAATTGGGTAGAGGGAGTGCGCTAGATGTGGTGTATTTCGATTTTAGCAAAGCCTTTGACAGTGTTCTACACAGACATCTAATAAATAATGCTGCTCCTTGTGACCCTGGGCAAGTCAATCCTCCACTGCCCCAGGCATATTAGACAGATTGTGAGCCCACCGGGACAGACAGGGAAAATGCTTGAAGTACCTATATGTAAACCGCTTTGAGTGTAGTTGCAAAAACTACAAAAAGGCGGTATACAAGTCCCTTTCCCTTTTGAATATCAGGCCTTAAATGGAATGGATGGAAAAATCACACAAAAAATAAATCTGCGAAAATATAAAATGAAATTATCTTAGCTGAAGTGGAACAGCAAATAAATAAATACAATAAAAATTTTAAAGGTAAATGGATGCTTTCTTTTTTGAACAAAAAGTCAAGGGTCAATCTGGCTGGAGTGTACCCTAGTATAGCAAACAAAAGTAAACTATAGTTTGCAGCCCTGAAAGTCATTTCTTTGTGAAGGGTCCTTTGCATGCCTGTGTTTTGTTTGTTTAATGAGGTTTTAATTAAAACTAAAATTATTTCTCTAAAGCTCTCTTTGTGAACAAGCTCTGGATTAATTTATCAGTAATTTATGTGTAGTTCCATTCCCAGCACAGTTCAATTGCCTGTTGAAATACAATAATCCATGTCATTGTTCCTCTTCCCCCTCCCCTCCTTCCACCCCTCCCCCCAACCCCCGCCCGGCCTCTGACTCTGACAGTTAAACTCCCATTGGAAGTAGAAAAGCTGTTGATAAACTATCACATTAGGAACATATTAATTGTAAGATTTTGATCGTTTCTGAAGGCAACCTATTTAAATATCACAAGCTAGAGTAACCAATTTCCATTGTGAAACTGCACCAGCCAAAGGTTTCAGCAAGAAGTGGATGTTTATATTTGTTTCCCAAAGTTTTAGGACCTCACTGGATAATTGTTCTTTTGGATAGATCTACCATGATCGTCATCCGGTCCCATGGCTGTGTCCTATGCAAACTCTCTTCCATAAATGGTGCTATATCTCTTCCATTCCGATATGCACAAATACTAGTCATAAATATCCAAACCTGAAGAGAATAAACTGATACATTATATTCCAATTACTCAGACCTCATGCACCCTGGACACTACTCACATTGCTTTCATGCCCATTGCTGGGGTGGTGTATTCATCATTGGTCTGATATTTTCCGCTGTGTGATAATTAATGTGCAAAAAAAAAAAGGTGTGCACAACAAGAAGAAGCACTTAACTTTAGCCCTAAAGTTAAGTGCTTCCTCTTGTACACACCTTTTCTTTTTTTTTTTTGGCACATAGCAGACCAATGATGAATACACCACTATAGCACTATTGAAATACAGTACTCCCTCAAAATTCGTGGGGGTTCCGTTCTAGGAACGGGCGGCCTGATGTCCTAGCAAATCTGCCTGGAAGCATAGAACCTGCAAGCTATAATATTTTTTTTTTAATTTTGCCATTCAGGGAACCCCTTCTGAATGGCTTGCCTCAACTGCAACCACTTATAAATTTGAGACTTTGAAATACCAAAAGAGTGTTGCAGTCTTGAAAAATCAAGCATTTTCCCATTTGATATAACATCATCTAGTGTATGTATGCCTGCCTGCTTCCAGTGCTTCCAGGTGATCTTAGACTTGCCAATTTGAATCTTGGAGTTTAGCCATAAGGATTGACACGTGGAATTCTCTACTGGCATTTCTGTTAAATTGTTAATAATTTTCAAGGTTTTTTAGGTGTCAAATATAATACTATTGTCCTCAACATAACTAGGTAACTTGATACTCAACACATGAGACAGCCATAATGGGGACATAATTTGCCACTCTAAGTGCAGCTAATCAGGAAAATGTTCCATGAGCTCAGGAAGGACCCAATACATACCCCGACGCAGTAAATGTAAATGTTTACTGGATCCTTTCCCATCTTACTTATTCATCAGTACACCTTCCCAAGCTATTACGTGGCTGACTGCCTTACTTAATTTTTCTCTGGAAACAGGTTATTTCTCACATTCTATGGGATAAATTACACTCTTCCCTCTTTTAAAAAAAGCTGGTCTAGACCCTTATGTTCCTTCTCATTACCACCCAATTGCCAATATACCCCTATTCACAAAAATGTTAGAATCAATTGTAGCTAGTCAACTTACTGATTACCTGGAAAGATTTTCTCTACTTCAGCCATATCAACATGGATTCCGTTCCAACTTTAGTACTGAAACTCTACTGATCTCTCTTCTTTCTAAAATCCAACAAATTCCCTTCCAAAATAAATATTCTCTTTTACTTCAATTTGACCTATCGGCAGCATTTGATGTGGTTCATCATGACATTCTGTTTCAGTTGCTTTCAGATATAGATCTCCATCAAGTAGCCTTGGATTGGTTCTCTAAATTCTTCTTGTACGGCTCCTATTCAGTAAATTTTGAAGGTAATTCATCTGTCTCTTGGCAGCCCTCTTGTGGAGTTCCTCAGGGATCTCTACTTTCCCCAATATTATTTAATCTTTACATGACTACCCTTAATACTTTCAAGTTGTCTACTTGTAAAACCTTATTCACTTATGCAGACAACATTTTTATACTGATAGATATAGATCCGGATACTATCGATTTACTATCTAAAGTTAACCTTTGTGTCTTAAAACTCTAATTATGGGCCCAAGCCGTTTGGATGAAACTGAACGCATCTAAAACGAAATTATTATGGCTAGTCCCAAAACTGGATTATTTGCCTAGATTTGTAACATTGGCTTCTGGTTCCTCCTTACAAATTGAGCTTTCCGCTAAGATTCTGGGAGTCTTTCTTGACTCCTCGCTTTCTTTCAAGGATCAGATTAACTCTGTCATCAGAAAATGCTTTTTCAATTTGCATATGTTGAGGAAAGTAAGACACCTCTTTCATCAACACCACTTCTCTATTCTAGTTCAGTCAATTATTTTGTCTCATCTTGACTATTGTAATGTAATTTATCATAGCATTACAAAAACCTGTCTTTCTAGACTGCAACAGGTCCAGAATACAGCTGCCAGACTGATTTTCGGGAAGCACAAGTATGATCATGTGACACCACTGCTTCATAGTCTTCATTGGCTTCCTGTGTATTTCAGAATACAGTTTAAATGTGCTTGTGTTATTTTCAAAAATTTTCATGGCATTTTCACTCCTCTAGTTCTGTTATCCTGGAATCTATAGATTCTCTTTCGCAAAGGTATCAAAGGAACCAAGATCTTTGGCCATTCTTTGACCTTCAAGTTTCCTCAACTTTGGAACAATCTTCCACTCTTTTTAAGAAGTTCTGTCTCTCCTCCTTTTTTTCGTAAGTCTTTGAAAACTATTCTGTTCACTAAGCACTTTGGTAATTAATTTCCTCTCGGTTTTTTTTTTTTCTTTCTCTTCAGTCCTTATTGGCCTAAACTAACTACTGTAAACCAAGACGATCTTTCCTAGATTAAAGTCTCATTATATAAAGCCAAGCATTAGATTAGATTAGATTAGATTAGATTAGATTAGATAGGCCTGATGATACCTATAAAAGTTTGGGAAATTTACCCCACCCACCATAATTGGTTTTTGTAAAGACACTAAAGCAATTCTAGCAGTTTTACCTAGCCAAATAAATTTGGCAAGAATGTTATTCTGCTTTTTGTAAAAGGACCCCTGAAAATAAACTGGCAACATACCCATTTGGTAGCAAACCACAGGCAAAATCATCATCTTAACCATTTGAACTCTCCCCCACCAAGTTAAGTGTTTTAATTGGCAATTAATGGTGGAGTAATTGACTGCGCCGTTAAAAACCAACTAAAAACTAATTAGGACAAAAAATTAGGTGCCGCAAGGCACTTGAATTGCATCTATGCAGACACTTGGTGACACTGAATGTCAAAAGAGATGTGGTTATGGGTAGGATTAATGTTCAGCATCACTAAGCGTGATCCTACATCAAAGACAGGTACCAGAAATGTAGGCCTGTAAAAAAACCCTGGTCTACATTTCCAGCACCTATCTTTGACACAGGCCACAATTCTCAAAACAGCTCCATAGTTTAAATGATATGTGACCAGCAGTGGCATAGCAAGGGTTAGAGCCGCCCAGGGCAGGGTTGCCCCCTGCCCTCATTTCTACCTCCCCCCTCGCTCCTTCCCCAATCCTCCATTCCCCCCTGCAGTGCGCACCCCCTTCCCTTTCCCATAACTCTAGCTGTTCACCGCCGCAAGCAACAACTTCAACGTGCTCCCCCGCAACCCTATCGGCTCTCACTCTGATGTCACTTCCTATGCTCAGTGGGAGAGCTGATGCGGTCGCAAGGAGCGCGTTGAAGTTGTTGCTCGCGGCAGTGAACAACTAGAGGTGTGGGAGAAGGATAGGGAGGGGCGCGTGCGTGGTAAGGGGAAGAGTGGGAAGAGGTGGGGGCAGAGAGGAGGTGGGGGAAGAGAGGAGGAGGGATGCTGGCACCCGCAAAAACATGGTGCCCGGGATAGCTCCCCCTCCACTCCCCCCCTTTACTACGCCACTGTTGACAGGCACTGTTATTTCAGATGTCTGCTAATTTTGGTGCCTTTTTGAGAATCCGGGCCCGAAATCCTTAGGCACATACCATTTAGGTCAGGTTTTTCTTGGCCTAAATGAGTGCACCTAAGGTAGGTGTGTACCGATGCCTATGTCATTTCACACCCAAACTCCACCCTGAATCTGCCCTTAACCATGCTTACTTTTTGAGCAGGGCCTGGTAGGCACCTCGGTGAAGTGGTAAGTGTCTACCAGTTTAGGCACCTACCAGTGGATCAATTTTTTCAAATCCTTTTAATTGGTTTTTAATGGTGCTGTCAATTATCGACGCTGATTAAGCCCATTAAAATAATTAAGTTAGACGCTAGATTGGTCCAGCATGCTGATCTAGGTGCCGTAGAATTAGGACCACAGAGTCCATCTTAATCTATATTGTAAGCTATGTCCACCCATTTTACAAAACTGCAAGAGATTTTTAGTGCAGGCCAGTGCACTGAATGCTCTGTGCTGCTCTGATGGTCATAGGAACTCTATGACCGTCAGAGCAGTGCAAAGCATTCAGGGCGCCGGCCGGCACTAAAAACCTCTTGCGCAGTTTTGTAAAAGGAGTAGGGGATACAGTAGTTATAAAAAATAATTATGTATCTCATATTAATCATCACATGGCAGAAAATGATTTTATACCGTGTGAATCATGCCAAAAAGGCAAAAATAAATATAGCCCGTATCAGTATCTCAAATTGTAGCAGGAATAAAAGTCTTCTCCCTCTTGCTGGGAATTTAGACACTACTTAACAAAGCAACACCACAGAATAACTGCTACGCGCTGTTCGGTTTTTAATGGTAATACAGTTTGGAAATGACTGCCAGATTTTAGAACTAATTATTTTCTTGTTGGAACAGAGGGCTCTAATTTGGATCAGAACAGCTTTTCCATATATTATTGCAATCACACAAGCCAAGGCCTGAAGTAAGTGATGTGGAACCAGAAATGCGACAAAGTAATTAGAAGCTGAATCAAGAAACATGAAAGGAAGTACATTATGCAAAACGTTTATATTATCCAATGGTCATATCAGAGGGTGAATGGGACTTGATAAGACACTTACAGAATTCAAATACACCACTAAAACCTATATGGTTAAACACTATTTCAATTTAAAAATTCTAAACTACGTGCAACGTGTTATTAGAAATTGAAAATAAGGATTGTATAAATACCATCTGCCAGCAAAACACAGCTATACTGCCCCGTTTGAAAAGGGGGCAACCAAAATTACAGCCAAAATTACAAATGCTGGGAAGTTTATCACTGTCAAACAGGGTGTAGGAGCAGGGCCAAAGGGAAGATGACGGCAGGGAAGGGAAATGAAACTCAGTGATTTTGTTTTGAAATTTTCACTCAGTCTCTTAAGGGGCCCTAGGCCCCCTTTTATTTTTTTCCATATTGACGGCCACCTTTCTACTCTTCTCCAGGCCCCAGCACTACCCTCCTTCCTTTTCCTTCTCAATCTGATCATTCTTACATCTTCTTTCAGAAATTTGAAAAAGGCATATATGGTCAAGCCTTGCTGCTGGGTGAGTACCCTTCATGATTAACAGTACTTTGTGGCCATTCTATGTACCCTCTTAATTCAAAATGATTTTACTGTAACAATATACCAAAAATAAAACAAAAAATAGATTACAAATAAAGAACAAAGAAATAAAAAGCTGGCAATGCGATATTTTGGCAAAATAATAGTGCTGAGTAGGTCCAGGGTTGGAATCAGGAAAGACCCAGGATTTATCAGGTAGTGGCCATTTTCAGTCCACTAACTGGGAGCCCAAATAAAGTTAGGATTGCAAAGAGACTGTCCTAAATTTAACCAGATTGTTATCGCAGTACCAATCCAAATATTGCATTTTGGGATGCACTGGGGAGGGGGCCTAAGGCCCCGATTGGCTCAGATACCTAAGGCCCCTCTCATAGGGGGGGGCTTTAGTTTTCTGCCCAATTGGAATCTTAGGCCACTCCCAGTGCATACCAGGGGGGAGAGTGTGGCACAGTGGTTAAAGCTACAGCCTCAGCTACAGTTCAAACCCAGGCTGCTCCTTGTGACCCTGGGCAAGTCACTTAATCCCCCCATTGCCCCAGGTACATTAGATAGATTGTGAGCCCACCAGGACAGACAGGGAAAAATTCCTGAGTACCTGAATAAATTCATGAAAACTGTTCTGAGCTCTCCTGGGAGAACAGTATAGAAAATTGAATAAATAACAAAATGCTAACAAGGTGCCCAAACTGACCAGATGACCACTGGAGGGATTAAGGTATAATCCTCCTCTTAGCAACCCCAATGGTCACTGTCTCCCTCCCACTACCCAAAGATGTGAAAAAAACTCCAGTATTTCCTAACCTGTATGACAGATTCACATGGCTCACATTCGAGGGGGTGCCGAAAAGTTCTCAGCCCAACCAACTTCCTAAATCTGATGTTATTTTGCCACTGTAGCTGAAAAGAGTGTTAGTTTAGTTTTGCAAAGTGCCAATTTGCAAACTCTAATGAAATAAACTAAAATGGCACTCTTTTCAGCTACAGTGGCAAAATGACATCAGATTTAGGAAGTTGGTTGGGCTGAGAACTTTTCGGCACCCCCTCCTACATCTCCACAGCTGAGCAAAGGGGCTCTCTAAGGGTTACTGTAGAGGTACGTCACATTAAAAGTCCCACGCAGATGTCACTGTAACTTCCTTATATTGTATGGCAAAAGGATCCCTTAATGTTATAAACTTATTGATTGATTGATTGATTGATTCAATTTTATATAATGTTCTCCCAGGGGAACTCAGAACAGTTTACAGGAATTTATTCAGGTACTCAAGCATTTTTCCTGTCCGTCCCGGCAGTTTAGGCCTGGATTCTATATATGTTGCCGATATCAGTGTTATTAAGCGGCCTAAAATGCCTGCAAAGGTGCAATTCTAGCACTGAGTTTTTAGGCTCCGGTAGGTGCATTGAAACTCAGTTTAAAAAGTTGTTTAAACAACATTTTGCACTGTGCTTTGGCGCTTATCGGTGCCTAAAATATCAGCACTGTTTATAGAACCCGGGGCCTTAGGGGGAATTCTAGAAGAGGCGCCTAAAGTTAGGCACCTAACTTAATTAGTAAATTGACTTCAATTAAGAGCTTTAACAAGCTCATAATTGAAAAAAATAAAATTAATTGGAAGATCGGTGCCTATCATGCACCTATCAGCGCCTAACTCAAAAGTAAGCATGCTTATCATGGCGAAAGACTTAGTCACCACTAGACATGATTAAGTGACTTAGACACCTATAGTGTAGGCCTTTAAAACACTACTCTATATTACAAGTGCCTACGTTTTAAGTTAGGCGCAACTAAGCACAATTCTGTGTGATTAAGTGTGATTCACAAGCAACAGGCCTAACTTTAGGCGCCTATCTATTTTTTAGGTGTCAATTACAGAATCCAGCCCTTAGGGCCATATTCTATATATGGCATCTAAAAATTTGATGCCAATTAGAATGATACGTGGAGGGGCATTATCAAAAACAACATCTAAGTCCCCTTTTGGCCTAAGTCCCTATACGCACAAAGTAGGCAGCAAGGAATTGTCCATTCTAAAAAAAACATCCAAAATGAGATTTTTTTTTTTAAAAGAATGGCCTATCTGTACGTTCAGCAGTTTATTCACCCAGACCACTACTACGTGTATGTTTAGAACACATTCCCAACCAAAAAAATCACCCCAAGTCCCAAATGCCCAAAACAAGACCTTTTAGGCGAAGGAGGTGACAGTCCTTCGCCTATAAGCACGATTCTCTAACCGGTGTCTGTCATACACAACACCAGTTAGAGAATCCTGGAACCGTCCCCCGCCCCCCCCCCCCTCCAATGATCGCAGCAAGAGGGATGCCCAGTCCTTCCTGCCCAAAGCCACCACAACCCCCCTGGAATGTTCTCTTCTGCTGCAATCCCCTGAACCCTCCCTGAATGTTCCCCAGCAGGAGAGATACCCAGTCTCACCTGCCAGACACCCCCCCGAACCCCCCACGTGATCAATCACGCTCTTCACCAGCAGAAGGGATGCCCAATCCATCCTGCCGGACAACCCCTCCGAACCCCTGCATGACTGCACAACCCACCCCCGGATTCCCCCTCCACCCCCACATGTGTGGGTACCTTCTAAAGAATTGCAATTGGTGCGTGTGTGCATCACATAAGTTAGGCATACCCATTTAGACCAGCTAAAATCCTAAATGTCCATGCTTAAGTTATGCACACATAGCATGCATGCACATAATTTTTAGGAATGCCCATGATCTGCCCCTGGCCACACCCCCTTTTCAAATTTGCACACTGCCACTGGCAAGTTGTGTATGTAACTTTTAATTAGTGCCAATTATGAGGTATTAATTGACAATTATTGGTGCCGATTAGACTAATTAAGTAAGTTGCACACACACATCAGCTATGCACACCAATGTGCACGCACAAACTTAGGCACCAAATACAGAATTTGGAAGTTAATCAAATACAGTCCCATAATGCTATTCCCTTCAATCAGACTCATTCATGGTAACCAGCATTAATGTTAACCTGCATATTTTTTACCTCTGGCTCCACTGTATCCAGTAAGACCAAGTCACAAAATTACGAATGTATACCACACATTAACATCAGCCCAAGCTATTGCATGTTTGTGACTAACCTTCATGGTTACACAGGAAAAGAACTGATTGAATTAATAGAAGTTTGATATTTATGAGCTTCCTTCATCAAGGCTTCAGCCTTACTGGTCACTAGTTTCAGCTTCTGCTAATTCAACCATTATTTTCCATATGGTTTATCTAATTATGCCAGGGGTGTCCAATGTCGGTCCTCGAGGGCCGCAATCCAGTTGGGTTTTCAGGATTTCCCCAATGAATATGCATGAGATCTATTTGCATGCACTGCTTTCAATGCATATTCATTGGGGAAATCCTGAAAACCCGACTGGATTGCGGCCCTCGAGGACCGACATTGGACACCCCTGAATTATGCAATAGTGTATCTTTTACCCAAGACTATAATTTCTTGCTATTTCTGTTGAAAATGCTTACAAAAAAAGTACTGCTACTCTTTTCCCCAATTTTTAAACTTTTCCCTTGAGGACAACAGCTCTCCATTATTTTGTTCTAAAGATTTATACACACTTCTTTTTTTCTGGAAAATTTGTACTCTCTAGAAGTTATAGAAAATTAAGTCATCAAGAAAAAGATGCACTATTTTAAAATTGCAGGTTCTTACATTTTGTGACAAAAAACAGCTTTCTGTAGTTCTTTCCAAAGATTGTGATAGATGAACTACTTACCTTAAAAAAAAAAATTCTGAAACAGCTATATATCATAATTTGAAACTAGCTTTATAATTCAACTCAGAATGTACGAGGGCTATTCAAAAAGTATCAGATCCTAATTTTTCTTGCATAAACAAATAAAGCTAGGGAGGCGTGGTTTGGTGCACATATGTAGGCAACCCTAATGCCCGTGCTTGGATTTTATTCCCGCCTACAGAAGCTGTCAGTCGATGGCAGACCTCCGATGAGTGAGGAAGTGTAAGTGAGCGCCGTCTGATTTTCATTTTTGACAAAATGACAGTTGGGACCAGATTTCAGTCAAAAGAAGACATTATGCAGAATGCGACTGACCAGTTGCGAGCAATCTCAAAAGAGGCGTTACAGCACTGCTTCCGACAATGGCAGAACCATTGGAAGAAGTGTGTGGCATCCCAAGGGGACTACTTTGAAGGAGATCAGTATAAGATTGTTGTACCTGAATACAAGCATTTTATATGAATAAAGGTCAGATACTTTTTGAAAAGCCCTCATATTTGTGTCAGAATTCAGAGAGTACTTCGCTAAAGCAATTTGCTTCATTAAAATTGTACCTTGTGCCACTAAACTCATTGAGAAAGTGGAAAACGTAGTCCAGCTTCACCATCGTTCCCTAACCTTTTTGAGGACATTGATCTGATCTATTATGTCAACCACAGTTGTGTAAACTTAAACTTAAGTAAATGCTTTTAAATTATTAGGGTGGTTTTTTTTTTTTTTTGCAAAGGAAACTGCCAATAGAGGGTTTAATGTTCCAAGGATTTATGCTTTTAACTTTGAGAGTGACATTCCTAATCTGGTCTCTCTGAAAATTTACTAGGGCTGAGTACCTAAATTTATGCTCAACCTTTTATTAAACTCAAACTTACCCCCTCTTTTACAAAGGTGCGCTAAGCTTTTTAGTGCGCGCTAAACACACATGTGTTGCTAATGTAAGTTATCCTATGGATACGCTAATGGTTAGCGCACGTGTTGATTTAGCGCACGCTAAAAAGCTTAGCGCACCTCTGTAAAAAAAGGACCTTAGGAGCATAAAAGGTAGGTAGCAACAGGGATGGATTTAGGATGAGGAAAAGAAGTTAGGAGCTTAGCACACTGATTTTTAGTACTAGTCTCATAAACTAGACTCATAAATCAAAGAAATGAATGGCAGGTCCTAAATTTATACTTATATCAGAGTATGTCTATGAACTTCTTAAACATACTTTATTACCAGCCCTCTTCAAATGCTTCCAGTTTTACATGAACCTCAGCGACACCACTCAAAGCTAAAGCATGCGCAGATGCCCCCTTCCCGACACGAATTTGTCGGGAAGCTTTTCAAACCCCGGACAAAGTGCCGGGTTTTGAAAAGCTGTCTGGACCCCTGGACATGTCCTGAAAAGCAGGACATGTCTGGGGAAATCCAGACATCAGGTAACCCTACTTATAGAGTAAGCTGATCAATTGTTTTGATCCCCCTTCCCCCCAATTTTTTTTTTGGTTTTGATTTCAAAACTTTTTTGAACAATAACAATACATCTCCAGTCTTCGGATTTTCACTTCAGGACATTTCAGGAATATATTTTTTAAATTATCTTTCAGTGAAAAGCTAGGAGACATGATAGCATGTTTTATCCAATGGTTAGGAACTGTGATAGAGGAACAATTGACTAGTTCACTAAGGAGAAAAAGCCTTGATATAGCCATGATACAACCTAGGGCAGCGGTCTGAACTTGCGGCCCTCCAGGTGCTATTTTGCGGCCCGCGGTCTGGACGCGATGATCAACTGCTCCCTTGCTCCAGTTGATTGTTTCGGTCAAAGCTGCGGCCAGCGGCGGTTCCTCGCGCCATCCACACCAGCATTTCTCTTCCCCCTTCTATGCAGCAGAAGCATTTCTCTTCCCCTTCCCTCCCTCTCCCTTTCCCTGTGCAGCAGCAGCAGCATTTCTCTAGGGTCCCCCTTTTCTATGCAGCAGAAGCATTTCTCTTTCCCCTCCCCTTCCGTTCCCTTCCTTGTGGAGCAGCAGCGTGTCTGGCCGGCTCCCTTGCTCAGTCGAACGCTCCATTCAAAGCCATGGGTGGCGGCTCCTCGCGCTATCCACTCCTGCATCTGAAGCCTCTCTGACATCACAACATCAGAGAGGCTTCTGATGCAGGTGCGGATCTCGCAAGGAGCCGCCACCCGCAGCTTTGAATGGAATGATCGATTGAGCAAGGGAGCCGGCCAGACACGCTGCTGCTCCACAAGGAAGGGAACGGAAGGGGAGGGGAAAGAGAAATGCTTCTGCTGCATAGAAAAGGGGGACCCTAGAGAAATGCTGCTGCTGCTGCACAGGGAAAGGGAGAGGGAGGGAAGGGGAAGAGAAATGCTTCTGCTGTATAGAAAAGGGAGACCCTAGAGAAATGCTGCTGCTGGTGCACAGGGAAAGGGAGGGGGAGGGAAAGGGGAAGATAAATGCTTCTGCTGCACAGGAAAGGGGGAAGGGAAATGCTGCTTCTGTTGCTGCTGCACCCAATTGGGGAAAGAGAGGGAAGGAAGGAGAAGGAAGACAAGGGAGAGGAGAGGAATAAGAGATGCCAAGTTCATGGGAGGGAGGGAAGGAAAGGAGATACCAGACCATGGAGGGGGAGGGATAGATGCCAGGGCATGGGGGGAGGGAAGGAGACAGATGCCAGACCAGGGGAGAGAAAGGAAGGAAAGAGATGTCAGAGCATGGAAATAGGACGGAAGAAGAGAGAGATAGGAAGGGAAGGCAAGACATGGAAATGGATGCAAGGCAGAAAGTGAAGACGGAGAGAAAAACAGTCAAAGGACAAGAAGGCCCTAGAAACATAGTTAAAAGCACAGAAAAATAAAGTCACCAGCCAACAAAGGTAGGGAAAATGATTTTATTTTCAATATAGTGATTGAAATGTGTCAGTTTTGAGAAAGGAAAGATATTAAACTTTAAATGTGAGGGCTGCAGAAAAAATAGTTAATGACAATTTTGCATAAGTATAACTCTTTATAGTTTATATATCTTTCCTTTTAACTGTTAAAGGAAAGTTTTATAAACTATAAAGAGTTTTACCTCATGCAAAATTGTCAATTCTTTAATAAAACATTAACTATTTTTTCTGCGGCCCTCCAAGTACCTACAAATCCAAAATGTGGTTCCACAAAGGGTTTGAGTTTGAGACCACTGACCTAGGGTACTTTCTGTGTCTAACCCCCTCTTTTATTAAGGTGCGCTAACCGATTAGTGCATGCTAAACGCTAATGCTTCCATAGACTGTGCATGCTTTAGTGTTTAGCACACGCTAATCGGTTAGCGCACCTTAGTAAAAGAGGGCCTAAATGCTTAGTTATTTATTTATTAAGGTCATGCTTATATGAATAGAATATTTATTATTTTAGTGGTTTATTTGGACACATATTTTGTTGTGATTGCAAATTTATTTATTTTATTGGGGGGGGGGGTTATAGTACAGGTTTGCCCCCAATGCAGGAAATGTAGGCCAAAACACGAGCACGTTAGGCACATTTTTAAATTCAACCATTAATAGTTTTGTTTCTCCTATCCACCATGTCCACTTCTACAATTTCTTTCCAAGGACATCAGGAAATCTTTCGTATCAACGCCATTTCTAGTACAAATCTTTAAGGGAGAAGCCCCCCAGCCACTGAAGAGCATTGTACAAACATTATTCTCATTTATACATTTATTATGTTAAAATCCAATAAAAATATATATATATTTTTTTAAATTTCTTTATTCATTTTAAAGCTATAAGTAAGTGCAAAATAAAATACAATCATATAATTCTATAAAAGCACTTAAATACAATTACAATTATAATCTATGACAAAAAAATATCACACAAACCCCCCCCTCCACCCCCCCCCCATAATTATATCTAAGAACTACACTCAAATTGAGAATTGAAAAATACATTCCAACCCGCCTTCCCACCCACCCACCCTGGACGTGTATGACCAAAGGGCATAATCAGCAATCACTCTTTGCAAAATTTTGTCAATGAATCCCAATATTTTAAAAATTAAAATTAAGATATTCAAACAAACATTATTCTCATTGAGTCTGAGTCATACAGTCACAATTCATTCCACTTTACCCCTCTCTTGGCTCCTTGTATCTTCCTGGCACTGTTACTTTATTTATTGACTTCACATGTTACAGCTTCTGAGATAGTAGGATTGTATCTGGGACATATCAATAGTGGCTCTTTTGTGACAGCCTAAGAAATAAAGGTAATATTTAATTTCATTTAATTTCCATGTAACCCAACAACAAGCTGAAGGTGAATCATACTGAACAAATTAGCAATCAGTAATTGGCTTACAAACAAATTCATCACTTAAATTATTTTTTGAATAGCCAGTTCTTTAAGGCTTATTGACATGAGTTGTCATTAGCTGGAGTGACAATGAAAGAGAGTTCAAGAGTCCTGGAGCCATTCCTCTGCAGTGATGCTTTCAGTAGGAAATAATTGGGTAAATGCATACAAAACCCATAAAAAATCCAGAAACCTCAAAACATGAGGCAACCTTTTTAGATAGTGGATCTGCACATAGCAGGAGTGTAGGAAAATCACTCCTGCCCCGGTTCAATGCTGGACTGCCAGGGCTTTCAAGGTACGCCTTCTAGAGGTCTGGGAGGCAGTACAAAGATGGGATGTTTCAGAGTCGGCCAGTATAGAAGGTAGGAGGGATCCCTCCTAACCTGGTTCACCACTGGACCACCAGGGTTTATGGCAGGCCCAGAGAGATGCCTGCAAGGCACCAGGGGAGGGAGGACAGGGTGCAGAGCTTATCAGTCAGGGGAAGAAGGGAGTGGGGCTGAGTAAGAGCTTAGTCGGGCAGAGCACTTGAATATAAACCCTTGTTTTAGATTTGAGTTAACCGTTTTTCCCCTTTTTTAGGAGAAAATAAAGTTACCTTGGTTTATATTCAGATCAGTTTATATTCAAGTATAAACAGTAAAAATGCACTGAGGCCGGGACTCTATAAACAGCACTCTTGGTGGCGGCTAACTAAAAGACAGCCACCGATCGCATGTCAATCATGCAACAGCACCGTTTATAGAACTGAGGCTTCGTGAAAGGTAGATGCCAGAAATGTAGGCCAGGTTGAAAGGGTGACAGCGAAAGCTAGAAGGATGCTAGGTTGCATAGGGAGAGGTATGGCAAGTAGGAAAAAGAAGGTATTGAAGCCCCTGTATAAGACTCTGGTGAGACCTCATTTAGAATATTGTGTACAATTCTGGAGGCCGCACCTTCAAAAAGATATAAAAAGGATGGAGGCGGTCCAGAGGAAGGCTACTAAAATGGTATGTGATCTTCATCTTAAGGCGAATAGGGACAGACTTAAAGATCTCAATCTGTATACTTTGGAGGAAAGGCGGGAGAGGGGAGATATGATAGAGATGTAATGTAAATGCGGCACCTACCTTTCATGTGAATCGTGGCTATGAAGGCACTTTACGATGGGCCTGAATGTTTTTGTAGGATTGATTTGTACTTATCCAGCTTATTTAGTTTTCCCAACAGGTTTATTGATATTCTAATGTGGCCATTTCCTAGGTAGTGTTTTGTGGTGTGACTCCTGGAAGTTAGTGCCTTTATGGTATATTAGATTTGCCATATAGGTGTCCTCATATGCTTTGACGGACAACATTGACCAGTTTTATAGCTGATCTCTGGACCAACTTCATTCTGGTTTTCTTTTGTTTTAAATCTCTTTCAAGATGCAATCTCAAAATTACTTCACCAGAAACTTATTCAAAGGCACTATTACTTTTTCTTTTTTTGCTGGTCATTCCTCTCTCTATGTACCTCAACATACTTCTGACTTTGGCAATTGCCTTTTCCACCTGTTTGGCCACCTTAAGTTCATCCGCTACTATTGCCTTCAAGTCTTGCTGATCTTTCATACACAGAAGTATTTCATCCTCTGTACTATATCGTTTCCTAGAATTTTTGTAGCACTAGTTCATGGCCCTGCAAAGAATCTTAGTTGCCAGTTTCTGAACCATTCTTCAAGCTTTGCTAGATCCCTCCGCATGCTGTCCACACTCTCTGGAGAATCTACCCTATTATAGAGTTTGGCATCATCTGCAAAGAGATAAACCTTACAAGACAGCCCTTCCACAATATGACTCACAAAGATGTTAAAAAGAGCTGGCCCAAAGACCAATCCCTGCAGAACACCACTGATAATATCCTTTTCCTCAGAGTGAACTCCAATTATCACTACTCTCTGGTTCCATTCACTGGTTTCTAACCCAATCAATTACTTTGGGCCTATTCCGAGGGCACTCAGTGTATTTCAGTTGCCTATTCAGAACTATGTCAAAAAATCTCAGAATAAATCCATATTTTTTTTAAATTCCTCCCCTTCTCACCACATTAAAAGAATGCCTGGAGCTAACCAATGCAAATACTGTTAAACCACAGGAAAAATAAGTGGAAAGGCAATAACATACATATATTTCTGATGAAAATAAAATGGCGGCGGCATGAAAGCAGTCAATGCTAGAGCTCCATCTTACCTTGCAACTTCATTTATTTTTCTTTGGAGCCTTACTGCTGTTGCTTATTAGGTAATATGCCCCATAGCAAGCGCAAGGGCGTTATCCAGCAGGACCGTCCTACACCTGGACAAATGCAGCTCACCGGCTGTAATAGATTGGAGAATCCCTGATGCAGCACCGATGGAGGGAGACATCGGAGCCTTGGAGTTTGAAACATCACTTTTTCCTCCCCCCTCCCCCCCCAGCAGTGCGATCGCAGCCGAACACGGCTATGGAAAGTATGGGCGGTGTGACTTCTTGAGAGCCGATAAGCTCGATGCATTCACACAGAGGAGGGCACCACGCAGCATAGGATGCCAAATCGACTACCTATCAAGGAGCAAAGGGAACTGACTCCTCGACTGCGACTCTTCAGAACATATAGAATGTACTCCAAAAACTTGAAGCTGCTTCCACAAAATCTACAGAAGACATTTCAAAAGTCGTGAGTAAACTAGATGACTTGTCCAATTTGGTTCAAAATATTAAGCTTGAAACTAATTTGAAATTTGAGAACATTGAAAAAGAGATTTCCTCACTACAGAATGTTTCCTCTAATGTAGCAAAGGACAGACTTTTTCTTCAAAGAAAAATTGAACAGTTGGAGAATTTTAATAGGCATCTTAATCTACGCTTATTGAACTTTTCTAAAATGGCCTTCTACACACCAATTGAAATGTTTAAAAGATACCTCAAGGAGACTTTGTTCACCCTCTCCAAGGTAAGAAGAATGAGAGGGCACTCTCTACAGACCAATTGCTTCCATACCACTCATTGTAAAGATCATGGAGGGGCTGGTACACTCCCAATTAATGGAATATCTAGACCAGTTCTCACTCCTTCATGAGACTCAATCCGGCTTTAGACCGCTTTTCAGCACAGAAATGGCAATTGCGGCCATCTTAGATTACTTGCACCTACTTTTAAGCAAAGGTCTCAGTGCCCTGATCATGCAATTCAACATGAGCTCTGCCTTTGACCTTGTAGACCATGCGAAAATGCTACAGTGTCTAGACGCTATTGGCATCAGAGGCGAAGTGCTAAACTGGTTTCATGGTTTCCTTTCATCCCGAACCTATCAGGTTCGCTTCAACAATGATCTCTCCAACACCTGGAGCAACCCATCCGGCGTTCCGCAAGGGTCCCCACTATCCCCTCTGCTTTTCAATATCTACATGACCTCACTGAGCGTTCAATTAACCCAGCTGGGGATAGAATTATTCAGTTACGCTGATGACTTCACGATTATTATTCCATTTGCCAACTCCATCTCGGAAACAATTCCAAAAGCATCAGAAACCATAAACTTGATGGAGCATTGGATGACAGACTTCAAACTCAAGCTCAATACTGAGAAGACAAAATTCTTTGTCGCTTCACCGTGCCCTCTTGACACCAAAACTCCACTAGACATCAACAAACATAACTACCCCATACAGCCCACCATTAAAATACTGGGTGTAACTCTGGACCAATGCCTTACCATGAAAGACCAGGTGGACTCCCTAATCAAAAAAGGTTTTTTCACCCTCTGGAAACTCAAATCCATTAAAGCATACTTTGATAACTCTGCCTTCAGAATCCTGGTACAATCCCTCGTATTAAGTCAACTCGACTACTGTAACATCACCTACTTAGCAATCCCCCAAAAGAATATGCGACGCTTACAACTAATGCAAAACACTGCGGTCAGACTAATCTTCAGTCTAAAGAAGTTTGATCACGTGACGCCATAGTTCAAACAGCTACACTGGCTGCCGATGGAAGCTCATGTAAAGTTTAAGTTCGCCTGCCTCTGTTTTAAAGTTTTTTACGGTCTAACCCCTAAATACATCACTGACCTCTTCTCCTTCTCAGCCAACAAACACAAGAGAAGCTCCCACTTGCACTTCGTTTCTCCCCCGGTTAGAGGATGCAAACTAAAAAAACACTATGAGCATCTTCTCTCACATCAAGCTGCTCTATGGGATAAAGACCTAGAACAACTCTTATTGCCCACCACTTATGAGATATTCAGGAAACGCCTCAAAACTCACCTATTCCTGAAATACCTAGACAGCTGACCCACTTCTCTCTTTCCCCTCTCTAAGGTGCTCCTGCCCTTTCTCCCCATTGTTCCCACATCCCTTAAGTTAACTCAACTTTTATGTCAACTCAACTTGTATTTCACTAATCTTCCTTTTGTACTTCCTTTTGTAAACCGCATAGAACTTAACGGTATTGCGGTATATAAACTGTTATTATTATTATTATTATTATTAAAGCTGAAAGGGGATAGATTCCGTACAAACGTAAGGAAGTTCTTCTCCACTCAAGAGAGTGATAGAAAACTGGAACGCTCTTCTGGAGTCTGTTATAGGAGAAAACACCCTCCAGGGATTCAAAACAAAGTTGGACAAGTTCCTGCTAAACTGGAACGTATGCAGTTGAGGCTGGACTCACTTAGAGCACTGGTCTTCGACCTGAGGGCCACCGCGTGAGTGGACTGCTGAGCAGGATGGACCACCGGTCTGACCCAGCAGCGACAATTCTGAACATTTGCCACCCGTAAATAAAATTATTTACCTAAGAATTTAGGTAAAATTATTTACCTAAGAATTTAGAAAAACAGTCTGGTAATCAACCAGATAACCCGCAACCATATGACCTGAATGATATAACTGGTATATTAGAGAGTTCCCAGGAAGAAATTGAATATCGTGGAACATTTATAGTTTCTATGGTATTTGAGCAGGATTTGAATGCCATAATGGAAGCTTTTTTTCAATCTTCACAAAGTTTATTCCTGGGACAAAAACTTTGGATTTACCCTGATGTGACAAGACCGTAGAAAGTTGTTTCTAGCTATGCAGGATGAAGTGTTATAAATGGGAGCTACTTTCCTACTAAGTTATCTTTGCAAATGCCTCCTCAGATATGCAGGGACTAAATATGTGTTTTTTGTTCCAGAACAACTTTGACATTTTCTGGATACAAAGTTTAAATTAAGTTAAATACGCGCTGCAAGAAAAGTTGGCTGTGTACACGTTAAGCCTTTTCCTTAGTTTTGTTGGATTTAAAATAGAGATCTCCTAACAGAGCTCGACTCAGTTCACAAATAATTAAGATCAGAATATATAAAAGAATACAAACCTGAGAAAGTGAATGTGAAAATGCTATCAATTCGTCACTTCAGTAGGTAAACCATTACGATATTGTGTGAACAACATAGTTTTTAGTGCTTTACAAAATTGTTGTAGCTGACCTATCAATCTTACAGAGTCAGGGAGTTTGTTCCAAGTTTCTACCAGTTTGAACACAAGATTTTTTTCCCCGTGTCATTCTCTACTTGGAGCCAGTGAAGCTTTCTCAACAAAGGAGAAACATGGTCGTACTTTCTTTTCCCGAAAATAAGTTTAGTTGCCGTGATGATGTTTGCTATTACCTCTTATTTGTGGGTCCACAACAACTTGCTGCTTCAGCCTCAAAATATCACAAAGCCTGTATTGCTCAATTTTTTTTTTGTATGGAATTTGCAGTTCTATACTACTGCTACTATTACTACTTATTAGCACTGCTAGACGTACGCTGCACTGTGCATTAAACATGTAAGAGACAATCTCTGCTCAATAGAGTTTACAATCTAAAACAGACAACCAGGACAAATAGGGGTTCGGGAATTGATCAATAACTCTGAAGGATAGATTCTGGAAAAGTGGCAGTGATACAGAATATATGCTTTTTCACATCAGTACAGGTCAAAAGGAGAACTAGCAAATAGAATTGGTGACTCTGAGAAAGAGACCAAGATGTGACATCATTAGCACAAACAGTGAGCACATTAACCCTAGGACATCTTAGAAAAGGTTTGATTATCGCCGCAAGACATCCAAGTTCAGCATGCTGAAAGCTCGCCCAAAACACACCCATAACATGCTTCCCAGCATGTCCCCTGGAACCCTGGATGCATAGCAGGAAAAATGTCTCGCTAGACATCCAAGAAAATGGTTCCCAGAAGAATTCAGGGAAATTCTACTTACACCTATCCCTAAAGGAGTAGATCTAGACCTTAAGGGTACATATTGCATTAATGTTTAGACCAGGAGTTTCCAATCTCGGTCCTCGAGATCCTCAGTCTAGACGAGGTTACGGTAGCAGTGAATAGAAACATAGAAACATAGAAATTGACGGCAGAAAAGGGCTACAGCCCATCGAGTCTGCCCATACCAATGACCCACCCCCTGACTCCTACTCTCCCAGAGATCCCACATGAATATCCCATTTTCTCTTGAAATCTAACACGCTGCTGGCCTCAATCACCCTCTGAGGCAGCTCGTTCCAATGATCTACCACCCTTTCAGTGAAGAAGTACTTCCTCGCATCACCCTGAAATTTCCCTCCCCTGATTTTCAGCGAGTGACCTCTGGTTACTGAGGGCCCTATAAGACTGAAGATATCATCTTTCACCTCTATACGCCCAGTAATATACTTAAAGGTCTCAATCATGTCCCCTCTCTCTCTTCGCTCCTCCAGTGAGTACATCCGCAGTTTTTTTAACCTTTCTTCATACGTGAGTTCCCTGAGCCCCAAAACCATCCTGGTAGCCATTCGCTGAACCGACTCAATTCTCAACACATCTTTTCGGTAGTGTGGTCTCCAGAATTGAACACAATACTCGAGATGAGGTCTCACCATGGATCTGTACAGCGGCATTATGACTTCAGGTTTTCTGCTGACAAAACCCCTACGGATACAGCCCATCATTTGTCTTGCCTTGGACGATGCCTTCTCTACTTGATTGGCATTAGATTATTTGCATACACTACCTCCCTTGTTTGCAGATAGATCTCATACGTGTTCATTATGGAAATCCTGAAAGCCTGAGTTGGCAAGGGCCAAGGTTGGTCAACCCTGGTTTAGCTCATCTACTGAATCCTCTGTTATAAATGTCACCGCACCCCATTGAAATTTTGTAAGTCTTGCGACTGCATGAGAAGGCAAGCCTAACAAAACTAGATTGCAGTAATCTAGGTGGGGAATCACTACTGGCTGAACTGTACCTTTAGAATAGATTTTAGTGGATGGCTACTAAAAAATTGGTCAATAGTCTTTGTGGCACAAGGGAGCATGAGTATTTATTCTTCTAGCAGGAGAGAAAAAATGTTTGACAACCACTGTCTAATTGGTGTAAAGTTCATCATGACAGGTCATTTTACTGCAGGAAAAAAAAAATGTGAGAAGCAACTTCTGAATGTAGCCGGCCAAGTCAAGGACAAAGAGATATTTGATGTTTTTAGACATCGTGTGCAGCCTGCACATCATGTATCAAAATACCTGTAACTCATATTTGAGAATTTCCAGCAAAACTATGTTTTCCTAAGGCACACTGGCCGTTTTAGCGCACGCTAAATATTAGTACGTACTAAACGCTAATGCGTCCATTATAGTCTATGGACACATTAGTGTTTAGCGCACGCTAAAACTGACCCCTATCTGCAGATGGTGACAAATTATTTTGTAAATCCTGCAATGTTGTCCTTAATCATGACTGTCGATCTGTAATTTTGGATCATTTTGAGTCCACAAAATAAAAGACGAAGGAAGATGATGCACTTACACAGGATGGCGGAATTAAATGTCAAAGACCATCACAACAACGCTGACAAACAGCACACAGGCAGTAAAGAAATGTGTGGATGTGCGCAGAAATTTGAGAATGGTAGTAGAAAAATATAGCAGGATACTGGGTTTGATGGACCTTTGTTCTCATTGCCTAATGCTTTCTTCTTATTCATTGTGAGTCACTTCAGATAAAGACACTCAAGAATTCTTTTTGCCTCTTTCAGATTTCTAAAGCAGGGGTGACAACACTAATGTCAATATCCCACCATTTTTTAGCCTAAGTGGTTTATATTCAGGTACTCAAGCATTTTTCCGTCTGTCCCGGTGAGCTCACACTCTAACTAATGCACCTGGGGCAATGTCCAGGGTCACAGGAAGCAGCTCTAGGGTGCTGAGGCTGCAGCTCTAACCACTGCACTGCACAATCCCCCTATCCAAAGCTAAACACCCGCTTGTGAGAGAATTTCATGACTGCAAGCTTCACAACTAACTGAGACATACTTACCTGATGTGTATTTTGAAGTAAAGGGAAACTTAAAACTGATCCTTAAACAGAATATTACAATTATCTTTGATGAATCTTGCAATGATGATGCAAGATCAGTTCTCAATATACTGTTTGCACCATTAGAACTCAATTCTAGTGGACAAATTATGTCTTTTTGGGGAGAGGTTGTTTTTAGAAGCTGTTAATCACTCAAGTATTTCCAAGCTGTAATCAAAGCAGTAAATGAGTATGAGATAAATTATGGCAATGTTTTACTAATCAATACCGATAATACTAGTTATATGAAAAAAAGCATTTGATTCTGTATTTTCTACTCTGTTTCCAAATTCTGTACATATCATTTGCTTGGCACAAACTGATAACATGATTGGTGAATCATTCCAAAAGCCTTTCCAGTTAGTGGATTTATTTGTAAGATGCTTCAAAAATATGTTCTACAATTTTGGTAGTAGCATTTCTCCGATTTATGGACAAAAAGCTAAAAGAGAAATGTCCAACTAACAAAGGGTCATTTTTGAAAAGGACATCTAAGTCCAATTTGGACATTACCGTTAAATGTCCAAAGTCAAAAGCACAGAAACATCTATTTTCTAAACCAAAACTGCTAGACAGCCAAAACATTTTTTAAATCATCTCTTTGGATGTTTAGGCCGACATGATGTCCAACCTGTAGGACACCTAACTTTATACCCCATTTTTGATCAAAGAAATGTTCAAATTAGAAACGTCCAAATCCAGACCATTTGGACATGGAAGGGGCCAGCATTGTGATGGACTGGCCACACAGACATACCAACAGAGCAGTGGGACACCTTAGAAGTCACTGCTGTGAACTTTACATAAAAAGTGCCAGAAGTACATCTCACCATATACCCCTTATAATTTATGCTGATTATGATAATTTATACCCCCTCCCCCCCCCACACACACACAAAACCTTCTATACCTACCTGTCTACCATCCCAATAGCCCTCATGGCTACAGGTAGCACCTATATGGCAGTAGAATAGGGTTTTGGTGGGTTTCAGTGGACTCATACTTTTCACCATAAATGTCGTGGTCAGAGTAGCTTATTGGCATGGGTCTTCCTCTCTGTGGTTCAGTAGCTCATCCACCAGGTTACTTAAGATACCTGTGTGATGCTCTACTAGACTTTCCCATACCAAGTGCTCTATTCTTCAGATTTTTTAGGTATGGGAGGGGGTTAGTGGGGTGATCATACCTTAATGTATCCAGTGATCATCTGGTCAATTTGGGTACCTTTGTGTCACTTAGATGCTTCTAAAACAGGCCTTCTCCAAACATCTACAGTAAATTCCATCCAGACATCTTAGAAAAGATTTGATTATCTCTACAAGACATCCAAGTTAAGCATGCTGAAAGCCCGCCCAAAACACACCCATAACATGCCTCCCAGCATGTCCCCTGAACTCCGAATGCATAGCAGGAAAAAATGTCTTGCTAGACATCCAGGAAAATGGTTCTCAGAAGAATTCAGAGAAATTCTATTAACACCTACTCCTAGGAGCAGATCTAGACCTATCCCGAGTTGCGAGCTATAGACCAGTAGCAAGCATACCATTCATGACGAAGTTGACAGAGTTTATAGTTGCCACCAACTAAAATATTACATTTCCCTTCAAACATTACATTTCCTACATTACTATTACCCTTCAAACATGGGTTCAGAAATTAACACAGTACAGAAACATGATTGATTGATCTGATAGTGAGAGTTAGATCAGTATTAAGCACAGGTAAAGAAATGTAACTACTACAGTTTGATGTTTCAGTAGCATTTGACATGGTCAACCACATTCTGATGCTAAATAGACTAGCTGAAATAAAAATCTCAGGAATTGTATTACAATGGTTCCAAGGCTTCCTGAAGAAAAAAATACTACAGAGTGTTAAAAGAAGGAGACTATTGGTCTTTACCATCCGGAGTACCACAAGGATCTCCCATCTTACCACTATTGTATAACATCTACATGACCATATTGAACTTGATAAACCTCAGACCAGGGGAATGGCTTTTCTCATAAGCAGATGATGTCTTTCCCTGCAAATCTGAACCAAGCGAGTATGATTACAATATTGTCCAGAACACTAATTAAAGTGCAAGAATGGGCTGGAAGATACTCTCTCAAACTAAACACTGTAAAAAACCTCTATTATTGTTTGGGTGACACACACCCCTAATCCCATTTACTATTACTCTGACAACTCAAACCTGCTTCAACATTAAGAAAGCCTCCAAAGAACTAGGAGTCACTTTAGATAGCTTGTTAAGTTTTGAAGATCATGATAACAACTTAGTCCAAAAATCCTTTCTTACTCTGCAAAAACTAAGAAGGGTAAGACACTACTTCTTCTAACAGCACTAGAGGATACTAGTGCAATCAATGATATTGTCACTACTAGACTACTGCAATGGTCTACTCTCTGGTAACTCCGTGAAATTAATGAAAAAACTCCAACTGATACAAAAAAATGAAGTAAAACTCATATACTAGAAATCAAGATTTGAACATGTCTGACCACTGCTTATAGACCTACACTAATAACCGATAGGAAAGAGAATAGAATTCAAACTACATTGCATAGCATTTAAAACTATATGGTGATGTCCTTCATAGCTTCCCCAGATTTACTGAACTCTAACAACCTGATTCTATTGTTCCCAACTCTGAAAGATATAAAATACAAGACATCTCACAGTAAATCAACAACCAAATAGCAAAAGTGTGGAACTCACTTCCTATAATAATTCACACAACCACAGTATACGTGGAGGGGCATAATTAAAAAACCTGTTTAAGTCCCCTTTTGGCCTAGGCCCTAAATGCTGAAAGTAGAAGTAGGGAAAATGTCCATTCTCAAAAAAAACATCCAAAATGAGAATGGCCTACCTCTATGTTCAGCTGTTTAAACACCCAGACTATCACTACATCTACACTTAAGACACATTACCAACCAAAAAACAGTATAAGTCCCAAACGCCCAAAACCAGGCCTTTTAGATGAAGGAGGAGCCAGTCCTTTGCCTAAAAGCTGGATTTGTAACCGGCGTCTATAAAAAACAACACCGGTTACAGAATACACACACATACACAGCAACGATCACCGCAGGAGAGATAGCCAATCTCTCCTGCCGTGATCCACACAAACACACACACACACACACCAACAAGATCAGGCAGGAGGGAGCTCAACTCCTCCTGCCCCAATACAGCTTCGTGATCGGCTCGGGGAGGAGGGAGCCAAAGCCCTCCTGCCCTGACGCAGCCCCGCATCCCCCCCCCCCAATTTGACATGGGCAGGAGGGAGCCCAACCCCTCCTGCCCCAGTGATCCCCCGACTCGATCCGGTCAGGAGGGAGCCCAATCCCTCCTGCCCTGGCGAAACACTCACCCCCCGATACCATCCGGGCAGGAGGGAGCCCAACCCCTCCTACCATGGTGAAACCCCCATCCCCACTAAGATACGGGCGGGAGGGATCCCAGGCTCTCCTGCCCATGACGCACCCCCCATGACCGCCCCCTGAACCCCCGATCGGCCCCCCAAACCCCCCCACCCGCCGACCTCACAACACCCCTCACCAACCCTGCGACACCACCCTCACCTCCGACACCCCGTACCTTAAAAAAGTTGGACGGATGGACGGGTTCTAAGCCCGTCTGTCCAGCAGGCCCGCCATCCACAGAATGGCGGACTTTAGGGCCTGATTGGCCCAGGCACCTCAAACCCTACACACAGGAGGGGTCTTAGGAGCTTGGGACAACCGGATTGGCCCAGGCACCTAAGGCCCCTCCTGTGGGTGGGGTTTGAGGCACCTGGGCCAATCCTGCCCTAAGACCCACCATTCTACGGATGGTGGGCCTGCCGGACAGACGGGCTTGGCACCCGTCCATCTGGCCAACTTTTTTAAGGCACAGGGGGGTGTCAGGGGTGGGGAGTGATGTGGCATGGTCGGCAAGGGTATCATGAGGTCGGCAGGTGGGGAGGGATCGAGGGGCCAATCAGGGGTTCAGGGACAGTCATGGGGGGGGGTGCATCATAGGCAGGTGGGCCTGGGATCCCTCCTGCCCTTATCGGTTATCTTTTGTGAGATAATTTTGGCCATAGGCCTTAGTAAAAGGGCTCCTTAGAGTAACTTCAAGAACTTTCTAAAACTTTCCATCAATATAAATAGTAGTACAGTATAATGATCTTAAACCCATTGGCTCAGTTCAGTTCCAACTAAGTGGTAACATATCTGCATTGTTTTAGATGGCATTCAGAGGCTGCAAACATCCGGCAGATGCATTTTGCTATGTATGCGGCCAATTTTTCAAGACAAGAGGGAAAAAGTATTCCACAGAAGCATCTGCTAAGATGTACAATGCCTATAAGGCATATTTTGGCATGCTTGTTATGGATCAAGACAAACCTTGGGCACCTCACTTCAGAAGCGAGCACTGCCAAAAAACTCTGGAAGGTAAGACAATTTTGTTTCTCACTAGGATGGCAGAATTGTTTGCTATAAAATTTCATAGAATGTTTAATTTTTGTTAAATATTTAAATATTCAAACTTTCAAAACTCTTTGAAAATATATATGAAATATGTTGAGAGACTCTCTTACAGATTAGTCATAGGTGAAATAAATTTATTGTTTTCCTTACCACAGATTTTGTTGTGTTCTTCTACATAATAGTACGGAGGGAAAAGAGAGCCATGAAGTTTGCTATCCCAAGAATTTAGTGGGAACTAGAGAATGACATGGTGACTTCTACTTGTGTTTAGAACTGGGGAAAATATTGACTGGTTACTGTGGGTACGGGGACAAGGCCATTCATTGCCTTGTGGAGCAGTGAATGGGCTTGTCCTCGCAGTAAAGGATCTGCCACGAGTTGCCTCCCTGCCCACCCCTCCTGGTCACCAGCCCCCCTCTCAATCACAGGTACAGCAGCAGCCCTCCCTCACTCCCTATCATGGATCCAACAGCCCTCGCACCCTCCCTCCCTGGCTTCCGATCACAGGTGGCAAAAAAAAAAAAAAACAGACTCACCTGGGTTGGCCCTTCGTGCCTCCAAGGGTGGGCCTATCAGCCTCTTAAAATCTTCCTTCATGCAGTGCTGCTCCGGAACCTTCTTGTGGCCGAGTCCCTCCTTCCGTTGGTTGAGAATCTAGTGAAGAATTACAGTAAAATGGGCTGTAGGATGTCTCTCAAAGTCAATGTCCTTGATGCTTATCTTGAGACATTCAAGGAGAACATGAAAGCATACTCAGAGGACCAAGGTGAGCACTTCCTTCCACCAGGATATACTGACTTTGAATACCTCTACCAAAGACAATATAATGAGAACATAATATAATGAGAATACAAAATACTGCAATAAAACTCATTTATAAAATAGGCAAATATGATCATGTTACTCCGCTTTTGAAAGATGCACACTGGTTACCAATCGCACACCGCATAACCTATAAAGTCATCCTGCTTACTTTCAAAATAAATCTCACACACCAGCCTTTATATCTTCATAAACTACTTATCCCCCATAGCTCTCCACGAATTCTGAGGTCTACTGACCAAAAACTATTACGAATCCCTTCTATCAAAGAATTCTATAATACTCGAAAAATAAATTTTACAGTTGTTGCCCCTACATTATGGAATGCATTACCTCAACAACTTAGAGAAGAACAACATCTAGATAAAATCAAGATCAAGTTGAAGACATTTCTATTTCAAGATGCATTTGCCTCTTCTTAGTTTTTTTGTTTTTTTTTGCCTCTTCTTAGTTTTTTTTTTTTTTTTTTCTCTTTTCCTCCCATTTTCTTTGTTCTTAAACTCTTCCGATTCCAATTCATGCAACCAACCGCTTTAAAAAAGCGATCCTATCCAATATGTTTTTTCCCATCCCCACTTCTCCCTTTCTTCTCTAAAATATGTAACTTTCCCCCTCCCTTTCCCTCCTATCCGCATGTTCAAGTTAGTTAAACTATGTCTTTAATGTTCACTCACTATATTTTATATTTAAAATTTTTATAAATCTTATTGTAAACCGGCCAGATACTTTGTGATGGTCGGTATATTAAAAAGTTAATAAACTTGAAACTTGAAACTTGAGACTACATCTGGGGGCTGATTCATGAAAGTGACTTACAATTTATTTGCAAATCTCCAAAAACTACTCAGTTCTAAATCGGCGTTCGCCTCTGTATAACTTCAACATAAATGCATTTTAATTGTGATTTATATGTTGCTTTTGTAACTTTGACTTTGATTTTGTAAGAATGAAAAGTTGAAAATTTGGCCTTGACACTTTTTAAATCTGTAAATTGCAAAATCTGACCATCCTGGTCACAAAAGTAAGGTTTTATGGAAATATCAGACAGACACTCTCTGTACTTTTTAGGCAGAGCAATTAGGAAATTAAACTTACTGTCCAGGAACAAAAATCGTGCTATGTGATGTAATACAAGTCACCCGAAACAGAGTGTTAATGGTCAGCTGCTATTTATGATATATTACCTCAGAATCTATGTATAATTTGATAACAATTTGATAACTTTATGTAGCATGTATAATTCTGTGTAACATAAATATTTAACTCAATACAAAATTCTATGTAACAATATGTTGCCTTTAACCTGCCTAGAACTCTAATTAATGAGTATTCGGTGGGATATAAGATTGGAAATAACATAGCATAATTTAAATCAATTCAATATTTTTTTACAAAAACAAATTCATATTTCTGTATTCAGTTGTGATACTGTTTCTATGTTCATTTATTGTATCATCTGCACTTAACACAGCAAGGAGAAAGCATGTGTTACTATGATAGGTTTCTACATTATGGGCTCCTTTTACGAAGGTGCGCTAAGGGGCTCATAATTTAAAAAAAAAAAAGTCTATAAAGTGGCCTAAATGGCTACTTGGACAATCAAAAAGCCTGATCGTCCAAGTACCCATAATCAAAGCTGGATTTAGATGTATCTAAAACCAACTTAGGCCTTCCCCTGTCTCTAAATGCACAGAGAGAAAAGAGGTGTTTTTAGAGGAGGGGAAAGGGCAGGCGGTGAGCGGGAGGTGGGCTGACCTACATCTAGGCGTACAACACGTATAACCAAAACATTTGACAGGTTGCCTAGTCGGCACTTATACGTTTTGACTTAGACCAAGTCAAAACAGGTATAAGTGCTGAAAAAGGGGCCGCTGAGCTGATGGCGGCTGGTGCGATCAGTTCAGCGGCCCGGCAACCTACCCACCCTCCACCACAACCATCGCGGCAGGAGAGATGCCTCATCTCCCGTACCGCGATGCGATCACCCCTCTACCCGAACTGCCGTGACCTGCGGCAGGAGAAATGCTCAATCTCTCTTGCCGCAGGTTGTGGCAGTTCATGTAGAGGAGTGATCGCATCACGGTAGGGGAGATGGCCAATCTCTCCTGCCGCGATACATCACCCCCCCCCCCCCGACAACATTGGGGCAAGAGGGAGCCCAAGC